>NC_089038.1:16648333-17249166 GCF_034140825.1 Oryza sativa Japonica Group | reverse complement strand
TGTATTACTATTCATGTTTTATCATCTAATAATAATAAAATATACTATTCATAAAAAGAATTTAAACATTGAACACTGAATTCTACAACTGCACTAAAAATGGCATGGACGAAGTAGATCGAATCAACAGAACATGGTGGAATTTATATATATATTTTTTAAACTTGATAAAAAAAATTTCTATATGATACAAATCCTCCAGAATTTCTACTAGACTAAAACCGGCTGCCTCGAGCTTGCAATGTGCTGCAGGCTGTTGCCCGGCCCATTTAGTTTAGGTCGGCTCGGCTCGGCTGCGAAATTATCTACTTACCTCAACATTGAGAGAAATTTTCACGCCGTTGCCATTGTGCGACGCATCCGGCGACCAAGAAACCCTAGCGTCGTGCCCGGTGGATCCTGGCCACCGCCGCCGTTCTCCACGGCGAGCGGAGCCGCTGGTATTCCTCTGCATCCTCCACAACGGAAGTGGGTTCTCGCCGCCTCAAGATCCCCTCCCCACCGAGCATCCGTCGCGACAGCCCCCTCCTGCCGTTGGAGCTTCTCCGCCGAGTGCAGATGATCTTCGCCGGCCTCCATCGCCGTTCTGCCAGTACTCGACGATCTGCTTCCTGTTTTTCCTCTCCGACCTCGACAAGGCGGAGCCCCATAGCGCTGCCGATTTTGGCCTCCCTGCACGTTTGGTTAGGGTAAGTGCATCTGGACCCCCGTTTTTATAACAGGAATCAATCATGTAAACATTACCATTTCCCTGGATCAAGTAGTCTGGTACACACGAGTTCATGGCTGAAATATCAAGTGCGCATACACGAGAGTCTAGCGCAAATTATTACATCATAGGTCCGCAGGGATAGTCTTAGAGCATAGGACCAAATGGTCCAGAATACATTTCAAAAGCAGAAGTAAATAAGGTAATGGAGTTAAGGCAGCGGCATGCCATTACCAGAGGCAACAACCATAACTAAGACCTAATGAGTGCCACCATCTTCAACACCCTCCTGGTAGTAGGCGTATGGATCCTCTGAAGCGTCATCTCCAACTTCTGGTTGAGTTTGTAAATTTGCAAGGGTGAATACCAACCATACTCAGCAAGCCACCACAAGAACAATGCTTATGATAGAAGGTATTCAAGGAATGTCAATGGTTCTTTGGCACAAAGCAAGTTTTGCAATTCTTTTGACAAGCCTAAGACCTAGCATAGACTAATCAAATTTTGTACCAGTGTTCCCATATAACAACGGCGGTTCTATCCACCATCCATTGTGATCCTAAGGATAGCTTCTCATCATTGGGTTGTCATTGTTTTCTGAGGACGTCCACCTTCCCTCCTCTCAGGAAGTGGCTCTATCAGCATAAAAATCATCATGCAATATCCTATCCCACACAAGTTAAGAATTTAGAGTCTAGCCAAGTGTAATACATGTCCTGGTGCTCAATAACCGCGAGCACGGCTATTCGAATAGATTTGGTTTACTCACACTGCAGTGGATGTACACTTTACCCGTACTCCGCGACTGCCCAACACATGAGACGCGTCACGGCAAAGCCTTTCAATAACCTCGCATTGGCAGTACCCGCTCCATGAACTTACATCCTCATGCATTCTAGGCGTCCATGTTTCTAGCAGTGAGAGGAGTTCTGGCGCTCCCGGGAAGAGAAGTTTCACACACATATTAAGTTATGGTTTAAAGTAAAGTTCTCTCTCGCACACTCATGGTAGTCCTACCAATGGTGACACCGATGTAGGAGCACGCCTCGTGGCCCTACCTCAACGGTTGCCCCACCGTAGCGCACCTGCCTCACTCAACGGGTGAACCATCTATACAGGGATACTGCCTCCGCTTGGCTATCTAATCCGTTGGGTCTATACCCATTCGAGAAGTACGGTTGTATGGGGGTTGTTTCATGCTTAAATTCATGGCTCGGTCCTTAATTGACCGGGGACGGTCCTAGCTTTTTCCAGATACCACCCAAATCCTTAGTCTGCCCTAGTCGAAAACAGTTGTTTAGTTTATTTTTCCTTTCACAAATCATGTCATCAATATCATGGCAATGTGGCGCCCATGTCTCCACATGCCGCGTCTCAATTACCTTCCCAAAGGTAATTGCCCAAGCATATAGTATTTGATAAATATGAGTATGCATGAATCCAGAGTAGCATTTCTAAGCATTTGTCATAGTTGACTAGGGACTCATACGTAATCATGGTTACAAGGATTTAAGGGGTAAACAATAATCAAAGCATAGCATAATCACAAGTAGGATGTTCATCATTGCATGCAATTTTATTTGTAAACAAAATAATTTCGCAATTGGGATCATCATGTTCAAGGAATAGTGATGACTTGCCTTGCTTGTAGTCCTGCGGGTCTTGATCCTCGCTCGAATCTGCAACTCCCTCGGGGTCTAAAAGTACGTGCGCAGAAATTGATTTTGAATTCGATTAGAATTCAAATAAAATCCAAATAAATCCAAATAAAAATCGAACGCGAATTGATCTTTTTATAACGATTATATCATTTGCGAAACAAAGTTATTCCGATTTTAGATTTATTCAACCTAAGATATTTTGCGATTTAAAAGTACCTTCTAAGAATTCAACGCAAAATATAACTCTTAACAAATAAATCCGAATTTCTACCACGAATCTCCAAAATAATCTACGATAATATGAAATTTTGCAATTCTACGACTAAAAGTAATCTACAATTAAATCCCTATTATTTTAATTTCTAAACCTCCTTAATCTCTCCCCTAATTTCTCTTTTAATTTTTCCTCTCTATTCTCTCTCTTCTTTCTTTTCTCTCCCTCTCCCTCTCGGCTTCTTCTCCTTCCTCTCTTCTCTCTGCCTACTGAGACCGACACAGAGGGGGGGGTGGCGGCTTACCGACGACGACGGTGCAGCGGCAAAGGGGCGCGGCACACGGCACGGCACACGGAGCGGCGCAGCAGCACAAAGGCGGCGGCACAGTGGGGAAGAAAGGGGAGGGAGAGGGGGATGGTGTGGGAAGAAATGGGGAGGGGAAGGGGGTATTTATAGGTGAAGGGGGAGGGGGTGGCCGGTTTAATGACAATGGGACAGCGCGGCGCAAGGGGCTCGAGGTGATGGCGACGCGCGGCGACGGGACGGTGCGGCGGCGCAGGGCTCGGAGCGGCGACGCGACGGGCGATGGCGATGGCGCGGCACGGTGATGGGACGGCGACGGGCAAGCGGCGTAGCGCGGGGCTCGGTGTGGCTCGGCATGGGGCTCGGCGCGGCGGGGGTAGCGGAGAGCGGCGACGGCGACGGGCGCGCGGCGATCAGACGTCGATGGCGATGGACGGCGACGGCAGCTCAGGGCTCAAGGCCAGCAAGGGCGGCACAGCAGTGGGGAGGGAGAGGGCTAGGCTAGGACCTCATTGAGCACCTTAGGCACAATGAACAGTGCTAGATCCTATTTAGCCCTATTTAGCCTATTTCTTATACAATTTTGATCCTATAAATCCTAATCCTTCTTAGATAAATGTTTAACTACATCTAAGCACTAAATTCACATGGCAAATGTCCGCAATTACTACCACCCATTTATTATTTGTATACTTTGTATTTGAATTTTAATTAGGGCTAATTCTTATTCTATTGTAATTAAATTTAATTATTACTAATACGGTCGCGATAATATTTTATTTATTTCTAACCTCACCTAAGCTCCATTTTAGATTATAATTCTATCACACATTTAATTAAGCCTTTTTAGGATTTATTCCGAACTAATTCTTTATAGTAAACGATTAATTAAACTCCACAATCAAAATCCAATTAAAATAGGTGAACAAATCCGGCATGATGTAATTTATTTAAAAAGTTTTTGAAGGTCCGTATTTTTAGGGTTTCGGTTTCGTTGGTCGAATTTTCAGGGTGTTACAGTGCATTCCCTTTGATTTCTCCTTTTATGTGCGATTGGATTATACGTGGAACGCTTAGATAGGGAACTTGTGGTTTGCGATCTCATAATTCTTATATTATGCTTATGTTAATCCAATGCTTCTGAGATAAAAGAAATCAAATTCGTCTTTGCATGTCTGTACCAGAATATTTAGGCAAATTTAAAGAACGGTATCTTTTATGTGGAACATGTGGTTTTCTAAAATTTACTTTTGAAAACCACATAAATTAATATATATATATATATATATATATATATATATATATATATATATATATAACTATTATATGGCACCTTAAGTGCTACGTATCTATGTGGCACTCCTCACATCATCTTTTTAACCCTCACCCGAACCTGATAAATTTTTAACTCGTGCCTCCCCCCAGCATCCCTGCATCCCACCGTATCCTCTCTCTCAGGTTCAAATAGGAGTAATTTTTTTACTCATGCCAATAACTCTATTTATATATTTGTGCAACGGCTCAGCTTTTTATTTCCATTTTCTCTCTCCCCATACCTTCTCTGTTTTTTCCGCATCTGGGATCCAGAGCGGCGATGGGCTGGCCGGAGGCAACCTTCATCCTTCTCTTCCAGCGACGGGTTGCTTCAGCAGCGCTTTCTCATCTTAATCATCACGGTTAGATTGGTGGTTTGTGCCCGTGAGGTAATTAAGGAGGTAGATTATGGTTGGGCATGGTCTTCTCTTATGCATTTGAGTTTTCTGCAACTGCTCTTATCCTATTTGATCAATTTTACATGTTTGATCTCATTTTCAAGAACTCGATCCATTGATTTAAGGCCAGGACTTCTAGTGACATTTTGTTTGATAGGCTAGTAGGTTCTGCAAGAGGGTTCAAACGGAGCAGTTGTCCAAAATTGGTTGTTTTCCTTTTAGATGTAACTCGTCCTTTCTGGATCGATAAGGCTTGTCAATTTGATTGCTAATACATAAACACTAATCTGTAATCATTTTTTTTTATTTATCTTGCATTCTCTCTCCTTTTCCTGTTGTGCCGCAGCTGGCGCAGGCACGAAAATACCCGCCGCTTGCCCAAGTGCTCGTCGGCCCTTGGTCTCATCGTCCGAGCCTCCATCGATCTGCTCCGGTCGTTTCCCTCACTGCCGAGAAACAAGCTATCAGATTCAGATTGGGTGACATAGGTAGGCATGTCACAATGTGATATAGGTAGATCTCGGCCCTACAAAACAAATTCAACAGCTAAGATATATTCATTCATGTCATCATAGGTTAAAATTTAACTCCATTAAAATTTTAACTCCTGAAAGTTTACTCCCAGTAAAATTTTAACTTCTGCGAGTTAAAGTTTAACTCGTGATATCGTGGACGAATCTCAGCCGTTAGATTTATTTTGGAGGGCTGAGATTCACCCTGTGTCACCTCGTGACGTGCCTACCCTATGTCACATAATCTGAATCCCAATTCCCAAGCCATCATAGATCGACGCCCACGCGATCTTGCATACTTTCTCTGATTGTAAAATGGTGTAATTGCCATGTAATTTTTTTAGTCGAACTGATGCAATGCAACACTATGCATGTGTATTATACATGTATTATCCTGATGGAAAATTTTCTCTGATTTATGAGGTGCACACTAGAGTAAAATTTTCACTCATAAATGAGGTGCACACTGGAGTAAATATGTTACTCCACGTGCTAGTAGTCTTGTACTCCTGTGAGTAAAAATTTTTCACAACGTTACATAAAATTATCGAGTAGTAAAACTATTACTATCGTATATAACGGTAAGTAAAAAAATTACTTAAGGAAAAATGGCTCCATTCGTAGCACAAGATCCTTCTTTAATCAGAAGGACTGTGTTAAACGGTAAAAAAAATTACCGAAGAAAAAATGGTTCGATTAGTAGCACAAGATCTTTTGTTTAATTAAAAGAACTGGACGAGGAGAACAAGAATCACTGCGTCTGATGAGGATGAGTGGCGAGCGCAGATGTGGGCGGGGCGATCGGAAAACAGGATGCATGTGTTAAGAACAGAAAAAAGTGGAGAGTAATTTTTTTACGGGAGACCATAATAAACTGGACATCACATAGCACGTGGAGTAATTTTTTACTTAACAAATCAGGTAGAAACCCAAATAAAGTGGACATATATAGCATGCACAGTAATTTTTTTTTACTGAAGGAATAGGGATTTTTTTACTCGTAAGGATGGGAAGGGGAGATCTAGTTTGGAAAGAGAAGAAACGAAAAATCAGGAAGCGATCACGATAAAAAAAGTAAATCACGGAACCAACGAGAAAATAGGCAGCAACATAGTAATTTTTTTCCTGAGATGGCAGGGGGAGGGGTATCGCTAGGAACGGAAAATCGGGACGCGGCGCCACCGTCTCTCTCTCTCTCTATATATATATATATAGGACACTCATATGGGGCACCATGGTGCCCGGGCACCATGGTATCTAATGCACAAAATCACTCAAATTTTTTAAAATTTTCAAATTGTGAGTATATACCTAGTTATAATAATTTGATTCATAACTATACTTATCAACAAAACAACTCAAATTTAACTTTATTTCACAATACATGATTACATACCTAACTAATTATATGTATGGATGCTATATACCTAGAATCAAAATCTAACAAAAACAAGTTCAAATTCAGTTCAAACTTGCTTTAAACTAGTTAGTAAAGTAGTTAATGTTAATACCTAGGTAATTGAAAAAGTTTCATACTCATTTGAATTGGGTATATACTCAATTTCAACAATGGTACCCGGGCACCATGGAGCACCAAACAAATTTACTATATATATATATATATATATATATATATATATATATATATATATATATATATATATATATATATATATATATATATATATGTGTGTGTGTGTGTGTGTGTGTGTGTGTGTGTGTGTGTGTGTGTGTGTGTGTGTGTGTGTGTGTGTGTGTGTGTGTATGTATATGTATATGTATATGTATATGTATATGTATATGTATATGTATATGTATATGTATATGTATATATATATATATATTAAATTTGTTTGGTGCTCCATGGTGTCCGGGCACTATTGTTGAAATTGAGTATATACCCAATTCAAATGAGTATGAAACTTTTTCAAATATTTAGATATTAACACTAACTACTTTACTAACTAGTTCAAAGCAAGTTTGAACTGAATTTGAACTTGTTTTTGTTAGATTTTGATTCTAGGTATATAGCATCCAAACATATAATTAGTTAGGTATGTAATCATGGATTGTGAAATAAAGTTAAATTTGAGTTGTTTTGTTGATAGGTATAGGCATGAATCGAATTCTTATAACTAGGTATATACTCACAATTTGAAAATTTTGAAAAATTTGAGTGATTTTGTGCATTTGATACCATGATACCATGGTGCCCGGGCATATGAGTTTCATATATATATATAGGGAGCGTATCCTATGCACACAAGCATAGGATACGCTCCCTATATGGTATGTATATATATAAGTTAATATATACTCATAAATTTAGATTTATGGTATGTATATATATTACAATCCTCCTAACTTTCTAATGTTCTATCGGATATTACAAAATCTAGGACGCAGGGTGGGGGTTGATGAATAGGTTTTCCATCGTAGTAGAATTCTCCCGCGGGATCAATAACCTGATCCGTGATAAATCCCATCAGTTGTTCTTCAACAGACTTTATAAAATCATCATGGGAGAGCCGCTCCTCCATCCAAATAACCTATCTTTAGAATTAATGAGATATAAATATATGAAACCAATAAGAAATCAAGACATAATGTATGAATGATGTTTACGTACATCACTACAAGAAATCTTATGATAGATAACGCTTCATTTACGTCATAAAAACATAAAATTTCGTCACGTTCATAATCTGTGACGCTCGCGTGATGAAAATTCATTCGTAACCTATCATGCGTCTCTAATGGCGTTCTATGACGAAACCTTTTTTTTCGTCATTAATCTAGTGACGATCTTTCTGTCGTCATAACTTTGTGACGCTCATATTCGTTATTATCTAACCTAAAGAATATCATAAAATATCTTATGGCCCTTTAAAATCCATGTATTGAGCACCCTTATTATGGGCTTAGCCCAATGGCAAGCTCGACTAGATTTTAGCCTAGCCCATCTATGATGTGAAATTCAAAGTTTGTGAACTTCAAATAGAATTTTTTTATACAATAAAGTTGTATAACCCATCTAGATCTACAATTTTTATTTTGGTCATTTGTTCATCCGATAAGGTGATAATAACATTGTTCACAAATATTACATATCTCCCATATGGTTTCATAAATTATAAGACAGATGTGTAAAATTTGTGAACAATGTTACTATCACTTTGTCGGATGAAGAAATGACCAAAATAAAAGTTATAGATATTGATGAGTTATACAACTTTGTTGTTGATGACTTTTTCAGTTGAAATCATTTAATATTCGAAAATATTGTTTGAAGTTGTCATAATTTAAAATTCAAATTCAAATTATTGAAACAAAGTCATATAGCAAAATGACCAAAAACAAAAGTTGTAGATATTGATGATTTAGACAACTTTGTTGTTGACAATTTTTTCATTTGAAATCATTTACTACCCGAAAAATTATTTTAATTTCAAATTATGGAAAATTCAAACAACATTTTCAAATACTAAATGATTTCAACTGAAAAAGTTATCAACAACAAAGTTGTATAACTCATCAAGATCTACAAATTTTGTTTTGATTATTTTGCTATATGACTTTGTTTAAATAATTTGAATTTGAGTTTTAAATTATGACAACTTCAAACAACAATTTCAAATACTAAATGATTTAAACTGAAAAAGTCATCAACAACAAAGTTTTATAACTCACTAATATATATAACTTTTATTTTGGTCATTTCTTCATCCGATAAAGAGATAGTAACATTGTTCACAAAATTTACAACTCTTATAGAGATGTAATTTTTGTGAACAATGTTACTATCACTTTGTCAGATGAAGAAATGACCAAAATAAAAGTTATAGAAATTGGTGAGTTATACAACTTTGTTGTTGATGACTTTTTCAGTTTAAATCATTTACTATTTGAAAATGTTGTCTGAAGTTGTCATAATTTGAAATTCAAATTCAAATTATTGAAACAAAGTCATATAACAAAATGACCAAAATAAAAGTTGTAGATCTTGGTGAGTTATATAACTTTGTTATTGACAATGTTTTCATTTGAAATCATTTATTACCCGAAAAATTATTTGAATTGAGAGGAGGGAGGCAAATGGACTTCTCGGCGAGGGAGGAGCAAAAGGGCTGGGCCGGCAGCCTGAAGAGAGAGGAGGGGAAGGAGAAGCCGGTCCGGGGAGGGAGAGAGAGGTTGTGGGCTGAGGGAGGGAAAGAGTAACACTTGGGTTGAAAAAGGCCGAAGTACAAAGCGAGGGATTTTAATTTGTTTTCCATTTATTTTAATATATTAAATGAACTTTGTGGTATTAAAATTAGTTACTGGGCTCCGTAAATTCACGGAAATTTTCAGATAATAATTTAGACCACGTACAATATTACAAAAATATTTCTGACCATGATTTTTAAAGGAAAATTTTAGTTTCCTCATTAATTCACTTGATTAAATTGCTTTAACTTTTAATATATTTTTATAGAAATGCATTATATAAATCTGTGGCATTTGATTTTTGCCCTTATGACAAATTAATATTTGTCACAATGTTCCATTGAAATACTTTATGACGATTCCTAGTTGGTATTAATGACGAACACCTTTTTTTTCGTCACTAAGCCACCACATCTCATACTAATCGTCATAAAATGGAATGTGCTGAGACGAATAGCTCCGATGTCACGAGGAATTCGTCACAGAAGGTCATATTTCTTGTGGCATCCAGATTCTTGTCACTATTGATTGCATGTGTATAGCTGTGCATATAAGTGTAGACATAGTAGCCACAAAATTTCATCCCATGCTCCTGTTTAGGATACTAAAGGAGAAACAAGAGATTTAATATACATTCCTATTTTAGAACAAATGATTGAATATAATTTTGGAGCATGTACTAACCAGAAAATTCATCCTCACTTCTAGTTTTTCATCCCAAACCCCGCGGATGAGTGTACGGAACCGTGCCCATGCCCTATATGCAGTTGCAAGCTATGATTAATTATCACAGTTTCCTAGCTATGATTATGGAGGTGGAGTGTATGTTAGTCCTCCTAGCCTTATCAGGTAGCCTTATCATCCCCATGTTGGGCATTCAACAGTTGATGTCTTGACCTAACTAGATATTGAGGATCACTATCAACCATCCCTTAAAGGATCAGAACACAGCAGACTAAGTTGGTTGAAGTGGTGGCAAAATTGCTATTATAAATGGGGAGTGGAACAATCCATATGGGATGTATATTTCAAGGCAAAATTGTCTACCGAATACCTTAACTTTGCGGTCTTAGCTATACCGTAAAAGTATATCTTTGGGAAACAAACTATTGAGTTTTGGTTTATGGCAGCTAGTTATGCTACATATAGAGCAATCAATTTTACTTTCTTCTGCTCCAGTATTATAGGTGTCGGTTCCAGAGAACCGATGCCTACAAGGCTATTAGGGATGTGCTAGCAGCCTTATAGATGCTGGCTGCCATCTAAAAATCACCACCTATGTGAGATTGTAGGTACTGGTTCTAGCTTAGCGCTGGCAACTATGGGGCTGCCAGCGTATCTCTGAGAGCCTCATAGGTGCTGGTTCTAGAAACAACACTAATGAGTTAGTGCTAAGAGCAAATTTAATAGTATAGCCAACTACTAGCTCCAATTCATTTATAGCCAATCTAATAGCTCATTCATACAATAGTTACCTATAAACATATACTACACCATTAATATATGGTCCTACCTCTCATATACACATAATGTATATATTGGAGTCCGTGCTGCAGCTGGCTACAAATATGTAGCCCGCTTTTCTTCTCTCTCTTCTCTTTGCTTCTCCACATATTCTTACAGCTGATTTGTAATCTGTTATTGTACTCGCTCTAAGGTAGTTGTAGTAATCACCATGCAAGTTTAGCAATCATCGTAGTTATCGGATCAAAAGCAACAACCAGACCCTGATAAAATACTGCTCATTAATTATACCGTCTTGTATGAAGCATAGAGCGGGTACAATAGCAGGCTATAAGCTAGCTGCAAATATATTTTAAGAAGATAAATAATGAGAGAGAAAAGCAGCGGGCTACAGATTTGTAGCCAGCTGTAGCACGAACTCCAAGACACACTGTGTGTATGATAAGTGGGATCAGATATTAATAGTGTAGTATGTAACTATTGTATAAATGAGCTATAAGATTGACTATAGATGAATTGGAGCTAGTAGTTGGCTATACTATTAAACTTGCTCTAACGTGCATTAGTTTTTCACATGGTCCACATCGTCTAAACTTTGATAATCATTATTAATTCCTTTCATAGAGCATATGCTGCATATCATCAATATTATACGAATTTGACATCAAACGGAATATTTTTTTTGTACACGAGTCTAAGTGCCACTTATATGGCCCTAATTCGACATCAAAGGATATTAATGTTATGGGATGGATTGTTACTAAAAAAACTGATGTGTTTTATTTTCTTAAATACATGTGCACTCTAATTATATTCACCAATAGTAATGAATATAATGTCTCCACCGAGAACACGGTAGCACATGAAACAGTGCTTAATTTAGAGTAAATGTTGGCAACTGTGCAATACATTCTGGGAAGAATAGCAATGACAACTCTAGTGGAGCACCAATATTTATAACATGAATGTTTTATAATAGCAATGGCAACAGTGATAGTAAGCGCTCTCACTGCCATAGATGAGAGTTCCCACCCGACATAGATCACTTATTCCACACTATTTTTTCATATAATAATAGCAATATTTTCAGCATGCAAACTAACACCTTGCATGTACATCATCATCTAAATATGTTTTTATGCACTGCGTGCTTTCGTCTTCTGGTTATTGGCATACTTTATAGCAGCTGGAATGTGGGTGTTCACGAGGTATGAGCTCCAGTTAATGCACTTAGGATCAAAATTAAATATGGATGCATCATCATTTTGGTCCATAGCCGTCGCCTTCCACAGTTTCCTCAGGTTGGTGTCATCAAACCTTCATCAAAATGTATATATGCATGCAGAAGGAAAATCAGCGTGTAGGTAAATCAAGAAAGAATGCAGTTATTGATTTATTACCTACTTCAATGAATGGTAGATTTTTTAGTAAATAAATGTTAAAAAGCATGTGTAATTTATTATAATTCTAAAAGGGGCATTCTCAATTATAGGAACATCATTAGTTCTAGAGAAGTATAGGAAGATTGTCTTGCTAAAAAGAATGTGCTATTTTCTTCTGTAAATGAGAGTGGCAGGGGAACCTCAAATTAAAACGTACCAGAAATTAATACACAGTTTCCATCTTTTGGTCTACTAAATGCACATAAGAAATAAGCTCACCATCCTTTGAAGAATACATATGGGGCATACAGCTTTGCCACAGTCATTAAAATGTTGTAGCCTCGGTTAAGCTCATAGTAGTTCTTGGTGTATATCCCTCCCAACAGTACATTTGCTGCACGCATCATCTGCTTATTATCACACGATCAACATGCCAAAGTCAGCAAGTCAAATCAATTTGTACCCAAACTAGGCTGGGGATTTAATTTCTGGAACTAATCAAGAAAGGTATTGTCTATACCTCCAATGGTACCTTGTACCGTAGAATCATGTATGCCTGGAAGTATACTAACCTATTGAACGTTAAAATTTTTTCATTTTGTATTGCCTTCCCATCTTTACTTGTACGTGGATTTTTGTGAAAGTATTTGTACAATGATTCTTCAATAAGAGATAACGGTACGGGATTTTGGTGAGAGGAAGTCACATGGTATATCACTTGAGCTTGTTTATTCCACTGACTGTTTATGGCTGCCATCATTGCGTTGATCACCATATCCCCAGGTATCTGTGTAATTTACAAATTTCGATAAATAACCATATATATATATATATATATATACATATATATATATATATATACATATATATATATATATATAGTAAATTTGTTTGGTGCTCCATGGTGCCCGGGCACCATTGTTGAAATTGAGTATATACCCAATTCAAATGAGTATGAAACTTTTTCAATTACTTAGGTATTAACATTAACTACTTTACTAACTAGTTCAAAGCAAGTTTGAACTGAATTTGAACTTGTTTTTGTTAGATTTTGATTCTAGGTATATAGCATCCATACATATAATTAGTTAGGTATGTAATCATGGATTGTGAAATAAAGTTAAATTTGAGTTGTTTTGTTGATAGGTATAGGTATGAATCGAATTCTTATAACTAGGTATATACTCACAATTTGAAAATTTTGAAAAATTTAAGTGATTTTGTGCATTTGAAACCATGGTGCCCCATATGAGTGTCCTATATATATATATATATATATATATATATATATATAGTGTATATTGTGGTTGGGAAATACTCACCAGGTCAAATATAACACTACCATCAAATATAAAACATGGAAGGGTTTGGTCATTGTATGCAACAAATATGACATCAATTGTCCTGCAATAAAAGTTTGTAGCATCAAAATATTCAATTAATTGGACTAGTAAGACAAAAAACAAATAATTGGCACTCAGCACAATATATGTTTTCTTTTACAAATGATAAATAATTCTGCAAATAAAATTGCAAGAGTGATTTTTTTTAAAAAAAAATAACTCCTAGTACCTAAGACATCAAAAAAATATTACATTTAAAAATAGAATTGTACAATCAAGTAACTCCTTAAGGACCCTAAATTTCTCAAAAGGTAATTATTTCTCAAATAGCATCTAATTATACTGCAGACAAGTAAGGTCAAAGGGTTGGAGTTAATAAATTAGACAATTATTTTTTATAACCAAGTGTAGCAACTAACAACGACGTATAACACAATAGAATATATCCACCTAGTTTGTTCTATCCACCCAGGCATTGGTTCCTGAAAAGTGCTTGTTATCATGCTTGGCCGGACGATGACAACGGGAAGGTCTTGTCCCAATTGTTGAAGTAACATCTCCCCCATAGCTTTCGTCAGTGTGTATGTATTTGGCCAACCAAAGTGCACGGCCCTTCACAAAAATCATCATTATATCATATTATTCATACCCATGGCATTATTTGAAAGCTATGAGAAATTAAAAAGATTCTTTATTTAAAACCTTTCAAGCCCAAGTTTCCTCATGGTTATTTTTTCTAACTTGCTGTCACTGTTTATTCCGAGTTCTGACTTGATCTTGTCCACTAGTTGCAGCTCAGCTTCAATGTCCAACTGGTAATCCAGTCGTAATGCTGTACCGATCTGGAATGGTTTCTCGAATATCTGGCCTGCTTGCTCACCGGCTACATAAGCTGTTGATAGCAAATTCAGAACATCGCCTCTTTGACACAATATATACATATATATATGTATGTATGTATATATATATATATGTATATATATGTATGTATATGTATGTATATGTATGTATGTATATGTATATGTATATGTATATGTATATGTATGTGTATGTGTATGTGTATGTATATGTATATGTATGTGTATATGTATATGTATATGTATATGTATATGTATATGTATATGTATATGTATATGTATATGTATATGTATATGTATATATGTATGTATATGTGTATATATATGTATATATATATATGTATATATATATATATATATGTGTGTGTGTGTGTGTATCTGTGTGTGTGTGTGTGATACAATGTACTATAAAAGTGTTGCTCATAGAAACTTTCGTTTTACATTGGCCAGTTTGTGGTGCAGTGGTGGATTTGCAAGCAAATCACTAATATTAGGATTTTGTTGCTTAGGGTAAACTATGATACTGGAAAGGTTGGAAGAGCCAAAGATGTTGTATGAGTGGTGGTGCCACACAGAGAGGGCATATTAAAACATAAGTGGGTCGATAAGATTTGAGGGATCACATGGTAAGCCAATCAGAGTTGTGTACTTTTGGTGGTAAGGAAGTGAGCTGTGGTTGTATGGAGGACATGGGCCGTGGTGTGATATTGGCTGGACTCGTCATGCATGCACGGATAGGTGAAGTCAGAACCTTTTGTATGAAGTGAAGCCATGAGTTTAAATGTGATGCTATGCATCAGCTGGCCACTGTAAGAGCTGAGCTAAGCTATTGTGGATTTTGGAAAATAGGTTGTTACAGAGGCAAGGGGTAGGAGATGGTTATATAGTGGTGGGACGAGGGTTTTGTATTGAGGAAATAAAACATTATGATGACTGAGAATCAAAATTCTGAAAGTTGCTCAAAATTTGAGCGGTAAAACTGAAATTAGAATAAATTTTGCATGACAAAAAATACTAACCAAAGGAGTACCCTATAGAGGGATACTAAAGTTTTCGAAATTTTGTTCCGAACTATTCTATATGGAACATGTAGGTTGGGATGTGTTGGCAAAGATGTCAGGAATGAAGTGTAAAACATGTAGGAAATGACGGTTTATAGAACTTAAGGTGGAAAATTAACTGATTTCTATCGGTAGTAGTTAACTAATCAAGAAAATCTGTGATGAACTCCCATTTACAGAACTAGAGGTTTTGCATGTTCTAACGTTGAATACTACTCCTCTGTCTTAAAATAGATCCTAGGATAAGATGAGATAGGTCCTATTCAGATATATGGTACTGTTAGGTGATATGCTATTATTTGGTCTGTTTTGGGGTAGATGAAGTATTTATATAAGCTTACCGGTGGAAACATGAAGCACCATCTTGAGGTTATCACACTGCTTTGCAAACTGACATAAATGCACGACTCCTGTTGTATTTGTTGCTAAAGCGACATCATACCTGCACACAGTGATCCAATGAGATTATGGCATATCTATACCTATACTAATTAGGTACTTTCAATGAGCTTTCACGTTAATCAGAAAGATCTAACCATTAATTAAGAAAATTGTTTAATCATATCTGTTGATTTTTTATAACCTTCGTCATTATAAGCCTATTACTATGTTCTTCTAAAACCATCTAAGGCCTATCTCATCTCATCGTCTAGATACACAATGCCCATCATTCACGTAGGCACATGGATGTAATTTAGCAGATTAGATCATGGGAGTGCCACACACGATGGCCGGAGTGGTGTGCTCCTGCCATCGGGATAGCGTCCACGTTGACCTCCATCGCTCTTTACAACCTAAGGATTAGTTGCGATTGTACAGGCACAGCTTCACCAACACTCAACCCTAGAATTCATATCATTCGACTCATAATATAGAATAACACATATATCCAGGTACATACATATAGCCCGGCCTTCTCATGCGTTCAACTAATTGGTCTGATCGATTGCGTTGCGGAGACGTTGATCAGCTCATAGATCTCCATCACATATCCAAATATCTTTCTTAATTCGGATCCTTGCATTACCCTCTCATTGCAGCAAAGAAAAAGGGGAGGGTTCAATTCAGAGATAAGGCATTAGACTCCACAAATTGACAAGATTGCTTTGCAGTAGAAAGAGATCCATTCATGGTCATCGGATCGTATTCTATCAATTATTATATTCTGACAAATGTGAAGATATGTCATGTTGTAGGGTTTTAATCTCACTAAATGAAATGTCATACAGGGTAAACTTACGACATGTCGAGATAGAATAAATGAGTTTCATCTAGATGAAACTTGGTTTACACATTTAACTATGCCTTATAAACAGAATTAATGAAACCACTTTGGGACTGAATTATTTCACATCCTATGCATTGGAAATGGAAATAAATTAAACCTCATTGTAATTAAATAGTTTCATAACATCATTCAATAATTAAATGCTATGAAAAGCATATGAGATCACGAAATAAAATTATGCATTGAAGACACATTTGTTTCATTCAGCAACCCAAACATCTTTAGATTATGAGGCAGTACACAAGGAAATAACAAATTGAAATCCCCACGAGAACGATGTTATATATCAATCTTCAAGAGATATATATATATACCTCTCCATAAAGTTTGTCGTTGCAGCTCCATTGACGATGATATCTACCTTCTGGGATAACTGCAGGATGTCATAACTCTCAAGCCCAAAGTTTTCATGCGTCACATCTCCAGGTAGAGCGTATATTTTTTCCTTGATGAAGGAGTGGAACCCAGCACCGTATTGTTCTCGCAGAACATCAAATAGACCATTTCCTACAACCTATACGGCAACAAGTAAACCAGTTTGATTAATCCTCTTATTTATTTCACCGAAGCTCTGGCTATATTATACATAAGGTGCACTTGTTTTTAGCTACTGCCTATTGGATTATCGTGGGCATGCTTCTTAACCGATAAAAGGTGCCACTTTTGGAAAACATTCTATATGGAAGTTTCTTAAATTCAGTTTTCAAAGTTTGTAATATACTGTGCAATACTATATTGGATGCCTTTTGCCGGTAAGCTGACAGTAGAGATTTCATTAAGGCAATGAAATTAACAGCCTCATTTTTTCGCTTATGTTTATACTTATCAGCCAAAATTTAAATTTTTAACCTGAAATTTGGAGTTGATTTTAAGTTTATTTTTCAGCCTTTACTTTTAGATCGCTAAAAACACGAATATAAAAGTTTTATTCACAAATTATTTTTCGCTTGCAAATATGCCGTTTGGCTTATTCCATGGACCCGTAAGCATCCAGCTTCTGTTACTACGAATTAATTAATTAAGATTAGCCAAGCTGTATATATATGTTAGGATAGTAACACATTTCAACGTCCAGAACCAGTTCAAAAACTGAGAAAAATCTGTGGGCTCGTTTGTACTTGTACCTCAGTGAGAACACGTTCCTCGGCAGCTATGGCGTCCGGAGCACGAACTAGCAGGTATAGCTTCCTCACCTCCGGCTGAACTCGTAGTATCTTCTCCACCAGCACTGCGTACGTCGTAGACAGTAATAAACATGTGTAGCATTCACATATGTACAAACGGACATACAAGTTCTTTTGAAAATAAGAAAAACCCACATCATTAATTATTTTCCACCAATAAAATTAAAGCTTTTTTATAGCAGGCTAAAAGGGAATTTACATTATGTGCTTTTAGATCAACAGGCTTTGACCGACCGTCTATGAAAATATTATACTTTTATAGAGAGTATGTTAAAACAATCATCTCAAAAAATTAAATAGCCTAACCCATCCACATGTAGAATTGTGGCCTAGAAAACCCTCTATGCAGCAAAATGGAGGGCATCTACGAAAACATTTTTTTATAGTAGTCTACAAGTCATTTTTTTCTCACTATACATATTAACATCAAGGTAGCTCGTCTTTACTTTTTCCTCAAAGCAGAATGTTTCTAGCTAATTTGTAATGTAAAACACTTTACAAACATGTCGTCAAGCACTACTGCAGAATCCCTCTTATGGGATGGCCCATTGGTGCCAGTTCAACCGAAACCGACATCTTTTCTAACGTATAGTATAGGTACAGATTAGAAAAAAAAACCAACATATATAATATAGGTGTCGGTTGTTAACCTAAAACTGAACTGTCACCTATAGTTCAGTGACCACACACCTTTACATTGATACCAGCTATGAAACTGACACCTATGATAAATTTCCAATGGTGTCAATTAATAGAGGATAACCAACATCTATGGTGGGCTTCTAATCGGTACCAATTAATATGGGGTCGAGTGTATTCATCCTTATCCAATAACTGCAAAGTATAAACAGCTTCATCTTTTTTTACACTAAGGCCCAATAACATTTTATTTACACTATTGAGTGGATTATTTTTTACAACTCCAACTCCACGCCAGAACGTGCAATCGAGTTTGCAGAAAATGATAGCTTTCTATATACTCTGGATCGATGATGATCAGTCGAAAAGTTTATATACTGCCCACGGTGAGATAATGTATAAATACCAATCAATGAAGCCATATGACATTATATATGCGAAATGAAAATCACCAAAACTAGAGATGAACACACATAATATGAAGACATATTTTAGCTAGAGAGAGTACATTTTCCCAGGAAGCCAGTAGCGCCGGTGATGAGTATAGTCTTGTCTCTGAAACGCTCCGCTATGCCTCCTGTCTCCATGGCGTATCGATATATCTTCCTAGAGCTCGCAACCTCTCTGTCCTCAGGTTTGTGTACTAGCGCCCGTATTTATAGGCCACCTATTAGTCTGTGTTCTTTGCTCATTGTTTCCAACATCTCTCCCTCGTGTTCCACGTGCACGCTTTTTCAAACCGCTAAATGATACGTTTTTTTCAAAAAGTTTCTATATTAAAGTTGCTTTTTTAAAAAATATCTAATACTTAATTAATCACGCGCTAATGGACCGCTCCGTTTTCCGTGCGGAGGGAATGAGTTCCCAACGCACATAAATGAATGCATCTCACACACACATCCTTGGACTATACGTGGCCAACCCAATTTTGGGTTGGTTAGACAGGAGGTTCTTGAAAACTCTCACGCACGCAAAATGAAACGACTTATTAGCGCACGATTAGTCAAGTATTACTTAAATAATTCTGAAAATAAATTAATATAATTTTTTAAAGTAATTTTTCTATTGAATTTGTTTTTGAACAAAATGTAGTCATTCATAATTCGAAAAGCATGCAGAAAAAAAAAAGAGGAGAGCACAAGTTGATAATTTAGGTTCACTACAAAACACAGACATAAATGGATCCGAACAAACTCCATGCTGCACGGGGGGGGTGACGCGCAACCAACCATATGCATGCTACTCGATCACTCCATTCGTCATTTTTGGTTTTCACGTCTTGTATTATTGACATATATTCCGTTATTACTAGTATCTAGTATATGTTTATAAATGACGTTAAATATAACTACACGAAAACATATATTGTTATTATTATTCCCTTTCCTATACCGTACTGCCGTTCTTCTCAAAAAAGAAAGAAAAAGTTATTCTCTGGTTTTCCTTCCCGTTCTCCGCATCCCATTCAGAAATTTAGAGTAGAAAGTTAATTACTCTCATTTAAAGAGTAAACTGTCATCACGAGTTAAAATTAAAATTTCTTATCTTATCCGTTCAGATTATTTAATTTGTAGGAGTGATCTACATTTGCGCCACTCCACCGGTCAAAAAACGAATTGTAGATATTTGATATTTTTGTCAGGGAAGTGCAGTAACTTTTTTACCGCAGAATGGTAGTAACTTTTTTATGTTTTAATTTTATTAATTGACGATTTCCAAAAAAAATTTTAAATATGAACCTTTTATCCAGCCTGGTGACCAAATAACTCTATCACACCACGGGTAGCTGGTGTGGTAGCGTTGCCCTGCCACGCCAGCCTCTTATCACGTCACCACTGCAGACGTGGCCAAAAGGTTCAGTTTTCGGAAATACTTTTTTGAATGGTCTAATAATAAAGCATAAAAAAGTCTAAAAAAATAAAAAAATCCACGCGGCTGTGTTGAAGACGCGGGCTTTGGCGAGGGTAGGCAGCACTCACGCGGGATGCTTGCAGGCACCGACCACAAGTTGGCAGTTTGGCACGGATTAGAATCCTCTGACGTGAAGTCAGAGGAACGTGGTGACTGACATGCGGGCTCCACCGCTCACGGGCCCACCTGTCAGTGACCACGTCAAGTGGAAGTTCACATGAGAGGATTTGATTCCGTTTGGCACTTGGCAGGGAAGCTTGCACACCAGCAACACAAGCAGTGCATCATCCAGCGTCAATATATATAATATTACTCTCTCCGTTTGAAGAAATATTTTTGGCAACATTCCCCAAAAAAAATTGGCAACAGAACCTAAGGAATTTAAATTTTAAATCTTGATCACTGGAGTGACTAAAAAATTTTTGCCCCGGCCACTACCCTAGTTTTTCAATAGAATATAGCTAATTAAACACATTTTGGTTAGTTGGTTCTACACCTACATGTGGTTGCTGGCAGCGTGGGTGGGTACGACACAAGTAACCGGGACCCTGGGACACAGGCAGCTAGGACACAAGTAGCTGGGACAGGCAGCACTCGCGTCGGATGCGTTATGGTGATAGGCGACGTACTGTAAAGGTCTTCTAGGGAAAATTAAAGTATTTTCGTAGAAAATTTGTAAAATTTAAATCCAATAGAAATCCTTAATTTCTATGGAGCCCTTTAGTTTGAAGGATTTGGCTAGAAAATTTCCACAGGGATTTATATCTAATCCTATCTTAAGTTGCAATACTTTGGGATAGAAGGAAATATCTATAACTTTATGATTAGATAATGCTATGGGTGCCAACGGTTGTGAACTGTCACATTCGCACGGATGCAGCAGCCAGCATCGCCAATACATCCTATATAGGTAGAGAGCTTAATTATCGTCCATACTATAGACGTGAACTTCACTACATTATGAGAAAGGTATATGTTCAACAATGAATCGTGATATTTTTTGCGTATATTTCTGTATTACGTTCCTTTTCAATATTTATTTGAATACAGATGTGTTCTGAACGGATATCGTTTAAAACAACAGACATAAAATATTTATTTAATTGATGGAATCTTTTTTTCATTCTTCAAGTTATGACTTGGACTATAACTTTTTCTCAGTATGCTAACAAAAAATATATTCAAACGTATTTCGCATGACAAAATATAATTTGAGTTGTATAATCAATCCATAAAACTAAACATTTAGATGTACTACCAACTTATTGGTGTGGTATGCCAATATTTTTAGATTGAGCCTATATTTCTCACGTATAGGAAGGCATGGTTAATTTACTTGTTATCTATGTCTTGCTTAATTATATATTTGATCGATGATAGATTAATATTGTGTGGTGAATATAGCAGTAGTCACTACTACGTATCTGAGTGTCGGAGAAGTGCGAACAGGTATTCCCATTCCCTCGGATGTTCAAGGCCTACTTGAGGTCCTACCAACACCTATAGATATACATTTTCAAAGTGTCAAGAAGAATATCAATACTTAAAAAGATCTACATCTTCAAGGTATTAAAAAGAGTATCGAGAGCTATAAATATCTACATCTTTAAGTTGCTGAAACAGGTTTGTTATGACGGCGCAGGGGGACAACGCTCCGGCGAGGAGGGAGGGGCAGCCGGAGGAGGACGACGATGGCGTGCTCACTGTTCACTGGCGAGGACGAGCTTCCCACGGACTTCGAGCGAAAAGGAGGGAAGGCCAGGGAGGAGGTGGTTGCGAGGCCAAGGGTGGCGGTGGCGTGACGCTGAGCTGCTCCGGTTGACGGGAAGGGGAGGCCAGAGCTCACTGGCGCAGAGGAGGCCGAGCGGTAAGACAGTGGGGATAGCCTTGGCTTGCTGGGTGGTGGCAAAAGGGGGCGACGAGGAGGAGCAGCGCCAATTATAGGCCGGAGTGGGAGGGAAACAGCCGGGGAGAGGAGGGGAACGACCCTGGAGCTCGCCGGCCTGCCATAAAAGGTGGCGGTTCACCGGAGATTAAATTCGACGATGAAAGACTGAATCAAAAGGATAAAACAAGGGGGAATTGATGAGCAGGAGGAGAGGAACCGATTTTTTCATTCAAATGGAAAGGAAGATTTATTTTAGGTTTTTCTTTTCAATAAACTATGTTAATTGTTCTTATTGCTTAATAAATATTCTGGTGCTCTGAAAATTCAATAAAATTTGAGGGACCAATTTAGAACATGGAGAATTTAGGGAAAAAAAATACTCCAAGTCACTTTCAAATTTTTCTTAGTGTTTGAGATTTCTTTTAGATTTTTAATTATTTCTATTACTCCTTCTAGAAAGTGATTTTTAACTTGGAATGGATATATCAGGACGTGACTCGCCCCCGAGATTCAGAACGGCTAGCAAGAATATAGGTATTGGAAACAATGGCTGACTTCAAACGTGATGCGAATACACTCACGAGGGGTGGCCCGATCTTCACGGCAGTAGGTTCAAGACAAAAGAGCGCCGGTGTAAACCGAAAACAAGAGGGTAACTAGCTGCGAGCAGCAAGAGGATAACTAGCTTTATACCTGCCAAGGTCGGATGCGACCAAGTGGTGAGGGTGAGAACGATCCGAAGCCTCCTGGACTCTGACCCGTCACACCGAGCAACCACAGAACCACGATCTGGAATAACTAGCTTTATACTTGCCAATGTTGGATGCGACCAAGTAGTGAGGGTGAGAATGATCCGAAGCCTCCTGGACTCCGACCCGTCAAACCGAGCAATCACAGAACCACAATCCGGGACTAATCCATATAACGGTGCAGCCGAACTGGAAGCCGTAGAGCACGAACTAGGGGGCACCAGAGGAGCCTTCTCACAAGTCCAAAAGAACTCACAAGAACAAAGGGGTAAGACACTTATGTAGTCTTCAGCAATCTCTCATACATGAGGTTTTCAATTGAACAAAAGTTTCCTAATGGATGGAGTAGAGGGGTATTTATACTAGGAACATCCCTCCTAGCTGAGGTGTGAACATAAGAAGCCACGTTTTGGTGCTCAAGGCTAACATAAATCAGAATGTAAAGAGTTTTCTCGGGTTCGCGCACAGCCCTTCAGCTCATGCGCAGCTTTCAGTAAAAATGCCATAACTTATTATTGGAAAATGATATTGAGGTGGGGTTTGATGCGTTGGAAACTAGACTTGTCCCTCTTTCCAACCATGTATGCCATGCACCCCGTCTCTTGACTGGCTGGATCGCACAAGCCTAGAAAGTTGAGCCTTTGCAGCGTAAACCATCTTCTTGTTGGCGTAAACAGCTGCTGGTTAGGCATGGGCTGATTCCTCCTCAGCGTAACCCCTGTCATCCTTAACGTAACCCATCTTCATTGGCATAGTGATGATTTCCTCGGGTGTAAACCTTAGCAATACAAAGGTAGAGCATTTAGGTAGTATAAAATTCTCACTAAAATTTGGGTTAAGTTGAGTAAAGAGCGAGTTCACCTCTTGTTGTATTTTCCTAGCACGGTTGCGTGTAATTGGACCATGATAAGCTTGATCGTTCTTGCTGAGACGTAATCCATCAACTTGGTTTATGTCATCTTCATTTTCTTCATGTGATGTATGACGTAAACCATCACCCTTGTTTACGTAAAGTGTAGCTGGGATGTCCTCATCAAAACGGCCGTCAAATGTGCATACGAGCTTCATTTTTGGCCTATGGGCTTGTAACTTCATATGTGACCTAGGCCCAAGTAGGGCCCATGTGGGGTGCGCCCCAATCTGGTGGAGCACGACCCTAGGACCCTCTTGGTCGTCATCCCACCGCCTTAAATAGCTAAATACCCCTTCAGGGTTTCTCGGATTTTGTTAGATTAAAATTTTAGCCATTGCTACTTTACCTTGTAGTTACATGTGTTAGCTAGACCACCTAAGTACACGTCTTTGGAACCCTACCTTATCGTGAGCTTTAATTCCTATTTGCAATTCAGATTGTTTTTTTCTTATTCTTGCTTTTTTCTTCGATCTGCACCGGCAAGATCAACAACCATAGAGAAGTGTATCAATCGCTAAGGCGCAACACAATAACATCTTGTACGGTTGTAGTAGGATCGTTAACGTTTTTCACAAATCATCGTTATCTTTCAACTCACTGAAAGATCAGGCCAATCAAAGTCATGAGTGTATCAAGTGGAGCTCAGGGTTTATCACGAGCTATCCCTTAATATTTTCTACACTACTGTTTGGTGAGTATTGCAATGCAGTATTTCACATTTAAACTGATATCGCAATAATTAACCATCTCAAGTGCTATAATTTTTGAACTTTTTCCCCTACAGGCAAGTATTTCCTAGTGAACTCGGGTTATCTGTGTAGGTATGGATTCCTACGTTCGTACACACATGTCTACTACCACATGGATGATTTCGATGGTGACGAAGCTCCACAGACGGTTGGGAAGGAAAAGACTTTCAACTACATGCATTCTGCTATGCGTAATAATATTGTTGAAAGTGCTTTTGGAGTTATGAAAAATCAATGGAAAATCCTAAGGGGACTCCCATTATTTCCTGAGTGGGAGGATCAGACGAAGATTATACTTGTCGCATTTACTCCGCACAACTTCAGACTTGATAGTGATAACCCGCACTTCTAGATGCAGAATTCGTTATACAACGGGTTCCAGAACATACCACAGGCTCCACCCTTATCTCAGTGGTACGATTCACCGAACAACGCGGAAGCAATGAATGTGGTGCGTGAATCTATTTCAAATCAGGTGTATAATGGGTAGGGATGTTTGTTTCCATCGAGTAGTACTGCTGTGTGCCTCTTCAATATAGTTATAGTTGTGTCAAAATTCATAAGTGTCATGGGTATGTATCCTCAATGTATATATTTGTGTGTGATGTTGAGAAAATCTATTCCCTTGTTTGCATAATTAATGCACGTATTAATTAAATTATGTTTGTCACATATACACTGGTGGAGAAAGGGTCTTTAACCCTGGTTCGTAACCCCCTATAGTCCCGATTATGTAACCGGGAGTACGAATACGTGACTAAAGATGGGTATCTTTAGTCCCGGGTGAAATAACTGGGACTAAACATCCATCTTTAGTCCCGATTGGTACCGGGAGATGGATAGGGCCACGTCCGGGTTGGTATTTTTTTTTCTTTTTTATTGTTTTCTTTTTTGTTGCTTGTATCTATTCCCCCACCCAAATTCCCACAAATCATGCACAACAAAATCATCCAATACATA
The DNA here is from genome assembly GCF_034140825.1 of Oryza sativa Japonica Group. NCBI lineage: Eukaryota > Viridiplantae > Streptophyta > Magnoliopsida > Poales > Poaceae > Oryza > Oryza sativa. The sequence continues at coordinate 17,223,460 of NC_089038.1, read as the reverse complement.
CACATCCACAATCCACAAATCAATCATAAAATCATCCCCAAATCAAAAAAAAGAATCTCCAACAAAATATACAAATCATTCACTACAAAAAATTCACAAAATAAAAAAAATCCACAGCCATCGCCGGCCGCCGCACCGTCGTGCACCGCCTCCCGCCGCCCCCCCCCCCCCCCCCCCCCCCCGCGCGGGCCAACGCCGCCATCGTCGGAGGGGGATCACTACAACATGATTGATTTTTCTAGACGCCATCCCATTTTGTTTCTATGCAGTCCGTAAGTTGGACCGCACAGAAAAATAGAGGGACCGGAGCCGGGTCGTCGACCCCACAGGAAAATCAATTTTTGTGTGTGGGTCACTTAATAGGCCCACACGTGAAAATAAGCTTATTTTCACGTACGGGCCTCCTAATCTACCCGCACACAAAAATAGTCTTCCCTCCCATCCAATTTAAAATTTTTTAAATTTTTCTCTCCCCTGGTCCCTTCTCTCCTTTCTCTCCCCCTTATCTTCTCCTCACTTTCCTCTCCTCTCACTTTCCTCTCTCTCTGACCTTCTCCTTCTCCTCCTCCGGTCGGCTCTCGGCGGTGGGCTCGCGACGGCGGCGGGGCTTGGAGACTGGACGGGAGCGGTGTGCGCGCGCCGCCGCCCCCGCCCGACCTTCTCCCCCTCCTCCCGATGCTCGCGGGCGGCGGACAGATGGGGGCCACTGCCGCCGACGACGACAAGGAGGCAGTGGCTGGGAGCGGCGGCGGCTCGATGTTCTCCCCCTCCTCCCGACACTCGCGCGAGGCAGCTGGGAGCAGCGACGCCCTCCCCACACCCGGATCCAGCGGCGGCGGCTGCCCCCCGCCCAGATCCGGCGATGATGGCGGCCGGCGCGGTGGTGGTGACAGGGTGCCCGGATCTAGGGTTAGGGTTTCTATTTTTTGAAAAAATTTTCCCAGATTTTTATTTTCTCGTGCGGCGGCATAACCACCCACATGCGAAAATCCGATTTTCGTGTGCGGATGCGCCACCCGCACGAGAAAATCACAATTTTCCCAGACGCCTCGTTCCATACAGGCGAAAAAACCACACGCAAAAATAGCTATTGTAGTAGTGATGAGGAGGAGTGGGGAGGACTTAGGATTGAGAAAACTGAGGGGAGGAGGCCGGTTGAGAACAGGATTAGGCTCGCTAGGGGAGTAGACTTGAGTCGCGCGGTTGCCAAGGAAGCTGCCTTTTTTTCCTCAGTTTTGATCCCGGTTTATATAAACACCCAGGGGACTTAAAAATAGATCTTTAGTCCCAGTTGTTGTTACCAACAAAGAGTCCCTAAAGAAGATAGTAGAGGGGTCTAACACCGGCTGCCATTTATTGAACCGGGACTAATAATGATCTTTACACTACAACAAAAACCTCGTATAGAGGCACTTTTGTAGAGACGTTTTGCAAATTGCTTCTAAAATCAGAAGTTTTATAGTGTAGAGACACTTTATAAAGGCACTTTAAAAATTGCCTAGAAAACTTTTACTCTAGAGACATTTTTAGATCAGTTTGTTAGATTTTATCTCGTAGAGGCATTCTTTCGGCACTATAAAATGCGTCTAATATGTAAAGGCATTTCGTTGAGACATTTTAAACTATGTAGAGACACTTTCTAGAATGATAATATGTACTAAAGGACTAAATATAAGTAACTAGAGGAACAAGCATATAAGTAATGACATGGAGTTGAGTTGGTTAGTGTATTGAAGATTAAAATGATTTAATCAAGAGATCGTGAGTTCAAGACTTGTCGAAACCAAGGAAACTATTTTATTATCTTTTTTGGATTGGTTTTATATGTTTGCGGTACAATTTAATGTCTCTAGAAAATGCCTCTACCATCTTATAGACATTTTATAAAATATCTCTTCGTTTGTAGAGACAATTCACCATAAGACACTTATTAGACATTTTTTAAAATGCCTCTACATTGTTGTAAAGTCATTTGATAAGTGCCTCTACAGTACTAGAAAAATGTCTCTACAAAGCATTTTTGTTGTAGTGTTAGTTTCGGTTGGTAAAAAGTACCCCTGAGCTTTTGAACCGGGACTAAAAATAATTTTTAGTCACGGTTTTTTATCAACCAGAACTATTGTGCTTTTTGGTCAATAAAAAAAAGGTTTCTCCAGCAGTGATAATATCATGTATTATCTGCACTCCCTCCTTTCAATAGGTCTTCACGCGGAGCTGGAGCTGGTGCCTGCACTGACGTTACTCACCTCGATAAATGGTAATCAACTTTCCAATTTACTGAGAACAAACAACAGTGCAGCAGCTGTTCAGCGCTGCTCGTATCGGCACATTATAATGAAAGAAAACTAATCTAGATTAACGTCGACGGAGCGACGGATTCGTGTTGATTAGATCGCGCAAAACGGCGATAGGGAGAGTACATATATATGCGTTGGAGTTCTGGTAGCTGGATCCTAATTACACGAGATAATGACATCCTGGGCTAACTACCGGCTACCTTTAATCTCCAATGCATACGAATTACATAACAAAACCATGTATATACTCTAACACTCCCCCTCAATTGAAACTTCTTAAGTTGAGATTGTTTCTGAAATCTTCAAACTGTCTCACAGCCAAAGGCTTGGTGAACCCATCTACAACTTGATCCTTGGAAGAAATATATTCTATCTCAATTACTCTTTTCTCTGACAAAATGGTAGTCTACTTCTATATGATTAGTGCGTGCATGAAAAACTGGGTTAGCAGATAAATGTTTAGCTCTAATATTATCACACCAAATCTTAGCAGTTCTAGGCGTCTCAACACCTATTTCCTGTACCAATGTTTGTATCCACATAATTTCAGCTGTAGTATTAGCTAAAGCCTTATATTCTGCTTCAGTGCTAGATCTGGAGACTGTAGTCTGTTTTCTTGCACTCCATGACACCAAGTTTGACCCAAGATATATAGCAAAACCACCTATAGATCTCCTATCATCTACACAGCCTGCCCAGTCAACATCAGTAAACTCATTTACCAGCATAGAAGGAGATTTATGAATCTCTAAACCATGACCAACTGTATACTTAACATTACATATCTCAGAATTCTCTTGACCACTGTCCAATGTGTTAGAGTAGGAGCATGCAAAAATTGACGGACTTTATTTACTGAATAAGCAATATCAGGCCTAGTCAAAGTTAAATATTGCAAAGCTCCTACTACACTTCTATATTGTGTTGCATCATTTAGGCCAAGAAGTGTATCTTCGTGGGCTGAAAGTTTTTCTGAAACAAGTAATGGGGTACTTACAGGTTTACAATCTTGTATCCCTACTCGTTTGAGCATGTCATTTGCATACTTTTCTTGTGTCAGAATTACTCCATGATCTGTCTTATCATATAAAATCCTATAAAGCTAACGTCGGTACTGTACACTGTAGATCCGGCCGCGCGGCCACGTCGCCCCGAAATCAGCCGCGTCCGATCTCCTGTCCAGCCATGTGTTTGCATCGTATCGGGCCAGGTCAATTGAGCCCACCACCCAGGCTCACGACAGGCAGAAGAGAAAAAAAGGGGCACCCGTGAACCAGCCGATTCCCCATTCTCTCCACCGCGTCGTCGCCTCCGACGGCGCCGCCGTTCCCCTTTCATCTCGACCTCGGGCAAGTAGCTGGCATCGCTCGCCGTCGTCGCTTCCAGGCGAGGCCATCGGCGGCCGCCGTCGCTTCTTCCTAGAGACCGCCGCCGTCTCCCCACACCCGCGCGGCACCCCGTCTTGCCCTCTCCCTCTAGGGTTTTCTTGGGCGTCGAATCGCTGTAAGCCCCTCGATAACTTCTCTGGTTGTTTTGCTTGGAGCTCCAGCTCAGGGAGCACGGCTTTGATTTGGGGATCGTGCCTCTCCTGCCTCTCTGGTGTGGAGCTATCGGTGTCGCGTTGTTTTCTCTTAAGCTAGGGTTAGTGCTTGGTACTGTAGGTGGGAAAGCAATTTCTTTTTTGGAGGGATGAACTCCTGGCTTCTTCTCTAGATGGTAGCTTTGATTGGCTGTGCCATGGAATTGCCTGCAATGCTTGATAGTTTTGGTATCCCCTGTGTACAAAAATTATGCGTAATAAAATAGTTTGGAAATTTATTCACTGAACCGTTCGCTGAGTTATTTTTGGCCTGCTGCCGTATTTGATAGGTAGATGCAATATTTAGCATGATCTACTGGCTTTGTCCTGGTTGTAATCACTCACTTAATTGCTTTGCAAGTTCTGTTATAGGATGGAATCTGTTGCTTTTTGTGCTTTAGTTGATTGGTCTTAGTAAAGCTTATTTCCATTCTTAATAGTTGAAGCTATATATTCCATTGTATGCATGGGATGGTGCAGCTTGCAGTTAATAATGCCCGATGCGGTGTTGTGTGATTCCAGAAATACCAAATGTCTAAGCTTTATCTACACATGTAGTGATATTTTTTGTGTTTTATATACAGAAAAGCTTCAATTAAAGATGGCTTATATGTAACAACATGAGCAGTTTGCCAGCATCAGATCGGCTTTGCATCCTTTCTTCTTGAGTTCCGGCGTCACATCGTGTTTGCATTCTTAAACATTTCATCTCGATTATTTGTTTTTCTTCACCCATTATATTTGCTCATAGTTTATCGCTTTCCTTTCATTTCTTTTTCACCGACCAGAACAGATCGGGCCTCTTTTCACTAAATTGGGGAAAAATCAACAGAGTGTTGTTCTTGGCTTCTTGAAAATGCTATCGGCTCCACCTAGAGTGCACACCCGCTTCTTGAAAAATCAACAGAGTGTTGCTTACTTACTCCATATATATAGACCATTGCGCATATTTGCCTTTCCTGGCAATCTTTTCCTGCTCTTTCTCTCTCTCTCTACTTTGGTCACGGCAAGCTATTGTTAAGAATGCCTTCAGATACTATTAGGTTCAACCAGGGGAGATACTATTGTCTAATTTATATATAGGCCAGTCATGGTCTATAATTTTTATGTCAACCTCCTGTGTTGTTTTGTATCAAATTTGCTTATCGATGATTTATCGTTACCATATATCATTGCCTATTGTTGCGTTGATTAATATGTACCTCTTGATGGTAGATCGTGCTTGCTCCTATTATTACCATGGGTGATTCTTTTCTCAGCTTATATGTATATGTTTTTGTATTCTCGTGTAATATTCTAGCTCTTAAAGTAGCTTTGTATAGAGGGTTACATATGTTGAGTTATCTTCTCATTATTTATATTTCCTTTTATCAGTTCGTTGGTTCTCATTACTACCCAGTTTGTTACCTTACACAGTGTTATACCCCATGCCAACATGCAATAGATTCTTTGTTAGTTCCCACTTAATTTCAGCTCTAAAACTTTCAGATTATGTCTATGCCTGATGGAAAATCTCTGGTTTGTGCACGCCTTAAGCGTAAGCGACCAATATTAGAGATTAATGATGGTGAGCTACATGAATCGCTATCAAACGATGCCGATGACTTCCCCACAGCCTTCAATTTCAGATCTAACCGGCCTGTTCGACGCCGTTTGTGTACTCAACTTGCTGGTATATATGGCCACCATGGTGCTTAATCTTTTAAAACACCTCTGTGTGCTTGCTGCTCATTCTTATATCTTAATAAAAATATTACATTCACAAATAATGTTCTCCATCTGCCTTCACAGTGCACCCATGCAATGTAGCTAATGCTATTCTCTTACTTATAGAGACTAATGATGGTGAGTTACATGGATCACCATCAAGCCACGCGAATGACTTCCCCACAGCCTTCAATTTCAGATCTAACCGGCCTGTTCGACGCCGTTCGTATACTCAACTTACAGGCATGGCCACCATTGTGCTCAATTTTTTTTTAAAAAATTCTTATATTACATTCACAAATAATGTGCTCCATTTGCCTCCACAATGCGTCCATGCAATGTGCCTAATGCTATTCTCTTACTTATTCCTCAGATTTTCCTCGCCCAGATTCCGCCATGGCTGCTCAATCACGTAAAAAACGTAAAGCATATATGTCAGAGCGTTCTAGGGTATTGCGACAACGGTTGGCACATTCATCATCTTCCATATATGATAAAGGTGTCTGTACTGTGTCTCAAATTTACAGTTCCTTTTCTTTTGCATATTATGTGCCTAATATCCTAATATTGCCTTCCGCAGATGCATCGTCTTCTCATACCACTATCCCTACAAATGGTCATTCCCGTAAGTCCATCGCTAACATATATTTTCCCTGTTTGTTCTAAGCCATATGTATTCGAACACATTTTGTTTCTTGCAATTGAGAAGGCATACACGATACATACTAATTTGTGTTGATTCTCGCAGACGATTCGTATGTGATGCTCAATCATGATGTTATCTCGACTGTTCGATCATGACTGCTCATCAAACTGCTCGATTGTAAATGTTCAATCTCGATGCTGGTCTCGATGTATACACTCTTGCCTCAATAGATTTGTACATTTTACACTAGAATGAGAACTCGAGCTCACATTTCCCCCTTTTTATTGTCAGGCTCTGTTTTCTCACCATTAAACCTTGGTCCACCAAGTCACACATGTTGTTATTGTGGCGCATTATTTTGGTATGAGGAGCGCATCGACCGACGGCGTCACACAACAAGACCGTTATACAACAAGTGCTGCAAAGGAGGAAGTGTTATCTTGCCTTCCTACAAGCCACCTCCAGAGCCTTTGCATAGTCTGCTAACTGCGGTGGATAGAGCTAAATCAGCTCATTTCTGTGAGAATATAAGGTACTACAACTCTATGTTTGCTTTTACATCAATGGGGGTGAATGTGATTGATTCTATCAATGATGGTCGTGGTCCATATACATTCAAGAGAAGTGGCCAGCTCTGCCATCGTATTGGGTCGCTCCTACCAAAAAGGGATAAACGACCAGAATATGCTCAGCTGTACATATTTGACACTCAAAATGAGCTTATGAATAGATTGCGTGTTGGCACCTATAAAAATAGAGCCTTCCAACCTAACGAAGAAATTGTAGCTGCTCTCATGCAAATGTTTGATGCCCATAACCCAATTGTCAAGTTATTTAGGGTTGCCCGTGATAGGCTTTCTAGGGCAGGTGCACCCGATGACCACTATTTTATAAGATTGTTTGGATCTCCTGACAAGCATGGCGATATATTTAATGCTCCAGTAGCATCAGAGGTTGTTGGATTAGTTGTTGGTGACTTAGGTACAAGTGATATTGGACGTGACCTGATGGTAGAAGACAAGGCTGGCAATCTAAGGAAAGTTAAAGAAGATCACTGTAAATTTATGGCGATGCAGTACCCAATTTTATTTCCTTATGGAGAAGATGGGTATCATCAAAACATTGCATATAGACAGTGTCGAAGATCAGCAGGGATTAAACGGAAGCGTGTCACAGAGGTAGAATATTATGCCTATAGGCTTCATGATAGAGGTGATGATTTCAACACCCTAACGCGTTGCAAAAGAGGTACACAAGCCTATGTTATTGACGCATATTGTTGCATGGAAGAATCTCAGTTGAGTCACTTTAGGACTAAATCATTTCAACAGAAATATAGAACTGCTCCTCTCAAAGAAATTCATGATACAATACATAGAGGCATTATAGAAGGGTCTGAAGCAGGCCAAAGAATTATAAAACCTTCTTCCTATGTTGGAGGGCCACGCTATCTATACCAAAACTACCTTGATTGTGTTGCTCTTTGTCGAAAGTATGGTTGTCCTGATTTATTTATCACTTTCACATCGAACCCTTTATAGACAAAAATTACTTAGGCTTTGGCTCTAATTCCTGGGCAACATTCATCGAACAGCCTGATATTGTTGATCGTGTGTTTCATATGAAGCTGCATCTCTTCATCGATGATATCACAAAGAATGAATTTTTTGGTCCAATTACTGCAGGTTTGATACATTACTTTAATTCTAGACATACTCCTTTTATTTACCTTTCCATTTATTTTAAATATGTTTTTCACTTTATTTATTTATGATGTTTCGCAGTTGTATACATTATCGAATTTTAGAAACGTGGTCTTCCACATGTCCATATTATTTTATGGCTAAAAAAAACTGGTGCATTGACTGCTGATGAGGTTGATAAGTTCATATCAGCACAATTACCTGATCCTTCTGTCGATCCAATTGGTTTTGATGCTGTATCTGCATTTATGATTCATGGTCCTTGTGGTGAGGGACATCCATCATGTGCTTGCATGGTTAACGGCGAATGCTCTAAGAACTATCCAAAAGAATATTGTGAGAAGACAACAATCTTACAAAATGGACATGTTAGATATGCTCGACCAAAGAATAGAATATCTACCAAAAAGAATGGTGTTGCTGTTGATAATGCATTTGTTCTCCTGCATAATGTGGATTTATGTGTGAAGTACCAAGCACACATAAATGTAGAGAGAGTTAGCCGTGATGGGATGGAAAAATATTTATTCAAGTATTTTACCAAAGGTTTTGATTGTTCAAAGGTTGGTCTCCAACGTAAAAGAGCATCCGGTGAATCATCTACCTGTACCAAAGGTGTTAATGAGATCCAAGATTACCTAGAGTGCAGATGTATAGCTCCCAATGATGCAGCTTGGCGCTTGCTCCAGTTTGAAATTCACCACACTAACCCTTCTGTTGAGCGTCTTCCTGTCCATCTACCACTCGGAAACAGTGTAGTATACAATGAGGATGACAGCCTAGAACAAGTATTGCAGAACCCATGGAATCAAATTACAAAGCTCACTGCCTGGTTTGAAGCTAACAAGACCTATCCTGAGGCTGTGTGCTACACATATGCAGAGTTCCCAGAGCACTTCACTTGGCATGCTGATGGAAAGTATTGGGATTATCGACGTGGTACTGGTAACGTCGGAAGACTAGCCAATGTAGGCCCTAACCAGGGGGATTCCTACTATCTTCGTATGTTGCTATAGTGAAGGTGGCAAGGTCGTACTCAGAGATCAGAACAATTGAAGGCCAACAGTATCCAACATTCCAGGCTGCTTGCCAGGCTCCTGGTCTCCTAGGTGATGATCGTGAGTGGTTGTCCGCTATAGTTGATGCAGCGCATTGGGCTCTTCCATACCAGCTCCGTGAGTTGTTTGTCACACTTCTCCTCTTTTGCAATGTTACAGATCCATTGGCTTTATTTGAAGAACATTTTTCTAGAATGGGTGAGGACTACATGCATCGCATTGGGCATAGTATGACATACCATTCTACACCTTTTACACAACATGTTAGATCATTTGTTCTTGCTGAAATTGACAAGTTGCTTAGAAATTCTGGATATAGCTTACCACACTTTAACTTGCCTGAGCCCATTCTTACCAGTGCATGTGCAGTTGGCAATAGACTTTTAACAGATGAACAAGCTTATGATATTGATAGGATATCAGTAGAAGCAGCTGAACAACTCAATCAATTGAATCTGAATCAAAAACATGTTTATGATGTTGTCCTTCAATCAGTCAACAATTGCATTGGTCACACATTCTTTGTGCATGGCTATGGTGGTACCGGGAAGACATTTCTTTGGAATGCTTTGCTTAATGCTGTTAGAGCTCAAGGAAAAATTGCTTTGGCTGTTGCATCATCTAGCATTGCTGCACTTCTTCTGCCAGGTGGTCGCACACCGCATTCCCGCTTCAAAATACCATTAGATATACAAGAACATTCACTCTATGCTATCAAAAAAAAAAAACTCATCTAGCCCAATTGATACAACAAACATCTTTAGTTATATGGGATGAGGCACCTGTCAATCATAGACATTGTTTTGAAGCTCTGGATAGAACACTAAGGGATATCCTATCCTCAAATGATCCATCCCTAGCTAAGAAGCAATTTGGAGGCCTCACAGTTGTTTTCGGAGGGGATTTTAGGCAAACACTTCCAGTACTGCCTCATGCATAGAAATATGAGATCTTAAGTGCATCTATTACCCGCTCTTATTTGTGGTCCCACTGCATTATTCTGCATCTAACTGAGAATATGAGGCTTCAATCACCGTTGTTGTCTGATACTCAGCGAGATCACCTTAAAGAATTCTCAAAATGGCTTCTTCATATTGGAGAAGGAACATTGCCTGATAACTCTCCTACTGATAGACATGATACATGTTACATCAAAATTCCAGGATACTTGCTTTTGCCACCTGAATCAAGAAATATTTCATCACTGGTATCTTTTGTGTACAATGAATCAAGCATTTCAGATATGGTTGCTTATTTCTGTGAGCGAGCAATCCTTGCCCCAACTAATGACATAGCTGCAGAAATCAACTCCCACATGATATCTCAGTTGCCAACAGAACAAATGTCATATTATAGCTCAGACATCATAGATGATAGCACAGCTAATCGTGCTACACTTGAGGCCTTTTATCCAGTGGAGTTCCTCAACACAATATAAATGAGCGGCTTGCCAGATCATTGCTTGCAATTAAAAGTAGGGTTCCTATAATGTTGCTCCGCAATTTGAACCCATCAAAGGGCCTTTGCAATGGAACAAGACTCATAGTAACTCAGCTAACTCACTGTATAATAGAAGGAGAAATAATCATAGGAAAAGCTAAAGGATGTAAGGCATATATACCAAGGATAGTAACTACATCTACCGACAAAAGGTGGCCCTTTAAGATTAAGCGTCGCCAATTTCCAGTTCGAGTTTCATATGCAATGACTATAAATAAGAGACAAGGGCAGACACTTAGTAGGGTTGGAGTTTATCTACCTAGCCCGGTTTTTTCACACGGTCAGCTCTATGTTGCTTTCTCACGAGTGACATCCCCAGATGGTTTGCGTGTTCTGATAGATAACAACCCTCCTGAACATGCAGAAAGCACTCAAAATGTTGTCTACAAAGAAATTTTCGATGGTTTTACATGTAAGCTGAGCTCATAAGTACTATGTTTATGTAGTCTAATATTTTTTCCCCTTATCAAAATTGAATAAACATATTGTTTTCTATTTTTTGCAGGCTTCTACTAACTGCAAGCATTTCCCTTTTGGTTTCATGTACAACTACTGCCCACTGTTTACTGAATGACTTTCTTCCTCAGTTAATGATGCTTTTATTGGTGGGCCAATCTTTTCATGTTTGAGATGTCTTTCCATCATCCTGCATATTATTTTTATTCGTTCCCTTTGTTGTACTATAGTTACATAATCATGTGAAAGTTAATATTGTCATATTTTGCAGATTCACTGCTTATTCAGACTCCATGCAGTCCAACCTATGAAATGTGCCTGATTTCCCTGTTTTGTGTACAACAATAGAAGTACACCCTTCTTTCCTCTTGACGTTGGGAAACAACAGCGTTTTGGCTCAATCATTCACTTTCCTTCTCTCTAGGTGAGTATTAAAGGTGCACATGAACTAGGTATATAATTATTGGTCTTTCTTCAACTGCCATCCATAGAAAAGTTCTATTAGTTTCTCTGTTATTTTTTATCCAGATATACCTAAAATTTGTATTTATCTCTATGGTGCTGAGAATTGATATGTATGATTTTGCATTCTTAGAGAACTAATCAATTAACAACGTCCGTTCTTTTCAATGTCCATAACCACAGTTACAAAAAAAAACCCGTCTATTTTCACTATATGTGATCGCACTGTACAAGGCCTACATTTGCCTATATGTTTTCTTCTTTCCTGATCATCCATGGTATTTTTTTTCATGCAACATTCATTATTATACATCAATTTGTAGATCTCCATTCTATCTAATTACCCTTCTTCAATGTTACTTACAAATGTGCTTTCCAGTCGGAATACCTTTTCCTTCCAATGTATATCATCGTAGCAATGTATCAGTATATTCCAGTTTAGTCATATAATTAAACATTACTGCTAATCCATATGAGTGGTTACCCTTGCCCTTATGTCTATATCCAACTTACCTTCATATCAGACCCAGCTAAATTATTTCTTTTCTCTTCACAGGGTGCATCTTGAACTACTAGAATATTTACCGTGTGATGTGCCTCATTTTGTGCGCGCACGTGTGGATCATAACATGATATTGCTATATATATGCATGACTGATACGTCTATGTGCTTTGCCCGTGTATACTTGGCTTCGATAGTTTCTCAGACCTATGAATATGTTCTTTAAATATTGTTATACCATTCTACAGTCAATCTGTTAATCAGTTCTTATATGTTATTCGAACCCCACCTCTACAATCGTATATTAGTAAATGTTTGTCCTCAATTGTTTTAATGAAATATGTATATCCATCTTATATGACAGTATGGAATAACTGCAAAATTATGGAATAGCCTGAGTTCCAATTACGCCCGCGGCAACGCCGCGGGGTCCCTACTAGTTTACCTCAATTCCTAGGAAGAACTGCAGTTCTCCCAAGTCTTTCAAGGCAAAATCTTTAGTAAGATCCTTTAGCAGTGTTGCAGTTGCACTGGGTACAGAACTTACAACAATTATATCATCAACATAAATCAACAGGAAGATAGAGACATTTCCTTTACTATAAAAGAATAGAGAGGTATCCGCCTTTGATGGTTTAAAACCAAGTTCCTGCAGTTTAGTACATAACCTTGAATACCAGGCCCTGGGCGCCTGTTTAAGCCCATATAGAGCTTTATCAAGTTTACATATATGATCTGGATATTTAGGATCTTCATATCCTGGTGGTTGCCTCATGTACACCTCTTCTTCAAGAATTCCATGAAGAAAAGCATTCTGCACATCTAACTATCGCAAACTCCAAGATACAGCAATAGATAAAATGGTTCTAATAGTAACTGCTTTAACAACAGGACTAAAAGTATCCTCATAATCAATGCCATACCTTTGTTTGAAGCCTTTAGCAACCAACCTGGCCTTGTACCTATCTAGGATACCATCAGCTTTTCTCTTCACCTTATACACCCATTTGCAGTCAATTATATTTGTTCCTTTCTAATAAGGGACTAGGTGCCATGTGTTATTTTTCATCAAGGCATGATACTCTGCATCTATAGTATCTTTCCAATTTTTATCAGTAAAAGCTTCATCTAAAGACTGAGGTCCTGTTCTTTTCTCTAACAAGAGTTGGATGAAGATTAAGATTTTCGTGTCACGCTTTTCAAACTGGAAAACGATGTGTTTCGTGCGAAAACTTTCTATATAAAAGTTACTCTAAAATATCATATTAATCTATTTTTCAAGTTTGTCATAATTAAAACTCAATCAATCATACGTTAATACCACCTTGTTTTGCGTAAAAAAAACTTAATCTTCATCTTTATCTTCATCTACAGAAGAAAAGAACACCACCTGAGACTCACCTAACGCAGAGAAACACCCCCACTTCACTGTGCCATCTGTGTAAATTTTCTCTTTTCTTATACCACTTTGAAGCCTTGTTTTTGGTCTGACCGGAGCATCTTGCTGCACAGATGATCCTGGAGGTGTCAGCTGGTACTGTTCAGGAGATCAATGGCGTCAGACTGCGTGTTGTCAGCATTGGTGCCGTGTAAATCATGCATGCCTGCCTCAATTTCTTCGTTGGCTCCACTGACAAACAGCTGCACATGATCTGCAACCTCTGTTGTGTCCACCGTCGCCTGTACTTGAGCTGGAGAACCTGCTCCCGAGATTGCCTTGCCTGCTGTGTCTGCACGGTCCGCGACCTTGGAGTGGATTCTTCATCAGAATTTCTCCGTGTACATCCTCCTGCGTCCCAGCACTACTATCTGCATCATCTTCTGCTACATTTTCTCCAGAAAAATCATCAGATGGCTCATTAGGCGCAGTATTAAGCATATGATCAATACCATGTTCTCCCCCTTGATCAGTACAGTGTGGGACAAGGGAGCTAGGCAACAAAGATATCTCAGCACGGAGACGAGCTCCAGCATTAGAGTGAAGTTGGGAGAAAGGAAAAACATTTTCATCAAAGATAACATCACGGAATATATATACTCTCCCGGTAGATATATCTAGACATTTGAAACCCTTGTGAAGGTGACTATATCTAAGGAAGGCACATTGCTTAGAGCAAAATTGTAGTTTATGATTGTTGTATGGTCGAAGGTTAGGCCAGCAAGCACACCCAAAAACTTGTAAAAATTGGTAATTGGGTTTTCGATGAAACAATTTTTCTAGAGGTGTCTCAAATTGGATCACTTTGCTAGGGGTTCTGTTTATGAGATAGGATGCAGTAAGGAAAGCTTCATCCCAAAATTTTAAAGGCATAGATGCTTGAGCAAGTAGAGCAAGCCCAACCTCAACAATATGGCGATGCTTGCGCTCTGCTGAACCATTCTGTTGGTGAGCATGAGGGCAAGATACATGATGGGTTATCCTAATTTTCTCAAAGAAAGAGTGGAGTTTTTCATATTCTCCTCCCCAGTCAGTTTGCATGGCAATAATTTTGTGACCAAGCAATCGTTCTACAAGAACTTGAAACTCATGGAACCTTTGAAAAACATCAGATTTATACTTAATAGGATAAACCCAAGTAAACTTGCTATAATCATCAATAAAACTCATATAATATTTCTTGCCCCCAACAGAATCAGGAGCAGGACCCCATACATCAGAATAAATAAGATCCAAAGGATTACTTGAAAAACTAGATGACTTGGAATAAGGTAGCTGATGGCTTTTAGCCTTCTGACATGGATCACAGACTGACTCATCTCTAGACTCAGAAAGACATGGTAACTTATTTTTACTAATTATTCTTGCGACAATAGAAGTGGAAGGATGGCCGAGGCGACTATGACATCTTGTGAAAGATGGTATGACACTGTAGGATTGCTTGGATGTGCTGGAAGGCAGTGGATAGAGACCCCTGTGACGCCTCCCCCTAAGAATTATTTTCTTCGTGGCCAGATCCTTAACCAAAAAATATTTAGAGTGAATCTCAAGGAATGCATAATTATCTTCAGCAAGGCGAGATGCAGAAATAAGATTTTTCGAGGCTTGTGGAACATGAAGGACATTTTTTAAATGAAGTGTACGATCAGGGGTATAAATCAAGGAATGACCTATATGCTCAATTTTCATACCTGCGCCATTTGCAGTGTGAATTTGATCGGTCCCCTTGTATTTCTCCCGGGTCGTCAGCTTGTCCAGCTCGCTTGTGAGATGATCTGTAGCCCCAGTATCGATATACCAGTTGGTATCAAGACCATAGGCGTATGCGGCAGCAGCTACATGTCTTTCGCCAGGCACGTAGTTGGCATCAAAGCGATGCCAACACTCAGCAACGACGTGGCCTCTCTTGTAGTAGACCTGGCACACAGGGCGCGTGTCAACACGCTGCTGGTTGCCACCCCATCCACCGCGGTTTCCTCCTGTGCTTCCACGGCCGCGACCACTGTCACCATGGCCACGTCCAGGATTCGTTCCGCCAGCAGCGCCAATGGCACCGCCACGAGGGATGAAGTTTCCACGGCCGCCATTGCCGCGATGTGCTGCATTTGCTGAGCCTTGTTTTCGCAGATGTAGCCTGTTCTCAAAGTTGAGCAATTGTGCATACAATTCTGTCATAGTGATGGGTTCAACCCTCATCCCAAGAGCAGATACAAACGAGTCATAGTCGCCATCTAGGCCGTTTACAATATATGCAATCGTATCTTCCTCATCTAGAGGTTTTCCAGTAGATGCAATCTCATCGCTATAGGCTTTCATCTTGCCAAAGTACTCAGAAATTGACATTGTACCTTTGCTTGTTGTTTGGAGGGCGAGACGCACGTTCAACGTGCGCGCGCGTGTTTGGGATCCAACCATGTCGCTGATTGCTCTCCATGCCTGCGCCGAAGATCTTGCTCCGGCCACTTGATTCAATATATCACGTGACAGAGGAGAGGAGGAAGCCGAGCACCTATTGATCGGCCGCGAACCACTCCTCAAAAGCTGGATTTTCCACCATTGTTGTCTTCTCCCCTTTCTCTCCCTCTTTCCGCTCGATCTGAGCAGCTAGCGCCTCCTTCTTCCCGGTGATGTAGCCCTCCAGTCGTGCGCCACGAACAGCCGCCAGGATTTGTGCTGTCCATGCCGCATGATTCTGCTTGGTGAGTTTTTCAGTGACGTGCACACCGAAGAGAGGATTGCCGGTGGAGGTGGTAGATGAGGAGGAAGCCATGACAATCTATGTCGAAGGCTCTGATACCATGAAAGAAAACTAATCTAGATTAACGTCGACGAAGCGACGGATTCGTGTTGATTAGATCGCGCAAAACGGCGATAGGGAGAGTACATATATATGCGATGGAGTTCTGGTAGCCGGATCCTAATTACACGAGATAATAACATCCTGGACTAACTACCGGCCACCTTAATCTCCAATGCATACGAATTACATAACAGAAACATGTATATACTCTAACATATAACGCTGCCTTAGGCCATCTACAATGCTCCACCCTGTCCTGTGGTCTCAAGCCTCCACGTCGGAGCCGAGTCGAGCTGGCAGTTGGTGGTGTGGTTCTGCAGGGCGTAGCTGTGCTTGTAGAGGAAACAATTTCGTCTCTGTTCTTCGGCTCGGGAGCCGCGAAGCCACAGCTTGGGGCCACACGCTGGGAGAGAACCGTAGCCTCGTGAAGCGCTTGGGGAAAAGAAGAGGTCAGGGAGAACTTGCCGTGGTGGTCTCCACCGCCACCGAGGGCACGTTGCCGCTCCACGTCACCGATGAGGTCGTGTCGCCACTCCCAAGTCGCTGTCGTTCACCGCCATCGCAGATTCAGCGAGGTCAGATCCGTCACCGTCATCCAAATCCGCTGCCGTCGCCCAAAGAGAAGGAAAGGGGGAGAGCATGCAACGGTGGATGGGGAGGAGTGGGAGAGGTGGCATTGGATGTGGAGGCCAGCTGGGGAAGAGAGCGGTGGGATGGTGAATAGGGAGGAGGGGAGAGGCGGCGCCAGATGTGGAGGCCGGCGGTGGAAGAGGGAGGCGCAGTGGTGGATGGGGGGAGGAGGAGAGGCCGCGCTGCGGTCGTGGACTCGCGGTGTCACGGAAGAGAAGTGGCGACGATGGTGTTTGGGATAAGGAGAGAGAGTGGGGTAGGAAAAATTGAGAGGATGACAGTGGGATGTATAGTTTAGGGTATCTATCTATTTCTTTTTGCTGTTATAAGGTCTAAAATGTAAAATTTCTAATTGATTGAATAACTAGGAACTGACACATAAATAACGAGGGGTTGAAACAAAAACATACTCAATAGTGATCTCCATGGTAGATTGTATTGCTTTCATGTGGTCTTATCCTATTTGGGATGTTGAGACCACTGATACCCGTGGCCTCCATTGTACATGCCCTTATATAGGTGGTGTTTGACTTCGATAGCTAATCGGTAGTTGTGACCTTTGGGATTTAAATTTGTTGCGTGATTTGGTGTTGTGTTGTTATACTAGTTGATACCTTGTGCTTTGCTGCGGGATATGTGGAAAAATACATGTTATACATTATACAAATGGTAGATGTGCATATTTAAATAATGTGAAAATGATGTGAAGATAATGATTTAATATTGCTTACATATTCAATTCTAAAAATACAACAAAATTTTAAACGATATATCATGTTTACATGATATTTAAAAAACTTTACATAATAGTAGATGATAATGTGGCATACTTACATATTAAGCTTTAAGAGTTAATGGGCATAACATAAGATATGTTGAAATCTGGCATGATGTTCCGGTGTCCCATGCCTTCTCGCATCGTGTGGAAACTGGATCGGTTTGGTGTTGCTCGTTGAGTCGTCTCGCAACATACGGACGAACGGAAGAATGAATTGCATCTCCAATATATAGGTTAATCATTTGCCCATACCTCATGCCCTGATGGTAGTACGGGGTTTCTTGGATGTGTTAGTAAGAATGGAGTCATACGTTAGAATCATACTTCCTCCGTTCCATAAAAAACTAACTTAGTATCAGATGTGACATATCCCAAAACTATAAATCTGGACATAAATTTATCTAAATTTATAGTATTATAAAGTCTCACATTCGTTTTTCATTGTGACGGTGGGAGTATATACACCACGGTTGCGGAAAAATATACAAACATGATGATTTGTTAAATTAAACAGAATTGCCATATATCATTTGACATAAATTTGGGAATGGAATCTTACATATTTTAGACCATTAAATCTGTGCCAAGATTCGTGCATCGACTTCTTCTCCTCCATCTCTGGCGGACTCCCCTTTTTCTCTGACACCGGTGACACCCCTAACTTCGGCAGGGAGCACGCGGGTTAGGGTTTAAGGTTAGGGGAGGAGGAAGATGGGGCTTTTCTGGGGCTTAGAGGGATATCCATGGGCGGTGGGTGGTTGATACGGGCAGGCGGCGCCGGCGTTGGCGGTAGGGGAAAACGGGCCGGGACCTTGGGGAAGAGAAGAGGGATGGGTAGAAGGCTGGCTGGGAGGTCCTCGCCGGCGCCGTTGACTCCTTCCGGCCACCCAACGAGGCCGGGCGACGGGTAGCAGCGCGAGAGGCGAAGGAGCATTCGTGTGAAAGCGGCGGCGGCGGCGGCGGCGGGTGGACTAAGAAGTTAAGAAGTAGACGAATAGTAGGTTTTAGTTACGTTGCACGAATCTCAAAGTGATCAAATGGTTCATAATTTGTAAGATTTTGGGAGGTGTTTTTCTATCAAGCCCTAAATTAAAATTCGAGAAATTCTAGCCATCCGATCAATCCCCAATTCCCCATTCCCCAACGCTCTCCTCTACCGAAGCGTCGCGCTGCACGCTAGAACAACGCTACAAGGTGTCGTTTGCGTGGACCCGACGCCGCCGGCTTCCGTACGCTCCGCCGCCGCTGCGCCCACTCCCTCGCGGGCGCGCCGCTGCCGGAGCCGACGTCCCCCCCCCCCCCCCCCCCCCCCCCCGCGGTTACGCTACTCGCCGCGCGCGCTCACCACCACCACCTCGCCGCAGCGCTCGGTTCAACCTACTCGCGCGGGCGCGCGCGCGGGAGAGAGAGAGAGAGAGGGGGGCGAACCTCCCGGATCCTCCCTGGCTCCGCCTACTCACTTCCCTCCGGAATACGCTTCCCGTCCAGCCGCGGGGACACCACGCAATGGAAGAGGGATGCGATGTATGGTGCGATTCTCTTGCCGACTTGATTTCCGTTCGTTTGTCAGTGTGGGAAGCTTCGGGTGTAGAGGGGTTCTTCCATTTCCTAAGAATTCTTGCAGGCATTGTGCATTTTTTATTGGAATAAATCTCGAGCTATGCGCCGCGGTTATGTATAGTTTCCTTTATAGGAATAAATCTTGTGGATTTTTTTTGTTTAGCAGCTATCAACCTACCTGTTTTTCATGTCCTAGTTGGAGACTTGGAGTAGCATTTATGCGTTTTGTTTCCTTAGATATTATTAGTACTACGTTGATAACACATTAACAGATCGCATTTCAGATTTTGTAAGAATACGGGCAAGCATTAAAAGAACACAAAAGGCCGGAGGCTACAAAATTCAAAATGTGTGCTAGAATTATTTGTCCTTCAACTTTGGTACTTGTGAGTAATCATGTCTTTTTATGTTCAGATCTTTGACTGTCTCTTGCCATTGAAGTGATCAAATGGCACGGAATTGATATCGTTGTCAAAATGAAAAGATTCGTCTATATCAATGATGATTCATGGCAGGATTCCTATTGTGACAATCGAATATCAAATACCAAATATAATCTCTGGAATTTTCTCCCTAAGAACTTATGGGAGCAATTCAGGTTTGGACTTGTTTCCTGTGCTGACCTATAAATACACTTTCTGATCTTGGCAAAATGGACACACTATAGTTTTGCTACCCTGCTGTAGGCTGTAGCCATTTTATTTCACAAACTGTATGCCTACCTGTGAGGCTGTCACATTTTGTCTCAATTTATTGCAAGTTACAGCTGTATCCTTTTCGGGCTAACCTGTTGTAACATCCGTTGGTTGGTGCCACGTGCTTATTGTTAGTAGATAAAGTGAAATCCAATGGAGTTTAAGATGTGCTTTTGTGAAGCCTATGCTGCTAGTTATGACTGTTCAGCCTGCATACTGCAATTGCTAAATTGTATGCCTGTGTTATTCAAGATGGAGTCAAACCAGGCTCTTCTGTGTTATACTGCATGCTATTTGTTTATCTGGAAATGGCCATAACAGCTTATGTGTCTTCAAATAAACAGTATGTCACTAGGTTTAATTCCATTAGATTTGCAAGAATCGTACTAACCATAATAGATCAAACCTCCTGGGCAATTCATTTACTGGAGTTCATCCCCTTTGTAGTTTGTACTATAGATCTCTGTTCTGCACCATGAGACCCAGCTGACTAGCACTTCTTTAGGATTTTGTCAAAATATCTGCAGGGCCTTAGTGCTTATGTTTTGTTTATTAACCGTGAATCCATTGGTATATCTATGCTAAACCACTTTTCTTCTTTATGCGTGTCATAGAGATATCGATTTTAATTATAACCCATTTCTTTGAATATTCAGGCGTTTCATGAATCAGTATTTTCTTCTAATCGCCTGCCTTCAGTTATGGTCAAGTATCACACCTGTTAGTCCTGCAACTACATGGGGTCCACTTGCCATCATCTTCATAGTTTCAGCTTCAAAAGAGGCTTGGGATGATTACAATAGGTACCTTTCAGACAAGAAAGCAAACGGAAGGGAAGTTTTGGTGGTAAAGGATGGCAACCATAGACAGGTTTTTGTTTTCTCTGTTATATTTTCTGTTTTTTAAAACCGTAGTGAAACTTTGTCTAAATCTATTGTAAGTTTACATCAATATTTGAATTCATTATGTTATTGCTGGAAAGTCATTTGTCAGCCATGTGTTTTCACTTGTCTAGGTGAGATCTGCTGCCTGAAGGCATTGTATTTGATATTAGTTGGTGTTATATGAAAAAGGAAATTCTATAATTCCTTATTTGCTTATGTTTTCAACACCGTACTCCAAAAACTGATAAGATGGAAACCCTACATGTTACTTGCTGTTCAGTTCGCATTAAAAATAACATGAAAGATAATGGAACTCGTGAATGGCATTGTTTAGTCTCGTTCTATTTGGAGGTTGTAGTAGCAAAACTTATCTGAGAGCTCAGTTTACTCAGCCTTTTTGCATGATCTGCTGCCATAATAACCATTCAGTGGCTAAACTGTATTGATCGTATTTAGGTAAATAAAGCCTTAATTCTTGTAACCATTTTAAATTTGCAAATTCATCTTTATTGACACTTGTATACCCATTGATACATTTTAAGTACCAATCAGTATCTGCAAATGTAAACTGTAATTAAACCTAGGAGTTGTTGATACTGAGAAACGCTAAACATGTATGCAATACGGAGTTTTAATGTGCATGATATTCTTCATTTGCCAGAAGTATTACATTTAGGAGCACTTGAATTTACACACTGAACATGTAATTGTCTAATAATCAGATATTTACATGCTTTTAGATCAAAGCACAAGATATCCATGTTGGAAATATAGTGTGGCTTTATCAGAATGATGAGATACCATGTGATCTTGTTCTTATAGGAACTTCTGATCCTCAGGGCATCTGTTATGTTGAGGTAAATGAAGTTATTCACAACTAGCAGTTAATAACTTGCATTCTTCCTATGTTTATTTCCTGGACCTATAGGGATTAATAATAGTAGCATGTGGGATGTCCATAACCATGTTGTTAGTGTATTCGCTTGAAATGCTTGTACATGGCAACACATCAGAATATTGTGGAATGTGTACTTTACATATATTGACCATACACCGGGGCATATCCTGTACAATAATAACAGGCAAAATGATCTTTGTGCTAAAAGCAGCTAGATCACAGACCTGAGATTTTATTTCTACATGCTCGCTGTTCAGTGGGTTAGATGGTGCAGTTGTGCAAATTTAGGGACTTAATACTGTGCCTTATCTCAGGAGAAATTAACCTTCACAATTCTTGCAGTAGTTGATTTGGCTGTAGTGATCAGTGCACATTTACCAGATTTCAATGGATTGGCGTATTTCTTATACAGCGTGGCTTTATAGTGGTTTCTTAGAAGCACTTCTATTCTTCTATATATGAATGCGTTAATTAACCGATGGCATTCCTTATATTTTATTAGTATCTAACTATATTTTCGCAGCAATCAATACCAAATTGTTCTCAGTTTGTCAAACCCAGAGCATATGATATATGCAAAATCTCTTGCGGTGTCACTCCTTAGTAGATGAGAAACTTGACATGATGAACTTCCTTGCATTTATTTTTATCCTTGATCATATCTCTTTGGCTTAGGTGGTGGATTTATGTTGGTTTACGTGAACAGTGTGTTTTTTCAGATCCTTAGTTTTACCTAATGCTATCAGAAATATATAATTTTCTTTGGCTGCCGTAAATCAAGCTAATTCCAAATTATTGTTCCAATATTTTACTCCAGACAGCTGCTTTAGATGGTGAAACTGACTTGAAAACAAGAATTGTTCCTTCTATCTGTGCTAACCTTTCTCCAGATCAATTAGGCAGAGTCAAGGTGAATCTTTCTTCTACTTTCAATTCGTTTTGTTCTCTTGCACCTTTCTGATTGTACCCCTCTGAATTGGCAGGGTGTAGTTGAGTGCTCCAACCCAGATAATGACATAAGAAGATTTGACGCTAACATGCGCTTGTTTCCTCCTATCATTGATAGTGAAAAATGTCCTTTAACTATCAATAATACTCTTCTTCAATCATGTTACTTAAGGTACACAGAATGGGCGTGTGGAGTTGCAGTTTACACAGGTATACCTAGAACTTGAAGATACTATGCTTTTGTCTAGATCATTGATGATTTGCTTGCTCTAAAATGTATCTTTTAGTATTTGTGTACAGAAGACACCATGTAACGCATGGTTTACCTCCTAAATCATTTTCTAGGCAATCAAACAAAATCTGGAATGAGCAGGGGAACCGCAGAGCCCAAGCTCACTGCTGCTGATGCAATGATAGACAAACTCACTGTTGCAATATTTATGTTCCAAATTGTTGTTGTTCTTGTTCTGGGTTTTGCTGGCAATATCTGGAAGAAGAACCAGGGTCTTAAGGTGATATTTCTTCCTGAATTCTGATAACCATTGTCCTGTATTAGAAAAATCACTGTTACTTTCATTCATATTATGTTGTTGTGTTGTAGGCTTGTAGCTTCTTGAAGGCTCTTCTGTTATATTTTATAATTTTGAACTGTTATGGATTGCATGTAATGTTATGTTATTCCTGTTCTTGATCTGGTTATTTTCTTCCTTTGCATAGCAATGGTATCTGCTGTATCCTGTGGAAGGACCATGGTATGATTTCTTGATTATACCATTGCGCTTTGAGCTATTGTGTTCAATAATGATTCCTATTTCAGTGAAGGTATGCCTAATTTGAGTTATTGGTTTCACATGTGGTACTTGTTTTGAAGTATGCCATGCCGCGTACAATATGATGTTGCAGAAGTGATTTCTCCCCCAGTCCCCCCCCCCACATACATTAAAGGAAATATAAGAAGAATTTATTAATAATGTTTCGCCATGTGCATGATAGTGTAAAGAAAATAATATTTCCCTAGATATTTTTTTTACAAGTTCCTGTTTGTAACATGTGATTGAACATATATAATTGATGGCCAATTCAACTCCAGTACCTTGTTGACTTCTTTGGCAGCGGGGACCTCCTCTAGATAGCCACCTGTTGAGCCCTGTACTTGCCTGCAAGCCTTGTTTGAAAAACCTCAGATGCTCACAGCCTGGAGAAATCAGTAAACTATTGAGATAGCATGATATCGTGCTAATTATACACTGATGTAGATGTTCGCTATACAATGGTCACTGGGAAGTGATTGTTGTCGATTATTTGTTAAAGGGACTTGACAAGGGTATTCTTCACCCCCCCCCCCCAATGCATCATATGGATGAAGCGTGCCAGAACGTCTACACTGAACAAACACATACAATCCAAATTTTTTTCCCGTTGTTGGATACTTGGTTTGATTCTAGACAATCCATTTATCCATGTACAAGAAGTTAGACCAGGCAGTGAAAACAAGCTATTTTTAGTGTTCGGTTATGTTCTTGACAGTATTTCCTGCAATCCTTGTAATTTTCAAAATGTTTTTTTTTATGCACTGGTTGTAGGTAACTCTTGATCTGTCTAAAGGTGTATATGCAAAGTTCATTGACTGGGATGAACAAATGTTTGATCGGGAAACATGTACGCCTGCTCATTCAGCTAAGTATGTGGCATGTTATTTCCATATGTGTGAATTTAGATTTTTCATCCAACCTAGCTATTTATTTTTTAGTACAGCTTACATAAGTGTCTCTTTCAGCACAGCTATTAGTGAAGACCTTGGACAGGTTGAGTACGTTTTGAGTGACAAAACTGGAACGCTGACAGAAAACAGAATGATTTTCAGAAGATGTTGCATAAGTGATATTCTGTATGGAGAAAACAATGAAGATGCTTTAAAAGGTTATCCACTTGTGTTCTAGCTAGCAGCAGAAATTCTCTTTTCTCTGGGCTTAGGCCCTGTTTGATTCAGCTTAGGATTATTATAGTCTGGATTATTAGGAGTAAGCTGAAACAAACAGATAGCTTATTATGATAGATTATTATAATCTATAAGCCAGATTACTATAATTTGGTAAGCCACTCTAAAAGTGCTTTCTTTAGATTATTGGGTGGCTAACAGCTAACAAACAAATAATAATCCAGAGAAACAAACAGCTAGCAGCTTATTCTGTATTGGCTTATTATAATTCAGCTTATAGTAATCTAGTTCTATAATCTAGATTACAATAATCTTAAGATGAAACAAACAGGGCTTTAGTGTGATACAATGTTATTTGTTCATGAACTGTCTGACTTTCTTCAGTGGCATGTCAAATGTTGATTCACAAGTGTTGGGTTAAATAGGAATTTGCAAACAGCAACAATAGATGCTCCCCATTTGTAAGTCCTTACAATACATTGTAAACTCAATCAACCTTCTGTTTCTGGCTCAGCATATGTGAAGGTGTCAGGGATAATAAAGGGGGTGTTTGGTTCATTCCCTCACTTTGCCACACACACTTTAGTCATGCCACAGCTTCTTAGGTGTGTATTTGTTCTGTTCCCACAGTTGTGTCATGCCACACTTAGCCTTAGGTCCCACTTGTCATACTCAGTTTAGAGCTAACTGTACCACACTTGTGGCCAACTATTTTCTAGCCACACTTTTGCTTCATGCCACAATTTTCCTAAGCTTGTGGCATCCTTAGGCATCATCCAAACATCCGCTTAGGTGCCTGGGTTAACACTCATTTTTTGGAGATTTTACCTTCTATAAATGTGCCTGGGTATTAACTCGTGCTTTTTAAGTAGGTGAATTGTTCATGCATTACATCTAACACACTAATCTTTGTTTCAGCCTTTCAGATTATACTGCATGATACCTTTTTCTAGGTTGTAGGAACTACACAGAATTTTTTCATGGATTTGTTCAATTATATTATCAATATTGATATATCATTTATTGGTCAATATTTTGTTTTGCTCTCTGACTAATGGTTTTTCCTCTCTAATTAGATGCCAGACTTCTAGATGCTGTTTCGCGTAACGATCCTGATATTGTCAAATTTCTCATGGTGATGGCTCTTTGCAATACAGTTGTTCCTATCAAAAGGTAAGTGGCATCTTCTTCATGTTACAGTACTGAACTTTGAAAATACCTGCTGTTTAGTTGTTCCTTATAACTTTCCTAATTTCAGCAATGATGGTACTATAACATACCAAGCACAATCACAAGACGAGGAAGCTTTGGTCACTGCTGCATCAAAACTAAATATGGTGCTTGTGAGTAAAGACAGCAACACTGCTGGTTGGTATATTTTTGTTAGATTAAGATGATATGACAATGAATTGCTCTAACTAGGTTGCTTTTTCTTATCTCAGACTGATTTTTGCTTTCATTTCACTATTTTCTATTTCTACAGAGATTTCTTTCAACGGTTCTAAGTTCTATTATGATTTGTTGGATATTTTGGAGTTTACTTCCGATCGCAAAAGAATGTCTGCTGTGGTAAAGGATGTCCAGAGTGGGAAGATCCTTCTTCTTTCTAAAGGAGCTGATGAAGCTATTCTTCCTCGTTGCCATCAAGGTACATGGTATAACAGGGAAAACTGCATCGTGTTTATGTGATATCATGCATGTACACCCCTCCAGAGTAATTAATCCATTTCGCTTGAATATAAATACATTCTTAGGTGTCATTTTCTGAATTTAATTATCTCGAGGCAAGAGTAATTATGCTTGTTCTAACTCGAAACCTGTCTTCTGGTAGATAAAGATCCCTCCAGAATTTTAAATGGAACAGCTTCCTTGTTCTGATACTGATGGAACTAATTAATTAAACAGAATATCGCTCTTAGGAAATATATATATATATGAGTAATGTCTTAGTTCTATTCATACTATAAAAAATTATAGTCCATATAATCCTGTGATGTAAGGCAGTAATGCATCTTTATGTGGATCAACTTATCTATTACAAACATGGGATATACCTATTGCATACCTTGACTAGGGAAAATATTACCAACCTTTTAAATTTGGGCATCAAACTAAATTGGAAAATTCCCAAACTTTTTGGAGGCAGTCATTTATGTAATGTACCATCAGATTTCAAGTCTAAACATGATCAGTACTAATGGACACTAAAGGTAAGATGTGCTGCTAATTTAGTTAGCGTTTTTCTCCATATGTCACAGGACAGCAAATTAGAACCTATCTTGAGACAGTAGAAATGTATTCTCAGTTGGGCTTGCGAACATTATGTTTGGGATGGCGTGAATTAGAAGAAGATGAATACAAAGATTGGTCCAAAACATTTCAAGATGCTAGCTGCTCCTTGGAGAACAGGGAGGTAAGTTGTTGAGCCTGACCTTGGCTATTATTTATTGTTTAACTATTTTCTGTATCTTTTGTTGTTCACACTGTTATCTCACCAACTTTAACTACTGTATTCTTAGCTAAATATTGCAATGCTTCATCATATGTAGCGTAAAATTGCCGAAGTATGTCACCGTTTAGAGCAAGATCTTCAAATTCTTGGTGTTAGTGCCATAGAAGACCGTCTCCAGGTATTCACGACCTTCCATTTTTCTTAGAATAAGTAGAATTACTTGTTGCAATTGTTATCATTGCATTCTTGCACCTCTAATAGAGTCTTGTGGCTAGCAGGATGGTGTGCCGGAAACCATTAAATTGCTAAAGAGTGCCGGAATCAATGTGTGGATGCTAACTGGTGATAAGCAACACACAGCAATTCAGATTGGACTTCTTTGTAATCTCATAGCACCTGGTACTGCATTGTCACTAGAAATTTGATATGCATTAAAATTGAGCATGCTGTATAGGCTACTACTCCATTAAAATGCATTATCCTGTAAAACGACAACTGTTTCCCGACTTTGCTTGCATCATTTGTTTTTAATGGCACTTTTTTTGTTTGGGTTGTTATTTATTAGTTCTTGTACTCACCTGTTCAAGAATTAGAGCTTCATCTAGGTGGATATTTAATCCCTTAGTCCATTATCTTCTTTTTTTTTAGTATAAAATGATTTCATTTCTACTGTATGGTGCTCAAGTGCTGGTCTCTTGGGTTACAGCTAGAAGAGACCAGGGTACCTGTTCTCTTGGATATGTCAAAATGATTAAGAAAAATGTTCATCTTATTTGTATTGTAAAATTGACAAGTCAGAAAGTGCTACTGTATTCAGTATTTTGTTATAAGCAGGACTCATCTAATAAGCATTTTTTTAAAACTAGAAAGATTGTCAGTTAGGCATTAGATCAAGATTTATCTTAGTGCCCATCGGCCTGCCTTCTCAGTGTGACAGAGAGCGTCGCGCTGTTTAGATTCAGGACCATTCCTTGTTATTTCATCTACTATAATCCAATCTATCCCCATTCATCCCGAATCTTGTCCACATAATCCTTGCCCGTGACAAAGATATTATATATTTTGCTATAAGCAGGACTCAATTCTTGTATCACTTTCAGAGCCGAATGGTCAATTGTTGTCTATCAATGGAAAAACTGAACACGATGTATTAAGAAGCTTAGAGAGGGCATTGTCAACAATGAAGTCTATGTCGGTAACAAAGGTATTGCACCTTAATCAAGTATTTATCAAGTTTTGATGCGTAGCAATGGGCTTCCATTGACTAGTTTTATTATATAACTTTAGCCTATCAGATGTTGAAATAATAAAATTGCTTGTCCTGGAATGTCTTTCTTTCATATTTATGCCTTCTGTTTGAACTATCTGATCATATTTCTCTCTCTCCTTATTTTTCATTTTTTTTATATTTGTATATTTTTCCTTTCTTCTTTCATGTATTCATGTACTTATTTTTCTTTTCAAATTATTTAATACTCCCTCTGTTTTTTTTTTTAAGATGTTTTCGAATAGTCAGACCTTGAAATCTTAACTCACTATATGTACAAAAGATATTAAGATTTGATATATGGAAATGCCATTAGTAGATCTTTCATGAAAAATAATTTTTACATGATTCACTCCTTGTTTAGGCTGAGTAGGATTATCTATTGTTAAATTTGTTTATGCAGGATTGTGCATTTGTTTTGGATGGATGGGCACTTGAAATAATTCTAAAGCATTCCAAGGAGTCCTTCACTAAGCTGGCCATGTTGTCAAGAACAGCGATATGCTGTCGAATGACACCCTTGCAGAAAGCACAGGTTTTGTTCTTTCTGTACTGTTATCTGCTTTCTTGTCACGTAAATGTTACTACTTCCGTCCCAAATTACTTGTCTTTCTAAGTTGTTTGGCATATTCTAAGGTTTGGAATAAATGACTACAATACCCTTATAAAATAATTTATGGTTGAGGATAGAAGGGTGGTTGAGGGGTAGAATAAGGAGAAATTTGAGTGTGATGTGATTGATGGGACAAGTAGTACTTGGGAGTGACAAGTATTGTTGGACAAAATTTGAATGTAGGAAGATAACTAATTTGGGACAGAGGAAGTACCCTAGATAATTGAATGTCAATCAGTGAACAATTAAGTCCTACTTGTGCTGGCCTAACATTATTCTGTATTCCTCATTTCTCATTATTTTTAGTAGAACGAAGGAATGAGTGGAAGCACATCATATGTTTACTTTGAATCTGCAAGAGGTTACATACTATACTATTGAAAGGCCTCGACTGAAAAAAAATGTCACAGATATTACTAGGTTCAGTTGTATATGCAACTTGAGATGTTTTATTGGAGGTAGGATTTGTGCTGTTGCTTTTGATGTACTCCACCTGGTTTATGATGTATCGCAGTTGACATTTATACATACTTTTGACCATTCGTCTTGTTGAAAAGTTTTGTGCAAATGTGCAAAAGTATAAGTTATGCTCAAAGTACCTTTAATGATAAAACAAATCACAGAAAAATAAATGATAATTACATATTTTTTTAATAAGATGAATGGTAAAACGTATGTCCACAAGTCAACGGTATCATACATTAAAAATCTGAGGGAGTAATTATTACAATTGTACCAAATCATGAATTCACAACTCATGCTTTTGATATATAGGAGTATCTTTTAGTGAATTAAAATAAATAACATCCTTCGCATTTGTGCAGCTTGTTGGGCTCCTGAAATCTGTCGGTTACCTAACTCTAGCAATTGGTGATGGTGGTAATGATGTAAGAATGATTCAAGAGGCAAACATTGGAGTTGGGATTAGTGGTAGGGAAGGGCTACAAGCTGCAAGGGCTGCTGATTATAGCATTGGAAGTAAGATTTTTTTTCGTTAATTTTGCAAGTTCCTATTTTGTAGCCAATGTTTAATTTGCATATTGTGCTGTGTTAGCCTTATTGATCTGAAATGCATATTTCATAAATCTTGCATGAGCTTATTTTTTTAAAATAGATGCAACAAATAATTTATTTATTTTTAGAATAACTGCAGTTCATTGTAATGGTTTGTACTTTTGATAACTGATTCATGTGTAGCCAGAGATTATAAAGCTGTTTTAGGCCTTGTTTGATAGCCCATAACCTACCCAGGATTTTTGCTCCCAAACAAGGACTTGGAGCTGTTTGTAGTGCAGGAATTTAATTGGAAATAGTTCAATTCCTGCAGGAGCATAAAAATTTTCTGTGTTCCAGACAGGGCCTAAGTGTGGCGCATTTTATATAGGCCCTAGTTTTCACCAGTTGTTTGCAGGAATCATTCAGAAATAAAAAAAATGAATTTAAATTATAAATGAATAAATGTTAAAACATTAGATCTGTGTTGGTTTGGAAAATA
This sequence comes from Oryza sativa Japonica Group, assembly GCF_034140825.1. Lineage (NCBI taxonomy): Eukaryota > Viridiplantae > Streptophyta > Magnoliopsida > Poales > Poaceae > Oryza > Oryza sativa. The sequence continues at coordinate 17,193,153 of NC_089038.1, read as the reverse complement.
TGGTGTTGGGATGGGGGGCTGACATTTCTTGAAATATACAGTAATAATCCAATCTTTTCAATGTTGGATCCATCGTATTCACTAGATTTCAAAGAAGTGCAGCTAGACAGTTCAGCTCATTCTTTATATTCTCAAAAAAAATAATCTTTGCTTCATCCATATGAACTACCAGATATCACTTTTTTCATTGGCAATAGTTTTGTGTTCATAAATGTCTTTGCTTATGTTCTTTCTTTTTTTTGTATTTTCCCTCTGATCTTATTATCATGTTTCACGTGATATCCAGATTTTTTATATTTTCGATAACTCAAAACGTTGCACTATGGATGTGCTTTCTCATTGTTTTTCAGAATTCAAGTTTCTCAAAAGGTTGATACTTGTCCATGGTCGATATTCATACAATCGTACGGCATTTATTTCACAGTACTCCTTCTACAAGTCACTCTTGATATGCTTTATACAGATTCTGTGAGTCTCTTGATTCTAATCCTCTTTAGTTAGGAATATCTTTTGCTGTACTGAGCTTCTGCTACTGCTTTGCTTTTCCCACCGCCACCTGTCAATGCTGACCTAGCACTCTTTTAGTTTCTCCTTTATATCAGGACTCTCTGGAACTAGCTTGTTCAACTCAATTAGTCTGATGGCCTATAATGTTTTCTATACAAGTCTTCCTGTGACGACTATAATTTTTGACAAGGATATCTCTGAGGAAACAGTACTGCAATATCCCCAGATTTTACTCTATTCTCAGTCTGGAAGGTTAAATTGATTATTCCCTTTCCTTGCTTTTGATTAATGGATGACTTCTCAAAACATGCTATATAGTTGGTTTGCATTAGTATCTGATATAATTTGTTTCCATGTCTTTGACAGGCTTTTGAATCCAACTACATTTGCTGGATGGTTTGGACGATCGGTTTACCATGTAAGATTGTATTATTCTTTCATGTTTTATTTACATTGAAGTGTCTTATAGACTCGTGTTCTATTACTGCAATTTTTTGTGGACGATACAGACATCTTGTCAACAATTAGCTTACATTTCCTCGTCAGGTTAAGCTTCTAGGTGAATTGGTTAGTGCATGCAAATCAGTAGGCACGAACTTGCACTGATTGACATATACATGTACCTTATTATGCTGAAAAAATTTGTATGCGATATAAACAAATAGCAAATGTGTTACAATTTACAAGTGTTTCAGATTAAGCATTTTAACTGGTGCCAACGTGGTGATGGAATCTGCCATGTATGATGTTCCTAATTAATCAATACCGGCAAAATGGCAAAATCAAACCGAACCAAGTAATAAAAGTACTTTAAGTCTACTGTTCAGTTTGCTTCTAATTTCTAATTTCTAAACCCTCGAGGTGCATTTGAAATTTAATCTTACATAGGATTCTAATTTCTTGCAATTTCAGGCACTTGTTGTATTCTTAACTACAATCTGTGCATATTCTGATGAAAAAAGTGAGATTGAGGAACTCTCCATGGTTGCGCTATCTGGATGCATTTGGTTGCAGGCTTTTGTTGTGACACTGGACACAAAGTAAGTTCTCACTCGTGCACTTCATGAGGATTGGATTGTGAATCACTGAAATCATCTTTTGCTTCTTCAGCTCATTCACTTATCCGCAAATCATTCTCATATGGGGAAACTTTATCGCCTTCTACATGATCAACTTAATAGTCAGTGCGGTACCAACACTCCAAATGTATACTATAATGTTCCGCCTGTGTAGCCAACCTTCGTACTGGATAACCATGGGTGTAAGTCTACTCTTCTTTTACGATACAATCGTCGTAAATCATGATTTATTACTGCAGCCTAACCTTACGCTTCCTCAAACCATCTGGTGAAACCATCTTCTTGCAGCTGATTGTTGCGGTAGGAATGGGCCCGGTGCTGGCTTTGAGATACTTCAGGAACATGTTTCGACCTAATGCCATCAACATACTTCAGCAAATCGAGCAATCCAATGGACATACCCATACCACCAGAAATATGGAGTCACGGATCATATCTGCTGGCAGTTATCTCACCCATTTACTAGCCGATTCGCGTCGCAACAGGGGCGCTACCTATCAGCCTCTTCTTTCAGATTCTGTAGCATCTGACGGATGATCTGCTGCACCTATCAGCATCAGACCTTGGCAGCTTGCGTTAACTGTATCTCTTACCAGTGCAATATGCTAGCATGCACACCCATAGTCTCTAACAGCAATAGGATTTACTGATCACACAAAATTCTGAGAGTCAAAGCACAGAAGAAAGTTTCGCAGGTTCATTGCAAAAATGCTGCAATGCCTGGAATTCAGGAAAAAAAATACATGTGTTCCAAATTATCCCAGATGTATAGTTTTGCTGTTAAAACAGAAGTATATATGGCTGTTTTGGTTTGATGGCAATTATTGCCCTACCAATTATTTGGTACTTCGTTCGTCCCAAAATATAAAGCTTCTAGTATTCAGAATTTGTCCTAAAATATAACAACTTCTCCATTTACATTCTCTTATTAACCAATAACAATCTCGCACCATTTAACTTCACCTAGTTTCTTCCTCAACCAATTATAACATTATCCTATTTAATTCCATCTACTTTCTTAATACCCGTGTTCAAGTTTAAACTTCTTACACCAAAACTATACACCAAATGGTTACTAGATAACCATTTGGATCGGATCTAAGTTCGCCAATTCTACAGGGTTGGGGCAAATCAACCCAAGAAAACAGCTACTGTGTCGAAGCATGTCCAAAATTTGGTGCTACTAACCTTATTCCTTGCATTGCATACCACATTGTCAAAAAAAAAAAAAAACAGAGAGAAACCAACATCATCTGTTATCCAAATTGTCCAAATTCATGTGTTCCAAATTGTCCCAGTTGTTTTTTAAGCGTACTCTATTAATACAACATCAGAATTGTAAAAAAAAAAAAGGAACTAAAAGCCAGCCAAACGAACCAATCCGAGGCGTCTTCGCGGCATATGCTCTCCAAGGCGAGGCATTTCGCCCGGTGGAAACCAATACCGCCGCCGCCCACCCACGCAAGAAGGCTATCGCCGCGGCCACCGCGCCGGCCCTCGTCGGCCGCGACTGAGCCCGAGGCCGAGGCCGACCAGGATGCAGGCGCCACCACCGCCGCCGCCGCCGCTTCGGCCGAGCAGATCGGCTCGGCCGCACGCGGGGTGTTCGACGGAATGCGGCGCCGGGCCGCGCTGTCCTGGAACGCCACGGTAGCGGCCCACGCGAGGCGCGGGCGCGTCCGCGACGCGCTCGGGACGGCCGCGCGGATGCACCGCTCCGCGGCGGGGCTCGACGAGGCCACCTACGCGTCGGCGCTCGGCGCCTGCGCCCGCGGGCGCTGCCTCCGCATGGGGTGGCAGGTGCACTGCCAGGTGGTGAAGTCCGGGTCCGACGACTTCCCGGTCGTCGGGGCATCTCTTCTCGACTTCTACTCCTCGTGCCTTGATCTCGATGCGGCACGGACGCTCTTCGACACCCTTCATGCCAACAACGAGCTGCTGTGGAGCCCCATGGTCGTCGCGCTTGTCAGGTTCAACTTGCTGAGTGACGCCCTGGATTTGCTTCAGCGGATGCCACCATCTCGTGATTTGTTTGCGTGGACCGCCATCATCTCGGGCTACGCGCGGGGCGCTAACGAGTACTGTTGCAAGTCACTGGAGCTGTTTGTGCAGCTGCTGGCTGAGGATGGTGTCATGCCCAATGAGTTCACTTATGACAGTGTTTTGAGGGCTTGTGTGAAGATGGGAGCATTGGAATTTGGGCGATCGATTCACGGATGCTTGATCCAAAGTGGGTTTGAGTCGGAGCAGTTAATCACGAGCGCTCTTGTCGATCTTTACTGTAGGTCTGGTGCTGTGGATGATGCTGTGATGGTTTACAATGGCTTGCAAATGCCATCCCTGATAACATCCAATACACTCATTGCAGGGTTTATATCAATGGGCAGGACAGAGGATGCTAAGTTGGTTTTTTCGCAGATGACAGAGCATGATTCAGGTTCCTATAATCTGATGATAAAAGCGTACGCTGATGAGGGAAGGCTTGAAGACTGTCGGCGGATGTTTGAGATGATGCCTCGGAGAAATATGGTTACCTTGAACTCCATGATGTCAGTGCTTCTCCAGAATGGGAAATTGGAGGAGGGGCGGAAGTTGTTCGAACAGATAAAGGATGAAAGGAACACGGTAACATGGAACTCTATGATTTCAGGTTATGTTCAAAATGATCAGTCTTCAGAAGCTCTAAAACTGTTTGCGGTCATGTGCCGATTGTCTATTGAATGCAGTGCTTCAACGTTTCCTGCTCTACTGCATGCATGTGCCACAATTGGTACCATCGAGCAAGGCAAAATGGTTCATGCTCTCCTATGCAAGACTCCATTTGAGTCCAATGGCTATGTTGGGACAGCTCTAGTTGATATGTATTCAAAATGCGGCTGTGTGAGCGATGCACGGGCTGCATTTAGTTGCATTATGTCACCCAATGTTGCTTCTTGGACATCACTCATCAATGGGCTTGCACAAAACGGCCATTGGATGGAAGCTATAGTACAATTTGCAAGGATGCTGAAGAACAATGTTAAACCCAATGAGATCACCTTTTTGGGCATCCTGATGGCTAGTGCTCGCGCTGGTTTGGTTAACAAGGGGATGAGATTTTTCCACTCTATGGAAAGCTATGGAGTAGTTCCAACTGTGGAGCATTATACGTGTGCAGTTGATCTTCTTGGTCGAGCTAGACGTGTAAGGGAAGCGGAGAAGTTCATCTCCAAAATGCCTATACCAGCAGATGGTGTGGTGTGGGGAGCCCTTCTTACTGCCTGTTGGTACACAATGGACTTGGAGATGGGTGAGAAAGTTGCTGAAAAGCTGTTCTACATGGGCACGAAGCACATATCTGCCTATGTCGCTATGTCAAACATCTATGCTAAGCTGGGGAAATGGGAAGATGTTGTGAAGGTAAGAACAAGGTTGAGGAGTATCAATGCAAAAAAGGAGCCAGGGTGTAGTTGGATTGAGGTGAAGGATATGGTTCATGTATTCCTTGTGGAAGATAGGAATCATCCAGAGAGAGAAGAGATCTATCTAATGCTAGAAGATTTAGTTTCTAATATATCTTACTCTGAAACTGATGATGAAACACATGGTTATTATCTCGAGCCTGCATCATTAGACCTCCTTACTTCCCAGAAAAGGCTAGCTAACCAATAGTCAATAGGCAAGTTGAATGGAATTAACATTTATGTACATATTTCATTTTGCAAGGTATTCTGTACAGATTGTAACATCTCTTTTGGCACAACAATTGTTAGCTCATTGAATGGGGCAATCTTGGAAGAAAGAACGTATTTTCGTTGTTTTTTTTTCATATTTTCGTTGTTTCGTTGTTTTTTTTTCATATTTAGACATATTTCACCCTAAACGGTTCACTTGAAACGTTTATGTGCCAGAATCCACAGTCATCTCAATCGTTTTTAATGTCTTGGGATAGAAATGATTCATCTTTTTAGTGGTTTGTGCACAAAGAACAAAATGAAATTGTTTTCACACCTAATAGGTGTAGAAGAATATCCATATATGGTATATGATGGTGCAAACATGTGTCGTTGAATTATTTTGTAGCTTTTTTCTTCAATTCGGACGATATGCAAAAAGACAAGTGTTGTCCAGACTTGAATTTATATTTGTTTTCGGATTCTACCGATATAGTTTAGCTATGCATATTTATAGAATGATCTAATATATATTGATATTTTTTTATCATACTTCTTTGCTATTTAGATGTGTTAACGACCAAATTTGGTAAATTATGCATTGGATTTGGGGTTAAGGCTGAAGCAGATTTGGAAGGAAATCAATAACAGAGACAGAGCAAAAATCGGCTTCGGGACTGCATCGGCTACGGTGTGCATCGGCAGATACCGAATCGGACAAGGTAAGCCGATGTAGCTGATTCCGGCAAGTTGAGATCGGAATCATTGTTGGATTGAGTTGATGTGCTTCATGAGGATTGCCACGTGCGGATTGAGTTCGAAGAAGGCAATTGTATCTATTAATTAGGAATAGTTTGTTAGTTTTCTTTTATCTTTAGGAAAGTGTGTTTAGAGTCCAATAAGGACTTTATATTTCTGTTTTATCTTTAGGAAGGTTTGTTTCTTGTCCGACAAAGACTAGTATCTACCCACGGGTATAAATATGTACATCCGGGGTCTATGTAAAATATCACATAGATCAATACAACTATTCTCGACGCATCGCCACCCTCTTTACCGAGGTTTTTACTTGTCATCCGATGCAACTTGGCACCTGACGCGGGGCTGCATTGGCTTTCGATCTTAGACGAAGGGGTAAGTCCTACGTTCCGCCGGCCCTGGTGAATCTATCGGCTACGTTGGTGTTGTTCAAGGCTGCATCGCTTCGATCTCTTGGATCGCTCTGGTTTGGTTGATATATTTGCCTACCTGATATCTCAATTCTATCTCTAGTTGCATTGTGTTTAGAGACGCATCGGTTTAGTCGGAACTGTCTCGGTTAGGTCTGATCTTCTGTTTTAGCCGATATATCTCTACAATTATAATGCTGTTGTAAATAGATTTGTTATATTCATCACATTAGACATATCTATCGGCTCATCGAGTATTAGATTATCATATACAATCTCGTGCTACATCGGTTAGGTTCGACCTACTAGATTGTTGTTGATAATATAAATCTTGTTAAGCCGATAGGTTCATGCTAATGTTTTATCGGGGTGCTAGCCGATAAGTTATCTGGACGTTGCATCGGCTCATAAGGATTGCATATACATATAAGTTGGATTTAGCCGATGAGAACAATGGTTTCACTATTGAATCTAATCTTGTGGATTTTCTGACATCGGACCCCCAGCCGATGTATGCTTTAACCTTTGGATCGATGCTTATTTATCATATCATTATTAGCCGATTGGTTTCTACTGGACTATATTATTGTTATTTATCATCATCAGCCGATCACCTTTATATCATTATCTACATTGGACATATAGCCGATTGCTCGAATCCCTATCGCTATCGGCTGGTATCGGCATCGGCTGGAATTACTCTATCGGCTTGTCAGCCGATCGGCTCATTGATCTTAGATTTGTATATCTTGTCAGTTGCAGGGTCAAACTGACTGGCACACCCGTATCTCATCAACCTTTGGACATGCACTGTAGCTAAGCAGATCTCCCAGGCCAGTGTATGTTTTTCGCATCAACGGGATGACACATAGATTTTTTTTTTAAAAAAGAAAACATTGTAGGGGAATCCCCCACAGTAAATGAATTTATATAAAGATCAAAAGAATAAATTTACAATAGGCTTAACCAATCCGAAAGAAAATTCCTATCTCCTAGAGGTAATCTATAAATAAGGATATAAAGGTCCTTCTTAAAGAAACCCCTCCAAGAAGAAACAGATGGAATCACACCATCAAAGATAAGCCCATTTCTCTGATTCCAAATATTTCAAACCACATAGAGAATTTTTTCAACAAAGTGCCAAGACCGATAAGTTTGTTTTGCTTAAAGCAACATTTGCTCAAAAGCAAGAGATACATCCCAGACTATTCCAAATTGAGCCCAACACTGAGAGCTGAAAGGACATTGGAAGAAACGATGCATGAAGGTTTCTCTAATTCCATAAGAACACAAAACACAAGTTAAATCACTGTTCACAGGTGCACAATGCTTTCTATCTAGCATATCTCGGGTATTTAATCTGTCAATTAGAAGCAGCCATCGAAAAACCTTAACTTTCATAGTGCATTTACTTTTCCAGATCCAATTCAGATAACCAGGAGCTTGAATATACATAAAATGGATTGCATATACTTTTCAAGAAGAGAAAGAAGAGTTTTCCCAAACATAACTCCGTAAGTCTCTATCATCTGAAAGTTGACACAAAGGATCATTAGCTGACATTACCAAATATTCCTGAAAAGCCTGTTCTGACGTTGGAAGCATGAAGAGTTGTGACAGCCCCTTAGTAGAACTCATAAAAACAGATTCCTTTGTATTTTTAGCGAAAGAGTAAGCTCTTGGATAAATGACTGATCTAATCTTGTTGTTCCACAGATCATCCCAGAATAAGCAGGATTTTCCATCACCCACTTTACATGAAGAAATCCCTCTAAAAATGTCTGCAAACTACATCACATCCCTCCACCAAAAAGAGCCTCTCTGGGAAACGTCATGAGGTACTTTATCAATATAGTAAGAAAACCAAACCAGCTTAACCCATGGAACAGGGTGCTTATTATAGAATTTATGCAGATTTTTCATTAACAAAGCATTGTTCTGAAGCCTGAGATCAATTACCCCTAACCTCCTCTTTTCTTTGGCTGACAAACCGTCTCTCAAAGTACCAAAGAATTTTTAGTAGAGTTTATATGAGAGCCTCTCCATAAGCAATGCCTTCTAGCTCCCATGAAATTCCATGTATGTACATAAAATTTTATGGGTTGACTGTGATATATTTCTTATATAGAAAAGTATAGGCATACGAATCTTAATTTGTTTGTTTAGTTATAAATAGAGCAATAGTTATATTAGAAATCAAATGTGTAGCATGTAGCTTAATCATTTCAAAATTATAATTATTAATTATTTCTCTTTTCGCTGGATAGCTAAATAATATGAATGGGGAGAGGAATGAAGAGCGCCAGTTCAAGCTAGTGGGAGGAGCAGACAGTGATACGCATGTGAGGGGACGGGGAGGGGGAGATGAAGAATCCTTATTTTCTTTGAGATATATGTATTGGGTTCATAGGTGGAGGCGAAAGTAGATGGAATTGTTTGCAAATGAATGTGGTGTTCAATAATTGTTAATACTATTTGGTGAGAAAAGGCATAATACGGTTTAAGTGTGATAAATTGTTAATTAAAATATTGTTAATATGTGATGTAATAATTTTTTCTTTTATTATAGATAAGATAGATGTGCTATGTTTTAAATAACCATATTGATCGTTTGTTTTTCTCGATGATAGGTGCCTATGTACGTACGTGCCCTCTTTTTTTTTATCTACTGTGTGTTTGCTTTTTTCTTTTTTGCATTTTCTTCTCCTGGGATATGTACGTACATAAGTTTTTCTTCCTTTTTTCTGGTGAATGTGTACATATTTAATTATACTAGCATAATACACGTGCGTTGCAACGGATTCTAAATAATATTCATTGACATAAATTAAAATCCAAAACCATATATTATAGTTGGGCATAAATGATGAAGGAAATATAAACGTATAAATAACAACATCAAACTACAAATAACTTTGTTGGGAATGATAATTCAATATTAGGAAAATTATATGACTTAATCCTATTTTCAAATTTAGCTATAAATAATTTAATATAGAGAAAACTATAAGTTACAATAATTTTTAGTGGATCAAATAGTGCTAAATCTAATAATGTAAATGAAAAAACAACTTAAATTAGTTAGAAATTGAAAAAAACTTCTTTTAGCCCACGTATGAAAATCTGATTCATTAATTCTGAACGGGTGCTTGTTTCATTGATATAAATTAGAATTTTTCATGTTCTATTCATACTCCATTTGTCTTAATATTATGTGAGTAGTCTAGGATCATGGTTGGATAGACTAAGAAAGAATAATGCCCAACATAAGCTGTTCATTGTTTTCCCTAGCTCAAGGCGAGAAACAAAAGAGGAGGGAAGATGGGTGTCGGTGCTCCGGCGACCAAACGATGGTAAGGAAAGTGGTAGGATGTATCCCACGATGTGACTCGTTCATAAACGGTGGAGGTTGGCAATGAAGAAACCAGAACAAGAGGGATGCAGGGGGGCAAAGAGGGAGAAACGACAACGACGAGCTCTAGTGGTGAACACAACTGGATGAGTGTGTCAAAACTAGTTCCCGGACGAGAGGATTCTGTTTTCCTTGAACACGCAGGAGAAACCAAGTAATATTATTTATCGTCTTCCCTAACCAACACAATAAACAAAAGAGAAGAGAAGAAGGGCAACGGTGCTCCAACGACCAAACGGCGGTGAGTATGGTGGTCGAGTGTGTTCCACAATATGACTCATCCAAAGATAGTGGTGGTTGGCAACGAAGAAAACCAGAACAATGGGCATGAGGTAGTCAACAACATGGTCCCGATAGAGAGAAACAACAACGGTGATCTCTTGTGGTGAACATGACTGAGTGAGTATGTCAAAACATGTTTCCAAACGAGGAGGTTCCGTTTTTCTTGAATGCGCAAGAGAGAGGGAATGAAGGGGATGTTGGTGATCCTTAAATGATAATATTTGACCGTCAATACCTGCAGATAATGAAATAAAATGTGGTATCCAACTAGTGGTAGGGATTATTACTAATCAATTCCACTAGTGTTGGTGAAATATGTGTATGCAGGTATTTTAAGGAGAAAACACACCCGGCATACAAGGAAACACACCTCTGGCCAATCAGACACAAGCACACGGATTGGAGGGCCCACAAGTCAGGTGAAACTGCCATGGAACAAGACATAACTGCCATAACCACCATCAGGGCCCACCAATCAGTGACCCCGCCAAAGGAGAGGCCAGGAGGTGGGGCCCACGGTTCGGCCGAACCACCACAAACTCCCCTCATCCTGGCCTTCCACGTGTACATTCCTGACGAAGTCCCAATGATGGTTGAGGGCATTTTGGACATTTCCCATAGCTATAACCGTTATATAGAGGCTATAAATAGAGCTCCTCTCCCTCACTTCAAGACACACAACTTTGAGCTGAATTACAAGAGGCTCTATTGTATCTTTTGTACATTAGAAATAGATGGAGAGTGAGGGGAAGCTCCGGGGGAGTACCCAAATACCCATGCATTGCAACGGATTACTGAGATAGTAAAATTAAGTCCTTGTTGAACAAATATATTTTTAATTGGTTGAAACAAGACCTTTCATCCTAAAAACAAACAATATGCCATGCCTAGAAAATTAAAGAGCTGTAGTCTACAAAGTACAAATTCACCCAAATCCTAATATCATTGCCCACATGTCAATGATGGTGGCGCTGGCAAACTCACCAACAGCACTACTATCTTTTAATAAGTGCTATAAATATGATTTCTAATTTATTGGATTTACTATCTCAATTTGCAAATAGTTGGCACGGAAACTATTCATCTTTCAATTTTGGACACCTATCAGTTTCGCATAATAAATTATAAATACTTAAAAAGTTGCCACATTATCAAAGTATGTTGCATCCTAGATATAAGAATCAAACTATCATTCATCATAAAGTAACCATTCAAAAAATATTGACGGTCCAAGAAAAATAATAAAAGTCAATAGTGCCAAATATGTGTAACATGAGGGAGGTAGTACTAGTTGTCTGTCCTAGCACTGCTCTACCACCGGCCTTCTTGAACCATGATCTTTAGAGCTAATAAAAAATGACTGACATTTGACACAACACATATAATCATAAATGTAATTAATAAAAAGAAGATATTTCAACAATGGCAAATTTCCACCAGCAGCTGCACTATGAATAGCTCTAGAATCACACGACATGTCTGTCACCTCAGTTTTTGATAGTAAGCCCTCTTATCCACTGAAACAGCAACCTTTGCAAAGTGACCACCAATAGAATCACTAATCCAATATACATACCTGTAAAAGAGGGAAGGCTGCACATGTAGGCATTATTAAGGAGCTCATTTACTAGGGATGGGTCTGCAAACAAAGGATAAAATTTAGTCTGCAAATATACCCGTTGTAATCTAAGTACTGAAGATAAGCAATTTCAGGTTTAATCAAACTTACAGCAGTTTCATAACCCATTATTTTAACCAACCATTTCAGCGTAAGAGAATTTTTCAAAAAAATTTGACATCTTCCTGAAATTGATAGACATTCCTCGTATCCCACATCTTACTATTTGTTGTGTTCCACTGAATTTAGAATGATAATAATAAGGCTAAAATGGTCTTTTCATTTGAAAATTTTCTCCTGATTCTCGTTTGGATTTGAGACTTCGTTCGAACAAAATTTTGAAACGTAACAAGCACCTTGTCGAGTTCCTTGGGATTCTCCCACTTGTGTCCCTCGGCGAGCACCTTCTTGAAAATGTCGCCGTACTTGCAGATGTCCTTGACACTAGCCTAGGAAAGCAGCTCGACGTCAAACCGCAGCATGGCGTTGGGCGGGATCGCCGGCGGCGGGCCGACCTCACCGAAGGCCAGCTCCGTTTTCGGAGGAATTGGCGGCTTGCTTGCCGACGACGGAGATGGCTTTTCTGCTGACATTGTTGTCACTTGCCGTTTCCCACTGGGCATGCCAAAAGCGTGTTGATGCGAAAAACACACACTGGCCTGGAAGATCTGCTTAACTTCAATGCAGGTCCAAAATCTTGCCTTTAGGTTCGTGAGCGTGCCAGTTGATTTGATCCTGCAATCAACAAGAAATAAAGACAAAAGAAACCTCGGGTAAATTCATAAACGATAGCTGATCGGCCAGTCGTCGATGACATATCATTTATCTTCAAGCCGATGTCATATGTGAATCGATCGGCAGCTATAAATAAGCAAGATAAGACTAAATCTACTCGATCGGCTGTAGATATTAACGCTATATAATCCTTCTGTCGATGTATATTTAAACCAAGTGATTGGGATAGATCAGACGCCATGCCGAGACAGTATAAATCACTTAGATTGAAATATATATTAACATAAAGATTATAAACACTTATAGCATAGCCGATCAGATATATCTAACATGTATCGGCTAGTACTCCGATACCACTCTGCGTTAAGATATTAAAACAGAAAATATATCAAACAGAAGCCTAATATACTTTATTACGATAAGATCTTAATATAAAGGGCAGATTTAGCATATCAATCAAACATATAAGACATGAAGCTAAATCAGGTAAGATCGGCTGAAACCCTGATACTAACTCTCTCGATGATCATAAAACAAGCCAGATATCATAATTATAAATACCACTTAATAGATCGAACTCAATCGATGTAGCATTAAGCATAAAGACAAGTATGAGATCTAAGCAAGATGATGAAAATCTATAAGAGATGGTAGATACATGATACAATCTAGATTAATAACAAAAACATAATTCTACCGATTGTTTCCTAACGATAAGAACCAGTCAATAACAAGTTATATAGCGTAACTAGCATAGATTGCAACATGTATATGATAACTCGACGGATTACATAAACCAGGTTAAAGTACCATAAAGATGGAAGCATTAACCCTGAGAACGCAAGCCGCCATAACAAGTTTTACCTCTAGTTGAAGATCGAATCGATGCAGCTCAACCCGAAAGCAAGAACTCGTCAAAATAAACGAAAGTAAAAAGGGTGGCTATGCGCCAAGATTGTATTGAACGATTATTAATTGATTTCTTGGGTTCTGGTCATATTTATACCCAAGATACAAAATATGTCCTTGCCGGACACGACACTTAACTCTAACAAACTCTAAGATACCATAAGTCTTTGCGGCAGATTTTTGCCCAAACATATCTCTAAGGAAATTACATGAAATATCCTAATTAATAGATACAATTGCCTTATCCGAAAGCTTTATCTCCATCATGGCAATCCACATGAAGCACTTTGAACGATTCTGGAAACAACTTTGAAACCATCTTCATTAGAATCGGTTGCATCACCTCCATCGGCTGTCTTTTGTCCGATTCATCTTAGATGATGCATACTCCAGCCGATACCTTCACAGCCGATGCATACTCTGTTCTTCGAATCGATCTCTTTATTGAATCCGCCTCGATCCCAATGTTGAATCTGGTTCACATCTTACCAAATTAGGTCGTCAACAGCGGGCTAGCCAATTTTCGCGTGCAGGTGGGCGGCCCGCACGCACCCAGTGGTCTGGGAAAATCGCGATTTTCGCGTGCGGGTGGCGCGCCCGCACGCGAAAACCGATTTCCATGCCGCCGCCTAGCCAAGGCCCACCGCCATCACCCTCGCGGTCGCCCGCCGCCGCCATCGCCCTCGCGGTCGCCCGCCGCCGAACACATCTCACATCACAAGAACACACATCACAAGAAGCATCACACATCAACAAGAACACATCACATGAACACATCTCACAAGAACAAATCACACACAAAAAACACAAGTAACAAAGAAAGGAGGGGGAGAGATAGATCCGGTCGCCTGTCACCAACGCATGCCGCCGAATCTGCAAAGGAGGGGAGGAGAGCCGCCGGATCTTCACGGGGAGGGAAGGGAGGGAGTGCGCGCCGCCGCGCGTCGCCGGATCAGCCGCCCCCTCCCCCGGATCTGCAAGGGGAATAAGGGGAGGGGGCGGGCTCCGCCGGATCCACCGCCCCCAAGCCCCCCCTCCGCCGGATCTGCACTGGGAGGAAGGGGAGGGGGTGCGTGCCGCCGCCGCTGTCGCCCGCGGCCGCCGCCGCCGGATCCGCCGCCCCCTCCCCTGGATCTGCAAGGGGAAGGAGGGGAGGGGGCGGGCACCGCCGGATCCGCCGCCTCCAAGCCCCCCTCCGCCGGATCTGCTAGGGGAAGGAGGGGAGGGGGCGTGCACCGCCACCGCTGTCGCCCGTGGCGGCCACCGCCGCCTGCTCTCCTCCCGCCGCCGTGCGCCGTGCTGTCGCTGTGGAGGGGAGAGAGAGGCAGGGAGAGAGAGGAGAGGAGAGGAGAGGAGTAGAGTGGGAGAGTGGTTGGTGGAGCGGGCGGTGGGAGGTGGGTTAAATGGTGGGCCCGTGCGGGGTGTGCGGTTGGCTTAGGACGCCCGCACGGGAAAATCAATTTTCCCGTGCGGGCGACACCCCACCGCCAGTTCTCTATTTTTCTATGCGGTTCCACTTACGAACCACATGGAAACAAAAAGGGGGGCGTCCAGGAAAATCAATCGTTTAGTAGTGGTTAATTAGCCTTTATTGGGAAGTAAGGAAGTCTAATGATGCAGGCTCGAGACAATAACCATGTGTTTCTTCATCAGGTTCAGAATACAAAGATATATTAGAAACTAAATCTTCTAGCATTAGGTACATCTCTTCTCTCTCTGGATGATTCCTATCTTCCACAAGGAAAGGAATACATGAACAATATCCTTCACCTCAATCCAACTACACCCTGGCTCCTTTTTTGCATTGATACTCAATCTTGTTCTTGTTTACACTTAAATTTGGCACCTGTGGACGAAATAGGGGAAAATTGCCAAAGTTTGAAAAGTGACGGATTTCCTTCATAGGGACGGTCAGACCACAGGTGTGTGGGCGGTTTGACCGGCTAATAGGGCCGGTCTGACCGCAGGTATGTGGGCAGTCAGACCGTCAGGGTCCGAGTCCGAGTCTGTTTTCGTCGGGTCTCGGATTTCCTTACTCGGGAAGGCATGTTTCGTGTTTCCTTTAGTTTCTATCTCGAGTTGGACGTGGAGAAGGGCCTGTAGAGGGTAAGACCAACCCCTATTTAAGGGACAAGGCAGGTTTATTGTAAAACCCCCGAATACAATCTACTTGAATCGTTCTTTTACTATGTTTTCTATTTTACCCTAGTTTTAGTCCATCTTTGTCGGTTTGTGCCGTAAACCGTCCGCCGCCGCTGCGAGAGTGTGACACCTCTTTGTAGGTTTGTCCTGAAAACCTTCCGTTTTACCCACGAGACGGGTAATTATCCTCATATCGATCTAAATCAGCATAGAGGCTGATTTTGATCTCTAAATCGGCTCCGCTAGCCGGTTTATCTTTTCTTTTTACAAAACCCATCTTGATTTGGCCCTTTGGCTTGATCGAGGTGGTTGGCGACTCCATATCACCGCAAGGCGTTTAGGTGTTGCGATCGTACTTGTCGACTTGTCAAAAAAGTTGCCAACACAATTTTTGGCGACTCCACTAGGGAACGATCTAATCGGCATATCAGGGCCGAATTTCGTTTAATCTAATAATTACTGTTCATCAAATCAGGAGTTTCGGCTAAATAGCTGAAATCAATCTACACTGTAATTGCTATCGCTACGCACTGGTTCTTTTCGCCGAATTAATCCGTTCGGCGGCGAAGTTAATTATCTGGTCGTCACTGAATCCATCTGAATACTTGCCGTCCAGCACGCCGCGTATACCGAGGATCATCGTCAGGAGGCAGAAGCCGGCTCGACGGCCTCGTTTCTTTGTGTTTCATACGGCAACAGAGAAAAGATCAGGCTACTAGAGCCGATCTACCGAGCAACAGCAGCAAGAACATTGTTTCCTTTTATTGCTACACACTGTTACCGAGAAGAAATAGGAAACAGAGCAGCCGATCTTATTTCAGATCGGTTAATTTTGTATAGTTTGCTACAGTACCGAAGTTACTGTTACGTCCAGAAAAATCAACAAAGGCTAGTTTTAATAAAATTGGCTAAACACAATAACATATCAAGACCGTATATTAATCTATTCGGTCAGCGATTTCGGCTATGATCTGTATGACCAGATTTAATCAAGAAATTTCTTCATTAACTATAACGAGCGGGAACGAGCTCAACAATGTTACTACACAATACATTAGGACCGATCAAGGCGTCGTGAAAGGAAACGTCCCGCTACCTCAAGTTGTAGTTTCACCGAAGGTAACCTCCGATTCATCCAACCCATACTTTGCTATTCAAAAGGTTAATGATCATTATGTAGATGCATATGCTATTTCTAGTTTTGCTCCTATACAATATGCTTATAATGCTATGGGGGGGCGTCAATGGGTGATTATACAGCCGATTACACAGGAATCGGCTATATGCAAAACCTAGCTAACGGTATGACCGGTCATGACACTGGTCTAACCGCATCCTATGCCGTTCAGACCGTACCTACCATAGCCGGTCAGACCGTCCATAGCCGGTCAGACCGTGCCCTATTTAGCCAGATCGGACCTCCTGTGGCCGGTCTGACCGCACCACTGATCACCGGTCAGACAGGGCCATGGGCCGGTCAGACCGGTTTCCTGGGAGTTTCTCCAGGTTTTTATACCACGACTAGCAGTACTGATTTTAATTATTATTCATCACCTGTTAATACTGTTAGTCATACTATTCCACGTATCCCTAATGCCTACAATGATATTAATAGGGGATATCCTCCCGATACTAGGTATGGCCAATATAACAATATTGTGCCGCAACAACCACCTTTTAGGCCACCAAGTCCACCACCAGATCCACCAAAGCCTGAAACTGCGGAGGATTGGTTTAGAAATACTATCAGAGAGAATTTCGCAAAGCTAAGGAATCGTGCTAGGGAGTACCAAAAGCCGTATCCTGATTTTTATGATATTAGGCAGCATATCCTGTGCACACGGGAGTAAAGCTGCACTCGTGTACACATGCGTCCGGATCCGTTCGATCGACATCCTACGGCCAAGTCTCCTAGCGTGGCAATTTTACGAATACACGCCCGCCTCCTCCACTTCTGTTTTGCATAACAGCCCATCTGGTACCGCCTCTTCAGCTGATCTCGTTAATCACGGCGCTGATATGCTACGCCTCTTCAGCTCCTCTTGTGGTTCCATGCGCGGCGCGCCGCCGGCAAAATATTTCATCGAGACGAAGGGGATCGTTGTTTTACTCTCAGATGTCTTCTGTTCATCCGAATCTGGTGACTACTTCGAATCATTCTACACCATCAAGAGACGAATCATTCTACTACTTCGAACCTGATGCTACGGTATTTTTAGTTTCTTCTCATTCATATCGTTCATATACAGGCTAGTTAGGGATAGCTGGTGCTGGCGTGCGGCTGCTCCATATTGCATACATCAAGAGACAAGATTAGATTGCACTAATTTTCGTTCAGACTAGCTACAGATTTCCATAACCTGACAAGTACACTGTATTGTTGTTACTTCTCCGCTTCCCTTACACGTCTAGCTCGACCAACAAGATCAACCGCACACATATAATGCTCCACAGTTTGAACTACTCCATAGCTTTCCACTAGTGAACGTGCACGTGCAAGGCACGTTTTCGTAATATATATTATTGCTGATCATATATATACTGATACATTATTAAAGAATCGTCATAGACACTGGTAAAAATAAAATTATTACATTGGTCATTCATGAAATAAACCTAATTTGTTATTTTATTACATAGCAATGGAATGGAAAAAATGTACAGGACAAAAATGTGAACCGATTCCATCACACATCCAATCAATACCATTCAAAATCATAGCTAGTCAGTTAGTGGCCAAGTTCAGTTTGTGGAAGTCCACATATAAAGATTCAAAGTGTAGACCTAGAAGGTGTATTAATCAGTGACCAACTGCTATAGTTACATCACAATATATCCCAGAAAGGTACTGTAAATTATAGGACAACAAGAGATTATATGAACTGATGCAAACATATTGCTGCAGAAACCTCAGCTCCCTGTCGGCATTTCCTTAGACAACAAGAGATTATATGAACAGTAAATTGTAGGCATTTCCTTTTTTTTTTCCTGGGGTTGCCATCATCTCCTTGTCTATGGTGCTTTACTTTTTGCAAAACCTCAGCTCCTCAAGTGCACCTGAAATTGAGAAAACATGTAATGTTATACTGTATCAAGATGCAATGCAGTAGATAAAATTTAGGGACATCTCTCTTATACAGTCAAATAAAATTTAACTGGACAATAAATCTCTAGGATGTACCAGGCGCTAGTTGAAGACCCAAAGTTCATGACATAGCCGAAAAAATATACTGTAACATGCAGAGATAAAGATATATTAAGAAGATGATAAATCCCAATGCTTTCATGGTAGTTTTGCAGTAAGTATATATATAGATACATACATATTACAGATTGTGAAGTATCCCACCTCCACAAGGGTCATTTACAGTAAGTTTAATAATCGTCAGTTATACCATGTTCCATAGTCCATAATATAATTGAGTTGTCAAACTAATACATAATATATACTGTAGATATGACCATGCATATTAATGATAGAAAGCAAATAGTCTGAAACACTAATAAAGGTCTTCAGATAAGTTGAAATGATAGCATGCTAGCATATTGCTGGTTAAAAATGGCTAGGAATAGAGAGCACAATAAACATATCCCACCATGATCAAGCACCAACTTCAATCAGATCGGTCAACCTTGTTTTTTCATTATTTTACCTCTTGTGAAACTCTAGGCACTCTGCGCACAGCACGGGCGCAGGTGGCGGAGGGGCACAGGGCTGCCGGCGGCGGCGCACGGCGGGCTGGGCGCAGGTGGCGGCGGGGCAAGGCACAGGCGCAGGCGACGGCTGGTGGCACAGGAGCGGATTTCTTTCCCTCTCGTTCCCTTCTTCCCAACCTATCCAGAATATTCTTGACCGTTTGCTCTCTTTTACTGAGCCTCTTTTACACGCTGCATCCAACGGCAGGGGCTGAATTTTGGTTGCATCCAACGGCTCATATAAAACATATGACGTGGCTTAATATTATTTGAGAAAGCTTGTTGCTTTCACATATTTAGATATATTGTCCATCAAGCAAGCTGCTGACAGCTTGAGAGTAAGGATGAATGACAACACACAGCTCATACAGGAGAACTGAGAAAGCATCACCTATAGAAACAACACCATGCCTGAAATTGCACGTTACTCATCCTCGCTCTGGCTACAGTTTTTTATAAGAAAAAGTACGAATGACACCCCCCGAACTATCGTGTTCGTCCGAATTACCCTCCTGAACCACAAAACCGGACATTCTTCACCTCAAACTATGCAAACCGGATGAATTACCCCCCTCGACCCAATCCGCGGTGGTTTTGGACTACATGGCGTACACGTGGCAGTTCAATCAGCATTTTATTTATAAAAAAAAAGTGGGACCCACATGTCACTCTCTCTCTCCTATCTCTCTCTCACACACACACTCTCTCTCCTCTCGGCAATGGCGGAGTCAGCAAGCGCGGGGAGGCGAGGCGAGCCGGCGGCGGCAAGGCAGTGGAGGAGGCGAGCGGCGGCGGGGTGCGGCGGAGGAGGCGAGCGCAGCGGCCGACGCCATGAGCGACAACCAGCCCCAGCCCGACGCCGTCGCCATCTCCCCCCGCCCGCGCCGCGTGCCGTCGTCCGTCGCCCGTCGCCGTCGTCGCCTCGAGCCCCGTCCGCGCGCCGTCACCCCGCGCCGCCTCGCCTCCTCCGCCGCCGCTCTCGCCTTCTCTGCTGCCGCGCTTGCCTCTTCCGTCGGTGCTGAGCGCGTGCAGGCGCATGTGCCGCCGCCGCCGCCGCCGTGGCGCGAGCAGGTGACGGCGTGGGGCATGGTGGCGGCACTGCTCACCACGGGGATCATCCCCACGCTCAACGTTTCCGCCACACTCCTCGCCTTCCTCGCACTTCGCGGCTGGACACACGCGCCCGCCCTCCTCCCCAGCGGCGGCGCCTCGAGCCCCGTCCGCGCGCCGTCACCCCGCGCCGCCACGCCTCCTCCGCCGCCGCCTCGCCTCTCCTCGAGCAGCGCGCGCTCTCGCCGCCGCTCGCCTCCTTCACTGCCCTGCCCCGCCGCCCTGCCCCGCTACTCGTCTCGCCGCCATGCTCGCTGCCTCCGCCGCCGCTCGCCTCGCCTCCGCGCTCACTGCTTCCGCCGCCGCTCGCCTCGCCGCCGCGCTCGCTGCCTCCGCCGCCGCCTCGCCTCCCCGCCGCCGCTCGCCTCGCCTCGCCTCCGCGCTCGTTGCCTCCGCTGTCGCCTCACCGCCGCCGCTCGCCTCACTTCCGCGCTCGCTGCCTCCGCCGCCGCCTCGCCTCGGCTCCCCGCACTCGCTGCCTCCGCCATTGCCGAGATGAGAGAGAGAGAAAGTGTGAGAGAGATAGAAGAGATAGAAGAGAGAGAGTATGACATGTGGGTCCCACATTTTTTAAATAAATAGAATGCTGACTGGACTGCCACGTGTACGCCACGTTGTCCAAAACCACCACGGATTGGGTCGAAGGGGGTAATTCGTCCGGTTTGCATAGTTAGGGGTGAAGTGTCCGGTTTTGTGGTTCAGGGGGGTAATTCGGACGACCGCGATAGTTCAGGGAGGTAATTCGTACTTTTTCCTTTTTTATATGAACCTGACAGGTGGCATTCCACTATTCATAACTAAGAGGTCAACAACGTAAGGCAACATTGCAAAGCAATACTGTTTAATGATTCATACAGGTCTCCTATGTAACTACCTGAGCCAAAACTACAAAAAAGAAGGGGGCAAGAATTTTTATCTGGGTCATGAAAGAACTGGTTCATAATGACCTATAAAATCATATAACTCTACACAGATGCTGTAAATTCACAAGCAAACAAATAGGCACTGTGAAAGATATTTCGAAAAAAAAAAGGTCAGGAAGAGGCACCCTACCCTTCATCAAACCTCAAAGCCTCGAGCTACAATAATCATATTGCCATCCATCCATGTACAATCTGAGCAAAAGACAGGGCAGTGAATAAGTGAACAGTGTGACAACCAACAATTGCACACACCATGTTCAAATCAATCCACAATGTAGTAAAATACTTTTCAGATTATTTTTTCTCAAATACACATTTCAGATTATGTATCATAAAAATAGTTTCAATATAGTAAAAGGCATAGGTAGTACTGAGGAGGTTTCATACATCTAAAATATTCACACATAGATCTAAAAGAGGTTTGAATTATCAAATAGAAATCGCCACTCACAACCATCAACTTGAAAGTCCCAACTCCTAAAAGCCAAAATCTATAGAATTCAATATTAGTTCGATTGCCAGGTTTCTGAAATTGTAATCTCTACTTCTGTCAGTCAGTCCCAGTAACACCAAGTTGAAAATGTATTAATGAGGCGGCAGTGAATTAAAAGCAAGTCCAAGCCAACAGAACATCATGTATATAGAAGTGATTCCTTGCGTAAGTTGAAGTCTACATGAGCAATGAACAAATATAATTGATGTTTGCATGACTCAGATATTAAGCAAGATAGGGGAATTATGGAAGAGTTGAGCACCTTCTTTTTCTGTTACAAGAATTTTTCACTCAGACAAAATTCTTCTTTGATAACACTTTTACTGAACCCAGTCCATATATATATATATTTTTTGACCAAACAGTAGACACGTTAGATGTAAAATGACCCAAATCGGTCCCCCAAAAAAAAGAGCAGTACCGCTGCTTCAAGAACAGCCACATTATCTGTGGCTGTGATAAGAGATCTCGCTTGAGACTGCGGAGATAGCGGCCGTCGGAGTACAGTTGGTCGTCGTCGCCTCGTCGCCCGGCTGCGATCCTCTGCTGGCTGGCCGTTAATGTGGCGGGGTCGATGGTATATGCTGCGGTGTGAGCAGACCCCAGCTCTCTTTCCTCTCCGTCGCGGCGCGAGCAGGGAAGCAGGGCAGCTCCAGCGGGAGGCGGCGGCGGCAGGCTGGAAAAGCTAACGCGCACGTACGCGTTGGCGGCGAGCGTTTCCGATTGTTTAGCCTAATTAATTAAGTGATTAGTAGATAATGACGGTAATTAAGATATGATTTTTTTTTTCCGGAAGATTTTTCATACTAACCGATTGAAAACTTTCAAGTTAGATTTGAAAACTTTTGAAGTCAAATTTTAAAAACTTTCAAAACTCAATTTGAAAATTTTCAAATCAAAATTTAAATGTGTAATACAAATTTTGAAAACTTTCAACTCATATTTAAAAACTTTCAACTCATATTTGAAAACTTTCAACTCGAGATTTGAAAACTTTCAAGTACAGATTTGAAAATTTTTAAGTTAAGATTTGAAAAAATATGAAAACTTTCAACTTGAGATTTGAAAACTTTCGACTCAGATTCGAAAACTTTCGACTCCAATTCGAAAACTTTCGACTCAGATTTGAAAACTTTCGACTCGAGATTTGAAAACTTTCAGCCCAAATTCAAAAACTTTCAACTCGAGATTTGAATACTTTCAAATCGGATTTAAAAATTTTCAAGTTAAGATTTAAAAACTTTCAACTCAAAACATTTTGAAAAAAATAAGTGTGCTAAAGATTAAAAAAAAGTAATCAGAAAAAACGAAAAAAAACCGGAAAAAAATCGCAAAAGAAAAAGGAAAAAACAAATCGCGAAAAAAAAAAGAAAAATGGGCTAATGGGCCGGGAGGCCCGGGAGCAGCTGACGCGCGCGCACCAACTAGCAATGCCCGCGGCAGGCGTGCAGCCGCGCGCGAGCGGAGTGGATCGGTTTCGAGGGATGCAGCTCGGTTTGGCTAGGGTTAGGGGCGGCACGGATTGAAGAAGGAGGTGATGCGGGTGAGCAAGAGCGGCGCAACGGCGGTGCGGTGGAGGCGGGGTAGGAGGAGGTCTCGCTCGTTAAGCCGCCTCCACGGCTTCCCCCTTGCGCAGCAACCAAGGCAGCGTCGAAGTCGGAGTTAGCATC
The DNA here is from genome assembly GCF_034140825.1 of Oryza sativa Japonica Group. Taxonomy (NCBI): domain Eukaryota; kingdom Viridiplantae; phylum Streptophyta; class Magnoliopsida; order Poales; family Poaceae; genus Oryza; species Oryza sativa. Next base: position 17,169,755 of record NC_089038.1, on the reverse strand, counting down.
AGAGGCAGCGGTGGCGGCAGCGCAGGTGGAAGGAAGCGGCGGAGCGAGCGGGAACGGGGAGGATAGCACCGACGAGCGGCATGGGGAGGCGGAGGGAAGAGGCGCGCGACGTGAGGAGGGCGGCACAGGCGTGAGGAGGGCGGCGCAGGCGGAGGGAAGCGTCCGAGAGAGCGGTGGTTTGTGGGTTTTCTCTTTTTTTTTTCTTTTTCTTTCTCCCAGACGATGTGGGTTCGGTTTGTGGAGACGTGATAAGGAGTTGGTCCAGGTGGCTGGGTGGGTTGGATCCAGGATTGTAGGATTGGAAGATTGCATGATTGTGGATGAACTTGTACTTTTTATATTAGTATAGATGGAGTGGAAAAATCTCATCCCCTTGCTAACCAAACCAACGCGAGCACTAGCCATCAGTAGGCCCACTAGCTAATCAGCGCAAACGCCCTACTTCTCGATCTAGCGCGCATTTCTGGCCCACTTCGTTGTGTTTTATTCTGGCCCACCAGCGAGGAAGTGAGAGGAAACGCTGATTAGCGCGTAAACGCTAACGACCAATGCACACGTGACACGTGTTAGGTTTAGTCTTTTTTTCTGTCGTTACTTTTCTTTAGGAAAACGCTCATTTTTTTCTTCCACGATTATTTAAATTTTGTCACCGCATGCATCTTTTTTTCGTGATATTTTATAAATTGATTTTTTTCATCTTCAATGTCCATTGAAAGTTTTTAAGATTTGAGTTGAATTTTTGAATTTTGAGATGAAAGTTTTCAAATTTGACTTGAATGTTTTGAATTTTGAGATGAAAGTTTCAAATCTCGAGTTGAAAGTTTTAAATCTCGAGATAAAAGTTTTCAAATCTGAGTAGAAAGTTTTAAATCTTGAGTTGAAACTTTTCAAATCTGGGTTAAAAGTTTTCAAAGTTGAGTTGAAAGTTTTCAAATCTAACTTGATAGTTTTTAAATCAAGATTTGAAAGTTTTAACATCAGAGTTGAATTTTTTAAAAAAAATTAAGTTGAAAATATTCAAATATTGACTTAAAAATTTTTAAATCTAATTTTAAATCTAAACTTGAAAGTTTTCAAATTTTAGTTGAAAAATTTTCAAATCGTAAATAAATATGAGTTAAAAGTTTGTTTCAGACAAAAGAAAATAAGAATGAAACTTATGCATGGCAGTTTTTTATCAAAAAAAATGAGTGTGGGTTTTCTTATCCAAAATTAAGCGCTATTAGTCCTGCGAAACGCGCGGCGCCTCGATTCATGTCACGCACACGCGAGGTAGGAACCCCCAAGAGAAATTAAGATGATTAGTGTTGATATCCTCGCCACGGGAAGCTCACTGATGTGATACGAAGGAGGTTAGTGCCAATGACACTGACACTGTCACCGAGAACCTACTCATAAGAAATAATGTTTACATTTTAACCTTTTTGAAAAAAAAAATACGAATAGATCCTCGGCACCAGTGTCATTGGCACCGACCCCTTCACTGAATTAGCTTCTATAAGAGGTGAGGGTGTCAGCGCCCGCATTATTAGTGCAGAGATATTGGACCTCCACGCCAACATCACCATGAGTAAAAAAAGATTTATTTTTAGAATAAGTTTTTCCAGATGTGCATTTATAAACTAAGTTTTTATAACAAGTACTAAAATGAATAAAAGTCCAGCTGACCCAGGACCCTGAGAAAATTGGGCTTTGAGATGGGCCTTACTTCCTAAAGCCCGTGGAAACCTCAAGCAGGTCCGTGGCATTTCTCTTTTTCTTTTTCTATTTTTATAAATAACTAGCAAAAATATCCGTGCGTTGCAACGGGTGAAAAGTTCTAATGATAATATACATTTTTCATGCATAATCATGTCAATGACAATGTTTGTATTTTAACGAGCGACTTGTCTTTCTATAAACGATTTTTTTTCTTGTGCGATTTTCTCAAACCATTTTTAAAAAATGGCGCATTTCTTTCTAACAGATTTTTCCTAGCATGTTCTTTTTGTTTTTTTACTGACGACGAAAACCATATTTTTCTCCCTTTTTTGCTTTTCTTTTCTCGTGTGTTTTTTGCATGTTTTTTCTGACAATTATTTTCTCGTGCGTTTTTTGCTTGTTTTTTTCGAATGTTCTTTTTTGTTTTTTCCAATACAGGAGAATATATGACGAAATAAAAACCGTGTAATAGATGACAAAAAAAATGGATGGATCCTATCCAGCTCAAGCGTCCATCAATTTAGCGTTTTTTCGACAGATTTTTCAGAGCGATTTGTTTTTTAATAGATGATGTTTTTTTCTTATACGGTTTTTTCAAACCATTTTTTAGAAATGGTGCGTTTTTTCTGACAGTTTTTTCCTCGCATGTTTTTTTTAAAAAAATTTCCGATGTTTTTTTAAAAAAATTCTGATGAAATAAAACCGTGTAGTAGATGACAAAAAATGGATGGATCCTATCCGGCTCAAGCGTCCATCAATTTAGCTTTTTTTTTCTTACAGATTTTTCAGAGCGATTTGTTTTTCAATAGACGATGTTTTTTTCTTGCACGGTTTTTTCAAACCATTTTTTAGAAATGGCGTGTTTTTTCTGACAGTTTTTTCCTCGTATTTTTTTAAGTAATTTTTTTACCGACGATGGAAATAATTATTGTTGCGTGTTTTTTTTTATGGAAAATGGAAAACCTTTTTAGCGTGTTTTTTTGCGCTTTTTTCTAACTTTTCTCACACGTTTCTTTGAACCTTTTTATTGTCGTGCATTTTCTCTTTTTAAATAGTTAGATTAGATTAGACATAGCAAAGAAATATATACTGATTAGAAATCGGAATTTGGTTCGCTCTTTTCATTTTTATCTCGCGCGTATTATTTATTTTATACGAACCAGCTTTTTATTTTTTACGAACCATTTTTTTCTTCTTAGAGAATCGGATGAACTTTTTAGATGTTTTTTGGGATTTTTTTTATCTTTATAGCAATCAGACCTTTTTTTTCCTTTTTAAAGGAATCAGATATAGCATTTTTTTCACCATTTTTTTTTGCCTTTTATAGGAATCGGATCTACGGTTTTTTTCCACTTAGGAGAAACGGACTTTTGTTGTTGTTGTTGTTTTTCTTTCTTTTTCTTTATTTTCTTTTATTGTGCGGTTTTTCTTTTTCTTTTTATGCACCTTTCTGCCTTTATTCTTCCCCTTTTATTATTTTTTAATAAAAACGACCTTAATATCTTATTTCAAACTTATAGGGACTCAAATGTAAATATAAAAATTATAGGGACTTAAATGCAAAAGTACAGATCCAAAAATTAAAATCATATAAAAATGGAATGCTCTCGACGATAGGTTTCGTTTTTACATACAGATCTTTAATCCGGCACATTAATTTTATTTTTCATTTTTAAGGGTGATTTGGATAAGAGTCGGACTTTTTTTTTTGAGAAAATCCCTTATATACCCCTGAAATTTTTACTAATCCCTTCTATACCCCTGAATTTTGCTTACTTCCTTATATACCCCCAAAATTTGATTTTGATCCCTTGCATACCCCTCCCGTCAGTTGACCGTTAGTTGACCGTGTATTTTCTATAAAAATGACCATTTTACCCTTGGATGAACAAAGAAATTCATGAATTACATTATTAAAAATATAAAAGCTTCTCGCATGAGACTATTATAGTTATGAGTTTGTTGTGCGATGCATTATTTATCCCAAAAAAATATTTTTAGATAATGAAATAAAAAAAATACGTATTTATTTTTTAAAAAAAAGGTCATAAAAATGAGGAGCATTCATATAAAGATAGGTATACCAATGTTCACAACATTTTTTTTTATGAATGCTCCTGATAAAAAAATCCATTGTCCTATTAAAATTTCAAATAAAAATTTTAATTTTTTACATTTATTTTATTTTCAAAATTTATGTCAAAATTTTCTGCACTAATTATTTAGTCTCATTAGTTTTATAAAATGCACACGATGTGCACTCAAACAAAATTTTCAATTATTTTTGAAGCTTATATTTAAACCTAAAGCATCAAGGGCAAAAAAGACATTTGCAACCAAACGTAACATTAAAATGATGGAAAATGTAACGGTAGGGGCATGGAAGGGATCAAATTGAAATTTCAGGGGTATAGAAGGGATCGGGTAAATTTTAGTGGTATAAAAGGGATTGAGTGAGTTTTCAGGGGTACCCAGGGAATTTACTCTTTTTTTTTCCCTTTCATATAGCAAATCGGTAGGAGTCGGACTTTTTTTAAAAAAAATTTCGCTATTTTTTTTTGACCGGACCTGGAATCGGTAGAGTCGGACTTTTTTTTTATTTTTGGATCGGACTCTTTTTTCGCCCAGTTTTTTTCCCAAGGTTTTTTTTAGCCAGTTTTTTTTCGCTCTTTTTTTTTTATCGGACGTTTTTTTTTTCTCCCGGTTTTTTTCTTTTTTTGATCGGACTCTTTTTTTTCATCCGGTTTTTTTTCGTCTGGTTTTTTACGGATGATAAAAGCACCTCTTGTTTTTTTAAAAGTAAGCAGAGATTACGGCCAGTTGGACCTTCCCTTCTGGAACCATCCACGGCCTTCCAAACCCCTCCCGCCAACCCCCGTCTTCTCTCTCGAACCATCCGTCCCCAAAATCCGCCTTCTCCACTCTCCACCCTCGTCCTCGAGCTTCGTCGAACACTCTAGAACCTCCATAAATACCCACCTCCACCACACTATTATAACAACCTCGCCTCCCTTCCCTCGCTCTTCCCAAGTCACAGCTACGCACGCACGCACGCGCACCACGAACCAGCACGCGCACCACCCAATGGCGGACGACGCGTACGACGACCTCCCAATGGCCGGCGCGGAGGAGGAGGTGGACGACGTGATGAAGGACGAGCTCGACGAGGAGGGGGACTCCTCCTCCCCCGTGGCAATGAAGGTCGGGGAGGAGAAGGAGATCGGGAAGCAGGGGCTCAGGAAGAGGCTCCTCAAGGAAGGGGAAGGATGGGATCGCCCCGAATCCGGCGACGAGGTCCAAGGTTAGTAGGCGCCCACCATGCCTGTGATTCTTCATCCTCCCGTTGATTCGAATCACACGAATCCATTCAAGCACGCAGAGCGTTGAATAATTCGAATTTTTTTGTTTGTTTTTGTTTATTTCAGTTCACTACACCGGCACTCTCCTCGACGGAACCAAGTTCGATTCCAGCCGCGATCGTGGAACCCCCTTCAAATTCAGCCTCGGCCAAGGTGCGGATCGGATTCCCAATTTCCCCCCACATTTCGTCGCAATATTCACCATAGTTGAATTGAATTGCCGAATCGTACTGAATTTTTTTGAAAAATCTGCAGGGGAGGTGATCAAGGGGTGGGATGAGGGTATCAAGACGATGAAGAAGGGGGAGCAGGCGGTGTTCACCGTTCCGCCGGAGCTCGCCTACGGCGAGGCCGGCTCGCCGCCGGCGATCCCGCCCAACGCCACGCTGCGGTTCGACGTCGAGCTGCTCTCCTGGGCCAGCGTCAAGGACATCTGCAAGGACGGCGGAATCTTCAAGAAGGTGCTCGCCGAGGGACACAAGTGGGAGAATCCCAAGGACCTCGACGAGGTGCTCGGTACGTTTCAAAATTTTGTTCGAACGAAATCTCAAGTCGAAACGAGAATCAGGAGAAAATTTTCAAATGAGAAGACCATTTTAGCATTATTGTGATCATTTTAAATTCAGTTCAACACAGCAAATAGTAACATATGGGGTATGATGAATTTCTATGAAATTCAGGAAGATGGCAAGTTTCTGAAAATTTCAAATTGGAAGACTATTTTAGATTTTTGTTCTTCTCATTTTAAAGTCCGTGAAACAAAGTGAGACAGTAAGATAAGGGGCAGAAGGAATTTCTACAAAATTAAAGAAAAATATAGGCGAATTTCGAAATTGCATACACTGATTGGTGGTTTGGTAAATTGGTATCCATCAGTGAAAATTCTCTTATACTGAAATGGTTGCTAAACTTTTTTTTTGAAAGAATGGTTGCAAAACTTGTTCTCTATTTGCAGTCAAGTACGAAGCGAGGCTCGAAGACGGAACTGTGGTATCGAAATCTGACGGTGTTGAGTTTGCTGTCAAAGATGGTTTGTATCCCCTGCATCATTGAGCCTCTGCAATTCAGAATTTAACCCTGAAAAATGCCATGTCACTCTCCGATGAACATAATTCTGTTTATCTTCAGGCTATTTCTGCCCGGCGCTTTCAAAGGCTGTCAAGACGATGAAGAAGGGCGAGAAGGTCCTCCTCACTGTCAAGCCACAATGTGAGTCAATCGGAGTCCTCCTTTCAAGAGATTTTGCAACTAATCTATGTCTTTGGTGGTAATGTTCTGATGATCTTGGAAATGGCATTGTTGAGTGCTGACATGCACTTTTCTGATCTGTAGATGGCTTTGGTGAGCAAGGCAAACCAGCTTCTGGAGCTGAAGCTGCTGTGCCGCCAAATGCTACCCTGTACGTCGATCTTGAGTTGCTCTCCTGGAAGACGGTCACTCTGATCGGCGACGATAAGCGCATCCTGAAGAAAGTCCTCAAGGAAGGGGAGGGCTATGAGCGCCCTAACGATGGAGCAGTAGTTAGAGGTGTGTGCTGCTGCTGCTAATTCTTGCATTTGTTATGGTTCTATTGTACCTGCACACTTGCAATGTGTTCAAGAACATGGTTTGTTGTGCTTTTGCAGTGAGATTTATCGGCAAGTTGGAGGACGGCACTGTGTTTTCCAAGAAAGGGCATGATGGTGATGAGCCATTTGAGTTCAGGACAGATGAGGAGCAAGTCATCGAAGGGCTGGACAGAACTGTGGTCACCATGAAGAAAGGAGAGGTTGCATTGGTGAGATTACCACCTCAACATGCTTTCGGATCCACTGAGACTAAGCAGGATCTTGCTGTTGTTCCTGCAAACTCCACAGTCTGGTATGAAGTTGAGCTTGTCTCATTCGAGAAGGTAATCCATCAACTCCTCGTTGTTTGTTTACCTGTCTCTTGATTTTGGTTGAGCTGAAAGTGATTAAAAATTCTGGATTTCGCTCAGGAGAAAGAATCATGGGATTTGAAGGACAATGCTGAGAAGATTGAAGCAGCTGCCAAGAAGAAAGATGAAGGGAATGTGTGGTTCAAGATGGGCAAGTATGCTAAGGCCTCCAAGAGATACGAAAAGGTAAAAAATTAAAATCTGAACCTAAAATAAATTCTAAATTTATTTGCTTAATACTTCATATTTTTTGCTCTTGATTAGGCTGCGAAGTACATCGAGTATGACAGCTCCTTCACTGATGATGAGAAGAAGCAATCGAAAGCACTCAAGGTTAGTTGCAAGCTCAACAATGCTGCTTGCAAACTGAAGCTGAAGGAATACAGGGAAGCAGAGAAGCTCTGCACCAAGGTACTGTACGAGTTCTTGGTGTTTGTCTTGTTAATGTAGAGGTTCTTAACTGACAATGTAAAAACAAGAGTAAAATACACCAGCGGTCCTTAAACTTGTCAGCAGGTTTCACTTAGGTCCACGAACTTGTAAAGCGCACATCAAGGTCCCTAAACTTGGTTTATTGTATCATTCCGGTCCAAAGCCGTGTTTGACCGTGGTCTTGTCTACGTGGCACGTCACGTGGATGATGACATGGATTTTTTTTTATATTTTTTCTCCCTTATTCTTTCTCTTTTCTCTTTTATGAAAAGACGATGACATGGACGATGACGTGCATGAGGCATTTTCATCTTTTCGACAAGGAAGAAAGAGAAAAAAAGAAAGAAGAAGGGAGAAAAAATAAAAAAAATCTATGTCATCGTTCACTTGGCGTGCCACGTAGGCAAGACCACGGTTAAACGCGGCTTTGGACCAGGATGATACAATAAACCAAGTTTAGGGACCTTAATGTGCACTTTGCAAGTTCGTGGACCTAAGTGAAACCTGCTGACAAGTTTAAGGACCGCTGGTGTATTTTACTCAAAAAACAATGCTGTGCAGGTTTTGGAACTGGAGAGCACAAATGTAAAGGCCTTGTACAGAAGGACGCAGGCATACATTGAGCTTGCTGATCTGGAACTAGCAGAGTTGGATGTCAAGAAAGCACTGGAGATTGATCCTGACAACAGGTGAAGCTCAAGTTCATCAGAACATGTTAAATACCACCATATCTCCATAATTTGTGACTCACTGTTGCTGTTCTCTTCTCAGGGATGTGAAGATGGTGTATAAGACATTGAAGGAGAAGATCAAGGAGTACAACAAGAGAGACGCCAAGTTCTACGGCAACATGTTCGCGAAATGGAGGAAGCTGGAACACATGGAGAACAAGGTAGGTTAATCTGCCACTATTGAGCGTCTTCCGGCCACACTTACCTCAGCTCAGATGCGCTTGTTTCTCACCATTGTTGCTTGTTGAACTGCTGCAGAAGGTGCCTGGGAAGCAGGAGGCACAGCCTATGGCCATTGACAGTGCCGCTTGAGGATTAGCTCTGCTTTCTTTTTTCTGAACCTGGTTACTGCTAGTACTACTGTCTCTACTGGTTGTATGAGTATGAAATATGAATGGAAAATGGTAGTTAATTTGCCCTTTGCTTGATAGTTGCAGTCTTTGCAACTCTGCACCCATATGTGCTCAGCTTTGTACGAGAAGTGGTTGCCGTCATTTGAAGATGTGATGCTGTGATTGTATTGTGGTGTTAGAAGAGCAAAAATGCCATAACGACACTTTGGACTGCGCTACTAATGTTGTTCTTTCTTGTTTCTATTGCAATATGGTATAACATCTGTGCCTTGTACGCAGGACGTATGTCCCGACATTGTTTGTTTGTTTATGAGAAGATTGTGAGACTGAACTATGTTTTGTTCTCGAGGCAGTAGGCCACAGGTGACACGTAGAATGATTTACAGACATAATTTATGGGCTTGAAGATGAAGATAGGTTTACGCACAAACACAAGAATTAAGGAGGTTTGGACTTGTAATTCAGACATCATATGAAGATTTACAGTTCGGCTTATTTGAGCTTAGAAACAAAAAACAGTTTTATGAACTTATTTTAGCAGAGTACCGGAACGCACGAGCCGCAGTTTGGTTACCGATTCGAGTAGGGACTAATACAGAGAATTGAAACGTAATCCCACAACAGAAAACACCAAACGTCCTGACCTCTCGCCGGGAAGAAAGGTGATCGTAGCCGTAAATCGGTCGGCCGAAATCCACAATAATCCCAAATCTATTAAAAATCGGGACTAAAGAGGATTTTTAGCGTAAATCGGTCGGCCGAAATCCATAATAATCCCAAATCCATTAAAAATCGGGACTAAAGATGATCTTTAGTTTCGATTGGTGGCTACAACGAACATATGCGATCTTTAGTCCCGTACGTATCAAGGGATTTGTGGCCGACTTATGGCTCGGTCGAACAACTGTTTCTACATGGGCTTAATTATAGCCATGAGTATTGATTATCAGGGCCATTAGGGGTAATAGGCCGAGGAGGCCGAATGGCACAGATTATACAAGTAATGGGCTGCTCCTCGTTCAGGTGGGCCTCAATTCCAGTCCATTAACATGTATGGGCTGGTATTTAAAACTAGGACAGCCCACACAAGTGGATGGGTCGGGAACCTGGATTTCGGTCCAATCCAAGTAGGGATAAGATGTGCCTAAAAATTACGGAAGACAGCACATGGACAAAGTGGAGAAGAGTGAATTGAACTTATGCCTATGTTTGGTTTCAATATGAGGTGGGATGTGTTAAGGTCCATCCATGCTTTTTAAGGATGAAATGGTTATATTTTTTATTTTGTTGAGGGGAAGGAACGAAATTTGTTTTTTTTTGAGAGATACAATATAATGCATTGTAATGACCATATTTTTATTGGATAGAGGAATGAAGGTGGGATACCGGATAGGGATGCCTCCTCATATTGAATTGGTGAGGTCTTATGAACGATACATGAATACATACATGTTAAAACAAAGAGAATTTTGATATCTTTTTTTCTAAAAAAAAGCCATATGATTTACATGAAAGAATAATATAAAAGCAGTAACTATATTTATAAGGGCATATTTTTAAGAAAAGAACAATTAATATGTTCATCATAAATTTCAATAATTATATTGTAAATTTCATATACTTATCACACTATAAGGCTAAAAATTACATTGTAAATTTTATGTATATACAGTGTATTAATCTAAAAATTACATTGTAAATCCACATCTTACAGCGGAAGAAAAAAAAAGATCAGATGGATAGAACTTGTCGCAGTGTGCATGCAAAAGAAATCGAACGGATGGAGACGAAACTGACTGACATCAGAAAAACCGACTGGAGAAGCGCGGCTAGGGCTACCGCACGGCACGCACGTGGGCCGCCCGTGCGCGAGCTGCCGAGGTGGGGATGGATTCAACCGCCACTTTTTTTCCCGGATGAGACTATCTCGAATATTGAAGGTATATACTCCCTCCATTTCAAAATGTTTGACACTATTGACTTTTTAGCACATATTTGACCGTTCGTCTTATTAAAAGAAATTTTGTGAAATATGTAAAACTATATGTGTACATAAAAGTATATTTAACAATAAATCAAATGATATGAAAAAAATAAATAATTACTTAAATTTTTTGAATAAGACGAATGGTCAAACACGTACTATGGTGTCAAACATTTTGAAACGGAGGAAGTATTTTTTAGAACCATTCTGCTAGTTTCTCAACCAAATCATAAAGTTGATGTCCACGAGATACCTAAAGCTTAACGTGTAAGAATAGTATTTATTAGCACTTCTAAAATCTACGTGTAAGAATAGTATTTGTTAGCACTTCTAAAATCTACATGTAAGCACATGCTACATCAACTTATTAAGTACACAAAGCTTAACATTCAAGCATATAGTAATATATCTACAATTTATTTCATTTTAAAACTAAATATACGCTTGCTAAATCATCATTCTCAAATAATTTTTATAATATTTTGATGTAAATTATTTCATCATTTCTCCAATATCTAACATAATCCCGCGGCAAAGCATGAGACATCATTAGTATATACAAAAGTTGGGTATCATCCTCTTATTGCTATTAGTATAGCTACCAATTAATACATGATCTATCCTCTTATTACTCAAACACATCATCAGTAACTATAGTTATAATGATAGTATATTGTTATGATAGAGAATGTGAACTCCGTCCGTCCCCGCGTGCCTGTGCCCGTGTCCGGGCAGTGCATATGACCCGCGACGACGACGACGACACTTGCACAGTTCCATTCTCCTCCTCGATCCCTCTGCGGCTCTGCCGTCTTCATCCTCTAAATTTCCTTGGATTCGACCTCATCTCATCCGCGCTTGTAACCAGAGCCCGATCAGGTACATGCGCGCGTGGCTGCAGACCCGGGGGGATAAAGGCCATTAAACTCCATAAAAAAAACTCAATTCCTAAGTTTCCGTGTACTACGTTTGACTGTCCATCTTATATGAAATTTTTTTTATGATTACTATTTTTATTGTTGTTAGATAATAAAACAAGAATAATATTTTATACATGATTTATCTTTTTAATTTTTTTATAATTTTTTTAAATAAGACGGATGGTTAAATGTTAGACACATAAGCTTAAGAATCGAGTTATTTTAGGATGGATGGAGTACGTAGCACGCAACGCGCGGCGCGGGGCGCGGGCCGCGTGCGCGCATGTGTTTGCCCGCACGCCGTTCGGTGCTCGCTCGATCACGTTACGTACGATACGGCGGGCGCTGCACAAGCCAGATATTAGAGCAAGTTCAATAGTATAGCCAACCGTTAACTCTAAATTATCTATAGCTAATCTAATAGTCCATTAATATAATAATTATCTATAAAAATATACTACATTATTTATACCCGGTCCTACCTCTCATACACTCATAACGTATTAGAGTTCGTGTTGCAGCCGGCTATAAATTTATAGCCCACTTTATTCTCTCTCTTCTCTTTTTTTTTTAATATGTGGTTATAGCTAGTTTATAAACTGTTATTGTACCTTCTCTTATAGAGATCGATGCAGCTAGCTAGCAATAGTAGCGCGGCCGCCCGCCCGCCCGCGGGTTGGGTCGTGCATGCGCGGGCGCGCGAGCGGTCGGTCTCGCCACGTGATGCCGGCCCAATTTGCCACGTGAGGTATGCGTGGCGTTGTCATGTGCATCTGCATGGGACTGGGAGGGAGCCGCGTGGCATATGGGCGTGGGTCGCAGCCCGGCGGCCGCGCGCCGGCGGGCGGGCGTCGCTGTTGCCGATGTCCGCGCACATGGCGCCATGCACACGCCCACGGCGCGCGCGTGCATGCGCCGTGCGATGGACGACCTGGTCAAGCATGGCTGTTGCTGGCCCTGCACGAGGAGAGGAAAAGGAGGAAGCATCCTTGCACCTGCGCGCTCGTGGACTAAACAAAGAAATCTATAACTGAATATAATAAATTCTATCTATAATAAATATAGATAGAGATATATCCAAATTCGTATTACCAGAATGTGTCACATCTAATACTTATTGGTTTTTTATAGGAGCGGAGAAAGTACTTATTAATTGTGACTCACTAGTAGTACATGCACCTAGTTAACATAGCTAACTGCCACGTACTTACGTTATAGCACATGCATGCTTCTACGTGTATGCCACAATTAATTTCGATAAACACATACCCAACAAATACATATCACTACTTAAAAAAATATTTTTCATGGCGATATCCTATTTTTTCTACTGGCCATTTCCTCTATCCCATAATATAAGAGGTGCACATATTCTAAAATTTAATTTTAAAGACATTTGACCAACAATTATTATAATATAAATTAAATTTTATTTGCTAAAATTAATATCATTGGATTGACATTTAAATTTACTTTAAGATGGTTATAATTTTGTTGCAATAAACCTTATAGTATATGAAAAATTATAAGACAAAAAATAGTTTTGAAAACTATGTCAAGTTTGACTGTGTCTTATATTATAGGATGAAGGGAGTATATGAAATCTCCACTTGCAAAATTGTACCATGGAGGTGGTGGGTTTAGGACCGCCAGCGAAAACCCATTTCACGGGTGGTTGCTTAAGAAGTCCGCTTATAAAAATAACCCCTCTTAAACAAATGCGAGCAAAATATTCCCAACAATCATATCTTATTTGATAAGGGGCATAATAGTTTTTCTCCATTAATCTTAATCATCTTTGTTGAAACCCCTACAAATAATTATATTTTGAAACGAATAGGTAATGTGAGCAAAAATAAAACGCACCATCAGTGACACGATTCGAAGAAGCGACGGAACATAGATATATATATATTCTAAATTGCAAGCTTACAAATATCCCATCTTCTCGCTTAGAGCTGATTATAAACCGTAACTCTTGCTAGAAAAAAGCGGATAACTTTTGTATATGTATTCTTAGTGTATAAAAGCCAATGTTAGAAAATAAACTACGACGAAAGACATCAAAATCAACTCTAAAATTAATATTTGAAATTTAAATTTTGGTTGCAGCTGATTATAAACAAACTAATGTAAATAATGCAAATTTGATGTTAATAGATTTATCATTAAACAAACTATCATAATACGCTTTATTTAAAACATTTTCTTCTTATAGATATTATTGGTTAAAATAGCATCTCGAAGACGTGTCAAAGTTCAAAAATGCTTATAATTTTTGGACGGAGTGAGTATGTGATAGATCACTCAACAAACATACAATAAAATTTAGCATCTACATGTTGCAATGAAAAAATTCCTTTCCAATATATGTTAACAAGCTATTGTTGAATTTCTAATTAACAAGCTATTGTTGAATTTCTTTTTTACTTGTAGAAGTTAAATTTTAACATGTTTGTGGAGTGATATATCACATATAAATCTATCTTCTCATTTTTTAATTATTTTTCATAACTATTTAAATAACATGTAAATAATGAAGTGATGTCCATTCGAGAGTTTAAAATCAACTCCCGCGCAAGCACTGCTGAATCCTACCTGACTACAGAACATATGCTCTACAGTACATTTAGGCGCCGTCATTGTCTTGTAGCTAGGATACGCTGAGCAAAAACAGAGAAGAGAATAGAGACTGGCTTAAACTAACGAACTTCTTCAGATATCCATTTTCCTTCTTCTCTTCAGAATGTTCAGAGATGAACACTTGAACAGGATAATATATTCGCCGCTGAGTGAGATATTCAGAGTTAGATGACCATATATTGGCACACACAGTGGGCAACACATGAATATATGCATCGATCTAGTCAAAATTCGCATCAATCAAAGTTACCATGCTGCATTATGTTTAGTTCCACGCTAAAATTAAAAGTTTAAAGAAATTGGAACGATATCTGTGCAGAAAAATTCGATATGATGAAAAAGTTAGAAGTCTAGAGAAAAAAAAAGTTAGATTCTAAACAGAGCCTCCATCTGCTTGCATTCAGCTAGAGAGCTAACAACTGAAAATTCTATAGACAGAAAAACACAAACACACACACAAAAAAAGTCTTGTCATCTAGGCTAGTCTATGCTTCTTCTAGTCAGTTGCGATGTAGCATTGCGTAGCCGGCGCCGGCGGCCTGCAGTATATGCTCGTGCCTCGAACCGCCGCCGTCGACGACCATTGCTGCAAGTGCCTCGCCGAGAAAGCACAGCTTGGCTGCAGGCTGGAGGACACGGCGGACGACGAGCTCGCCGTGTCGTCGAGATCGTCGTCGCCGCCGCCGCAGTTGTGCTCGCGGTGGCGCAGCACGACTACAACCGCCGCGTCGACGACGCTGTGTTCGCCGGCGATGGCCCTCCTCTTCGACGACATCGACCGGGCCGTACAAGTGCTGTAGCCGCCGCCGACGCCGCTGCTACCGGAGTCGTCGTCGCCGTCGTCGTCGTCGTCGTGGCCGGTGTGGCAGCCGACGAGGTGATTCCGTTGCCGGCGTTGCTGCTGATGCCGATGCTGATGCCACACCTCGTCGTCGTCCTCGTCGCGCATGCGCGGCGGCGGGCCGGAGGAGGCGTCGGAGACCATGTCGTCGTCGTCGTCGTCGTCGTCGAGCTCGTGATTCTTGCGCGCGTAATACTGCCGGTGGCCGCCATTGGAGTGGTCGAGGTAGAGAGTCCACCCCGACTGGCACCCGCTGCTGCTCCGCGAGCTCGTCTCCATGAGAGCTTGAGCTTGAGAGCTTCTATCCTGCCTCTCTAGTCTCTACGACAAGCTAAGCTAGCTAGCTAAGGTGTAGGTGTACGTACGCGTGTACTGTACTAGTAGCTAGCTAGATCAGTGATGGAGGTAGAGTGGCGATCGATCGAGTATAAAAGAGGAGGGAGAGGAGTTGGGGATCTCGAGGAGTAGTGGAAATGGATCGTTGCCAGCTTGTGTTTTATGGGAGGCGCGTGCATATGCATATGGTTTGGTTGATGTCCACGGACATCGGGACAGACAGGGTGGGCACATGCGTGCGTGCGTGCGTGCGCGGCGCGACGGCCGACGCGAGCACCGCACGTGCACGCACCCCATGCGTCCGCGCAGTCCGGTGGACGAGGCCACTGGACACTGACCAGGTTTATCACTCTCCTCACTCCTCAGTAAAGCAGAAGGATCGGCTACCTATATAGAACCGGTGCATGCGTCTGTTTGGGGGAATTGTTATGGAGAAATGAGAGTTTGAGACCATTAAGTCTAGTATTTCGTTGGTGGACGTGAGAGTTTTAGGAGAGACTAGGACAAAGAGTTCAAGTGTAAACTCTCACTTTTTCAATACCGGGATATGACCACGTATTTGGAAGGGAATTTCTCTTATAAGTATGACGAGATAAATTTGAACTGTACATATGGGTGATAATTGATCCAAATTTTTGGTCTAAAAAACTATGAGGGCTACGTAAAAAAAGGATTTAACTGAAATTTAGTAGTTCTAATGCTCGAAATATTAAAGGGTTGAGATGGGCTATGAAAGGGACCATGGGCCTCAACCCATTATCATCCCTAACTATAAATGGCCAAACGGGCCACCCGGGCCGGGCCACCCACTTGCTAGATCAACGGCCAGGCACAGCCCAATAAGACTTGTGGGCCATGACGGGCTAGCCCAAAGGCATGAAAGCCTATTGTGCTCCTTCTTGGAAAAAGTCTATTTTACCTCCCTCATTTCTTTCGGCCATCTCTTATATGGCTGGAGTAAGTCTATTTTGCATCCCTCATCTCCTTCGGCCACCATACATGGCTGGAATTATTCTATTTTGGCTCCCTCGTCTATTGAGCTCCCTGATCTTTGGACTGTGTTGTGCCGGGCTGGCCCACCGCGCCGAGGCAGAGGCCCAGACATGGTCCAACGGTCGGGCCATGCCGGCATGTGCCCAACACCAATCGGGTTGGGCTATCGGGCCTCAGGCCTTTTGGCCAACTATACCAACCCATAAATCATCACATAAAATTCAATTTATGGGATATTTCCCATGATTCTCATCTCTATGACTAAACAAAGCAAGAAGAGTAAATATGAAACTCACTCCAAAAGCGAATCCCTCCCCCAACTCCCAAAAAACCCTTTCCTTCTCTTACCAAACATGCTGAAAAAGTTTCATCTCACCCTCTTATGTTTTCTTTATCTTTTTAAAACCATACCCTCTTACATTTTCTAGAATATGGAATCTACTTTGAGATTCATGCAACCCTCACAGCCTCAACTCCCATCAATCCTTCGATTCCCTCAACGGTGCCAACAAGGCCCGCCAGACCTCCCTCCTTTCCTCCTCCTCAAGCCAGCGTGCATCAGCAAGGTGCCCCCTGCCACACTGGCTTTCCTTCCTCCCACCATTGGAGAAACGTCATCGGCGTCCCAGCCTTCAAACCACTCACTATACTATGCCCCTGCTCTTAACACCGGCCCATCACCTGCTGCCACTATCGCCTCACCACCCACCCGTTCCAATGCGCACCACTGAGCTACCGCCTCCCGCAACCATTCCTCTAAACTCAGGGAACGTCCTACTTCCAACCCCAACCTATAATTGGTTGAGCTATCCCACCATCTCGCTGGAGTTGGAAGAAAATGACGGCAGTTTGAATTGTGGCATGGATTCGCTAAAAATCTATCCCAAACTTTTTGTCAATTGAAGATTACCAATTACGTTAAAATAATGTACTACACGTGATGTTTATTTTGTAATATGCACAAAGATTGAAAATACTTATGCACCTGATCGAAGATGAAAATATCACTACTACAAAAAGCATTAAAGCTATTTTTGCGTGCGGTTGACCCGCCTGTCTGCCCAAAAGTATATACGAAAATCGCTATTTTTTTATGCGGGTGGTGCACCCGTACATAAAAATCCGATTTTCATGTGTGGGCTCTTATGTTGTCCGTACACAAAAATAAAAATAAAAATAAAAATAAAAATCCCCAAAAATAAGACCCTAGATAGGTGCGGATCCGTTGCCGCCGTCACCGGTGGATCTGCGCGGAGGATGATGCCATGTCAATGTCAATTGTTAAATTTTGCTTCATGTGCCATGTCAATGCCACGCCAGATGAAGAGTCAAATTAGCCACATAAACGCCATGTCAGCTGAAACCGCCGTCCAAACCGCCTTGCGGGACTTATTTTGCACCGGTTTTGATGGTTGAAAACCCATTGTATCTTGTTTTCTGGTTGAAGGACGAAAATCGGATTCGTTGACAAGTTAAAGGACTTTAGATGAACTTATTCCAATAATATATTGTATTGCTTATGAACTAGTTTTATACTACGTACATTGTGGATGTCGTTAGGACCAGTCCATCGTGGGGACCTATATTATGAAGGAATAAGTTCACCTGCCGTCCCTCAACTTTACGATGAGTTTATTTGACATCCCTAAATCCCAATACTGGAAATCTTCACCCCTAAACTATACAAAACAGTCCAATTTAGATCACATAGCACTATATATACCTGGTTTCGCTGACGTGGCATCATAGTCAGTAAATTTATTTTTTTAAAAAAATGTGGGACCCATATGGCAGCCTTTCTTTCTTCTCTTTTCTAGTTTTATTCCACGGCATGCATCGAGGAGGAGGTCGAGGGTGTCGTCCTCAGCGCCGGCTATGCGCGAGCGCGACAGCAGCAGCAGCCGGCCACCGGCTCGTCGGCTGCCTTTCCCCTCCCCCATCTCTTGCCGACCGCCTCTCCCTCTCCCACCCTCTCCACGCGTCGCGCCGATGGGAGAGGAGGAAGCGGCGGGGGTGTGGCAGGCGGAGGAGGAGGGGGAGCACCATTTCTGCCCGACGAGCTTGCTTGGCGCTGCCGAGGATTGGCTCGAGGAGGCCATCGCCAACGAGCTTCTCCGCTAACCACCGCCAGCCTAGACCGTCCCACTGGAGGGGGAGGAGAGGATGCCGGCTGGCTGCTGTTGAACCTGTATGAGCCGCTCTTGTGCATGCTCCACGCCTCTGCGCCCAACGGTTGGACCACCGCCGCCGTATGTCGCCACCATGGCCGACTCCGGCGACTCGTCGCCGCACTCTACCGCAGCCATCGACGACGAGCACCACCAGCTCTCGTACGCCAACGGCGAGACAAAGATCCTTTCGCTCAAGAGGCCACTCCGCTTCGCCAATTTCACCACGCGGTTGGTCGGCCGGCGGCTGCCGCTCGCTTGTACGTCGTCGTCGTCGGGTGTGGCGGCTGCCATGCTCGCCTGCCGCTCGCGTGTGCGTTGTCGTCGTCGTCGGGTGCGGCGGCGGAGCCTCTCGAGTTGGAGCTCGGCCGGGCTTGCCGGCCGCCTCTCCCCTCTCAGCCGCCGGTGAAGAGAAGAGAAGAGAGGAAAGTAAAAAGAAGAGAGGAAAAGAAAAGAGAAAAAGAAGATAGGCATACCCCATATTTTTTTCCTTTCTTACTTACATGTGGGCCCTGTAACTTTTTTATTTTTTATTTTGCTGACTAGGATGCCACGTCAGCGGGCCGAAATTGGACTATTTTATATAGTTTAGGGGTGAAGATTTCTGGTATTGGAGATTAGGGAACTTAGACAGACTTGATGTAAAGTTAAAGAACGGTATGTGAACTTATTCCAATTCTAAACAGGCCTGTACGTTTTGCCACTTTGGGCCCATTAACTTCGGAAGGACTACATAGCGTTGTCACTTTGGATCCAAAACCAATGGGCCTTCAAACAAAAAAACTTTTTCGTTGGGTCTTTTATGTCTTAAACATATATCAGATTTGTGCACCACGAATTGATGTTTGGTTGTAGTTTATTTTTGAAGAGATGTATGCAAATATTTATCTGTAACCTATTTAGATGAACATATCTAAATTTTATTTTATACCAATTTGGTTCGACATGGTTTGAATAAAAACATAAATATATCAGTAATTTATTTGATACAAACCATGTGAAGAATATAGCTATATTTTATTTTATACAAACCAAATCCACAAATTATAAATAGTAAATCATGGGAGGGAATTAGAATTAATTAGAACCGACAATTCAACAGTACGTGTCACACGCTGCTTATTCTGTCCCGGCAAAACAGTCAGAGACGCTGCACTACAAGCCGTGTAGAACCGTTCAGCATCATGGTCCTTGACATGTATTGTTTGTAATATCATTTTTTCGACGAATTCAAGTGTCAAACTTTTTGACTTTACAAGGACACCTCAAAAGGTCAGCAGTTTTGGTTGTTGGCAAATGACCAACAACCACAGGGGTTCAGACTTTCAGGTCAATTTGTTTCTTTCCTAAAGAACATCTTTGCGGTCATTTTCATTTTTTTTTTCGTCGTCGCATTTCCAAACTTTTTTTGAGAACAGCATTTCCAAACTTGAAGAGCAACATAATGGGAGAAAAAGATTACAGGAAAGCTGCTTCTATCTTTTCAGAAGAGAAGTCGTTATTATTATTTTTCTTTTTGCAGGTAGAAGAGAAGTTAACTGTAGTGAATTGTGATCCAATTCAATTATGAAATTGCAGAGCGATATTTTAAACAAACTCGATCGATCAAAGACGAAATGACATGTACGGAATTGAAACAGAGTGACATTTAGCTGTCAAGAGCAGTTTGTTCTCTGACATCGGAATGAGAAACAACATAAACGAACATTTTCGAACAAAATGAATGAATCAATTCAATTCATGTAATCATGTCCCTATCATCAAAACCATCACAATACACCTTTGATTTTCTTCTCAAGATGTCAAAAAACAAAATGTACAGATAAAAATCGAAGCACAGACTCGAGAAATTTGCCTCAAATCTCTGCATCTTTCCTACCCTATACCTCCAAATTGATCAAGAAACAAATCATCCAGAAATTAATTTCTGTACACCACCGTATGTGCATCATCTCTCTTGTTCTACCACACATGCTGGTAGCTGACTACACCCTGCTCAGTTAGCAGCAGTGTGTGGGAGAGTTGCCCCCAGACTTGAGCTCGCCGAGCATGTCGACCACCATGCCGATCCCGTCCTCCAGCCACCCTTCCCCCTTCATCGTCCTCGCCGAGACGGCCATGGCGCCCAAGATCTGCACCAGCAGCAGCACCGCCACCACCGCCCTCGCCATCGCCATCGCCCTCGCTGCTGTCATCGCCATTGATATATATCGGACAGAAATTAACGATCGATGAGAAGAGAGAGATCAACAGGGATGATCTTGATTGGTTGCTGTCGAGCTTGAGTTGGGTTCTTCAGAAGTTCAGAATAGCTTTCGTTGTTCTTGATTGGTTTTGCTGCTTGATGAGCTGAAGAATTCTGGATGAATTGGTGAGATATATATATAGGTGATGGGTTAGATTAGGCGAAGTAGCTAGCTAGAGTTGAGATATTACGTGTTTTGGGTTTGGTCGTGTGGAAACAGTCGCTGTTTCCGAGTCGTACGACATGTTCCAAATCTTTGACCTCTTTTGATTTTTTTGACGGCTAAAATATTATTGGGTATAGCAGCTTTGATTTTCGCCAAAACCAGCAGACCGGCAGGTGACTTTTGAGTTACGACGTCGACCTTTCTCATGCATGCTTATATATATGTCAAACCTATGAATATTCCCTCACAAAAAATAATTATTAATATTCATGCATGGACAAAATTGTACGAATCAGACTGTAATTAATACTAGCAGAATTGCAAAAAAAAAAAAAAAATCTTTCTTCGGCCAATCAGGAACTTAAGATCATGAAGTATTTTTTAAACTCTTATCCAAGAACTAATACTTAGACAAATATAGGAACTTAACTCTTAATTACAAAAAAAAACTTCATAGACATAAATATAGGAATTAAACTCTTAACCAATACTAATGCAAGTTTTTTTTTGACACATCAAGAACTACAGTGCATGAGATTTTTTCCAATGATATTAACGATCTATTGACTTGTTATATTTATCATAGCAGAGCTGCAGAGAAAGACCGTTTCTGTACGCAGCAGCAGGCACGGCATACTGCATGCATACATACTGGCATACTGCAACTTTCCCGGTTCCCTCCCTTTCATGACCAAGACCAAACAACCCCACGCATGCATCCATCCATCCATCGGATTTCACGCCCTCGTTGAACACATTTTTTGAACCCTAGCAACCTCCCGTTGAAAATCAAATTAACGTACGTACATAATATTCATTTTCTTTTGTTTGACCATGAAACTTATAGTAAGCCATCATCACCCACAATGTAATTCAAAAAAGGTCGTGCATTTCCATTAGTATGCAGTAATCCAATTTAGCTGCCTGCTACGACTGCACAAACGGTTCAAGAACTCGTGGGAGGAAAAAAAGAAAAGAAAATTCAGACTGAACGAGTCTTGGACGGAGATCAGAAGTCTGAACCGTGTGTATGTGTGCAGTGTGTAGCCACAAAGGAGATCAGAAACTTAGGGGCTGTTCAGATTAATGTTATTTTTAACCATACCATTTTTTTAACAAAGTTATAAAAAAATTATCTACGTTTAGTTTGTTGCTAAATTTGGTAATACATAAGAAATCATGCTAAAATTTTGCAATATTGCCAACTTGTTAATATTGGCCAGGTTTATTTTGGCTATAATCTACACAGACCCTTAGGTCTAAATTTCAATGATGACAATGGTAAGCATGCGTGCCAAGAATTGAACGGGACGAAAGACTTCAAAGTTCAAAACCATGTTTTCAGAAAAAATGCACACACCAACCAATACATGTGTGCAAAATCAACTCATCATCTATATATAAGCTCGCCATTGCAGGGGTTAATACAATCTCCAAATTAAGCTCAGATCAGCTGATCAGCTCTCAATTTCTCACGCACAAATTGTCTGTCTGAGAACCTGCATCAGCTGACTGTCGTCTCTGCCGTCGGTGTAGAGCAAATTAAGCTTGACGACGACGGACAATGGCGAAGGTGGCGTTGCTGCTGATGTTCTTGGTGCAGATCATGATGAGCGTCCTCGGCGGCGGCGGCGCGGCGGCGAGGCCGCTGCTGGAGGTAGCAGCAGACGGCGGCGCCGTCGGCATGGTGACGGAGATGATGCTCGGCGGCGTGAAATCGAACGGCAACCCAGGCACGCACTTCCCCTAGAGGGAGGGAGCAGAGATCAAAATCAATAATTCCGACGAACTGTAAATTCCTGAACATTGTTGGTTCAGATTTGGGATCGAGCAGCCTTGATTCCTTGAAGCATCGGCAGAGATCGAGGACTCGATCGCCACTGCACCTAGTTCCGGAGCATAATTCGCTCTTGGATCAATTTAGTAGTTTACTTTGTACTTTAGGGGAAAAAGGACATAGTTCTTTCCAACTTTTTAGGAAGAAAAAAATGTACATAATTCACTTTGTTTCATTTACACGAGACATCTTATATTCAGTATGTTACATACCCCTCCTAACATACATACCCCGTCCGTCCCATAAAATCCAATCCAAGCAACCAATCAAAAAAACACACATACGGTACAGCTTCATTGCTAGGATTATTTTTTTTTTGGATGGAGTAGTATAAAAAAAACAGGGTGTTGTTCCATCGATCAAGGAAAAAATATTTTGTCAGTTGGTTAAATGTTTAAAAGAAATACAATATTTAATAAAAATTGATTGTACACTGACAACCCACTACCTGGAACATTAAAACTTAAGTATTAATGATTGAAATATAAAAAATAAATAAAACATGCAACATACTCGAAATATAGTTAAAATATTCACTTCTCACATATAAAATACTAAATTTTAACGGTTCAAATATATATATATTTTATTATACTTTAATCATGAGAGATTATAGTATAAAAATTTAATTAAAAAATATAAATATTTAATCAGATGCAAGATCAGATAAGTAATTCAAGAAAAACAAAATTCATTTGAAGCTTGCTACGAACATTGTCACTTGCACGTAAAGAGTGTCGAAGAGAGGCGTGTCCGCGTGTACAACTACTAGCATGTTCATAGATATGGAGAGAATAGTACAACTACTAGTAATACTTGCATGTACTACTCTCCTTTTTAATATTCGTTGCTGTTGAATTTTCAAAGTATATTTGATCATCCGTGTTATTTTAAAAAATTATCTATAATGAATATAATATTTTTAAATGCAACAGTAAATTATAGCAACATAAATAATACATATTTTTTTATAAAACGAAATGGAGTTTATACCACTCTTTTCCTCAACTAACCATCCTCGATTTTTCAACCAACATTACCTAAGGCCCGAACCATCCTCTACTCTCAACGAATTTTTTTTATTGTTTAGACCTTTTCTATTTTCAGTTTTATTAATTGACCTTTCCAAAAAATAATTTCCAATCCGAACCTTTTGGCCACGCCAGTCCACCTGGCGTGGCCATATAAGTCTGTCGTACCACACGCAGCTGGTGTAGCAGTGCTGGCCTGTCACGCGTACGCCAGCCCTTGCCATGCACTTTGACTGGCGTGGCCAAAAGTTCAGTTTTTGAATATTTATTTTTTGAAAATGTCTATTATTAAAATTAAAAAAAATAAAAAGATCTAAAAAAAAAAGCTCACTCTCAACCACCCCTCATTTGAGAGGGGTGTCACATATAGTGTTTCTCATTCAAACTTAATCTCTCTAAAATAATCTAGAAGTGATTAAATCTATGAACGAAGGGAGTAGACTCAACCAGCTAGCACGAAAACTTCACATGGATTGGCCAAATAAGCTACCATGGAATAGTTGGTTGTACCGTAATACCTTTTAATTTTTTTTACCTTGCGTAAAACCTTTTAATTGGGATGAATATGGGGTGTAGTGTGAGAATATAGTGAACCTTTTTTTATTTTGAACCCCTTTTTGTGACCCTTAAAAATAAAACCTTTTAATTTTCTTTACCTTGCGTAAAACCTTTTAATTGGGATGGATATGGGGTGTAATGTTCCATTGTACAATAAGGGTAACAAAAAGGGGTTCAAAATAAAATTCAATCATTTTTTTTCTTCTCTATGACACATAGATTTCTTGTGCATTATTAAAAAAACAAGTACGTGACTGATGCCTTACCTCCTGTATTTGTTTTTGTTGGAACGCCGGAGGTCATTAATTTGCTTTTAATTGTTTGGCAAATCTCATATCCTGTATATAGAATTTAAAATTTTCTATTGTGTAAGTGTTAGCAATGACATTGAAAAATTGATCATTAAGTAATGTTCTGAACAACAGCTCTCAAATTCCAATTGGAAAAGTCCCTACCAAAATATCCCGATGGAAATGTATACGATCTCAAGTTAAGTTTTTGACTGAAAGTGCTGTCAGGGCTTAGCCCTGCAGTGTGATTTTTATTTATTGAAGGAATATTTACAAGAAATTACAAGAGAGATGAAAACCCTATAGAGTTTGCAACAAATTAAGAACAGATTGCTTGAGGAGGTCCTTCATTCTGCAGAGATGCAAGAAGAACTTCATTTATAAAGAGAGACTTCCAAGACTGGAAGGTTGGCTGCAAATTCTTGAAGATGAGGCCATTTCGTTGCTTCCAGATGTGCCAAGTAGCCAATAAGAAGATCTCCAGAAAACCAGTCTGATTGAACTGCCATCTTGTAAAAGCTATCCTTTGGTAAAATTCAAGATTAGTATTCCATGAGATTCCCAGAAACTGCCAACAAGCAGTGCTAAAAGGATAGTTAAAGAAAAGATTATCTCTGGTTTCCCTTTGGTTAGTGTTGCACAGTACACATGATAAATCATCATCTTCTTTGTCACAATGTCTCTTGTCTAACATATCTCTTGTATTTAGTCTATCCCAGAAGAATAACCAAGCAAAAACTTTTATTTTCATTACGCACTTGGTTTTCCAAATCCAGATCAGAGGTCTGGGTGTTTGGATGGTAGCAAAATTGAGTTTGTAGAACCTTTTAGGGGTATAACAACTGTTATTCCAAATGAAACTCCATGAATCTCCACTTCCTTGGTGAAGGTTAAAATGTGCCAGTTCATCTTGAAGGTTGAGATACTCACAATAAACTTGATAAGAGAGCGGTAACATGAAAGAATCCTCCAATGGCCTAATACACATACTCCCTCCGTCCCACAATATAAGGGATTTTGGGTTTTTACTTGTAACGTTTGACCACTCGTCTTATTCAAATTTTTTTTGCAAATATAAAAAACGAAAAGTTATGCTTACTGTAGATAATAAAGTAAGTCACAAATAAAATAAATAATAATTTTAAAAATTTTTGAATAAGACGAGTGGTCAAACGATACAAGTAAAAACTCAAAATCCCTTATATTATGGGACGGAGGGAGTAGCTTGTACTGAATCATTTTTTATAGGGATGAAGGATAAAGGTGCGTGCTGATGGTCCTGAGATCTCAAGTTAAGTTGCCACTCCTAATTTAAAGGTTGGATTTATCTTTAAAAATAAGAATTTGAGAATTAAGCGTTCGAGTATAACTACTTGACAAGTGGGTGCAATCTAGCATAATAACTTGACAATTTAGTATTTTGGTGCACATCAACTTAGCTAAGCATATGCTTGGTGAGTTTTTTTTTTCATGATATCAATATGCTATTACATAGCAATCCTACGGATATTACTTTATAATATTGAACTTAATCTTTAATAATCATACCGCACATCCAATTGCCTTCAAGAATTTTTGTTTTCTTCACCTTCCCAAATCTCAACCGAAATATAATAATTTATACATCCAATTTAATTGACTATCAGTTATTAATTATTAAGATAAAAATATAAATATGCTTATATACAAATCCACGTTAGTATATTATCAAAATTACTTAGAAATTGAATATGTATAAAAAAAGTGTTCCAAATAATTAAACTTAACTTATTATATCAAAATCGTACATATCTTACAAGTTGTTGCATTTATGCGATCACTTATAAAGTTCTTGTACAAAATTAATTGCAATTATATGCTAAGTTGTTGCACTAAAACGCTCATTTGTCAAGTTCTTGTATCAAGTTGCACCGACCTGCCAAGTTGATGCACCGTGGGTGCAATTTACCCTAAATTCTATATAAATATAAAAAGATTAGTTCATGATTAAAAAACATTTGAAGATAAAATCAAGTCAAAATAAAATAAATAATAATTAAATTAATAGATTTAATAAGACGAATATATAGTGAGACGTATATAGAGAAGTCAACGGTGTTATATATTAAAAAAACAGAGGTAGTATTTATTTTGTTATAATTTATTTTATGATTAAACATATGATTTAATTTTTTTTAGAAAAACATGATTAATATTTTAAAACCTTTACCGGAGGGAATAATCCAGTTGACTCTGCCCAGATTGCTGCATGCTCTGCTTACCAGTCCCACAAGCTACAAGCACGAACTGTTCAAAAAGTTGAAATGTGTCGGACGCGCCCAAAAAAAAAAGAAAATCGTTCCTCGTGGGAGACAAAAACGCATATAAATGACTCTGATCGATCAGTGGAGCGAGATTAATTCAGATTTGAACGAGTCCTGCAAAACTGAATATTAATCCTCCCTTTCTTTTCTCTGCGCGCGTTTGAAGTTTGAACCGTGTGTGTGCAGCCACAAACAAACGAGATCAGAAACTAGGCCTAATCTCAACCATAATAAAAAGCAGTACGCAGCCAAGAATTGAATGGACGCCACAGAAGAAGACTTCAAAGTTCAAAACATGCATGCAGACAGTGCGCACACACCGACCATATCCATCCAAATTCCAAAGTATGCATCGTCTATATATAAACGAGCACGCCATGGCAGAGTTCTCTCCAAGCTCGATCCATTGCTCCGATGCTCAGCTCAGCACTCCAAATTGAAGCTAATTACGATCATAGCCTGACGACGATAATGGCGGCGGCGACGATGGCGAACGTGGCGCTGCTGCTGCTGTTCTTGGTGCAGGTCATGAGCGTCATCGGCGGCGGCGCGGCGGCGGCGAGGCCGCTGCTGCTGCAGGCAGACGGCGGCGCCGTGATCGGCATGGTGACGGAGATGCTCGGCGGCGCGAAATCGAGGGGCAACCTGCGCACGCACTGCTGCTAGATAGCTACAAGAAGACGACGACGAACTGTTCCTGAATATTGATTCAGTCCTTTTTTCTTTCTTTTTTTTTTTTTTTTGAGCAGCTAGCTAGCCTAAGCATTGGCAGCGATGGCTCGAGCCACTTGATTAGTTGATTAACGGAGCATAATTTGCTCTTGGATTAGTTTACTTTGTACTTCAGGAAAATATACATAGTTTTCTTTAGAACTTTTAGCTGGGAGGATATATATGTACAGAATTCATTTTGATTCCTTCATTTATTACAGAGATCAATATGTAATATATAACTCGTTCTTCTTTATAACTAATAACGTTAACTTTGACTAATATAATTTTTTTTAATCCCCCTTTCATAAAGACTTTATTTCGAGCTATACAACTGGATAAGTAGTTGTAGTTTAATAGTTTTAGTTTGATGAAGATAATATTATTGTGTTTTATATGTTGAAGATCATTTTTTTCCTGGATCCATTACATAAAAGACGCAAATGAGTGTGCATCATTGTGCGTCGCACACAACACAGATGCATCCACTGTACTCAAATATCAATGCAACTTAACACATACTCAAATAAACGATATATTCATTTTGGGCCATACTTTCACAAAGTAGAGCTCCAATGCAAGTATGCGTGTTAATTTGTCATTGAAAAATAATATATACATATATATGCAGTAAAAAAAAATCACATAACTAAGTCAACATTGCAGCTGCTCCCTCTTGGTTGACGATACTCGCTCATCGTTTTCAGATAAGATTGATGTTAAACTTTAAAATTGATAATACTTGTCGTTTTGGATAAGACTGGTGTCGAACTTTAAAAATATTTTAGTATAAGTGATTTTAAAAATATTTATCTTAAAAAATATGGAGACTATATGTATAGATTAATTTTAAAAGATACTCAATAAAATCATATATTTTTATATTTCTATATATAATATAATAATAAGTAGTGGGCAAAGTCTTTTTTATGTATATGCTTTTGGGGTTGTTTTACACGTTTAACGCTTCAAAGGTCCGGGGTTCAAACAAAAGTAGAAAGTACACAAACGTACCCTGCCAAAAATGATGTTTTCTTTTTGTTTTAAAAAAAACACTATCCATGCTAGCTGTTCTGACTAGGGTCAAGGATTTTAACCACTCGTTTTGTAGCAACTACCCCACATGACTCTGTACCAACCCCCTTAGCCCAAATATACAATATAAATTAATTAACTGGAACAAAATGAAATAACAAGAAAAATATTTAAACAAGCAAATCAGTAAAATGGAAATAAAAGTCAAATAACTGATGTTAGCACACCAAAAATAACTCGGCATTTTCCCCATGGATACAATGGGCATACGCCACCGAGGAATTAGTATACGTTGGTCCAAAACCAAAAACCTTTTGGGGTCAATTTGGAGTGCTACGTGAGAATATGCAAGGTAAACAATGTTCTATTGTGCAATAAGGGTAGTAAAAAGTGCTCAAATAAAATTTCAGTAAAATTTATTTTTCCTCCTTTTTTCTTAACGAACCGGGCCTTAGAATGTGACAATTTCATTAAATATACTAAGAAAAATTTTTCCTCCTTTATGACACATAGATTTGTTATGCACTATTAATTAGAAAGCAAATATGTGACTGATGCCTTGCAACCTCTGTTTTATTGGAACACCAGAGGTCATTTTTCTTTGCTTGGCAAATATCATATTCTATAGTTCTGAAAAATTTCTATTGAGTAACTTCTTGGACAGAGAAAATAGTATAACTTTCAGCCTTTACACTAAGGCTGTGTTTAGTTCCCTTCAAACTTCTAACTTTTTCGTTACATCATATGTTTAGACACATGTATGGAACACTAAATATGGATGAAAAAAACCAATTGCACAGTTTGCATGTAAATTGTGAGACGAATCTTTTGAGCATAATTATGTCATGATTCGACAATGTGGTGGTACAGTAAATATTTGCTAATAATGGATTAATTAGGCTTAATAGATTCGTCTCGTAGTTTACAGGCGGAATCTGTAATTTGTTTTGTTATTAGTGTATATTTAAAACTTTAAATGTGTGTCCGTATACTTAAAAAAAATTGTAAAAGAACTAAACACGGCCTAACCAGGATACTAGAGTTTGAATTATGGCAGGTGCAGTCATACACAAATATCCCTACGAAAGAATCAAGTTGAAAATGTATTCAATTGCGAGGTGCCACACTGCCACTCCTAATTTAAAAGTTGGATATTTTTTAATTAATTGGTAAATTCGGCTGAAATTTGTTGCCCTAAAGTTGAATTTGAGTTTCTGATTTTGATTGGTGCAAAAATCCCCACTTAATAGTCGTCCTTCTGTACTTTTGTTCGAGGTCAGCTTGTTCATGTTCTTTGGTACGTGTCATATTTTACCTTTATGCATAGCTGGCGTTGTTCCTGATTTGCTCTCAACGTAATTCGTCCATTTTTTGGACCAGACTAATTAATCAAGATCAAACTCGTTATGATTGACTCGGCCAAGCTCTTGATCCATTCTCCATTCGACTCTATGAACTCTGGTCTCTCTTGAATCTTCAGTCTAAAATAAACTAGATTTTCGTTCTTCACAACCGTACTTCCTTGCAAGTGCAGACAGCTATACTTCCAAATGAAGGTTGTAAGGAGACAATGACAAATAATGTCAACTGAATTGTTTATCGATTAATCCAGTTGATTTCTTGCTGGTCATAGATTTAAATGTCAGTGTGTAGAACAGAGATATATATGTCATATGCGTGCACTTGACTTATATTTTCTTGTTGAACAAATATTCATATTCTTTGGCTTGACCAGAACAAAAGCTAGCCACAGCAGAATTCAAAAGCTTTGCATCCATATATTTTGTTACTCTCGAGCAAGTTCTGTAACATTTCATACAGTGACTCGTACACTGACGCTAAGTACTTGATGCACAAGCAGCAGGAACCATTCAATCTCCAAAATGCATGTACAAGTAAAATAGCCCTCATATGGGAAATGCCTATATTATTGAGCGGGTTATTACCGCGGATTGTACATTAAATATTTTAAAAAATAATTTGAAAAATAGCTTAAATAAATGGTCCAGTAGAATATTTTTTTAGGATAAAATTAAACATCTTTTTCGAAGCGTAGAGCAAATAATGAATAATTCGAAAAAGCAGGGCTTTAAATTTGTCGCTCAAAGATATTTAACAAACTAGTAGGATATCATGACGGACTTGAAAAGTACAAATAGCATTGATGAATTCGTCTTAATGTGTTCAATTACGCTGGAATCATGCCCAACAGAATCTGAAACCCGGCGTTGAATGAAACAGTAGTCAGTAGTACAATTCGGAGAATCCTGAAACCCATTTGCAATTAGTCTGCATGCACATTCATGGACCATGGATCGTCTATGCGTAAAAACGAGACCACGGTGCAAAGCTGCTTCCTTATAATTAAATTCTGGGTCATTATCTAAAAAAATTAAATTCTGGGTAGAAGAATATAATTGTTTTTCTCAATTAATAATACTTATATATTTAGTTGCTGTTAGCTACTTCTTCCATTTCATATATATTCGTGCATGTTCAGAGCCTGCTGGAAATAGTTCGGAATTTACCAGAGTTCAGTTGATCTCTGTCGACACGTCCCGGCCCCTTTTATTTTCAACTACTTCATTACTGGATTATTGCAATAGATTATTTGTTCTACACCTCTTAAAACTACGTTTTCTCAAAAAAAAAAAAGAAAAAACTTCTGATGCTCTACTCAGCACTCTGAATTAAAGCTAGAACAGAGCTTGACGACGACGACAATGTCGTCATGTCGTTGAGAAAGTATACATTGGGTAGCTGTCGTCGAGAAAGTATACATTGGGTAGCGAGAAAAGGAAAAAAAAACGAAAAGGGTGGATGACTTAAAAGAAATGTGTGAAGGAATTTTTTAGTAACATGTAATTGAAATGTTTATGGCAATAATTCATATAATCCTATATATAAATTATACGTATCTACTGATTATTATTATACAGTATGATAAGGTTACGTCGGGGGCCTGAAAAGTGAAGACCGGTCCTGCACAAATGTATGTGGATCTCATACAGATGCAAATGTATGATCCAATTAACACATACTCAAATAAACGATAAATTCATTTTTGGATCATACTTTCACAAAGTAGAGCTCCATTAAGTACGCGCGTTAATTAGTCATTGAAAAATATGCAGTCAAACATTCACATAGCTCAGTCAACATCACAGCTACTATTAAAGAACGAAGCTTGTCTGGATTTGTAAACTGTAGGAATAGATTGGGTGATCTATGTACCCTCTCTATAATCATAAAAGAAGTCGTTTAGGACAATGTTTAAGTCAAACCTTAGAAATATAAATCATGAATAACTCTTAAGTTGTTGAGTTTGAAAATGCAAAATTATACGAATAGATTTGTCTTGAAAAATACTTTCATAAAAATATACATATATCACTTTTCAATAAATATTTTTATAGAAATAAGAAGTCAAAGTTATGTTTTGAATGCTGTGTCGCTATCCTAGACGACTTTCTTTACGAGTACGTAGGGGGCGTTAAACGTTTTAAAAACGTTTAAAACGCTTCAA
Source organism: Oryza sativa Japonica Group (assembly GCF_034140825.1). Taxonomy (NCBI): domain Eukaryota; kingdom Viridiplantae; phylum Streptophyta; class Magnoliopsida; order Poales; family Poaceae; genus Oryza; species Oryza sativa. The sequence goes on along the minus strand of NC_089038.1, from coordinate 17,137,674 downwards.
AAGTTCCGGAGTTCAAACAAAAGTAGAAAGTCCTACACAAACGTTGTACCACTGAGAAATTCTTTTTCTTTAAAAAAAAACACTATCCACGCGTACGCATGCTGTTCTGACTAGGGTCAAAGACTTTGACAACTCGTTTTGTAGCAACTACCTACACGGCCTCATGAGTCATGACTACTTCGTATATACCAACCACTAGCTCAAATATACAATACAAATACAGTACAGTACAAGTTAATTGGAAGAAAAATATTTAAACAAGCAAAGCAATAAAAATGAAAACAAAAGCCAAATAAGTAATGTTACCACACCAAAAAAAAGCTGGGCATTTTTCCAGGATATATATACGATGTGCCAAATAAGCCACCGTGGAATATATATATATATACGCTGGCCCAAATTAACCAAAACCCTTTGGGATAAATTTGGAGTGCTATCTACGAATATGCAAGGTAAAAAGATGTTCCACTGTACAATAAGGGTAACAGGAAGGGGATCAGAATAAAATTCAACCAAATTTATTTTCCTCACTTTATGACACATAGATTTCTTGTGCATTATGAGAACAAATACGTGGCTGATGCCTTGCATCCTCTGTTTTGTTGGAAGACCAGAGGCCATTCTACTGTGTTTGGCGAATCTCATTTTTTATACGATCGAAACATTTCTACTGAGTAACTGTTCAAGATCACGTTGAAAGTTTGATTCATCATCACGTTATTTTCTGAACAAAAGCTCTCAAATTCCAACTGGAAATGCATTCAATCTCAAGTTAAGTTGGCACTCATAATATGAAAGTTGGAAATTCACCTGAATTTTTCTTTTGAAAAAAGGTCCATTTTAACACCCCCAACCCTCAAATTAATTTTATACTGATTCTCCATCGTGAACTATTTAAAATGATTCACTTTACTCTCTAACGTTATTTTCTTCTCTCTCTCTCTCTCTCTCTCTCTCTCTATGTAAGCTCTAGTTCACACTAATTTTGGTAGAATGTTAAATGCATTACAGATTACTTCTCAATAATTATTTTGGACTTTTTATCATAGTTTACATGGTTGGAAGCACCTAAGACTAATTTAAACATCAAGGCATTCAAGTTCAAGCAAACGCTCATAAAAAAATTGAGAACAATTTTGAACTTGATAATGGTGTCATCTATATGGTTCTAAAAGTTTTAGCTTAAAATACAAAGAGGGAAAAAGTAAAATGTTATTAAGATGTACTCCCTCCGTCCTCTAATATAAGAAATTTTGATATTTTGCTTGTAATGTTTGACCATTCGTCTTATTCAAAAAATTTTAGAATTATTATTTATTTTATTTGTGACTTAATTTATTATTCAAAGTATTTTAAGCACAACTTTTTGTTTTTTATATTTGCACAAATTTTTTGAATAAGACGAGTGGTCAAACGTTACAAAAAATAATTATCCCTTATATTAGGGGACGGAGGTAGTAGATTAAACCATTTTCAATAGTTCGGAGTTAAAATGGAAAAAAAAAGTCTATGGTTTAATTGATCCAATGTAGATTAAACCATTTTCTTTTTCCTGGAGTTAAATTTCGGTTTCTGATTTGAACGGTGCAAAAGGGCCCACTTAATAGTCGTCCTCTGCATTTTTGGTTGAGGTCACTTTGTGCATGTTCTTGGTGATTAGCGTACGCGTGCAGTCGATTAATTACGAGTCATATTTTACCTTTATGCTTAGCTGACGCCGTGGTTCCTGATTTGTTCTTCATGCTATTCGTCCATCGGTTGGACCAGACTAATTAATCAAGATCAAACTTGTTATGATTGACTCGGCTAACGGGCTAAGCTCTTGATCCATTCTCCATTCTACTTTATGAACTCTGGTCTCTCTTGAACTTTCAGTCTGCAACAAAAAACAACTAAATTTTCGTGCTTCACAAGAGTACTTTTTCTTGCAAGTGCAATCAGCTACTTCCAAATGAAGGTTGTAAGGAGGCAATGACAAATAATGTCAACTAAATTGTTTATCGATTAATCTGGTTGATTTCTTGCTGGTCATAGATTAAAATGTCAGTGCGTAGAACAGAGATATGTCATATGTGTGCACTTGACTTTATATTTCTTTTGAACAAATATTCATATTCTTTGGCTTGACCAGAACGTAGCTGCAGTAGAATTCAAAACGCTGGCATCCATATAGGCTGTGTTTAGTTCAGCGCAAAGTTTGGATTTTAGTTGAAATTGGAGATGATGTGACTGAAAAGTTGTATGTGTATGATAGGTTAATGTGATGGAAAAGACTGAAGTTTGGATCCAAACTTTGGATCTAATCACAGCCATATTTCGCACGCTCGAGCAACTTCCGTGACATTTCATACAGTGACACACTGACACTAAATAAGCCTAGCTACTTGATGCACAAGCAGCAGGAAATAACCATTCAATCTCCCAAGTGCACGTACAAGTCTAGCTTGATGATTCAGAGTTTCAAACCAAAATAACCCACATACATGGGAAAGACCAATCCCAGATTATTAATTGAAGGAATTATTGCTGTGGAATCGTGGATTGTGTACTCGATTTAAGTGGTAGATATTTCAGAAAATAAACTGAACAAACATCTGGTTTAAGCAATGTAATACAATATTAAAAAAACTTATTTTCCTAAGCATGGAGTAAATAATATGTTTCAATAATCAGACGAATAATCTGAAAAAAAACAAGACCTTAATTCTCTGGCTGCAAGAAAATTAACAAACTAGGACATCAGTACGAACTTGAAATGTCCAGCCAGCATTGATGAATTCGTCTTAATGTGTTCATTACACTTGAATCATGCCCAACAGAAGCTGAAACCTGGCGTTGAATGAAGTGCTTGCTATACTACTTGTTTGGAGCTATTTTTTAAAGTTTTTTAAACATTTTTAATTCATCTCTAATTAAGTAAATAATCATCGTCAATATATAATCTAGTGAATAATCTGTTTTGAACGGGGTCTTATTAGTTAGAGGCTGTGATCGAGTTAGTGAAAATCTGTTAACCATTTTCTTGTGTGTAACAACTTCGGACGCCTAGCTTGTTCGTTTAATCCCCGAGAGAGAGGGCCAGAATAGAGCGGATTGAGAAGATATAATTCCACACTATAATAGGTGTGTAATAAATCTTCTCCAAATCCTACTCAATCCCCTTTGTGGGAGGAATTAAACGAATAAGGCGTTAAGGAGATGTCTCACGTTTAAGAGATTTTCTTTTGAAGCTCTCATTGTGGACTGCATAAAAACAGATCGAGAATGTTTTTTTTTAAAAAATTGTTGTTTGTTCAAATGAAATAAAACACTGTTGCGTATTATCAGCTTTGCGGATCTAGAAATTTCTTCGAGCCTAGACAAACGCATGGACAAATGATTTTAAACGTTATTGAATATTAGTATGGTGATCTGCTAGCGAGCCCCAGCTTGCCCGAGGTGGCCTGGCCTTGGATATGATCCACCCTGACTCTAGTTTATTACCTTTAAAGAGACTAGAAAAAATACCCGTGCATTGTAACGGGTAAAGTCTATTTTAGTTTATTATTATTATATGATTTAGTTAAAATAAAATTCACTGTGGGAGTTCGCTTGAATCGATATATATATATATACGCAAAACCAGGTAGTTCTATAGTTTGTGAAGCATATACGCAAGAAACTATAGAGGGAAGGTTGAGAACCAAAACTTGCGAAGACAGCCTAAGTGATGCTGTAGATAGGATCTCTTATAATTTAAGATAGAGGTATTACATTTTTTGCTTTTGAAAAGAATTAACAGTGCTTAGGACTTTTTCTTCGATTAATTAAGAAGTAAACATGCTTGCACTCAAAAGAAAATAGCGAATTAATATGCCCCAGTAATGCATACTAGCATGTTAATATATTGATTATATATACAAGACAGAACTAATCAAATAGGAGGAGTACATTTTCACATTGACATATCACAATCAAACTAGTATACAACACATTCCTGCCAAGCATGTTACACCATCTGTCCCATAATTTTTCGGGTCACATATGATGTAACATGCTTAGCCCCATAACTTTTCGGGTCACAATCAACTAGAATCAATCAATCAATCTCGGCCACTCAATCGGTAGCCGGGAAAAAGGATAACTACTACCTTCATTCTAAAATATATACATACGGTTGAAATATGGGTATTAAAAAAATAGGTAAAATTAAAAGGAAGAAGATTATGATTGGTCGAGAAGTTTGGTAATAAAATTGAATGGTGAAGAGTTGTGTTTGGTTGAGAAGAAAATATTGGTAGAGAAGTTATATATATTTTAGAACAAATCTTGAATGCTCCAAATTGTTATATTTCGGAACGGATGGTAATTAAGCTTAGCTCTAGCTAGAGGAGCTAGCTAGCTAGCAGCAGGTGCCTCTTCCATTTCCGCCGGACTTGGAGCCGACGAGCATCTCCACCACCGTCCGTACAACGCCACCGCCATCCGTCAGCAGCCACTCCTCCCCGCTCAGACTCCTCGCCGCCGCCGCCAGCACGCTGGAGACATGCATCAGCACCACCACCACCAGCACAAGCTTCGCCGTCGTCCTCGCCGGCACCGCCATCGTCGCCCGCCGTGTTCTTGTCGGACAGATGGAGAGACAGGGAAAAGATGTGTGTGCTAATTGCATGGGGAGAGGTAGTATATATATAGCCCGGGAAGCCGCGTTAATTTTGAAGTTTGAAGCCGTCGCGTCTTGTGCAACGGCGGGAGAGTCAGTGTCAGTGTGTTAATTTGAAGTCAGCAAGTGCGTGTGTTTATATGCTATAACTTTGCTAAGCAAATTAAATTAAACGCAGTTAATTAATTAATTACGTGCTATGGGTATATATATATGTAGTATCGTGTTTATATATATTAAGCAGTTCCTGATCGATTCAATCAGTTCAATTCGATTTCATATGATGCTGACCAAGAAGATTGACTGCTGAAAGGAAATTCTCCCCAGACGAGAGTTTTAATTTCGGTTTTTAGACCGATGAATTTCCGGTCTTCAATGAACTAGTGATAGTATTGACTCGGTTGTTTTTCACTTGACGCCGTAAAATCCTTGCGGCCCTGAAGTTTGATCACCAATATATTTAGATTTATGTATTTTGTATCATTAGATTTTTATTAGAAATAATGCTATTGTAATATCATAATGTTATTATTGTATCTCAATCACCGCAAAAATAAAAATATATATTGGTCAAAGTTATACTGGGTCACCACGAAAATAAAAAAAAAATGAAGAAAAGCAGTAGCTATCGGGAATTAGCTGGCCGGTGTTGTCTGACTCATACGCGCCGTTAATTTTAGAATGAAAAATCATTTTGCAATCTTTTTAGGGTTTCATTTTAGAATACTAAACTTTACTAAATGTGTAAAATCCATCCTAAACATGAAAACCGGATATTGCTCAGTCAATACCTATCCAAACCGTTTACCTTTTGTCCTTTAACCAGGGTCAAATTGATTTGATGACATGCATGCCACCTCTTTTCAAGGCTAAAGAGACTTTCGATTTTCTTTAAAAAATAAATTCACAAAATTCTTAAAAATTATCACATACTCCATTCTAAAATGTAAGTGTTTTAGTTTTTTCTTAAATAAAACTTCTCTAACTTTAATCAAGTTTATAAAAATGCATAACATCCAAAACATTAAATTAAATTAGTTTCTCAAAATCGTGTATTTATTTCCTATTCTATATGCTAATTATTTTTTCTATAAAGTTCATAAATTTATAGTGCTTTGGCTTAATTATGATAGAACTAAAATAAATTACATGATAATATTATACTTAAAAACCTAGTGCTGGAAAATTCTGGATATCCATTTCTGATATGTACATGTACCACTACTTTTTTTCAAAATAGTTATATATTAAATAAAATATACTTAAAATGCAAATGTTTAAAGTATTTTTATAGATTAACTAATAGCATTTTAACATATTAAATAAAAAAAATTGTATATATATTAGTGACTCTAGATTTTCATGTTTAACCACACGCCGTGGCACAATGCACTTAGACCTACAACTGCCCTCAATTTTGACCAGAGACCACCCCCCCCCCCCCAACACGCGCACCCCGGCTAAAGAAAAAAAACAAACTAGCCATTACCCATTGGTTATATTAATTAACTTCTCATTAATCTCATTGATTTACATAAGTTCTTTTTATATGATTGGTTTTACAGAAGTTAGTTATACTAATTTCTTGTTGGTCATAAATGTCAGTGCGTACAACAGAGATATGTGTGCACTTGACTTACATTTTTTGTTGAACAAATATTCATATTCATATTCTTTGACTTGACCAGGATAAATTCGTCTGAGCTAGCTAGGCTAGCCGCAGTAGAATTCAAAAGCCAGCATCCATATATTTCGTTGCACTGGTGGCCATGCGAGTTCTGTGACAGTACGTGGACCCTCCGTAAACGGTACCATTTCCCTGGATCAAGTAGTCTGGTACACACGAGTTCATAGCTGAAATACCAAATGCACATACACGAGAGTCTAGTGCGAGTTATTACATCACAAGCCCGCAGGCATTGTCTTAAATCATCGGACCAAGCGGTCCGGAATACATCCAAAAGCAGAAATAGATAAGGCAGCGGAATTAAGGCAGCGGCATGCCATTGCCACAGGCAACGACCGTACTAAGACCTACTGAGCGCCATCGTCTTCATCTCCCTCCTGGTAGTAGGCATAGGGATCCTCCGGAGATTCATCTTCCGCTTCTGATTAAGTTTATATTTGCAAGGGTGAGTACCAACCGTACTCAGCAAGCCACCACATCAACAATGCATATGATAGGGGTATTTCAAAGGATGGCTATGGTTCTTTTGCACAAAGTAAATTTTGTAATTCTTTTCACAAGCCTAAGACCTAGCATTGACTGATCAAATTTTAGTACCAGTGTTTGTATTTAAACAACGACGGTTCTGTCCACCATCCATTGTGATCCCAAGGATAGCTTCCCGCCATTGAGTCGTTATGGTTTTCTGAGGACGCCCACCTTCCCCCTTCTCAGGAAGTGGCTCCAACAGCATAAAAATTCATCATGCAATAACCCATCCCACACAAGTTAAGAATTTAGAGACTAGCCAAGTGTAATACATGTCCCGGTGCTCAATAACCGCGAGCGCGGCTATTCGAATAGATTTGGTTTACTCACACTGCAGTGGATGTACACTTTACCCACACTCCGTGACTACCCAACACATGAGCCTTGTCTCAACACATGAGACACGTCACGGCAAAGCTTTTCGATAACCTCGCATTGGTAGTACCCGCTCCATGAACTTTGCATCCTCATGCACTCTAGGCGTACACAGTTTCTAGCAGTGAGAGGAGTTCTGGCGCACCCGAGAAGGAAAGATTTACACCCAAGTATTAAGTTATCACTAGGTTCAACTCCACACACGACAGTCCTAGCAATGGCGACACCATTGTAGAGCCCCTGCCTTACACATGAGAAACCACTATGCATGGATACTGCCTCCGCTCGGCTATTTACTCCGCTAGGTCTATCCCCATTCGAGAAGTGTGGTTGTACGGGGTCGTTTCATGCTTAACTTCATGGCTCGGTTCTTAATTGACCGGGGACGGTACTAGCCTTTCCCGGATACCACCCAAATCCACCGTCCGCCCCGGTCTAAAACAAATGTTTAATTCCTTTCATGTCACCATTATCATGGCAATGTGGCGCTCATGTCTCCACATACCGCATTTCAATTACCTACCCAAAGGTAATTGCCCAAGCATATAATATTTGATAAATATGAGTATGCAAGATTCTAAAGTAGCATTTCTAAGCAAGTGTCATAATTGACTAGAGACTCATACGTAATCATGGTTACAAGGATTTAAAGGTGAACAATAAACAAGGCATGGCATAATCACAAATAGGATGTTCATCATTGCATGCAATCTTATTTGTAAACAAAAATTAATTTCGCAATTGGGATCAACGTGATCAAAGAATAGTGATGACTTGCCTTGCTCAAGGTCTTGCGGGTCTTGGCCTTCACCCGGATCCGCGGCTCCCTCGGTCTCTATAGTTACGTGCGTAAGAACAATTTGAATTCGATTAGAATTCAAACAAAATCCAAATAATGACCGAATTGAAAAACGAGCGCGAGAGGTGAATTCTATATCGGCTATTTTATTCGCGAAGTGGAATTATTCCTCCTCCTAAGATGTTTTGCGTTTCCTAAGAAATTTTGTAATTTAAAATTACGTCCTAGACTTCATCTAATTATTTAGTTCTTAATTACATCTAAATTACTACCGCGAAATTGATTCCTTATGGAGATTACTAAAAATAATCTATAACAATCTGTAAGAATTCATCTAATTATATTTTCATTAATCCTATAATTAATTTCTAATATTTTTAAATATTTTAAATCTCCCCCTAATTTTTCCCTTTCTTTTCTCTCTCTCTTTTCTTTTCTTTTCTTCCTCTCTCTCTCTTCTCTTTTCTCTTTCTTCTCTCTCTCTTCTTTTTTTCTTTTTCTTTTCTCTCTCTCTTTTCTTTTCCCCTCCCGGCTCCTCCCTTCCTCTCCCTCTCTCGGCTTCTTGCTCTCCCGGCGGCGACGACGATGGACGCAGGGAGGGGGGGGCGACGGCTTACCGACGGCGGCGACGGCGACGGTGGCGCAAGCGGCGCGGCGGCTCAAAGCGGCAGCGCGGCGGCCTAATGCGGCGGCGCGGCGGCGTGGAGGTGGCGGCGCGGTGGAGTGGGTAGAGGAGAGGAGGTGAGGATAGAGGGGAGAGTGGGGAGTGGTGAAGCTTATATAGGGGAGAGGGGAAGAGATAAGGGGGGAGAGAGGAGAGGGGAGAGGGGTGGTGACGCGACGGTGGCGTGGGGCGCGAGGTGGGGGCGCGCGGCGCGAGGAGACGCGACGGCTGTGCGGCGCGAGCGACGGCGCGGCAGCGAGGCGACGGGCGGGCGGCAGCGGCGGCGCGCGGCGCGAGGCGGCAATGGGATGCGCGCGCGGCGACAGGATGGCGACGGCGACGGCGCGGCAGTGGTGGCGCGCGGCGCGAGGCGACGATGGGATGCGCGCGCGGCGAGGGCGACGGCGACAGCGCGCGGCGCGGTGCGGGGCGCGAGGCGCGGGCACACGGCGCGAGGCGACGGGACGGCGCGGCGACAGGCGGCGAGGGCGACGGCGCGCGGCGGCTCGGGGCGCAAGGCGGCGATGCGACGGCGGCCCGGCGCGCGGGCGCTGGACGGCGACTCGACGGCCCGGCAGCGGCGGCGCACGGCGCGAGGCAGCGACAGCGACGTTGGCGCGGTGTGGTAGCGGCAACGCGACGGCGGCGCGGGGCTTGAGGCGGCCGGGCGTGCGCGGCAAGGAGGGTTAGGGCTAGGGAACCTCGTCGAGCACCTAGAGTGCAATGAACAGTGCTAGCCTAATTTAACCTATTCTTTATAAATCTTGTCCTTTAATTCCTAATTTTTCCACAAATGACGTTTACATATACTTGTGTTTATTTTAATCGAAAAATTCACTCTAGATTGATAGCACCCATATTTTATTTTTATATAATTTTCTTGAATTTAATTAGAGTTAATTCTTATTCCATCACATTTAGATTTAATTGATACAAATATGGTCGTAATAATATTTTACTCATTTCTGTCCTCCCCAAATCTTATTTTAAATTGCACTTTAATTATTTACCCTGTCAATTTACTTTTAGGGTTTATTCCTAATTAATTATTCCATTATTCGTGATTTATAAACTCCGAAATCAAAATCCAATAAACTAATCGAATAAAATCGGCATGATGCAATTTATTTAAAAAGTTTTTGAAGGCCCAATTTTTTGGAGTTTAGATTTTTGTCGGTCTAATTTTTAGGGTGTTACACAGTATCTACAGGGACGGAAGCAGATCCTCTAACTTAACTGCACATACAGTTGAGTCACTGATATGTGGGTCCCACCTTACTATGGCCCATATGTCAGTAACTCAACTGCACAGCAGTTAAGTCGCACTGACGATACTAGTAGTAGCTGCGTTCGATTCAGCTGCGTCTGGTGAGCTGATCGTGTCACGTGAAACGAGATGAATTATTACTAGTATATGATTAATTAAGTATTAACCTTTGCAAACTTAAAAACTATTTTTTTAAAAAAAAAAACTTAAAACTATTTTTTTAAAAAAACAAACTTTTATACTTTCTTTGTTACAAAATGTGTGTTGCTCTCTAGAATGTGATTTGACCTCTGTCACTATTATAAAATTGATTTTACCAACGAGACCCCTTTATATTATAGACGGATCATAACTATCCCATATATAAAAATTGCTCCCCCAAGGACGATCCGATGACCTCTTGCAAAAATCGGGTGTGTTAACAAGCCTGCATAAAAAAGTAAACCTATTTTCGCATGTGGATATTTTAAGAGGTCCGCATGCGAAAAATATCCCACTCTTCTTTCTCCCCTCCTCCCTTTCTTCCCATAAGTCCATTCCTCTCTTCTCCTGCCCACTCCCTATCCAACCCTCCCACTCCCCACTCTCCTCACTTCCCTCCCACTCCTGGCCTCTATCCAGTCTCTACCTCTCCCTCTCTCTTGAGCAACCGTCGAGCGTGGGATCTACTGGTGGCATGGGGCGGGTGGGGCGGTGGGCGACCACGGCGATGGGAGGCGGCGAATCGACCGCGGGCTCGGCCGGGTGGATCCAGCAGTAATAGTAGGCAGTGAATCCGGCTGGGTGAATCTAGCTAGAGTTTTGGGGCTTTAGAAAAAATAATTTTAGCATTTTTTTCTTTTTGCAATCAGAGGCTTAAGCGCCTTCATGATGGTTGCTCTACCCGCATACAAAAATATAATTTTCGCAAACACCTGGGTGTAGACGGGCCACCGGCCCGTCTGCGAAAATCGATTTTAACCGCATGAAAAAATCAATTATATGGTAGTGTCCAATTGTTTTTCCAAGAATGAATCAAATCCTAATATTTTAGGACGGAAGTAGTATTTTATTTATGATTAGTAGTTTGAAAAGCATACTCTCGTTAAATGGGATATTAGTAAGTGCTAACACACACACAGAGACGCGCTTACTTGATGCACAAGCAGGATTTGCAGGAAGTGTGCCACGAACTATTCAAACTCTGAAGACTGTCTGTAAGAGATGATTTGGAGTTTCAGTCACACACCAACAAACGCGCGCGTGCATGGAAAACTGACCGAATTAATTATTAAATTAAGGAAAAAGTCCGTTTTACTCCCCTCAAGTATGACCCTGGAGCAAATAACCCCCTAACCTTTAATTTGGTTTACTTAACCCCCTAGGTTCCCAAAACCGGATCACTATTCACCTTTCTAATTTAATGCAAACCGCTTTGCTGATGTGGCACATGGATTAGGTGGTTTTGCTTACTAGGTTGGATCCAACGTGGAGAATTTTCACTTGTAGCCAGGTTTTACTTGCCAGGTGATGAGGCTACAAGGAAATTTGCACTTGACGTGGAAAGTGATGACGTGAGGATTTTTCATATGTCAGTTTTGAGACTACTGGAAGATAGCAGCAAGGTAGCAGGAGCAAGGAAGCACACCAGCCTACATGCTAAATTAACGAGTTGACATTCAGACTATTTATAACAAGTTAGACTGAAAGGTAATACCAAAATTTGTTCACCCTAACCAGATTCAATAACTTAAAACTCAATCTACCTTACATTACACCTACCATTTCCACCAAATATTTGACAAGTACTTTATTGAAAAATATGTAAAGTATTCCATAAAAACAACACGCCATATGCAACCAAATCTTCACTTCTTTGTTGTGTTTGTTCTTGCAACTTTCATCGTTTGTCCCTTCTTTGTTATTGACAAGCTGCTGCTCTGGGATGGCAAATCAATCTGCACCTTACATGAAAAAAAAGATCATATATTTTGGGCACCTTTATTGTGATGGAATATAGTCTGCAATGTAGTTGCAACTTACATGAACTTTTTGCTGCGAAGTTCCTGCAGCTACAGATGGCCTAAACCTTTTCTGCGGCCTGCTACATTCCTGAACCTGCATTCAATGTAGAGATCAGAATCACATATGTCAATACTCAACCACTTATATATGTAGCATGTAAATTACTTGCCTCTCTTGCTCTCTCTTGTACTGATATCTTTTTTCCTGAATTTCCTTTCATCGGACATGTTCTAATGTTATGGGTAGTTTGCTTGCACTGGCTACATCTTCCTTTAGTGCCAGTTTTGGATAACTTCTTCCCTTTTTTTGCTTCCAATGGATCCCTCCTCCTCTCTTTCCGTGGCCTTCCTGGCATCTTGACATAACCTGGTGGTCCTGGCTTTGGATGACCAGTAATTGGCCACTGCATCATACCCTCCATTGGCATCATGCAATGGTCATATATTTTGTTATACACCTCAACACTGTAGCAATCTGCTATGTAATCTTCAGGTTGCTTTGAGCTCACAAATAATGCAGTAATAGCATGTGCACAAGGAATACCTGCCAATTGCCAATACCTACAGGAACATGTTCTCTTCTCAAGGTCAACTGTGTATCTCTTATCCTTATCAGTGACCTCAAATCCATCTTTTCCATTCCAAATGGCTTCACAGTTTCCAGATAAGTCAATGTACTTGTTCAACTTCTTCAAGATATTTGGACATATCCTACCTAGCCATCCTTTTGCTTTGCTCCTGTTCTGTTGTATCCTGACATAAACCTTGGTCCTTATGCCCTCAAACATAGATATGATTGGATGTGCCCTGATGTCAATTATCCAATTATTGAAGCTCTCACACATATTGTTGTCTACACTATCACAATTGGACCCTATCCTAAACCAAGCTCTACTCCAGTGCATAGGTTCAGTGCTCATCATGTCCTTGGCACCAGCAGGAGTTAGCTGTGCAAGCTTGGCTCTACAAAAGTTGAAAAATGGTCTACAAGATGCCTTGGCACACTTCCAAAATGGCTTCTGGAATGCTTGATCCCTATACTTCTTCCTCCAATTAGCATAGATGTGTCTAGTGCACATCCTGTGCTCAATTTGTGGCAAAAATTCCTCAACTGCACTTACAAGTCCCTACATTGGTAAACGAAACACATGAGGATCAATATTCATGTATTTTTGTTGATCATATAAAAATAAGTAGATATCAAGGATGCATTACCTTTTGTTGATCAGAAATAATAACCCAACCAGCTCCATGAGGATCAATATTCAGATCTTTTTGAAGTAGTCCAATAAACCAACTCCAAGTGTCTTTTGTCTCTTTCTCGACTACTGCCCATGCTATTGGATACATTTGGTTGTTGGGGTCTCTTCCTAATGCACATAGCAGCTCACCATTGCAAGCACCTTTGAAAAAACAACCATCTAGTCCTATAACTTTTCTGCATCCAGCTAAAAAACCTTTCTTGCAAGCATCAAAACATACATACATTCTCTGGAAAACCGGCCAATTGTATTCATGATCCAAACAAATAGCCACCGTGCTACCAGGATTACTCCTAAGAATTTCTGCTTGGTACTCAAACACTTTAGAGTACTCACCTCTACATGCATCATAAATCCTTCTCATGACAATACCCTTAGCTCTCTTAACTTTCGAGATGGACACATCAGCAAACATATCCAGCCTCACTGTCTTCTTCAAACTTTGCAGTTTCCATGATGGATTAGACTTGATGATGTGCTCGTACTTATCAGCAATTCTTCGGCTAGTAACCAATCTGTTATCTCTTCTCTTAGGGCAATTGTGCACATCATTGAAGGTTTTCACCTGAAACCAATCACAGTTTGTTCCATTTGAGGCAAATATGAACCATGGACAATCTTTCCATGAACATCTAGCTCTGATCTTCTTAGCTTCATCCTTGGGGAATCTGATATGCCTGTTGGTTACAAGACCATACTTGATTACTGCTTCCTTAAACTTTGCTCTTCCTGCAAATGTCATGCCTATTTCAAACTTAGGTGTGTGTGCTTTGCTATCATACTTTGGAAATCTACTCTTCCTTCTTATTGCTTCACCATCTTCTGCATCATCATAAGAGGCTTCTTCACTTGAGTCCAGAAATGGTGTATCAGTGTCATCATCCAGTCCCTTATCATCTTGTTTATTTGGTGAGTCACTGACAAGAACAACGTTGTCACTGGTTACAGTAATAGTGGCACATGGATTCTTCTTAACCTTGTTGGCATGCTCTCTATTTTCTTGTGCTTCCTCATCATCTTCAGATCTCTCCTCATCATCTTCAGCTATACCATCTGTTTCACTAGAATCTTCAGCATCACTATGACTGTCATATTCTTCCTCAATGTCATCTTCAACATCACTGTCATCACTGACTCCATTGCTAAGCACAACATTATCATCTTCGTTGTGCTTGAGTATTTCAGCATATATTTCAGCTACATCACCCATGATTATGCATTGAGCCATATATAAGCATTCCTTATCATCTGATAGTGCTTTCAGGCCATTGTTTAGTTCAGCACCCGGAAATAACCAATGGAAAATCACTTCATCTTCTTCACTTAGTGAAACATGGTCTCCAAGGTATCCTCTGATCTCTGGCAATGCCACCTTGTCCCTCTCTATGTATGACATCTCAGTTTGACCACCATTATAAACCACAGAATATCCATCATAATCAAATTCCCCACCAAAGTGAAACCGGATACAAAGTACATCCAAATTATCCATTACACCTAACATGGCAACAATGAGATCATCAGTAAACTTATCTTAAAAAATGAAACATTAATCAAGCAGCAATTATCTACCAAATCCTAAACAACTCATCCCAAGATAAAATAAAAATCAACCAAAAAACAGTCCCTTATACAGTATGAAGTGAGATAGCTGATGAACAACAACTTATGAAGTGAGCCACCCTCGCCGGGCGTCGGCTGCCACCCATGCTACATCGTCGATGGCAATGATTTGCTCCATTTCAGCATTTCCACTAGGTATGATGCCTGCGGTGCATGTGCCATCGCTCGCGACGGCTTCAAGACGCACACGCCGAGCGCCGGCATCTGACGATGGATAATGAGCTCGCAAGAAAAAAAAACAGCAAGGGATAGCAACAACCTAACCCTCAGTAGTGCCCTACCACCAACGAAATCAACCAAAAAAATTTCATCAACCAACTGCCACACGCACTTATTATCCCCTTCTAGAACAACCCTAAACCTAAAGCATGCCAAGATCGAGTGGGGAGGAGGGAGGGAGGAAGGGAGGGAGGGGGAGGGACACACCACGGGGCTGCGATCTCACGGATCAGCACCGCCTATCTGAGACGATCATCACCTGGATTCTCCGCCGTCGGAAGGGAGAGAGGAGATGATGAGAGGACTTGTGAGGGAGAAGAGTCCAACGCATGGAGGAGAATACGACGTGTGATTAATCTCCCAGGTTCTCTTTCTCCACGTTAGATCCAACCTAGTAAGCAAAACCACCTAATCCATGTGCCACATCAGCAAAGCGGTTTGTATTAGATTAGAAAGGTGAATAGTGATCCGGTTTTAAGAATCTAGGGGGTTAAGTAAACCAAATTAAAGGTTAGGGGGTTATTTGCTCCAGGGTCATACTTGAGGGGAGTAAAACTGACTTTTTCCTATAAGTCAGGAAAGGGGGAGGGAAGTAACCGTATTGGTGGGTGGGAAGAGATGCCGGCACGAGCACGGTAAATAACGCGCAAGAAAATATATATAGGAGTCAGTGGATGGACAGCGCGGTGGAATACGCTTTCTAGTGGGTAAAACGTAAAATGGAAACCACAGATACCCCCAAGTTTTTTTTTTGTAAGTGTGTGATTGACGCAAGGAGAAACGAGTAGATAAAAGGAAAATGAGATGAGCCACTTGCGTACAATTAATTAGATATAATTATTTTAGATATAAAAATAAATTAATATGATTTTCAAAATAATTTTCTATATAACTTCTTGTTTAAAAAAAATACAGTTTATCAGTTTAAGAAGCGTGCACGTGGAGAGCGATGAACTTTCTTTTAAAAAGAGAGGTGAAGGATCGCACCCAACCTTCCCCTCTCTCTTTTTCCTTTGAAATCACGACGGACATTCTTCTTTATTTCTTTTGGTTTCTTTGAAGGGTATCCTGGTTTACTCTTATATACATGTTGATTTGATAATAATTATGTATAATTTCTATGGTCTCTAATTTGAGTATCTCTTATTCACTGTGCAAGTTAAAATGTTGATCGAGTTAAGTTGTTTGTGGTTTTGCTACAATAGTGTTGATGTCGCACCATAGTCGAAAATCAACCAGAGAAAAGGATATGAAATGTTAAAAATTGTATGCGGCGGTTATATTTATCTTTTACATGTCCAGTCTATTAACATGGTCTAAAGTTTGGCCTCCAATTATGAAACCGGATAACTGTGTACATTGTTTTGCTAATACAACGACATCTATGCATGTGGAGTAGTATTTATATTGACATTAATATCAGCGTTATGTCCTTAGTTACTTCTCTCTCACCCTTGCTCAAGATCTATGTATGAGGCGTAGTATTTATATATGCCTTTGATCATCTATCATCTTCCATTAGACCTTGTTCAGTTAATCTCTAAGAAAGATAGGTATGAAATTAATTCCCTTTTGATGGGATTAACCAAACAAAGTCTTCACAAACACACCTCGATCCTATTCTCACTCTTATCTAAATTATCTTTGATGGTATGTAATGTCCTTCTAGCACTACTAGAAAACACGTTTTTACTGGCGGCTAAAACACATTTTTGCAGGCGTCCATAGCCTCCGCCTGCAACCAAACGCCTGCGAAAATTAATGACTTTTACAGGCAGCTAAATCCACCCGCCTGCAAAAATATTTTTAAGCGTAAAAAAAAATTCGGTGCCCTAGCCCTACCCACCGCTGCCCTCCACTCTCGGTTAGTGTTTTTGGAGAGAGAGAGGGAGGAGAGGGGAGCTGCCGGATGTGGGAGGTGGGGACGCCGCCACTGCCGCCGACCTCCCGCCTCCACGCCGCCTCCGCATGCGGCCGCCACCACCGCCCAGCTGCCGGAGGCCGCCGCCGCCATGTCGCGAGGGAGGGGAGCACTGCCAGCCACCGCCCTCCCCCTGCCCCCTCTAGCCAGATCTGGGAGGAAGGGGCCGGGAGTCGCCGCCGCCCGCTGCCGGGAGCACGCCGGGGAGGGGAGGGGAGGGGAGGGGGAAGGGCCGAAGGTGAGGGACGCAGGAGAGGAGTGAGGGAGAAAGAGAGAGGACTTAGAAAAAATCTCCCCTATGTCGCCTCTATTTATATTCCAAGTTTATTTTTGTAGACGGGGCACATAAGAGATTTGCCTGCAAAAATAAAGGGTACTTTTGCAGGCGGACCGCTTAAGTGGTCCGCCTGTGAAAATAGATTTTTACAAGTGGACAGCGAGCTTCACCCCGGTTTGCATTTTTTAGGTTGCCATTTAGCTCCAAAGATCATGTCTGCCTGCAAAAATAAATACCCAACGTCACAAAAATGTTTTTTCTATTAGTGCAGGTCACTGTCACATTTCTTCGCATCTTTATATGATTCTCACTCGTACATGCACATCATATCTACTCATTTTTAATACCTTGTTCGTTCTGTTTAACGTATAGATCTTACATCGGTTTCCGTTAGCATGTTTTTTAAATTGTTAAATAGTGTATTTTATGCGAAAACTTTATATATAAATAGAAGATGCTTTAAAATATCAGATAAAACATTTTTCAAGTTTGAAATTATTAAAACTTAATTAGTAGTTTTTTTATTTTACATATCCATATTTGATATTTATTTTCAGTGAAGTTGCATGTCCCGATGTTCTCTTTTCCACTCTTTCCTGACGCAGAGGCAGAGCCACCAGCAGCAACCCTGCGCAACTATTGGGAGATCGCTGACAATTGAACCATATGCATGGGATCTAATTAAGCTAAATACAAAGAGGAACACAACAAACGCGTAAGCAAAAAGGCCAATCTTTAGCCTAGTTGGGCCTCGCCCTTTCACAAGTTTGGCCTAGACTTAGTAACTTTGTTGCTACGCTACAGTCCACGCCGCAACCCTCCGTTGCCAAAGCCCCTTTTGTTTATGGTCCCTCTCTACATCAATGTGCTTATATAAATTAGCATGTACTTACTAGTATTAGTGGCCAACACTGTTAAAAAAAATCAATTTTAGTGACACCCTTTGTATTTTTAGAGGCGGATTAAAACATGCACGTCTATATATGTAAATACGTCGGGATAGTCTGGTTAAGAATGTGAAAATACATCAGCAAAATAGGTTAAGGGAAATTGATTTTTAAACAGACGGCCCTTTCAAAGTATCCCCGGTGAAAAATATATTTCTATCAGCGGCCCATCTAAACGACCGCACTTGAAAAATCGCCATCCTTACGTTTGTGGATGTGGCTTATCTGATTGTCATTTTGTATAGTTTGCAATTGTGCCACTGATACGTGAACCATAGTACAGGATCTCTGATTGCCTTGCACACCCATATCCAAGCCGCCTTTGATATATGATCAATCGATCATGTTCCATAAAACACATCGGATCTACTCCTCCATTGTTTCCAGAGGCAGAGGCAGATCAAGCCCACCACTAGCGACCCTATGCAACTATGAGACTGTGGGGGATCTGATTAATAAGCTGTCTGCAAAGGGGAAGCAGAAACTAGCCAAAGTCAGAACACACATCGATCTTCAGCCTGATTGGGCCTCAGCATTCGTTCACAAGTTCTCCTAGACTTTAACTTTCTTAACTGCTCTGCCACTGTCAAAGCACTTTTGCCCATGCCCCTACATATGGCCTCCTCTGCATCATCAATGTGCTTATGAATTATTAGGACTAGTCTGTATCAGTGTATTTTAGTGACCAGTTTACCAAAAATAAAAACCCTTAACCCAATAAGATGAAGGAGCTTAATTAGAACAGATATATCACTCACTACTAACTCCTATATAAGAGTACTCCAATAATGCTCTAAGCTACCCCCGTGCCATTTGTTTTATTGACACACAGTACGTTCTTGCATGATCAAATCAAAGTTATGGGTATAACGAAAGAATTATATAGAAATCACGAATTAATTTGCATATGTTGCCCGAGGATGAATGCTGTTTTTAGAGGGGGAAGAGGCATTCTTAATAATTTGGATTTGGTGGGTGGGTTGTTTTATTTGAACTAAAATGTTAAATATTGGCGGGGGGACAAAGCTAGTTTGGCCTCTGATCACGTTACATAGAAAATCACTCTGACCAGGCTGAAGGTAAAAAGAAGCAGGAGTGTTCTAGATGGAAGTACATATGGCAAATGATTTTTTTTAAGGTAATGGAAGGTTGCATTGAACAATAAATTATCTTTCCTTGTACTCCCATTATTTATAAATGTACTCCCATTATTTATAAATGTATGATATGCTGCTGATTTGTAGACATAACATTTTGACTATTTATTTTATTAAAAATTTAGCACAAATACGAAAAGATAAGTCACATCTAGAGCATGATTAGTTGTAAAACAAGTTACAATAAAAATGATAATATAATTTTTTTTAATGGAAATGAATTGTCAAACGTAATATCTAAAACCAATAATGTCTTAGTCCTCCGTCCCATTTTCTCCACTTACCCCATCTTAACCAATCACAACATTTTCTCATTTAGTTTCTTCATCTATCTTCTCTTCTCAAATCAATCATAACTTTCAACCTATAATTTCATATACATGCTTAATTTTTTTAAAAAATTTTTTAGAAATATTTATATTTTAGGACGAATGGAGTATCTTGTTGGTAGAGAAAGTACTATAAGCTTCTTAATAGTAGACACAAGGTGTTATGTAGGTTTAAATGGTGATGTGTAGGAGAGAAGATAAGAGAGGACAAATCACCCCTCATATAAGGGTAACATCTACACAAACTTTAAAGATTGAAAGAGAATAGAGAAGTAGACTGGTGAAAAATGTACTGGGACTAGTGTATTAGAGGTGTATTGATGTAGGCTAGTTTTAAATTTATAAATAGATGATGTAGACAAAGGTAGAGGTAACCCTCACCTATAAAACATTTTATGCTCTTAAGGATGTGTTCTTTTTCTTCTCATTTTAAACTTTTACTCTCTTTTTTGCGCGTATGTTTTCCGAACTGCTAACGCCGTGTTCTTTTTTCCTCTTTCCCAACTCACTTCCCTCGTTTTTCATGCGCACGCTTTTCAAACTACTAAACGGTGTATTTTTAACAAAAGTTTTTTTATGTGAAAGTTGTTTTAAAAGATCATATTAATCTATTTCTAAAGTTTTTTAAGCTAATACTTAATTAATCTCACTATAATCGTATGCTTCGTTTTCCGTATTAGGAGGAAAGGTTCCCAACCTTACCTCTCGAACACAGCCTAAACATTGCGGTTTTAAAAGTTTTTAAAACTAAATACTTAATCAATCATGCGTTAATCCATCCTCCGTTTTATGCGCCGAGGAGAAATGTTTCCAAACCCGTAAAAAAAACACAGCCGACTGCCATGAAAAAAATGAGAGAGAAGCTGAGGGCAACGACCGATCGATGGGTTCATGTTTAGCCTTAATTGTGCAAGCATACGAAACCAACACACTCAAACAGTGAGCATAATTAAAAGGCTTTGGCGGCAGGCAGATGGGGGACCTCCCGGCGGCCGGCCGGTAGCTACACCCATCGGAGGAAGCTAAGCTAACTCTTTAATGCTGTGCCGGCCGGCCAGTTTCGCCGCGGTCGCAGCAGCGATTAGCCTCAGCAACAGCCATGATCAATCCCACTGCTGTATTGCGCAGCAAGTTGACCCAAAACCGAGATATGTTGGTCTAACCGGAAAAAATAATCTTGTTGTATCCTAAAAGCTAGCTTAATAGAGAAAGATTAAGTGTTTGAATTTCTGGTGGTGTTTAAATTTCCTGAAGACAAAGATGAAGATAAAAATTAAGTGTTTCACGTAAAACAAGGTGATAATAACATGTGATTAATTGAGTTTTAATTGTTACAAACTGGAAAATAGATTAATCTTATATTTTATAGCAACTTTCATATTGAAAGTTTTCACACGAAACGCACCGTTTAGCAGTTTAAAAAGCATGCCACTTTTATCTAAAAGTTTATCCAGTTTTTATTGGAGAAAAAAAAAGCTTAAAATCCACTCTCCTCACTTTCAACTTCTCCTAAATAATCAATGTGGGGACTATTTCCAACACAGCGATCGGCGGCGTGGGAGGAGCGGAACGTCGTACGTTTGTACACGCGGTGGCCGGCGAGGATGACGACGAGCAATGCGGGAGGCGGCCGGCCGGAGACGCCGTCCATTTTGCATGGCGCTGAGGGCTGAGGCTGACACGGGCGGCGCCGGCGGCGGCGTGAGCGCGAGGATGCACATGCTGCTGCTACTGCTGCTGGTTCCCACGGTTGGTAGTGGGGAAGTTTGAACCAAACCATTACATGCGTCATGCTGTGTTTTTTCTTTTTGTTTTCCCCACCGACCGAACAGGGAATGTGATACTTACTCGGTAAAGAGTAAAAAAGTTATGTGAATTTTTACCGTGTTTGCGATGTACGTTGCAAGTATTGAAACTATTGATCACTAGAGAGACAAGATACAAAATAACCAAAATAATTGTAAATGATGGAGGCAGGGTAATTAATTGGAGTAGTTCTTATGAATAATCTACCTGGATATAGGTATTGTTTGGTAGAAAACAGAGTAAATCTTTCTAAGAGATAGTGAATCGAATCGATCTGCATGAGAAAAAAATTGGTGTCTTCTTTCTTCTTCCCCTTCGCTTCGTTCTTTTTTTTTTTTGAAAGGAGGACAAAAGCTTTTGCCTCGTATATTAATAGAAGGGCAGGAAAACAAGAGAAAATATGTACAGGGTCAGCCAAAAGCCAACCCGCAAACGGAAAAAAAACACTAGGTGATATCTCCCAAAATTTCAAACTCCTGTAGCTTTGTCGCTCCGGCTTTAACCCAGCCACTCCCTTCCTCTTTGATTTTTGCTATAACTGAGGCAGGGGTGGAGGCTGTGCTCCGAAAGATTCTTGCATTACGTTCCCCCCAAATCTCACCGGACACAAGCATCAGTAGAGTTCGCAGAGGGGCTCGTGGAGTATTAGGGGGTTCAGCAACAAGGTTCCACCAAAGTTCGACGGAGGGGCAGTCATTCTATTTACTCAATTGGAGGTCAGTTTGTGTCTATTGTTGGATTTCGGCCCAGATTCTCTTAGTGACTCTACATTTGGCCAGTAGGTGCAGGGCTGACTCATCCGTTACACAGCACAGGGGGCCTTCGCTTCGTTCTTGTCCATGGCCATGCCTCTACTCAATATCAAACTCCACCACCACCAACCACTCAAGCAGCACTTCCATCAACAAGTTCATGAAAAACAGGTTCCTCATCACCGGAGACGCACGGTGAAACTCATGGCCGACGTACCAACCACACTACCCGTCCTTCTCTTTTTCTAATCTAATCTGTGGAAAAAAATATTAATGGTCGAAGCTAAAACAGTAACAAGCTCAAATATAAAGCAACGGATGGAGTAAAGACATATAATTAAATCACTGTACAAACGTACAAATATCAATTCAATGTTTGATTTTGTCGCTACTAAAAACAAAGAAATTTCATAACCCAATTTCAAATATATGTCAGAGGAGCTAAACCTTCGAACTAGCTAGTAGTAGGTTTCTAGTTCTGGCTGCTCCGCGCGCGCATTGGGCACCGGCCGGCTGCGCCCCGAATCCCCGGCCCGATAGACGGATCTCAGAGAAGACAAAGGCCTCTGGTTTGGTTTGGACCATCGCGAGCTACCGCCACAGCCCTTGTCCTGCCTACCGCTTGCTCCGCGCACGTTCCCTCTCTTTCGATATTAGCAAGGCCATGTTATTTCTTTTTATCGAGGGTGTGTTTAGTTCACGCTAAAATTAGAAGTTTGATTGAAATTGGAACGATGTGACGAAGAAGTTGGAAGTTTGCGTGTGTAGAAAAGTTTTGATGTGATGGAAAAATTGAAAGTTTGAAAAAAAGTTGGGAAGTAAACCAGGCCTAAGTTACTGCAGATTTCACCTCAGATTATTATTAGCATGTTTTTCAAACGGTTAAAGCAGTACATTTCGTAAAAAAAACCTTTCCGTATTAAAGTTTGTAATAATTAAGGCTTAATTAATCATACGCTCCATTTTTACTAGAAATTAACATAATCTAAGTTAATTTGAACACACAACATCAAAGTGTTGAGTCCATCCTTCTTGGAAACCCACAAACTTTGTAAATCAATTATGGAAACCGTGATGAGACAAGAGAGCTAGACGTACTGATTTTTTTGACGCAACTCTGACTTGATTTACCTAGTAAATTTTGGCAAAATGATACTACTAGTACTACGTATATTGATATGTAGATAATTTTTTTAAGAAACAAAATACAAACGCGCATACACTTTATACACGGGTGACTCACCGTCGACCGCACCCGTATTAAGTCTAGAACTTAAACCCTTATACCACGGACGTCTCGCCGTTGAATACGAGCACCTATATTAAGTCTAGAACTTGAACCTGATGAGCCGGTTCTGTCACACGGAAACTAATTACTAGTTGTGTTACGCTCACTTTATAATATACTCCCTCCGTTTCTAAATATTTGACACCGTTGACTTTTTTAAATATGTTTGATCGTTCGTCTTATTCAAATTTTAATTATTAATTATTTTCCTATCATTTTATTCATTCTTAAGTATACTTATACGTATAATATAGTTTTACATATTTTACAAAAGTTTTTGAATAAGACGAACGGTTAAATATGTGTTAAAAAGTTAACGATGTCAAATATTTAGAAACGGGGGATTATAATTTAACCGGACAAGCTGTACCTCTGTCGCTATTGGTTGGTCACCCGACCAACCAGCTAAATTAAATTAACACCCAAACAAGCAGCGCTAAAGTACAAGTGCGTATTACTATATACTAATTCCATACCATATACTTATATATATACCAATGTGCTGTTCTACAATAATCTGAGGAATCCAGAATTAATTATTATTAAGTTTAATAATCTTGATCGGGTGCCTGAGGGGCTAACAATGTACTCTACGTTGGTTACATACGTGTTAATTACTTGGTTCAGCATCAACAGAGCTTCTGTACGTCAGACCTTGCTGGTAAACATATCGCTTCAGTTTGGCTTAATATATGTGGATCTTCATTTTTAATTTTGGCAATTAGGCTATATTTGTTTGACTCTCTCTTAATACTTGCAGACAATGGGTTTGTTCAGTTCGTTTTTGAAATAACCTAATGCCAAATTTTAATACGATTTGGTGGCATTGAATGTGTTTGGGTTGTAGCCTTATCAAATTTTGGTAATATTTTCATCTAAAGAAATTTCCGTAAATGTCAAATTTTGGTAGAGAGACAATGACATGAGTATATTCAGTTTGTTACCTGCTAAAATTTGGTAACTCTTACATATATGCCTTGGCCTTGCTAGTTAATTAGCACTCTGGCCATTATTACCACGAATAAAAAAACACTAATATTTTAATGTCATCTAATCCATGCAAGCATAGATCAAGTGCATTGACAATTTGATATGCTCATCTCTAATGCTTCTTCATCAAGCATATAAAATCTATATATGCATGCATTGCTCCAAAGTCAGTTTACACGGGGGCATCCGGTCAAGATCTACCAACCACATCTCGTTGGCTCTATTATCCTTTCGATCGAACTAGTTCCCCTATACAATATATTTCTAAGATGAGACTAACAACTAAGGAGGTGAGAAAAATATGATATGATAAATTAGTATGCATTTAGAGAGCATGAAGATGCTTCTTGCTTGCTTGGAAACTACTGTGTGCTCCATGATTGAACTGTGTATAGAACTATATATAGATCCATGTGGTATGCCTGCATAGGATGGGGTTAGCTTGACAAATAATTTATGAGTAATCTCAAGAGGGCAGAAATTAATAAGGAGTAATTGCAGGCGGAAATTCAGTGGTAGATAAAGTATTTATCGACAGGAAGAAATCTATAATAACTTCGTTAGCTTTAACATATTTCAGCAAGGTCTCTCAAATGTTGTTATCAGGATATGGTGTGCGTTTGTGTATCTATATCTTCTATAGAGTTATAACCCACTGTATCCTAAAACTTAACATGCAAACATACTACATCATCATCCGCCAGTAATTATTACATCTTAACATGCATATTAGAGATATTACATGATTGTGTAGTTTCTGAATAGGATTATGCTCTCCCTGTCATGCTCATCTTGTAATGTCTCTAACAATGTAAACATCCAAATCTACAATTTAAGAGCTCAACATACAAGCATATCAATAATCCTTACATTATTTTCATAATATTTCAACATATATCCATCAAATCCTATATTCCTTCCTCTCCCATTCAATTTGATTTGCATTTGTGTTTTTCTAAATAGAGAAACTTGAATTGAATAGTCCTTGATTCATTAGTTTTTCCATTGCATTATATGCTCTAATATTTATCAATTTATTTTTCTCGTATTATAATGTTGTCCTATATTAGTTCCCCTATTAGACTATGTGATTGATATCCCTTGTATTACATCTACGTCTTAGAATGTTGTAAAAAACATTTTTCTACCACGAGTGTTTTATCATATAAATATATGTTAATTGATGATACACTAAAATAAAACCAACATTTCTAACGCATCATATGTTTTAGTTGTCTAATTCAATCTATGGAATCTCTGCCCATAGCAACCAATGTTCTCTCTGATTGGGCGATCAGCCCTGATCGCCTAGGCACCGATCAGGGCGATTAATCGAGGCTGATCGGTTAGTATATAGCAGGAGTGTCTAGCAGGCCATATATGCTACTCCTTCCGTTTTGAAATGTTTGACGCCGTTGATTTTTTATCACATGTTTGACCATTCGTTTTATTTAAAAAATTTAATTAATTATTAATTTTTTTTCCTATCATTTGATTCGTTGTTAAATATATTTTTATGTAGGCATATAATTTTACATATCTCACAAAAGTTTTTGAATAAGACGAACGGTCAAACATGTGCTAAAAAGTCAACGGTGTCAAATATTTCAAAACGGAGGGAGTATATATTATGTACTAAATACTCTAGTCTGTAGTATATGGTAAAAAGTAAGCATATCATTTTATCAAAGAAGAAGAAGCATCGTTTGCTGCCCATCATCTGCCCAAAATGGAACATGGGCTGAGCTGGCAAGCCC
This sequence comes from Oryza sativa Japonica Group, assembly GCF_034140825.1. NCBI lineage: Eukaryota > Viridiplantae > Streptophyta > Magnoliopsida > Poales > Poaceae > Oryza > Oryza sativa. The sequence goes on along the minus strand of NC_089038.1, from coordinate 17,111,381 downwards.
AAAATTATATTTTCTCAGGGAGGCAGCCCATGAACGAAAACTGATCGTTTTCCACCTTGATCAGATGATTAATCGCGACTAATCGTCGATTAATCAAACGATCAGCTTTCTGATTGGCTAATCGACTTACTTGTGCCTGATGGGAGGTAGGGGAGCGATCAAGACGATTAATTGCGATTAATCGGACGATCAGATAATATTGGTAGTAACACACGGGCTATCAACTAGTTCATAGAATGAGTATGCACATGTGTAATAAGCGCATGCATGAGTTTATATTGCGTTAGGAAAAAATACATGAATTGTATTTTGGTCCATGTTTTCTTTTCACTTTGTTTTACCATTATAGCAATTTTTTAGACCACCCTACCACAATTTTAAAAAAAACCTTATGAAAGTGTTTGATGACAAATATATTAATCAATGTCATTTCCACAAATTAAACTCTAATATTTCTTGTCTAGTAATGATGTAAAGTATCGGGATTGACCGTATGTATTCTACGACGCAGGGCCGGCTCTATATTTTCGAGGGCCCTAGACAAAATCGACGCTCTAGGCCCTTAAGGCTAAAAGTTTTTTAATTGTAATATATACTTTATAAATAACCATGTATACTTAAGTTGACTTGATTATTATTTGTAACAACATTACTTAAGAAAAACTTACATATATATAGCACCCTTTTACGATTCAATAAACTGGTCTTCATGTTTCCTGTTCTTCCTTTTTGTGGTGTACTACCGGAAAAGTGCTTCATAGGCAACATTTTTTAAGCTCTAGCTAAAGATCAATCCAAGAAAAGAACACTGAACACCAATATCTAAACAATGAGTCAAGAACATGTAACGACCTAAAACTGGTGAGGGAAAAATTCCTTTTTTGTTTGATAACGGAAGTGAGGGAAAAAAATCTATATATTGAAAACTAAATATACATGATTTCATCACATACCTTTAGCTTATGAGGGATGATCGAATGAGAAGAAGATTAGAAGAAAATAGAGTTCAGCCATGAACTCTAAACCCTAAGGCAATAGGATGGGAAAAAGAAATAAGATTCGCTGAACTGAAGGAATATAATCATTTTCAAATTTTTAATCAGTGAGGAGAAGGATCAATAGATCGATGGATCATCATCACCTGATGTTAGCTTCCGTTTTGTCGTCCATCTTTAGTTCTCTGTTCCACACGGCGGCGACTCGGCGAGTAGCAATCATAGCAAGCAATCATGGGCCCGTATTTGTGGGCCGTAAGGCCTGACAACGAAGTGCCTGGAGGCCCAATCTAGCTGGACTGAAAAAAGGCCGTGTGCGTGTGCGGTCGAAAGAAAAAGGAATAAGTTCACCAGGTCTGTCAAACTTAACAGCGAGATTTTGTGAGATCCTTTAACCACAGAACTAAAAATGTGTACAGCAAGATTTTTTAGCTCGTTTAACCACAAAATTAGAAATGTGTACCTCTAAACTCACTCAAACCGTTAACAGAAGATCCCATGACAATATTTTTGCCCCAGATTTGCTGACGTGGCATCCTAGTCAACAAAAAAATTTTAAAAATTACGTGAGACCCACATGTCAGCTACACATTTTTTTTCTCCTCTTTTCTTCTTCGCCTCTCTTTTTTCCCTTCTCTCTTCCCTAGCGGCGGGCGGCAATGGGCGAACGCGGGATGCGGGCGGCGGGCGGAGAGCCAGTGGGCCTAGGAGGCTAGCGGCAAGTGAGCTCGATAGCGGTCGGCGCGTGGCGAGCGGAGCGGCGGCGGGCTGCGAGTGGAGCGGCCAACCCCCGCCGCCACCACCGTCTCTCTCACCCGCCGCCAGCTATCGACCCCTGCATGAGCGGCTTCACGGCGACGGCTGTACTCCTCATCACCGTTGCGCTACATGGCGCCCGCAGGTGACCACCCTTATTCCCGCGCCCGGCCGGAGAGGGGAAGGGAGGCCGGGTGAAGTGGGGGAAGATGAGGCCAACGGGAGAGGGGGAAAGAGACAGCGCCTCGCCGCTGCTTGCTGCGCCGTCCTCGCCCGTCGCTTGCCGCCGCTGCAGCCACGCTCGCCCGCTGACGCCGCCGCTCTGCTTGCTCCGGTCACGCACAGATGCCGCCCCTCCGCCTGCTCCGGCCACACGCTGCCGCCCGCTGCCGCTCGCCCTCTGCGGCCGCACTCGCCCATCGCCTGCCGCCGCCGACGCTTTGCAGCTACTGTAAATGGTTTGAGTGAGTTTAGGGGTACCAATTTCTGATTTTGTGGTTAAGGGTCTAAAAAAAGGGAATAAGTTCATCTGAGGTCCCTTAATTTTACACCGAATCCGATTTTCGTCCTTGAACCCCAAAACCAGATACAACCGATCCCGAACTGTCAAAACCGGTGCAAACGAGGTCCCTTGGCGGTTTTGAAGGCGGTTTTAGCTGACGTGGCGCCTACGTGGCTGGTTTGACTAGGTCTCTATCCTACGTGGCATTGACGTGGCGATGACATGGCAATTATATATTGGAAAAAATTATATATTGGGTCTCTCTCCCCACTCGGCTCTCACCCTTCTTCCTCGTCACGCCGCAACAAGCCGCCGCCGACGACGGCGGCCGAAGCATGCCGACGGAGCGGCAGCTGCGGCAGGCCATGGGCGAAGGGGCCCACGAGGAGCGGAGGGGAGGGCGGAGCGGCGGCAGCGGCATGGCGCGGGCGGAGCGCCTCCCGCCTCCTCCCGTTCCTCCGGGGGCTCCCCAACCTCCCGCCGCTTCGCGTCTCCAGCAGCGCTCCCGTCACGCCGCCGCTCTCGTCGCCGACGGTGTCGCAGCCGCCAAAGATCAGGAAGCTGGACTGGGACGTCGACCCCTTCTAGCACCCCTTCTTCGCGGTCTCCGCGCCGGCGAGCCCGACCCGCGGCCGCCGCCTTGAGCACCCGGACACGATACCGGAGTGCGACGAGTCCGACGTCTCGACGGTGGACTCCGGCCGGTGGTTCAGCTTCCAGATGGCCACCACGGCGCTGACGTCCCGCACCTACAACCTCGTCAACCCGGCCTGGTGGATTGGGAAATTTCAGGGTGAAGTCTTCGATTCGAGTCCTTCCCGTGCATGCAAGAAAGGGCGATGTGCCGTGAGGAGATCCCTCAGCTTTGAGCATCCATGGGGTTCCTCAACCTTGTGGGCAACTCCATTGGGTGCTCGGCTTCCGGCGAGCGGCTCGTCTCGGCGGACAGGGACGGCGACCTGCAGGAGGCGCGCGCGCTGCTCGAGTACAACCCGCGGCTCGCCTGGTACTCCACTTTCGGTGGCCGCAACTCGCCGCTGCACTACGCCGCCGCGCAGGGTCACCATGAGGTGATGCCATTTGTCTGCCAAACTAGCTGAAGTATCAGTGTTTCTGTATAGATGGGTAAAAGAACTGCAATACTGCATTCACATTTTCTGTTGCTTGCATGTTCAGATTGTTTCTCTGTTGCTCGAATCCGAAGTCGAGATCAACCTCAGGAATTACAGGGGCCAGGTAAACCAAGATTTATGGTACATTTAATTGTTTAAGTTTCACTTGCGAAATTCGACAAGGGGAGGGTGATGCCATGGGAGGGCGAGAGGAGGTGGCGTGGACTGGGGCGAAGGACGGCGGCCGCACAGGAGGACATGTGTGGAGAGGGAGATGACTTGTGGGGCCGGATGTAGGTGGCGACGTAGGTGTCGGAGTGGCCGTCGAACACGGCGAAGAGGCCGACCTCGTTGCCGTCCTTTAGGCGGCGAAACTCGGCGGCGACCTCCTCCTCTGGCCACCTCCGCCGCCCGCGCCCTGCCGCCGCCGCCGCCGCCGCTCCGCCTGCCCCTCCGCTCCTCGTGGGCCCCTTCGCCCGTGGCCTGCCGCAGCCGCCGCTCCGCCGGTATGCTTCGGCCGCCGCCGTCGTCGTCGGCAAGCTGCGGCGTGATGAGCAAGAAGAGGGAGAGCCGAGTGGGGAGAGGGAGATGACATGTGGGGCCCACGGGCCCTATCATATTTTTTTTAGCTGACATGTGGGCCCCATTATTTTTAGATTTTGTTTGTGTGGCGGACATGTGGGCCCATGATTTTTATTATTTTTCCGAGATATAATTGCCATGTCATTGCCACGTCAATGTCACGTGGAACGGAGACCTTGTCAAACCAGCCACGTAGGCGCCACGTCAGCTAAAACCGCCTTCAAAACCGCCAAGGACCTCTTTTGCATCGGTTTTGATAGTTTGGGGACCGGTTGTATCTGGTTTTGGGGTTTAAGGACGAAAATCGGATTCGGTGTAAAATTAAGGGACCTCAGGTGAACTTATTCCAAAAAAATCACACTGTAAAGTTGAGGGAGCTCCGGTGAACTTATTCCAAAGAAAAAAGGTCCAGCCCTCAGCCCCTCACCGCCGTCCGCAGCGATACACCACCGCGATCTCCTCGCTGCCGCCTCCCCTCCTCCTGGCGCCACGCAAGCGAGCTCCCTCCTGCCCCGACGTACCTACGCCGCAAATCGCATTGGCCCCGCCGCCTGCGCTCCGGGACGCAGCGATGCCACGCCCCCGTCTCTCCACCATCTTCGCCGGCGCGGCCACCTCCACGGCGCCGGCCCCGGCCCCCGCGGCCTCGCCGTCGGCGCGCGCACCCCTGCGGCGACGGCGACGGCTCGGCCCCGGTCCCGGCGCGCGCCCTCAACGGGATCCTCGCCGCGCTCGCCCGCGCCCCGCCTTCCGCCGCCTGCGGTGACGCCCCCGCCCTCGCCATCGAGCTCTTCAAGCGGATGGACCGATGGGCCTGCCCCCGCCACTCTCCTCCCACCATCCACACCTACAACATCCTCATCGACTGCTACCGCCGCGTGCACCGCCCCGACCTAGGGCTCGCCATCGTCGGCCGCTTGCTCAAGAACGGCCTGGGGCCGGATGATTTCTCGTACTCGCTCATCTACGGTTTCGTTAAGGATGGGGAGGTGGACAAAGCTCACTGCTTGTTCCTTGAGATGATGGAGCAGGGCGTATTGCCGAAGATACTGATTTGTAACTCAATTATCAAAGAGCTTTGCAAGATGAAGGAAATGGACAAGGCCGAGAGCATTGTGCAGAAGATGGTCGATTCGGGTATTGCACCGGACTTGTTTACTTATAGCTTGATTATTGACGGGCTGTGCAAGTCAAAGGCAATGGACAAGGCTGAGAGGGTTTTGGAGCAGATGGTTGAGGCTGGTACTCGACCTAACAGTATAACATACAATAGCTTAATCCATGGATATTCCATTTCGGGGATGTGGAACGAATCGGTTAGAGTGTTCAAACAAATGTCAAGTTGTGGTGTCATCCCGACTGTTGATAATTGCAACTCATTCATTCACGCTCTCTTCAAACACGGTAGAACCAACGAAGCAAAATGTATTTTTGACTCAATGGTTCTGAAGGGCCCCAAACCTGATATTATCTCCTACTCTACGATGCTTCATGGGTATGCTACTGCTACTGACAGTTGTTTGGCTGATGTGCATAATATCTTCAATTTGATGCTAACTAAAGGTATTGCACCCAACAAACATGTTTTCAACATACTGATTAATGCATATGCTCGTTGTGGGATGATGGATAAGGCTATGCTTATATTTGAAGACATGCAGAACAAAGGAATGATCCCTGACACTGTCACATTTGCAACCGTGATATCTTCTCTTTGCAGAATTGGCAGGTTGGATGATGCTCTGCACAAATTCAACCACATGGTTGATATTGGTGTACCACCGAGTGAGGCTGTTTACGGCTGTCTGATCCAGGGTTGTTGTAATCATGGTGAGTTGGTAAAAGCCAAGGAATTGATTTCTGAAATGATGAACAAGGATATTCCTCCTCCTGGTGTCAAGTATTTCAGTTCAATAATAAACAACCTGTGCAAAGAGGGAAGGGTAGCAGAAGGGAAAGATATCATGGACATGATGGTACAAACGGGGCAAAGGCCTAATGTTGTTACTTTTAATTCATTGATGGAGGGATATTGCTTAGTTGGTAATATGGAGGAGGCATTTGCATTACTTGATGCTATGGCATCAATTGGCATTGAACCGAATTGTTACATATATGGTACGCTTGTTGATGGCTATTGTAAAAATGGAAGGATTGATGATGCATTGACTGTATTCAGAGACATGTTGCACAAGGGAGTCAAGCCTACAAGTGTTTTATATAGCATCATTCTCCATGGGTTATTTCAGGCCAGGAGGACAACTGCTGCAAAGAAAATGTTCCATGAGATGATTGAAAGTGGAACAACCGTGAGCATTCACACATACGGTGTTGTGCTTGGGGGACTTTGTAGAAACAATTGCACCGATGAAGCAAATATGCTGTTGGAGAAATTATTTGCTATGAATGTAAAATTTGATATTATTACTTTCAATATTGTGATTAGTGCAATGTTCAAAGTTGGCAGAAGGCAAGAGGCTAAGGAATTGTTTGATGCAATCTCTACTTATGGGTTGGTGCCAAATATACAAACCTACAGCATGATGATAACAAATCTTATAAAAGAAGAGTCATACGAAGAGGCTGACAATCTCTTTATATCAGTGGAGAAGAGTGGCCATGCTTCTGACTCTCGTCTTCTTAATCATATCGTCAGGATGTTACTCAATAAAGCTGAGGTTGCCAAGGCTAGTAATTATCTGTCTATAATTGGCGAGAATAACCTCACTCTTGAAGCTTCAACTATTTCTTTACTGGCTTCTCTCTTCTCAAGGGAAGGTAAATATCGGGAGCATATAAAATTGCTCCCTGCAAAGTATCAGTTTTTTGAGGGAGCCTGGCAAGATTAATACATTGTTGTATCTGAAATTGTTTCAACATGTTGCACTCTAGAGTTTCTTCTGCTCCCACGGGAAGGAAAATAACCTGTCCCCCAAAATTCTGGCATTGATTATTTTATTGTTGTTGTCAGTAATGTGTTGTTTGTGTTGAAATCGTGAGCTTGTCAATTGCTCTGCATACCTTTTATCTGTTGTTATTGAATGAGAAGCTAGACAGCGGAGTTCAAAATAAACTGTTGCATTTTTAATACGACAACTTCTGATGAAAAAGGTAGCACAGGTAGGTGTATGCATTGTGAAGATATTTGTGAAGATAGGAACTAACTTACCTTTATATTCTTATGTTTTAGTTGATGTTATTCTTGGCGATCTTCTGCTTATAAGCGACTACTTGATTACTTTTGCTTGAAGGATATTATCTTCATTTCAGCACAAAAGGTCCTTTGAAGACTGAATATTGTTTATTCTTCGACAAATTTCCAACGACACTTTATCAGTAGGAGGTTGTTGCATAATGGTCAGATCAGCTATAGTTTCGTTTGGACAATACTCGATCCTCAAATGTTCAACTGGCTGATCTGGTGATCGCCTTTATTTCAGACAGTTCAGAGCAGAGAAAGCCATTTCCTATGTTTCGTGGCTATCTTTCTGGACCCTGATTCAAAACAATTACTTTTTTCATAAGCATATCTTTGGCAGATACAATCCTAGCTAGCTAGTGAACTTCGTGATATGGATGGGCTTATTACTTTTGATACATTGAAGTCGTGTGGAAGCAGGATTTTTGAACACGCTGATAAAATTTTTCACTATCAGCAGACAAGATGAATGCCCATCAAGTTATACTTGCATAAAGGTGAGATGAGTAATGCTATGTTTTCATTCTTCTGATGAAAACTTGCTATGTTAAAATTTCAACTGCTTGGTTTCTATATTTATTTAACGAAGTATTAAACATACAAAATATATTGGCAATGTAGGGACTGCCATTTAAAGGAGGGGTAATCACTCGGTAAAAATTTAAAAACATTCTGCTAACAAGTTTTTATCATTGTTTGCATCTTGGTTGCCTCCTGCTCCGTGGTAAATGACCTAGTCTTCTCCTGTAACAGAAATGGAAAATTGAGTTGCTGCATGCGATGAGGTTCAGCGTTGTGTTTACGATTCACTCAGGGAAAGGCTGGAGGTAGCGAAGAGGGAGATTCGCCATTGAGTTGAAGATGGAAGTGCTTTCCCATGATTGCGGTAGGTAGAAGAAATTATTTTGCAGGTAGTGTTGGTGCTTTTGATGTCTTATTTTTGCATATCGTTCACATTTTTCTCCTTCTTAAATTCTCCTGAAACTTGTTAGAGCTGTGACATTCATCATCTACGTTTTCAGTTCAGGCAATGTTGCTTACTGCTTAGTTAAGGTATAAGAAATTATCGAAGCCAACTTATATGGAGTGTGGACAGTTTCATCGTTATTTTAGAAAAACCAACTAATAGTTTCATCATGGTTTGGATATTGTGCATGTAGGTTTAGATGCAAGAAACATAAGTACTGCAGACCTGAAAATCGAAGCGCTGACAACATAGCTGCAATAATAATTTCTCTAACTGGCTTGGGTTTGAGGTCTGAATTAATCAGCTGGTTTTGGTCACAAAATGTGACATGAATATTTCTGAACGTTGGTCAACTTACAATTACATCTGTCCAAGGCTCACATTCTGTTCTCTCTTTCAGAATTGCACTTGTGACCATATAAATCTGCATGGATAGGGATCACTACCTGTTTATGATTCTCTTTCCCTTTTTGTACTGAAATTTTCCAGGGATGATTAAGGGCCTGTTTGGCACAGCTCCAGCTCCAGCTCCGGCCCTCCTGGAGCTGGAGCTCAGCCAAACAGTTTCAGCTCCACCAAAACTGGGAGTGGAGCTGGGTGGAGCTCTCACACAAAATGAACTAGAGTTGTGGAGCTGGGTTTATGCAGCTCCACAACTCCACTCCAGACCCAACTCCTGAAACTAAATTTAGGAGTTGGAGCTGTACCAAACAGGCCCTAACTGATGTTGCTGTAACTGAAGCAAGACCTCAATAGTTCTTCCATGGACTATTTCCAGGCCACTCCTCCAAGCAGCCACCATGCAGCTGACAGCAAAATCTGGCCTATTCTTCGATTCTTCAATGAATCATCCATCTTGTTCACATATATTCTTGTTGAACAAACCTGAACAGGTATCACTCTTTTCCTACCTTTGACCTGAACACAAAGGCACGTAGGTTCGAGGACTCTTTTTGCTAGTAAAATTAACAAAGGCCTGGTTTAGTTTCCAACTTTTTCTTCAAACTTCCAATTTTTCCATCACATCAAAACTTTTCTACACACATAAACTTCCAACTTTTTCATCACATCGTTCCAATTTTAATCAAACTTCCAAATTTAACGTGAACTAAACACACCCAAAGTGGAGTACTACTCAGACAGCTGCCACTCTGCTAGTACTCTAGCTACTAATTTTTAGTTATTTTTAACTTGACGTTTTTAAAAACCTTTGGCAATAAATCAAAACAATATTTTGAAATCATTTTTGGTTATAAATTTAATGATATATATTTAGAAAATAAACCCATATGATAATTCTAAGCATAACTTTAGTGAAATTGGCTGCACAAATTTCAGGGTGTAAACTAAAAACAGACAGAGATATAGTTCTTTCATCCTAAACTGTTGCTATTTTATTGGGGATTGAAAATTCATCGGTCCAAATTCCAAATTAGAACCCGTGTCCATGTTGGGGACCAAAAGCATGCTGCATGCAGTCAATCACAAACATGCGAATTCTTGGTCCGTACAAAGGTAGTAGAACATAGTACGTAATTAACTGCGGTCTTAGCTTAAACTTAAACACGCACGAGCAGACTTTAAAATCAACACACTGCTGAGACGAATTCAAAGTTCAAACAGTAGCCAACCTGCTATCTACCTATATATATGCGGCTACCTCCTCGCCATGAAGCTGACACCTCTCTTGCTGCTCTCTTTAGCTAAAGTGTTCTCCATTTTCTGTCTCCCGTTTACTCGACAGCATGACGATGGCGGTAGTGGCGGCGACGGCGAAGCTTGTGCTGCTTCTGGCGGTGTTGTTGCAGTTCTCCGGCGTGCTCACGGCGGCGAGGACGCTGCCGGGGGAGGAGTGGCTGCTGCCGGAGGGCGGCGGCGTCGTACGGGCGGTGGTGGAGATGCTCGTCGGCTCCAAGTCCGGCGGAGGCGGCGGTGGCACCCACTGCTGCTAGCTTAGCTCTAGCTCCTCTCAGTTTCCAAGAGCTATAAAAATTTATTTATTTATTTGGATGCACGAAATGTGCAGCAAAGCTCATCTGACGAGTTAGGGCGGATGATGGCATGCATCACTGTAAATATACACTCCCTCTGTCCCAAAATATAGCAGTTTTTAAAAATGCTTACATTTTAGGACGGATGTAGTATTCAATTAGTTTAATATAATTCCTTAATCGATCAGGATATATGTGTATACTGGAGGCATTTGGTAATTCTTTTTGGGTAAAAATTATTAAGCTCGATCTATGTGTGCATCTGTACGTGGTATGTATTCGCAGGAAAAAGTCCTGCTCAGATTACTTTTGCTTTTTCTTCGTAAAAGGAAAAATGTACAGCTCAGATAAGAAGGAAACATTTTGTTTTTTCTTTGTAAACGGAAAAATCTCAGGAGAAACTTATTATCGGCGCTAATAAGAAGAAAACAGAGCCCAGAACAAACCATAGTGCTTGGACAACAGCGCTGTGTATTTTGACCGCTTTAATTATTTATTTATAGATAATGATTTCCACTAAAAATCAATTCTACTCTAATATCACGTAAAAATCAAACTCCCTCCGTCCCTCATAAGTTTACTTTTAGGAGAGAGGGAAAAAAGTAAGAGGAAGACAAAATTACCTAAACACCCTTATTAAGCAAGAGGTGGTATGTAGCGAGCGAGAAAGTTAATCCGCGGCCAGTTGCGCGTGCCCCCTCCCCCACGCGACTTGGATGCGTGTTGCGCGTGGAGGGGGGGGGGGGCGGCGGACGACGCGTGATTTTTTTTGGGAGCGGTTTCATTTTCTTTTATGTTTTTCTTTCCGTATGTAGTTTGTGATTTTCTTTTTTTTTTCTGTTTTTTCATTCCGTAGTTTACGGTTTCCTTTTTTTTTTCTTTTCTGTTTTTTCTTTCCGTATCATTATTAGTTTTTTTTCTGTTTTTTAATACGTTATACATGTATAAATACAAATTTTGTATAAACGTATACAAATTTTGCATACGTGTATACAAACTTTGTATAAGTGTATTTTTTGAGTTTTATACCTATGTACACAAACTTGGTATACATGTATACAAAGTTTGTATACATATATTTTTTTTGTTTTTTATACATACGCATACAAACTTTATATACGTGTGTATATTTTTTTATATTTTGTATACAATACAATGTATATATATATAATTATATATATTATATACTATATATACATACGTATAAACTTTGTATACATAAATATTAATATAAAGTTTATACGTATGTGCATATAGTATACACATAATATGTATATATAGTACTCCTATATAGGAGCAGAGACTAGAGGGGGGCTGCTGATCACGGGCGTGCGCGGCCGCGCGACCAGTCGCGGATCAGCGCCCCTGTAGCGAGAGCATAGTTAAGAATAAGATGGAGATAAATTTAAATGATATTGATTGATATGATAATAAGTATGTTAGGATTGCACTTATTTTAGAAAAAAATTTAGAATTACACTTATAGTGAGACTTAGCGGGCAGTATACTCTTAAGATGAAATAAAAGCTGCAATTAGTGCGCTAACAGCATCACGCGCGTTCATCATCCTAGTCATCAAACTCATCAGAATATTGCAACATTTCAGGAGTTTCTATTTATTTTTTTTCCAAAGACCCAACATGTCTTTGAATTTATTTCAGGATTCCTTTTTGCATTGTCGTTGCCTTGGTTGTATCGTCCTATCTACGGTACATTCAACACGCGCCGGTGCGCCTTTTAGTTTCAGAATTCCACCATGTTTGGCAGGCATGATTCAAGTGCGTGATAGCTGAATAATTTAAGACGAATCGTTAGCCTCGTCAAATTTCTTTCAGCGAGATTTTCGGGTCCGCCTTGTCAGTTCTCACACGTTCTGGTCTACTTTGGTCTGAAGTCTGAACCCCTGAGAGTCAGAGACGCTCCTGCTCTTTTTCCCAAAGCTCAGCCTCGTCAGGCCATAGCTGATAGCTGCCATGAGGTGAGTGAATAATCTGATTTTATCTTCAAAGGTTTAGTTGTTCCTCTCCTTCAGGTCATCCATCTAATTATTGTTGTTATTTTCATAAAATCTAATTATAGTTAGTAGATGCAAATTTTACACTTTTACAGCATTTCAGTGTCCTCTCTCCTCTTCTTGATGTACTTGGTGCGCACCGGTAAGCGCCAATCCCGCTACCCACGTAAATATCCTCTTTATAGTTAATTTCCTACCTAGTATAAAACTTGAAAGAAAAAACTTTTCTTTAAGGAATAAAGAAAGAGAGAAACTAAAATTTCGATAAGCGAAAAAAAAACTCCACTTGTCCATTTCACTTGCATCCCTAATTAACCGGTGTCACCAATCATCAAACTAGGGACTAACAGCTTATTTATAAGATTTTCCTTTGCGGGGAAGCTTAGTTATAAGTTTTAGTTTAGGGGACTAATAATTGCCTACAAATTTGGTGCCAGTTACCGATACAAAATTAAAGTCGCGTTCAGAGAAGGCAAAGTTTGATTTGATGCCACACTAGTCGATCAGGCAGTAGGATCTTTTGACTAGTGAAGGGCCTGGAATGGGTGCTAGTTTGCTCACTTGGGCCAAAATATAAGAGTTTTCCTGGGCCGAAACGGACTACTACTCTTCAACTATGTCAATCAAATTTCAAAATATGAAATCCTTAACAAGTAAAAAACTTCTATTTAATATGTGAAAATGGTATTAGTTAATCTCTATGAAAATAACTTAAATATTTATTTTTGGAAATATTTTTCATGAATGAATATATAATTAGAAAATAGTAGATACAGATCGATGCCAGAAATTTTCAAGTATAGAAATAACCAATATACGGTACATAATAATATAATATTTAGTTTGCAAAATATTATGCTACTTATTTTTTTCTCTTCCGAAAGCACAGGATTAATTTGTGCGACACAGTGCTTAATGTTGATCCCTGATAATGACACATCATATGCCAGGGTGACAGCAATTGATGACTACTTCGATTAATTCTTTCTTTCCATGGACCATGACATGCTGAACATGACAGTGCCCTTTTCCTTTGACCTGAACACCGAGGCACGTAAGTTCGACTACTCTTCGACCGTAAAATTAACAAAATAAAAAATAAAAAATAAAAACCGTCGCCCAAAATATTACGGCGTCAAGTAAAACCGAGTCAATATCACTACTCAACTATTATATTGAAGACCGGGCATAATTCATCGGTCCAAATCCAAATTTAAACCCGTGTGGGAGGAAAAATATTTTTTAGCATGCAGTCAATCTCAACGTACGAATTCTTGGTCAGCATCAAGAGAAACGAATTTGAACAGAATCCAGGAATGAACTGCTTAATCAAAACCTAGCACGTAATTAATTAGACTGAGTTTATATGCTGCATAATAATAATAATAATAATAATTAAATTTAAACACGTACGCATTTGCTGACTTCAAAACATTTGCCTCCATTTGCAGAAGACTGATCTGACAGCTTCAACCTAAGCTCAAACCGCGGCCGGCCGGCTATATATACGTAGCTACCTGCTTCGTCTCGCCATGCAATTGATTAAGCTAATTAACATCTCTCTTAGCGCTTAATTTTAGCTTAGCTTAGCCGCTTTCATCTCGATCTGTCTCCCCGTTTGCGCGACACAGCAATTAACGGCGATGGCGGCGGCGGCGACGACGGTGACGAAGCTTGTGCTGGTGGTGGTGCTGCTGCTGCATGTCTCCGGCGTGCTGGCGGCGGCGGCGAGGACGCTGCCTGGGGAGGAGTGGCTGATGCCGGAGGCCGGCGTCGTCGTACGGACGGTGGTGGAGATGCTGGTCGGCTCCAAGTCCAACGGAAGTGGTGGCGGCCATTGCTGCTAGCTCCGTCGTTCCAAGATGGACCATGGTTTGCACGAGCTGTGTGCTAACTGGTCGAACTGACGAATTAGCAGATGATGCATGCTACTAGCAGCTTGATACTTCTGTATATAGATAGTGGAGAACTTGTGATGTCTATATATATATATGGATTTGTTAGTTAATTCTCAATTCCTTTTTGTTACAAAGATGAAATGACTTCCCCCATGATATATTATGGGGGATAGACGTGGGGTCTTACGGCTAGCACTACATGATATGGGCTAGCCGATCTAGGTTAATTCGGGCCTCACTCCCCTCCTAACAAATTTTGATATAAAAGTTCTCATATCCGGTGTTTTCTTTATATATTATTAATTATACTGTTATTTATTAAGGTACTACTCCCTCTGTTTTATATTCCCTTCGTCTTATAATATAAGGGATTTTGAGTTTTTACTTACACTGTTGAACCACTCGTCTTATTATAAAATTTGTGCAAATATAAAAAACGAAAAGTTATGCTTAAAATACTTTAGGTAATAAAGTAAGTAAAATAAATAAATAATAATTCCAAAATTTTTTGAATAAGATAAATAGTCAAACAGTGCAAACAAAAACTCAAAATCCCTTATATTATGGGATGGAGGGATTACCAATTAAGCTCACTAAATGCATGTGTATATATGCGAAATACGCAGAAAATGTTATTTTCAGCCATATTAATTAGGAACGCACAATTTTCGGAACATGCAATTCAATTATCAAATGCTTTATAAAAAAGTGTCCTGCATGGTGTGCGTTCCAAACAAACCTCGATACATCAGTCTGAGTTTGATCGGTTGCATAGCACCAGATAGTTTTGCAATTTATGAGTGTGTTATGGTATAATTAAGATCCCAGTTTCAGCTGTACAATTTTAGTAGAATGTACAAGCCCAAGCAGCTGTAGAAATCATCATCAACCTTTAAAAAAAATCCACGAACCGTATAGAATCATATTTCTTCTCCACAAAATGGGCTTAAAACCAAATTTGTTATAGTATAGCTCACGCATATCATTGACTCAAAATTTAAGCTTTAATCTTAACTTCTTTTTTTTTTTAAAAAAAAACTCAACCTGTTTACCGAGTGTGGTTCCTATCTGTACTGGCTCGGTTGATAACTTAATGATTTTTTTAAAAGTAAATTTTAAAAATAAATCCTCTGAAAAATTATTCAGTTCTAAACCTTTTTAGCCACGGCATTTTAATTGGTATAACCGATAAAAAAAGTCATAGCATAGCGAGAACGGTGCACTAAGAAAGATCCAAAGGTCTCTTCTGGCAAACATCACAAGATGGTAGGTAGTCAGCCAAGATCGAGCCTCACTCCTCTTAATAAACCCCTTTCATGTTTAGCGTTTTTTCTGTATAGTACGCATTGAACGCTTTGTTTCAGTCTCTGTTGGACATGATTCATGCATGATTCTTTAATTTAAGTGTAACAACAAATTAAGAAGAATTATATTCATCGATCCTGCGGGACTTTTCAAGTTCATCCTGATCTGCCTACATATACATAGCTTCGTTTAAACTTCTCAAAGCGCGCGAGAGATTAATTTACTAATTAATTCGGTCAGTTTTTCCACGCACGCGTTTGTTGGCGTGTGTCTGAAACTACAAAATCATCTCTGCCTTCCGAGTTAGGTTTAGCTAGCTACTCAGTCTTCAGAGTTTGAATGGTTCATGGCATGCACTTCCTGCATAATCCTGCTTGTGCATCAAGCTAGTAGGCTAATTAGCTAAGTAAAGCGCCAGTGCGTCACTGTAGGAAAGGTCACAGAACTTGTAATTAAGGTCCAGTATTACGAAATAAATGGACGCAAGCTTTTGAATTCTACGGCGTCTAGCTAGCTCTGATGAATTGATTCTGGTCAAGCCAAAGAATATGAATATTTGTTCAACAAGAAATAGTGCAAGTCAAGTACACATATTTATTTGTTGTGTATGCACTCGATCACATCGATAGCCAGCAAGAAATTGGTAGAACCAATTAACCTCTGTAAATCAACAAGATTAATGAGAAATTAGTATATATAACCAACGGCTAGTTTGATTTTTTTTAGGAGGTTTCTTGATCAAAATTAAGGGTTTGTTTTTTTTATGGGTCTCTTAATATATATTTTTCTTATTATGGTCAAAATAGAGGGTTGTCATTGGTCTACATGGACACTGTCTGACTCCACTGCGTCACTGCGTGCGGTTAAACCTCAGAATCTGAAATCATCAATGTATTATTTTTTTAAGAAATATATTCTACAAATACATTTTTTTATAAATATATAATTACAAAATGTAGTGGCACATGTAAATCAGGGATCGATGTCCAGAATATTCATGTCATACGTCCTTTTTAAATATGTGGTGTTATTGATTTTTAGACATGACGACTCAATGCATTATAAAATGTACTCCCTCCGTTTTACGATGTAAGTCATTTGGTATTTTTCACATTCATATTGATGTTAATGAATCTAGACATATATATCTATCTAGATTCATTAACATCAATATGAATGTGAGAAATACTAGAATGACTTACATTGTTAAACGGAGGAAATAATACACGTTTTAATTTTGTACTAAATCAAAATTCTCTAAATTTGATGAATAATTCCTCGGTCCAAATCCAAATTTAAATCCGTGTGGGAGAAAAGAAAAATAGCATGCAGTCACTCTCAACGTACGAATTCTTGGTCAGCATCAAGAGAAACGAATTGAACAGAATCCAGGAAGGAACGGCTTAATCAAAACCTAGCACGTAATTAATTTACTGCATTTGCTCATTTGCTGTATAATAATAATTAAAGACGTACGCATTTGCTGACTTCAAAACATTGTCTCCATTACAGAAGAGACTCTGACAGCTTCAAACTAAGCTCAAACCGCGGCCGGCCGGCTATAAATACGCAGCTAGCTGCTTCGTCTCGCCATGCAATTGATTAAGCTAATTAACATCTCACTTAGCGCTTAATTTCGGCTTAGCTAGCGAAAACCTTTCATCTCGATCTGTCTCCCCTTTTCGCGACACACAGCAATTAACGGCGATGGCGGCGGCGGCGGCGACGACGACGATGACGAAGCTTGTGCTGGTGGTGGTGGTGCTGCTGCATGTCTCCGGCGTGCTGGCGGCGGCGGCGAGGACGCTGCCTGGGGAGGAGTGGCTGATGCCGGAGGCCGGCGGCGTCGTACGGACGGTGGTGGAGATGCTCGTCGGCTCCAAGTCCGGCGGAAATGGCAGCGGCACCTGCTGCTAGCTATATCTAGTTTAATTAGGGACAGATTCACGAAGAAATAGTAGTAGTCTGAATATATATATATCCTCCGTACGCATATATGTTATCAAAAAAAAATTTAGCAAGGCTTCGTAAGAGCTTCCATGATTCTATTACCAGTAGTGAAGGCTCGAGCATCCGCCGTCTTCCTGCTAGATAAGGTTACTAGCTAGTTAGCTCCATTCCGAGATATGGATGATCATGGATGCACGAACTGTGCAACTATATATGTTGAGACTTTGTGATATATGGATTTGTTAATTCTTTTCCAGTAAAAAAGCTCGAGCGATATATGTATCACTGCAATTAATTATTATGCATTTGTTAATTCTTTTTCAGTATAAAGCGCTCTGCGTTCATGCATGTGTAATGCGAAATTCGCAGAAAATGTGTCCTTGTTGGCCTTACTAATTAGGAACATACAATTTTCACAATGATATATATACAATTTAATTATCAAATGTTATAGAAATAAAGTATCCTGGCATGCGTTCCAAACAGAGATCAGTACATCAGTTTGAGTTGCATATAGCACCAGATAGTTTTGCAATTTACGAGCGTCATGTTGTACAAGAGACCAAGCAGTTGTACAAATCAATATTGTCAACCTTTCATAAAAAAAAATCCAAGAACCATATATAATCGAATCATAGTGCCTCCCCACAAAATGGGTTTAAAACAAAATTTGTTATCGTAGCTCACGCATATACAGTCCATTGACTCAAAATTTAAACTTTATTTTATCTTTTCTTACAAAAACTCAACCTATTTACCACTCTGGTTCCTCGATCTTGGCTCAATAAAGCTGATAACTTAACGGTTACCTTTGATTTTTTATATTTCTTAAAAATTTTAAAATTTTAAAATAAATCCTCGAAAACATTATTTAGTTTTAAACCTTTCTAGCCATGCCATTTCAGTTGGTACGACTGATAAAAAATCATAGTGCAGCAAGAATGGCCCATCGGTTTATATATTTTAATAACTAGGAACGAAGCCCGCGCATCTGCGCGGGCATGTTATTTATTGATCGTAAAAACAATGCTAAAAGTAATCCTTCCTCATCGTATTCGTTATAAGTACAATAAATTACGTTATAATCAGGGAAATTGAAAAATAATATTCTATACTATGAAATAGATTATAGACTTTGATATATTGAATGTCACTCATATTAAACTAAAATCACTTTGTCCCGATTACATCTACACTGGCCAATCACGATTATTTATTATCATTATCTTGAAATTTAAGTCTCTCTTTATATATGAAACTAATCTATATGATAAAAATAAGCATAATACATAAGGAATACAACAACAAAATCATTTCCATCATGTGAAAGTTTAGAAGCATTTGTATAAGTGTTACGTGTTGGCATATAAAACATTTGTTCGACTTCACATAACTAAATGGCTTAACTTAATTAAAAATGAACTAAACCCCATTGTATTTCTCCTAAGTTGAAAGAAAAGATAGGAAATTAGAAAAGATAGGAAATCTCTCTTTTTAGAGTTATCATCCCAATAAAGAAATATTCTTGTGATAGATCGAGTTAATTTAACGGCGCATCTTTTTACTAATTTATGACGGTATAATTTATGTTAAGTTTCTTTCTAATTTTTTTTAACATTTGGATAATATGTAGATTAAGGGCTACAATGTAGTCCCACGTGTCTCTTTTTAATCAAAACAATAACATGAGTTTTTTTTTAAGAAAGGTGAAAATTTATTCAATTCAATTGTCCAGTAATTTCCCTAAAATATTTCGGTGGTAAGAATCATAATCCACCCTGTCCTCCACCCCCGTGCATCACCCCTCCACCAAATCCCCTCTGCCCCCTCCGCTTTCTCCCTCCCCCATATGCGGTCACATCCCTCTCTCACCCTCCCCTTCCTGTTTCGCTAGCATGGCGCGGCAGCCGTATGTTTCGCGTCACAGCGTGGCGATGGCAAGGGTACAGAACGGAAGTCATTTCCTCGGCGCGGCGCAATGACATCGGGGATATGGTGCAGCGACGGCGGGGACACGGTGGAAGTTGTTTTGTCGGGGCGGTGCAGCGATGGTGGAGGTACAGCATGGGGACAGCGGCGATGGTGTGGTGACAGCCTTCCCTCCCCATCTCCCTCTCCCTCTCCCTCTCCCTCTTGGCCTCTTTGTTTTCGCTGTAAAATCCGGGAGACGTTGGCGGCAGGGAATTAGGCTTGAGGGAGCCGACAATGGATCCAGGAGGATGATGGCAGTGGTGGTGTGGTTGGTGAGTTCTATTTTTCTCATAGGTGTCGGTTGCTGGTATTGGTAATGATAAATTGGTGCCAATGAAAATCTGACACATATGATCCTTTACGAACTGGCAGATACGACATCTTCTATAGTAGTGTTAGGATGTTAGGTGCCTTGTAATCTAGTCGATTCATCTTCTTTAAAATCCATGTAGTTTTTTCTTAGGGGCATCCAAGCACATCTCACACAGTAGAACTATTTTTTTCGGCGAATAGTAGGAGTATGTACGTACACATCTCACACAGTGAACAGTAGTATGTATTTATAAGTACACGGGATTTTGTTTCGGTTTGTTAATAAAGCGTTATTTTCTCAATAGATCTGATCTAGTGGTATAAAATAAGTAGTCTACCGATTTAAGTGAAAATTAAGGGTTAGTTATGTTTTGTATTTTTCTCGGAATTTCTGGGATTTCCTATTATAATTACATAATTTTTTATACTACAACGAATGATCTAATTTATGCGTCTAACCGAGTAGAAATAAAGTTGGGATTAGACATCTTTTTAGTTACCATACATAAAAAGTGAGAGTTTCTTAGAAAATCAAGAGAGAAGGAAAGGGAGGTTGGGTGTAGATCGTACGTGCGGAGGCCGTACACGTACATGGCAAAACAAACGATAGGAAATTGGGATTCGTTTTTAATTATAAGATAGATCTGATGTTTTGGAATATTATTGGACCCACCAATTTACTTAAATTAAGGTAGGATATTTTTTTATTTTTTACTACTTTTTTAGAGTACCACGTGGTGGTTTAGGAGCGTTTGTAGAGTGCCACATGGCGATATAGGAGCGTTTGTAGGAAGTTTAATGGACTTTTAGTATATAACTAGGAAGGTAGTCCGCGCAAATGCGCTGGCACCTTATTTAATGGTGTTTGAAATTTTGTGATGAATGTTTATGTATAGGATTTTTTTTCAAAAAAAATATTTTTATACTCTTCTAAATCTATGTTTATCAATATTTTTTTGGATTGTTTTGGAAGTTTGTTTCGATCACTTGACGTACGGGCGTGCGTTAAGAGGGAACATGTTTTTGGACATTTGTCTATATGCATATCTAACTATAGAGGTAAGTTGGACCGATGGGAATTGCGTTAAGAGGGAACATGTTTTTGGACATTTGTCTATATGCATATGTAACTATAGAGGTAAGTTGGACCGATGGGAATGTCAGATCCTTTGAGGGGGTGTCTTAGACATCCTAGTGCAATTATGATGTGGTCTATGTTTTTTTATTGAAAGGATTTGCTTAGTAGTACTATTTAAGCAAGAGTGTAGTCAACTTGTAAGGCATTGTCCCTCCAACCATATCATTTTTGGGTTGACTATTTTATGCGAAGCGAGAATAAAAGTGTAAGTGAGGTGATATTTATAAGTAAGCTTGCCAATTGGATGGAGGCTGGGCTGCCTTCTTCTGAAGGATGGGCTGTTACAAATTGTAAACTAAAATTACTTGTATCATGTCGTCTTAAATTTATGAGAAAAATATGTCGCAATAATGGAGCTGGTTCATATGAAAATATCGTTTTTATACTACATGTTTTTATTTTTAAAAATATTTAGCATCTTAATTTAAACTTTTAAGTAATATTTTTTCTTGTATACAAAATATGCCTTTGTAGATTTTACGATATATTAATATAAGAATTTTTCTATTAAAAATATGATAATATGACTTCTTTATCTAATTAAACAAATACTCACGTACTTCTATTTACTTCTACTACCTGCATCCATAAATCGAAGGATTTAAATTTTATATCCTAAAATATAAGGAATTATTAATACTACTCGTTCCATCTAGCCATTCTTCTTTTAATTTTTATCCAACATTACTCTAACCAATTTCTAACTCTCTACATACCCCTTATTTAATGAGCCTTATTTAATGATGGGTATCTTAGTATTTTTTTCATTCCTCCTTGATTTCTACTCCCTCCGTCCCAGAATATAAGAAGTTTTAGAGTTGGATACAATTATTAAGAAAGTAGGTAGAATTAATAGGGAGATGTTATATTGGTTTGAGAAATCAAGTGTATGTGAGAAAAGTGAAAGGTGGAGGATTGTGATTGGTTGGGACATGAATGTTGGTGGTAATGTACCGTAAGTGCTAAAAGTTGTTATATTTTGGGATGGAGGGGGTATAAAATTTTAGGATCCATTATAAGATGGAGATATATAGTAATAAAAAAGAGCTTCATTCATAGACGGATTTATTTGTACCTTATAGATTGATTTAGCTTAAATAGACCTGGTATACAAGTTGGGAAATATAATTAAGTTGGTAGAAAGTCGTTAGATGTCTAATGGTATGAAGTAATTAGTCTACCAATTTTATTAAAAAATTATGGTGGATATTTTTTCGGGGTAATTTTTAGGATCTTTTATTCAGTGGTTAACTTAATTGTTGTAAGGAAAACAAAGAGGCGAGATCCAGTGGGTTCGTTTAGTCCGTGAGGAGGGAACTGGATACATGTGCTGTACATACGCAGTCTGACGACCTGATCGATCAGTAGGTTTTTTTAATATACAGATCTAACAATTTAAAATAAGGTAGACAGTTTAAAATAAGGTAGATGAAAATATTTTTTTTATGTCTTGAGTTGATTTATTATATAGAGTATACATAGTTTGTTTGTGGTGTTAATCGATAGTACTACATTTTAGTGGTATATATATAATTTTCTCTTTTAAAAATTAGCAGGGTTGATCATTGGACTCTACTTCGAAAAATCTAATAGCTTCGATGGTGAGGACCACGTAATTTTTTTTTTCTCAAACTGTGATCCTTTGCAAACATACAAGTTAATATATATTTTTATTTTTTTCGTGTATTATACATCTAATTCACCAATTCATGTTTGTGGGGATTAATATTCGATGAAATTTATTAAAATTATTTGTGCTAAATGTTAACACTATTTTGATGGGGACGACATAAAAAAAGAGATAAATGTAGTTATATGTATGTTTTTTTCTAGCGAAACGTAGTTTCTCGTATGGACGTTTGTTTTTTTTCTTTTTTTTCTTTTTGGATAAATATTTGTCTATCATAGAAATAGGGTTTGCGTATTTGTATTCATAATGCGCGTCTGCACGCATTTATGTGAGCTCCTGCGATTACCTTTTAAATTGTTAGTAAAAAAAGTATTTTTAAAAATTTGATGGGAAGAGGGTGGCATGAGACTGTGCCGTGGCAAGGAGTGATCACTACATATATCCTCAATTTAGAAAAACACCTTAATCCGGAAACAAAGAGAAAACAACCATATATGACAAATCATATACACACTCTTCTTTTTTTTCTTTTTTATATATCTTGTGTAGGTATGTACATAGGAGTTGTGTATGTACGTAAGGAGGGATTAGATGGTTTTTAGACAGAGGGACTATTATTATAGATGGTTGAAAAATAATGGATCACCGATTTTGAGTGTAAATCGATGAATAGTTATTTTTATTTTATTTTACAGTTTTTCTTAGATTAGTTCTAATTAGAGCATCACATGACATCTTAGAAGCGTTTGTAGGAGTATAGAAATGCTATTACTCATAGTCACAATCTACCTGTAGTCAACTATTGTTTGCGGTGGATTGGTTGCATCCTCTACTTACCTATAATTTGTTGATCGTTACACACTTAGAATTGCTCTTTATATTCAGTGTTTGATGACATATGTGCTCATTAGATATTAGCTAACCGGCCGTTAGGTGCATTGTACACGAATACCTTGTAAGTAATATGACTTGGTGATTAGTAAATAGTGATATATATATATAACTTTCATATATAGGGATCAGTGAGGATATACGATTGATATTTTAGGCTAGGATTGGCCAAGTATATTGCATACTACATATTAAAGTTTTTAATACCTAAGTGATAAATTTAAGACAATGTTGTAAAGTGCTTATAGGATTAGCTACTCCCTATTTATTTGGTTGAAATTATTTATTTGGTTTTTATCTCATGAGTGTGAAAAAGAAAAAGAAAAAATAAAAGAAAGGGAGGGGGGAGGACGTACACTAACGAAGTATACGTGCATGAACGTACAAGTACACGAGCGATCGATCGACGTGGACGTGTGGCTTTCTGAATTCTAAAGATGAATTAAATATATTTGGTATTTTAGATCTAACGGTTAAAAATATGGGTCCACCAGATTAAATAAAAATCAATGGCTAGATGCTTTAAATGCCACTTGGCAGTCTAGGAGCGTTTGTAGAGATGCCATGTGGCGGCTTAGGAGCGATTGTAAGAAGTTTCATGGACTTTTAGTATATAATAGATAGATAGATAGATAGATAAGATTTTTAGATGGTTTATTTTTAATATTTCAAATTAAAAATGCTAAAAAACAATATGCACAAAGATCGAAAAGGAGCAACCTGCAACATCGCCTTCACCGTCTTCGTCATTGATCAACTCGTCGCCGTCGTACGTTGAAGTGCAGTGTGCAGATATGCAAAGCAGGATTCTCTCTAGCCACCTGTGTATATATGCTATTTTTGCCATAGGGAGTTTTTTAAGTTTGGGTGTGTTTCTTGGTTGCCTGAGCTAGCTAATTTCGAGTTAGCTATACCTCTGGTCCAAATTAAAATAGATAAGAGATCGAAATGCTTACATTTTGAACAAAAGTACTCATTCTGTATCAAATTATTTATTGTAAGTTTGTCCAAGTCAAATATGTATATATGTGAACATAGTTATATTTTCTAAAAAAAATCTTTAAGTTTAATTTGTTTGTGGAGTCTTTGGAATTGTTGTTGGTATCGTGCTAGCCAGCTACGCACTCAATTGTACGCATTGAACGCTTAATTTGATTCAGTCTCTGTTGGGCATGATTCATGGTTCTTCGAGTGTGGCAGATCAATTGAGAAGAATTAGTCGATCCTGCAGGAATTTTCAAGTTCATCCTGATGACCTAGCTATAGCTTTTGTTAAATTTCTCAAAGCGAGAGATGAGATTAATTTAAGGAAAAAGTCAGTTTTACTCCCCTCAAGTATGACCCTGGAGCAAATAACCCCCTAACCTTTAATTTGGTTTACTTAACCCCCTAGATTCTTAAAACCGGATCACTATTCACCTTTCTAATCTAATACAAACCGCTTTGCTGATGTGGCACATGGATTAGGTGGTTTTGCTTACTAGGTTGGATCTAACGTGGAGAAAGAGAACCTGGGAGATTAATCACACGTCGTATTCTCCTCCATGCGTTGGACTCTTCTCCCTCACAAGTCCTCTCATCATCTCCTCTCTCCCTTCCGACGGCGGAGAATCCAGGTGATGATCGTCTCAGATAGGCGGTGCTGATCCGTGAGATCGCAGCCCCGTGGTGTGTCCCTCCCCCTCCCTCCCTTCCTCCCTCCCTCCTCCCCACTCGATCTTGGCATGCTTTAGGTTTAGGGTTGTTCTAGAAGGGGATAATAAGTGCGTGTGGCAGTTGGTTGATGAAATTTTTTTGGTTGATTTCGTTGGTGGTAGGGCACTACTGAGGGTTAGGTTGTTGCTATCCCTTGCTGTTTTTTTTTCTTGCGAGCTCATTATCCATCGTCAGATGCCGGCGCTCGGCGTGTGCGTCTTGAAGCCGTCGCGAGCGATGGCACATGCACCGCAGGCATCATACCTAGTGGAAATGCTGAAATGGAGCAAATCATTGCCATCGACGATGTAGCATGGGTGGCAGCCGACGCCCGGCGAGGGTGGCTCACTTCATAAGTTGTTGTTCATCAGCTATCTCACTTCATACTGTATAAGGGACTGTTTTTTGGTTGATTTTTATTTTATCTTGGGATGAGTTGTTTAGGATTTGGTAGATAATTGCTGCTTGATTAATGTTTCATTTTTTAAGATAAGTTTACTGATGATCTCATTGTTGCCATGTTAGGTGTAATGGATAATTTGGATGTACTTTGTATCCGGTTTCACTTTGGTGGGGAATTTGATTATGATGGATATTCTGTGGTTTATAATGGTGGTCAAACTGAGATGTCATACATAGAGAGGGACAAGGTGGCATTGCCAGAGATCAGAGGATACCTTGGAGACCATGTTTCACTAAGTGAAGAAGATGAAGTGATTTTCCATTGGTTATTTCCGGGTGCTGAACTAAACAATGGCCTGAAAGCACTATCAGATGATAAGGAATGCTTATATATGGCTCAATGCATAATCATGGGTGATGTAGCTGAAATATATGCTGAAATACTCAAGCACAACGAAGATGATAATGTTGTGCTTAGCAATGGAGTCAGTGATGACAGTGATGTTGAAGATGACATTGAGGAAGAATATGACAGTCATAGTGATGCTGAAGATTCTAGTGAAACAGATGGTATAGCTGAAGATGATGAGGAGAGATCTGAAGATGATGAGGAAGCACAAGAAAATAGAGAGCATGCCAACAAGGTTAAGAAGAATCCATGTGCCACTATTACTGTAACCAGTGACAACGTTGTTCTTGTCAGTGACTCACCAAATAAACAAGATGATAAGGGACTGGATGATGACACTGATACACCATTTCTGGACTCAAGTGAAGAAGCCTCTTATGATGATGCAGAAGATGGTGAAGCAATAAGAAGGAAGAGTAGATTTCCAAAGTATGATAGCAAAGCACACACACCTAAGTTTGAAATAGGCATGACATTTGCAGGAAGAGCAAAGTTTAAGGAAGCAGTAATCAAGTATGGTCTTGTAACCAACAGGCATATCAGATTCCCCAAGGATGAAGCTAAGAAGATCAGAGCTAGATGTTCATGGAAAGATTGTCCATGGTTCATATTTGCCTCAAATGGAACAAACTGTGATTGGTTTCAGGTGAAAACCTTCAATGATGTGCACAATTGCCCTAAGAGAAGAGATAACAGATTGGTTACTAGCCGAAGAATTGCTGATAAGTACGAGCACATCATCAAGTCTAATCCATCATGGAAACTGCAAAGTTTGAAGAAGACAGTGAGGCTGGATATGTTTGCTGATGTGTCCATCTCGAAAGTTAAGAGAGCTAAGGGTATTGTCATGAGAAGGATTTATGATGCATGTAGAGGTGAGTACTCTAAAGTGTTTGAGTACCAAGCAGAAATTCTTAGGAGTAATCCTGGTAGCACGGTGGCTATTTGTTTGGATCATGAATACAATTGGCCGGTTTTCCAGAGAATGTATGTATGTTTTGATGCTTGCAAGAAAGGTTTTTTAGCTGGATGCAGAAAAGTTATAGGACTAGATGGTTGTTTTTTCAAAGGTGCTTGCAATGGTGAGCTGCTATGTGCATTAGGAAGAGACCCCAACAACCAAATGTATCCAATAGCATGGGCAGTAGTCGAGAAAGAGACAAAAGACACTTGGAGTTGGTTTATTGGACTACTTCAAAAAGATCTGAATATTGATCCTCATGGAGCTGGTTGGGTTATTATTTCTGATCAACAAAAGGTAATGCATCCTTGATATCTACTTATTTTTATATGATCAACAAAAATACATGAATATTGATCCTCATGTGTTTCGTTTACCAATGTAGGGACTTGTAAGTGCAGTTGAGGAATTTTTGCCACAAATTGAGCACAGGATGTGCACTAGACACATCTATGCTAATTGGAGGAAGAAGTATAGGGATCAAGCATTCCAGAAGCCATTTTGGAAGTGTGCCAAGGCATCTTGTAGACCATTTTTCAACTTTTGTAGAGCCAAGCTTGCACAGCTAACTCCTGCTGGTGCCAAGGACATGATGAGCACTGAACCTATGCACTGGAGTAGAGCTTGGTTTAGGATAGGGTCCAATTGTGATAGTGTAGACAACAATATGTGTGAGAGCTTCAATAATTGGATAATTGACATCAGGGCACATCCAATCATATCTATGTTTGAGGGCATAAGGACCAAGGTTTATGTCAGGATACAACAGAACAGGAGCAAAGCAAAAGGATGGCTAGGTAGGATATGTCCAAATATCTTGAAGAAGTTGAACAAGTACATTGACTTATCTGGAAACTGTGAAGCCATTTGGAATGGAAAAGATGGATTTGAGGTCACTGATAAGGATAAGAGATACACAGTTGACCTTGAGAAGAGAACATGTTCCTGTAGGTATTGGCAATTGGCAGGTATTCCTTGTGCACATGCTATTACTGCATTATTTGTGAGCTCAAAGCAACCTGAAGATTACATAGCAGATTGCTACAGTGTTGAGGTGTATAACAAAATATATGACCATTGCATGATGCCAATGGAGGGTATGATGCAGTGGCCAATTACTGGTCATCCAAAGCCAGGACCACCAGGTTATGTCAAGATGCCAGGAAGGCCACGGAAAGAGAGGAGGAGGGATCCATTGGAAGCAAAAAAAGGGAAGAAGTTATCCAAAACTGGCACTAAAGGAAGATGTAGCCAGTGCAAGCAAACTACCCATAACATTAGAACATGTCCGATGAAAGGAAATTCAGGAAAAAAGATATCAGTACAAGAGAGAGCAAGAGAGGCAAGTAATTTACATGCTACATATATAAGTGGTTGAGTATTGACATATGTGATTCTGATCTCTACATTGAATGCAGGTTCAGGAATGTAGCAGGCCGCAGAAAAGGTTTAGGCCATCTGTAGCTGCAGGAACTTCGCAGCAAAAAGTTCATGTAAGTTGCAACTACATTGCAGACTATATTCCATCACAATAAAGGTGCCCAAAATATATGATCTTTTTTTTCATGTAAGGTGCAGATTGATTTGCCATCCCAGAGCAGCAGCTTGTCAATAACAAAGAAGGGACAAACGATGAAAGTTGCAAGAACAAACACAACAAAGAAGTGAAGATTTGGTTGCATATGGCGTGTTGTTTTTATGGAATACTTTACATATTTTTCAATAAAGTACTTGTCAAATATTTGGTGGAAATGGTAGGTGTAATGTAAGGTAGATTGAGTTTAAGTTATTGAATCTGGTTAGGGTGAACAAATTTTGGTATTACCTTTCAGTCTAACTTGTTATAAATAGTCTGAATGTCAACTCGTTAATTTAGCATGTAGGCTGGTGTGCTTCCTTGCTCCTGCTACCTTGCTGCTATCTTCCAGTAGTCTCAAAACTGACATATGAAAAATCCTCACGTCATCACTTTCCACGTCAAGTGCAAATTTCCTTGTAGCCTCATCACCTGGCAAGTAAAACCTGGCTACAAGTGAAAATTCTCCACGTTGGATCCAACCTAGTAAGCAAAACCACCTAATCCATGTGCCACATCAGCAAAGCGGTTTGCATTAAATTAGAAAGGTGAATAGTGATCCGGTTTTGGGAACCTAGGGGGTTAAGTAAACCAAATTAAAGGTTAGGGGGTTATTTGCTCCAGGGTCATACTTGAGGGGAGTAAAACGGACTTTTTCCTTTCTTATATAACGGTCAACCACCGCCTCCTCCCCTCCCCTCCCCTCTCCTCTCTCTCTCTCTTCTCTCCTCCTCCACTCTCCCACGCCGCCGACGACGACGATGGCCGACGAGCACTTCTTCCCCGCCGGCGACTACTTCTCCACCTCCTCGTCCGGCGCCGGCACGGGCGGTGCGGGCGCGTTGCTGCCCGCCGCGGCGTACGGGACGATGACGATGATGCCGCCGTGGGCAGTGGCGGCCGCCGAGCAGATGATGATGATGGCGCCGGCGGCGGCCGCGGCGGAGTTCGACTCCGCGCTCAGCTCCCTCGTGTCGTCTCCGCAGGGCGGCGGCGGCGGCGACGAGATGGCGGCCATCGGCGACCTCATCGGCCGGCTTGGGAGCATCTGCAGCCACGGCGGCGCCAGCGCCAACAACTCCTGCTACAGCACGCCGCTCAGCTCCCCGCCGCGCGCCGCCCCGCCGCCGCCGTTCCGTGGCTACGCCGCCGCCGGCGGCAGGCTGTCCCGTGTCTCCAGCAGCAAGTCCCTCGGCGGCGCCGCCGCGGCATTGGACAGCTCCGAGGCCGACATGAACCCCACCACCGCCGCCGCCGCCGACCAACCATCCAAGCCCTCCGCCGCCGCCGCCGCCCGGAAGCGCAAGTCGTCGGCGAAGCCCAAGGCCTCGTCCTCATCCTTACCCACGGTACGACACCATACTCCGACCACCGCTCTCCATCACTTCTCCGATCTCCACTGATCACCAACCCCATGCACAATGCAGGCCACGGCGACGACGAACGCGAGCCCGAAGCGGTCCAAGGTCGCCGCCGGCGCCGGAGACGACGGCGACGCCGACGCCGACGCGGCGGAGGAGAAGCCGGAGCCAGCCAAAGACTACATCCATGTGAGGGCGAGGCGGGGGCAAGCCACCGATAGCCATAGCCTCGCCGAGAGGGTAATTAATCACCTAATTAATTAAATCCTAATTAGCTTTTTTGCAAGTACTACACTAATCCCAAAATTAATCACAATGCGAGGGCACCCCCTAATTGCGCACCGTGTTACTAATTGCTCTACTTATTGAGTTGCAAGGACGCTTAATTATTATTAAAATTTTAATTAGCTTTGTGTTTTGTTTAATATTGGTAGGTGAGGAGGGAGAGGATAAGCGAGAGGATGAAGCTTCTGCAGTCGCTCGTGCCAGGCTGCAACAAGGTAGTATGAACACAAACACACTCCAGCGGCTAATCTCATTCTTAAATTTCCTCCAAATTCATGTATCCAAACAAGTGGCTTCTTTTTTTTCCCGCTCCAAATTACACTCAAAATTTAAAATTCTAGTTTTAGAGTTTAATTAATATCAAAAGCAGTTGTACTAATTTGTAATATTAGAATTCCGTTATACGGGGCAGTACTGAAAATTAGTGGTCAAAAATGTATTTTCGAGGACGCGCATTAAGGGGGAATAGTAACCTAACGTACAAAACGGACTTGCCTGTGTGGCAATAATTAAGTTTAATATATATACAATTACTTTAGTTTCAGTATTGCCTAGAGCTAGGAGTTGGACTTTTTGCTACTGGGATAGATAAAATTAAGTAAAAAAATAATAATCTTTTTTGTACCGAAAGTGTGAGCACTAACTGCGGTGGTTAGTCTATGCAGCCAGTAGTAATTTTGACCGTAATGCATGTAAGCTACTAGTAGTACTCCTAAGTTAAGCTCCCAGTGGTCCAAGAGGATATAATAATAATTGATTAGTTAATAATCTGAGAGGCTCTTGCTCTGTACTTAAACTAATCAAACCGGCTAATCAATTGCAAGGTCCTGGTGGTTTAGGTGGTGCGCACGATTATTTTAGTTGCCCCAATTATTGCCACGGTAGTGATGCCACCGCCGGTGGTCAAATTTGGGTTGAATTTTAAATTTGGTTGATAACTTTTCTTACCTTTTTAAAATTTATTGCTGAGTTTTTTTCTAGATGATTGTTTATTGTTTTTGTTTTGTTAATTAGTTAGCAAATAAATGTGAATGTTGCGGTGTGCAGATCACCGGCAAGGCTCTCATGCTGGACGAGATCATCAACTATGTGCAGTCGCTGCAGCGTCAGGTCGAGGTACCAATGCAAGCATTTGCTTTAATAGTGTGCTAAATGAACTTGTTTTAATGACAATAAATATGTTGGAGAAAAATGTTGTTGTGTTCTCCTTCTGTCGTCCTAGCTAGCTCTTATTTGAAGTTATGTATGAAATTAAGCCCAAAAGCTAAATTTTGACATTGGTGTGTCTCACAGTTTTTGTCCATGAAGTTGGCGACCATGAATCCTCAGCTGGACTTTGACAGCCATTACATGCCTTCCAAAGATGTAAGTATAGCATCTGAAAACACTTTTATCTGATCTAGAGAGACAGTTGACACAGAGTACTATTACGATATTGTCCCTCAATTTGCAAATGTTATATTCGCCGCACTCGGGGTATCATTTTCAGATGAGCCATATGCCAGTACCCGCATACCCGTCAAGCGATCCGACCACCACCACCGCGTTCTCCTACACCGGCTCACCCGCCACTGCTGATCCATTCACCGTCTACAACTGCTGGGAGCTCGACCTCCACACCGCTATGCAAATGGGAGCCACCACCGGACTCAGCCAAGACGGTCCAATCGCAACGATGGCACCCTCTCCCTCGCCATTGCCGCACCATCCTCCTCTTCACGGCTTCTACGGTAAGTGAAATCGAACCACCACATCTCCTTACATCCCTAACAAATTATACATGAATTTTTAAAAATACTCAATTTTTTTTTTAAAAAAAGTTCAAAAATAAGATTATTTTTTTTACTGGACTACAGTAGTGGAGTGGTGGTGGTCATACTACTCCAGTACGGTAGGTTTGTTTGTCCAAGTTTGTTGAGTTTCGCTGTTGGTGGTAATTGGGCGCAGGGGGGCAGCAGCAGCAGGGGACGACAGTAAACCACATGAAGGCCGAGCCATAATAAATGCGGCGACCTCTCCTTCTGTACATACGCCCAGCCGCCGTACGTGTACTCCGCTTTTCTGCTCCCATCCTGCAGCATCAGCATCACCAGCAGCAGCAAACCCAAGCTCACAATCATTGCCATCAAAGAAGAAAGAAGAGGATGTTGTGTGTGACTGTGTGTGTGGCTTTGATCATGGCTTTGGCTTGATCCTACAAAAGCCACTATCTTTTTTTCCGCTTTTCTACCCCTCTGCCGTCTGTCACTGCAGGTGGGGCCCAGCTGCACAGGGAAGGAGAAGGTTTTCCAAGGCTTAACTTTTTCCAGATGCAGTGTCATATTGTTTAGGCAAAGAACTTGTTTTGATGTTGTGATGCTTGTAGGACAGAGGAGTATATGTGTAGTATGTCTGGAAATGGCAAGGCAGGGGAGCTGTGTGACCTTTGTGTGTGCTGGTTGCATGCCCTAACTGTAGAAAAAAAAAAGAGGAGGATTGTGCTAGTGATGTTAGTAGTGGTAGTGGCTTTGTAGGATTTGGCATGCATGGGGATGTATGTACTATGTATGTAGAGATTGGAGAGGATTTTGAAAAACACCTTCCTTTTTTGTGGACATTGTTTTGTATCAAGAGTACTGGAATCATCATGCATGCAAGAAATGTTCTTTGAACAATAATCGACGATGTCGTTAGTATTCTTGATGTGGTTGTTTATGTTAGTTTAGAATCCTTTGGTTGTCAAAAGTTATCCGCATTATAATCTGGATGGATTTAGAATCTTGGGGACAATCAGAGGATGAGGGACAATATTACTATGGTTATATATATCCCATTCACTTCATCTTTCACCAGTTTTTGCCATAGATTTTTGTGTTGATCCTTGTCACTGGAGCAAATTTTTTGTTATCAATAAACTAAAGATATATACCCAATTGAGCCGCAACGATGCCATGGCCTCCATATGCATTTTGTTATGACGTCTTAATAAATGGATCCATCATCATCTGCATTTTGTTATGACTTCTTGAGAAATTGATCCATCATTGATATCTGCAGAGAGTCTGCACATGTACTATGAGGAGTATGCAATAATTTTTATCTTCTCCCAAATAATCGATCGGCAAAAGGAAAACATGTGTTTCCTGTGTCACTAATACCATATAGTTCATAGGCATGTCGGCGATTGTGCACTTCCTATAACCATAGCTAATCCCCCCTACAACCAACACACAATTGAAGTGTTTGAACCAACAAAATGGTAGTACTACATCAATAATGCATCAACCTAATGAAATGAAAAGATAACTTCTTCCTTTTACCAGCATTGGCATTTCCAACCAAGATCCCCCTAGATGCACACAACATGATCAGTGTTAATCATGGGATCCCCTCTAATCACCTCCACACTCTCAATCATTGTTTCATCTGTTGCCATATCCTAATCACAGCAGGGCCCCACAGTGCTTTCTCCCTGTGGAATCTAGCCAGTAGGGGGAGGGGGCTTGATCCCAGCTGGCATGTGGGCCCCACCCACATCAACCCTTTTGGATCTTCTTCTTCCATTCTCTACTCCTACTACATCCCTCTTTCACATTGCAGGCAGCTACCAGCTGACATTGGAGTACTTGACAAGTCCTTAAACAAGTGCACTTTTGGGGGCCTTTAATTCAGCTGTAGTAGTAGTAGTAGAAGAAGAAGTAATTAAATTTCTTGTTGTCTTGTGATGCATTTTCTTCTTCATGTCTCTGCCCTTCATTAAGTCAAGTGATGTGACAATGGATGCTGGACCCTTTTTTACCTGCCTCCCTGACCGGCCGTCCTTTATGCAGACATCAAGTCGGTGAGTACCAAGCAGCTCAACTGTAATTCTGTCATTAAGTTGATGGTTAGTGCATGCAAATTGTCATTAGCATCAGCACAGTTAAGTGATGATTAAATTAAAGCACAGTTGTGTGAGATGCTAACTACTGATTAGGGAGGTGTTAATCTGGGGATTAAGGCAAGGCTGGCAAAAGTTGGTCAGAGGCTGGTCAAAATTGAAACAAGGATTTGGCCCAAGCAAGCCAGGTTGGGAGATTTGGAAGGTTCGGTCAAAAGATGCAGGGAATAATTAAGATGTGGTTATATACTTAATTACAAGGTAATACATAACAAAAATTGTCACCCAGCCTGTTAGTAGTTAATAGTCTACTGATGCACAATTTCCACTTAGACAGATCAGTGATCCATGTCCAAATGTCATGCATGTTCAGACGTTGATACAGAATGAACTTCCTAGAAGCTTAATTAACCGTGTGAAGTGATCTTACCTGATCCCAAATGCAGGTCAGAACAAAATGCAGATCAGATTTCAAGATGCATATCAAATAGTAAATCAAAATGGAACATTGTTAGCCGGCGAAACATATTCAATGGAAACCTTGATGACTAGCTGGTGGGTGGTGACCAGGGTTTGCACAATCGTTCCATCATAAAAAATCACTAATCAGTGATTTCCTAGATACCGCGATAACCGAGCGGTTACTAATAAAACCCGAGTAGATTAGGACGAATTCTGTAAAAATCTGAATTTTTATTTTTTTTTATTTAGCTGATTTACAGATCGATTTCTAAATACAACTGGTTCGATAAGGGAGACTGATAACCACAACAATCAAGCGGCTGTCGATCGTCGCATTTTGAATTATACAACTATAGCTGACACCACAACATCGCACTTTCAATTATACAACTGGATTTGTGTGTGGTGATCCGGCGTGGCAAAAAGATTCCTCAACTCGTAGCACATTCTTTCTGCTTAATCCTAGGAAATCAACCAGTAATCTAAGCTAAAATCAATGTACCAAAGTGGGTACTAGCCATGCAGCCAGTGGCAATGTTCCCTTGCATTTCTTTTTCGATTACACGATAAGCACACACATTACAGTATACTCACACACCCGTGAAGCGTGAATGTGCCCCCCTAACACATGCTCCAGCGAGACATATATCTGATCCCGTATTACAATCCTGTTAAAAGTTCACCTATACATGTATAATATTCGTAGTCACTACGATTTAAACTCTAGTGAGTGAAGCCATGCACCCACGATTCCACCACCGCACAGCCAATGCTTCCTCGGTTCCCTTGCATATTGTCACCGCTCAAATCACTCACCAAGATCGAAGTGCTTTATTTGTACTACAAAATTAACGGTGTGTTTAGTTCACGTTAAAATTGGAAGTTTGGTTGAAATTAGAACGATGTGACGGAAAAGTTGAAAGTTTATGTGTGTAGGAAAGTTTTGATGTGATGGAAAAGTTGAAAGTTTGAAAAAGAAAAGTTTGGAACTAAACACGATGTAAAGGCATGTTTTTCCTCTCTACAAAAGTATATTAGTGAAAAAGAAGAACAAAAGAAAGAAAGAAAGGAAGAAAGGTGAAAAGAAGGTTGGATGTCCTCTCTCACCGGCCTACATATGTTGTTGCTGTTGTTTGTTTCTGTGTAGCGTGTGCTTTCCATCATACCCTGCCAACTGGCTTATGCATCGTCTGCTCTCTTCTTTTCTGACGTCGACCCATGCTCAAAGCCATCGATTGCATATGTGTGTACGTACTGATGACAATTGACACTGCAGTAGTTGTGATGTGCGGGACCTCAATTTTAAATCACGTGATCCAAATTCAAACGCGTCTTTGTGCGGTGGTTTCTTTTGCGACATTGTTAACCTCGGATTTCGACAACAGATCGAGCATCAATAGATGGATACGTCAAAGTGAAAGATGTTGAGTTAGAAATCAAAGTATAAATTATGTATTATTTCCCTAGAGTACAAGTTTGAAAAACACGCCGTCATCGCTTCGCTTATTTTGATTATAAGTTGTACTCCCTCCGTCCCTAATATAAGAGATTTTGAGTTTTTTTTGTTTGAACTCTTTCACCACTCGTCTGATTCAAAAAATTTGTGCAAATATTAAAAACGAAAAGTTGTGCTTAAAGTACTTTAAATAATAAATTAAGTCAAAAAAATAAATAATAATTCCAAAAAAATTGAACAAGACGAGTGGTCAAACAGTTCAAATAAAAACTAAAAATCCCTTAGGTAGTGTTTGGTTGCAAGGATGGGATGGGATGGGATGGGATGAACCCACTTTTAGAGGTGTTTGGTTGAGAGGTGAGTGGGATGGGATGGTCCCTGGAGAGGAATATTCCTCTCAGATCCGGGATGAGATGGTCCGCCAAAATCGGACGGACCAATCCATCCCACTTCGACGGACAAAACGGCGTCAACTCCCGCACGCAGCCTCCCGCTCGGCTCCGCCGCAGCGCCGCCACGGCCGCTCGTCCCTCCTCCGCCTGCTCCCTCCCCCAGCGCCGCTCCGTCCTCCTCCGCGCGACTGCCGCCGCTCATCCGCGACCGCCACCGCTCGTCTGCGACCGCCGCCGCCTCGTCCGTGTCCGACCTCCGCCTCCGCGACCGGCCGCCGCCTTGTCCGCGACCGACCGTCGCCGCGAGGCGCGCTCGTCCGCGCCTCGCCTCACCTCGCCTCCGGGACCGGCCGCCGCTCGTCCGCGCCTCACCTCGCCTCCGGGACCGGCCTCCGCTCGCTCGCGCCTCGCCTCGCCTCCGGGACCGGCCGCCGCTCGCCTGACCGCCGCCTGTCCCTCCTCCGCTTGCTCCCTCCCCCGGCGCTGCTCCGTCCTCCTTCGCTTGCTCCCTCCACCTCCGCGACCGACCGCCGCCGCCTCGTCCGCGTCCGACCTCCGCCTCCGCGACCGCCGCCGCCTCGTCCGTGTCCGACCTCCGCCTCCGCGACCAATTGCCGCTGCTCGTCCGCGCTCGCCTCGTCTCCGCGACCGCCGCCGCTCGTCCGCGCCCGCCGCCACCTTCGCGACCGTCGCCGCTCGTCCGTGACCCGCCTCCGCCTCTCCTCCGCTCGCGCCGACGAGCTCCTCAACTTGCGCCGACGAGCTCCTTCGTCCTCAATCTCACCCGCAGCCTGGAAGCTAGCCGCTGGGAGCAGACGGCCCTAACGTCCGTGAAAAATTGTTCATCCCATCCCACCTCAATCCCTTCTACCAAACAAAAAACTATAACCATCCCATACCACAAACCAAACACACAATTGGAACCATCCCATCCCAAAAAACTGGGATGGGTTAGACCCATCCCACTTGTCCCCAAACCAAACACACCCTTATATTATGGGACGGAGGGATTAACTGATTATCAACAATAAAAAATAATTTATAAATAAAATATATATATATATATATGTTTTCTTCTTAGCAATTTAAAAACAAATATTGGGAAGTAAACTATGATGAATGAACCCAAAAATCAAGTTTAAAATTAAATTTTAAAATTTAAATTTTAGTTGCGGCTTATAAGTTGAAGAATAAACGATAGGAGTCCATGGATATTTACCGGATATATGAAGATTGGCATACATATTGTTTATTTGGAGTACTCTCTAAGGTCACACATTTTAAAGCATGCATAGTGAAACTAAAAGTGAAAATAATGGGCATCATTTAAACATAACAGTGTCTAATATGGAGGAGAGAGTGAAGCAAATGCGCATAAACAGCTCACAAGAGTGAAAATGGCTCAGACACGGCTCTAACACATTTGTTTTCATTTTTCTTTAATCGGAAATGAAAACTGGAAAGGAATTTCACTATAAAAAATCATCTTTGTAGGTGCCCCTTTTTATTTTTAGAGGCGGTCTAAAAAGTCTCGCTTGTGAAAATGTATGGAGAGGTCCCTGATCAAGGCCCACCTGGTAGTTTTCGGTCGAACGCATAAAAAAAAGAGGGCAGTCTTTTACACCGTCACCAACAAAAATCGATTTTAGCTTGCCCACTGCTAAAATAGATTTTCGCTAACGGTTTGCTGCCCGCATGTAAAAATACATTATTTTCACCGACTTGAAGTCACAGGCATTGCTGGCCACTTGTAAAATCATGTTTTGCTCATTCGTGATTGGCTTTTTCTAAGTAGTGATTAATTGTCCAATAGAGGTACAGATCGAGTGAATATGAGCGGAAGGGACATGTACTGATTCTTCATTTTGTACTCCATATTTTAATGTAATGACACCGTTGACTTTTTGTCTAACGTTTGATCATTCGTCTTATTAAAAAAATTATGTAATTATCATTTATTTTATTGTGACTTGATTCATCATCAAATGTTTTTTAAGCACGACATAAATATTTTCATATTTACACAAAAAATTTGAATAAAACGAATGGTCAAATGTTGATAAAAAGTCAATGGCGTCATACAAAATATGAGAGGAAGGGACAAACATTGACTCTCAACTAAAGGATTGTAGTACAATAGGCATCTATGGTAAGAATCCATGGGCCATTTGAGAAGGGAATACTTTTAGGTGAATTATATTGTAGGACAATTCGGTTGCGGGAAATAAATATTGAGGTCGTTTAGCTTAAACGAAGGAGATACGTATAACGTGTCCATCAGTAATGCTCCTCTGTAACAACTGAGTATAAGACTTTTGCAGGAATTAGTTCACCTTCCACATAAATTCTCCATTCAAAGGAGACATTACTCCCTCGGTTCTATACAGATGTTTTGAGTTATCATAAGTCAATTATTTTTAAGTTTAATTAAATTTATAAAAAATATAGTAATATTATTAATAAAAAAGTACTCCATTAGTTCTAAAATGAAGTTATTTCTACCACTGGAGTATTATGCTAAAATAGAGCTATTTTTCACCTATCCTCTCATATCAACTAATCAGAATCATTTTTTATTTAATTTTATTACATATTTTCTCTTCTCAACCAATCACAGTCTTTCCCAAATCATTTACATCTACTTTCTTATATTATTCATACCCAACTCTATAACTGTTTACATTCTGGACTTGTAAAATATACAGAATTTCTAAATGGCCATTGACAACAAAATTGGGATCAAAATCTTTCAAATTTTTAACCTCAGGACATGTGTCATGATTCATACTCCAGCGACCCCTTCTGTGTCCCTGGCGAAGTTCCAGCAATCAGAAACGGCACAATGAGTTAGGGTTTAAGATCTTGGTTTAGGGTTGGGTTGGGGGAAAGGGAAAGGGGAGGGGGGGTCAAGAGGCTTAGAGGGATGGCCGTGGGAGGCGGCAACCCGTTGTAGTGGGGGACATGAGCAGGCGGGTTTAGTGCTGCAGTAAACCGAAGTTTGTAGTTAGGAGGTGACAGTCGGTGATGGCGGATCGGTAGTGGGGAGCCCAAAAGGAGATAAGATGGCGGGCCATGAGCACTTGCTGTCATCACCTGCTTAGGAAAGAGAAGTGCGAGGGAAGGAGGCTAGCCATGGGTGCATCGCTGACGCCATTGACAACTTTAGGCCAGCTGGCGAGGCTATGCGGCGGCGCAGGCATCGCACGCTAGGAACGACGAGAGAGGAGAGGAGATGGGTCACAGCTAGAAGTGTAGTGCACGAATCTCAAAGCGATAAAATGGTCCAAAATTTACAAGATTCAGCTTTTCTATCAAAATACCATATAGTCATTCCCTAAAATATACTATATTTAATGATGAAGTTGATGGGATTAATTTTGTGTTACAGATGTTGGTATGTTTTTTTTTGTAAGTTGCACATTGGTCTACCTATGGTTACCAAGGTTTCACCTTGGAGAACCCCCTCAACAAAGTTTTCGCTTGGGCTAGATATAATTACCTTTTGTTGCCCTTTGGATCACATGTGCCCTTCATCTCCCACTTTTTCTTTTTCCCATGCAAATCTCTGGTTGACGGACAATATCTTGACTGATCCTAACTTGGTGTTGGAGGTATGTGCATCCCATCTCAATGAAGGTGAGGGTGAGGTAACAGGATCTGCTCATCAGTGGGAGTATATAGAAGCCACGGTGGAAGTCTTCCGCCAGCGACCTCTATGGAGGTTCTTCAGGCTTCTAGATGTAACTAGCCAACCCCTGTGCTCCACCCATGGTTTCAATGTAGAATCAAATTGGTGTTGGGGAATGTTAGGGATGAGAAAAACTAGAGTGAAAAAGAGAAGGATGAAGAAGTAGGGGTAGCCCAAATTGCGAAAGATAAAGTAACTTTAGCTAGCCCAAATTAAAACCTCGTTAAAGGGATAATTCAAGATGAAACATTATAATGTGAAATTTACTCTTTTTCTCTATAAACGTTATCTATCTATCTATCTATTATCTTCTATTATATACTAAAAGTCCATTAAACTTCCTACAAACGCTCCTAAGTCGCCATGTGAAATCTTATAAACGCTCCTAAGCCGCCACATGGCACTCTAAAAAATAACCGTTGATTTTCATTAAATTTGGTTGACCCATTATTTATAACCATTAGATTTATTTTTTTTTTAAAAAAAAATCATATCCTAAACTCGGCCCCAACAGGCAT
This sequence comes from Oryza sativa Japonica Group, assembly GCF_034140825.1. Taxonomy (NCBI): domain Eukaryota; kingdom Viridiplantae; phylum Streptophyta; class Magnoliopsida; order Poales; family Poaceae; genus Oryza; species Oryza sativa. The sequence continues at coordinate 17,071,104 of NC_089038.1, read as the reverse complement.
TACATACGTGCGTTGTAAGTTACGTACGTATTCCCCCCTTCCTTCGATTCCCTATTTCTATTTTCTATTAATTATTTCTCCTATTTTTATGCTTTATTTGTTAAAAAAATTAAGTAACTACGATATGTAAATCATATAATTGTTTTTTTATCCATCGATATCTTTTGATTGTTTACGACCAAATTCACGGTTAAAGACTAAATTTCACTATAATTAAAAGTTGAAAAGAAATATGTTACATTTCAGCTATATTTTTTGACTTTTGCATGCATTTCAAAAAATTAGAATAAATAATAATAATAATAATAATAATAATAATAATAATAATAATAATAATAATAATAAGGAAAAAGTATAAATTACCCCCTGAACTATCGTGGTCGTCCGAATTACCCCCCTAAACCACAAAACCGGACATTTCTTCACCCCCAACTATGCAAACCGGACGAATTACCCCCCTCGACCCAATCCGCGGTGGTTTTGGTCTACGTGGCATACGTGTGGCAGCCCAGTCAGCATTTTATTTTTTTTTTTAAATGTGGGACCCACCTGTCATAGACTCATAGTCTTTCGTCTCTCTCACTCATCCTCTCTCTCGCGCGCAGGACAAGCGGCAGCGGCAGCGCACACGGCGGGCGGCTGCGCGGGTCAAGCGGGAGCGGCGGCGCGCACGGCGGGAGGCGGCGCGGGACGGCCGGTGGGCAGGGGCGGGCGGGCGGGCGGTCGGAGCGAACGGCGCGGACGGCGGCGCTCATGGCGGTGCGGGGACGGGCGGGGGCAGGTGGGCGGGCCGTCGGCGCGCATGGCGGCACGCACGGCACGGCGGAGACGCGGACGGGACGGTGGCCAGAGGCGGCGGCGAGGCGGGGGAGGGGGTGGGGCGGCGCATGTGGAGGCGGAGGCGAAGAGAGCGCTGGCGGCGGCGACGGGCGGCTGATACAGAGGTGGGTGCTGGTGGCTGCGGCGGGCGACTGAGGCGGAGGCGGAGCGGGCGGCCGGCAGCGGAAGCAGAGCCAGCGGCGCGACACGACCGGCAGCGGAGGCAGAGCGGGCGGCCCGCCACCCGTTCCCACACCCTCCCCCGCCTCGCCGCCGCCTCTAGCCACTGTCCCGTCCGCGTCTCCGCCGCGCCGTGCGTGCCGCCATGCGCGCCGCCGTGCGTGCCGACGGCCCACCCACCCGCCCCCGCCCGTCCCCGCGCCGCCATGAGCGCAATCATCCGCGCCGACAGCCTGCCTGCCCGTCCCCGAGCCGCCATGAGCGCCGTCGTCCGTGCCGTTCGCGCCGACCGTCCGCCTGCCCGCCCCTGCCCGCCGCCCGTCTCGTGCCGCCGCCCACTGTGCGCGCCGCCGTTGCCGCTTGACCCACGCGCCCCTGCCCACCACCTATCCCGCGCCGCCGCCCGCCGTGTGCGCCGCCGCTGCCGCTTGTCCTGCGCGCGAGAGAGGATGAGTGAGAGAGACAGAGAGTGAGAGAGAGAGAGGAGAGAGAGATGAGAGACTATGACAAGTGGGTCCCACATTTTTTAATAAATAAAATGCTGACTAGACTGCCACGCGTACGCCACGTAGACCAAAACCACCGCGGATTGGGTAGAAGGGGGTAATTCGTCCGGTTTGCATAGTTAGGAGTGAAGAATGTTCGGTTTTGTGGTTCAGGGGGTAATTCGGACGATCGTAATAGTTCGGGGGGTAATTCGTACTTTTTCCTAATAATAATAATAATAATAATAATAATAATAATAATAATAATAATATAGATTTTATCATCCTACATAACTTCACAATAATTAAATTAGATCTACAGTTCTAAAAGTAAAATGAATTGCCTATGTTCCTTCCATGGGGTTGGGACCTAATCTCCCTAGCACGCAAAATGAAGAAACTCATTAACGCATGATTAATTTAATATTAGCTATTTTTTTTAAAAAATAGATTAATATGATTTTCTAAAGAAACTTTCGTATATTTTTTTTTCAAAAATCGTACCTTTTAACAATTTGAAAAGTGTGCACCCGAAAGAAAAAAGGGATGACTTAGAAACTTAAAGCAAAGAACACAGAAGTAATGCTCCCAAAATATATTAGTTAGAAATCAAATTTGTGCTGAAAAATTAAGCAACTGTGATCTCTAAATCATATCAATAATGTTATTTAAATCACAAGACGTCCATGCCTATGCACACACCACATTCTTTATACTATTTTACATTTAAGGGCCCACATTCACTATAATTCAACTATGAAAAAAATATGTAACTTTTGGTTATATTTTCCGACCTTTGTGTCCAATTCAAAAGATTATAAAATTATGGAAAAAAATAATGATATAGATTTGATCACCGTATATAACTTAACAATAATTGAATTAGATATACGATGAAAAAACTGAATGGACCTAACTCTGGGTAATGTTCCCAAAAATACTCCTCTCATTCCGACATTATAATAAGTCAAAATAATATTGTTATATTTGTAGTGTACATATTTTGAAAATCTACTGTATACTTATAAATATATTTATGAAAAGACAAAAAAAAGATACATCTTAATCAATCAATAAAGGATTTATTCTATTTTTATACAATGAAGCAATAGTAATTAAAACGCATTAAACTTGTAAAATAAATATTCTTATTTATATACATACGTACTCTCTCTCCTCCTCTCCCCTCATTCAATTCTTTCTTCCTCTAAAGCAATAGTTTAAAATATTATTTTATTTATAAAAATAAATAATTCAAGATCCATATTACCCATATTTCACTGTAAATAATACGTCATTTATAGACAACTATGCGTGTCAACCAAATAAAAATATAGAACAATAAAAAATGATAATAACTACTATATCATCTTAAATCATTGTACATGCTCTATAGAGCACTAACAGTGTCACATATTACGTCTTAAATTTAAAAATAAAATATTAGAAATTATAAGAAAAACATTTGACCACCGGTTTCGACTTAAATATGTAGATCCATTATTTTCAACCATTAGATCTACTTAAATATGTAGATCCATTATTTTCAACCATTAGATCTACTTTTAAAGAAATCTTAAGCCGCTAAGAGTTACTACATCTTAATAGTTAGAAAAAAAATATTTGAAATTTTAGGAACAAAACAATAGATCATCGGTTTTCACTTAAATCATTTATAAAAAAATAGGAAAGAAACCGCCCACCCCTCCCCCAAACTTCGCCCTCCTCCTCCCATGCGCACAAACACAACACTACCAGTCCCCTCACCCCCTCGGCTCGCGATTTCCCTTCTACCCGTCTTTGATATTTTTATAGCTCTCAAACTAAAAGTAGAAATAATCAATAATAATAAAATATATATTATTTTTAAGACACACATCCGATTTCTAATCTAAATTGCTCTATTCATAATTAAACCAACAATTAAAAGATCCATAACGCCTATATTTTGAACTTAAAATAAGAGTGGTATAAAATATAAAACAAGAAATATAAAAGGAACATTTGTTCCTACTTTTCACTAAAATTAGAACAACTACTGCATGTTCCATGGCCATAACATTTTTTTAAGTGATTAGATATAACATTTTTTAAGTGCTTAGATATTACTGGCTTTCATGACATTATGAGTTCCTTCACATATTATTGCATATATAAGGCACAAAAAGGTTAGCGGTTTATAGTTGGTTGAGAAGTTATTTTTGTAATTATTAAACTAATATGTTCGGACTCATATTGATTAGGTATTTTCTTTTTTTTTTTAAAAAAAAAAGATACTATAGATCACCATATATCAGGGAAGGGTGGTCTACGATATACCTATAGAAATTTATATGTAAATATGTAACAAACTGCGTCAATTGAATCAACTAGGATGACTAGCTTGGTGGTACAAATAAAACATATTCATTAACAATAATATTATTTAGGATTTGCTAAAAAAAGAAAGCCCCTAATCATTTTATTAAAAGACAAAACACCGCATGGTTCTAAACAAATCAAATCTAAATCCTTTCTACATAATGTTAGATAATTGTTTATCGAATGTATTAAATATTCCTATAAATATTGTCTAACAAATATATTTGAAAAATTATCAAAGCAACACTGATGAGGATAAGTTATGGATAAACATTACTTTTGAAATGGCAAGTGACATCTGGTTGATATTTTGTCATTTTAAGATTTTTTTCAAACATAATATCTAATACATGTCCACGCATTGCGTGGGCTACCTTCCTATGGCCTTGTTTAATTCCCAAAACAAAAACTTTTCACCCATCACATAGAATATTTGGACACATGCATGGAGTATTAAATGTAAAAAAAACAATTACACAATTCGCCGGGAAATTGCAAGACGAATCTTTTAAGCCTAATTGCGCCATGATTTGATGATGTGGTGCTATAATAAATATTTGCTAATGATAGATTAATTAGGCTTAATAAATTCATCTCGTAGTTTCCTGGTGAAATCTGTAATTTATTTTGTTATTAGATTACGTTTAATACTTCAAATATATGTCCATAAAAATTTTCTCCAACTAATCGAGGTGTATATGAAACAGAACAGAACCTCAACCGCCGACTTCTACGCAGTACCATTCCAATTTTCACCACCGCAGGGGGGCAACTTTTGCGAGGCATATCATCAGCTGGCTGCCGCGCGCTGCAATTAATTTACCCCTATTCCTGCTACTACGGCCGGAGATTTCAGCCAAGTCAAGCTGCTCTCGCCATAGTGCACACCTCGCATAGCATATGCAGTATACAGCGATGAGCGATGAGCGATGGGCGATGTGCGATATGATGGCCCACGCTACTACTACTACCACCACCAGGTTTATATTACTGTTGATAACCGTACGGTTACCGTGGTTACCGGTCTTACCATGGATACGGTAATAGAAAAACAGCGGTAACCTTCTTAAATTCAAATAAATTTAAAAAATAATTTAAATTTTTTTATTAAATTTTACATTGTTTCATACGGTTTTTTACCGTTACCGCATGATACGTGATAACCTGGTCCCGACGGTTTCGGAAACCCGACTACTGCTACTACTGAAGATGACGATGATCACCAATCTGCAGCTAGCTAAGCTAAGCTAAGCTGCCCGCTCTCTACTCCTACGTTAGGAGGAGTACGCGGAGCAGTGCAGTGCAGGGGGCGCGGCTTTCTCGGTCGCCAAGGGGGGAAGGGCGCAGGGATCGAGGGCAGACTGACAGCACAGTCCTCTCATTGACGACTGTGTCGTCTTGCTCGCTCGCTCACCGCCTCACCGTCATCCATCCATCCATGGCGTCACCTTGTATCCTGCATACTCTCCGTGCTTTTCTACTGTGCGCACTGCCTGCTCGCTCTGTCTTAAAAAAAATAAAAAGTAAATTTCACAAAATACAGATATATGAATTAAATTATTATAAAACAACAGATTTAAGATGACGTATCACAAAACTACAGATTTTACACTAAATTTATTATAAAACTATATTTAAGATATAATATCACAAAACTACAGATTTAGTAACAAAGTTATCACGGAACTACATGTGTAGCACCAATTTAATTACAAAACTTGGATGTTTATAACTCAATCATAATATTAGTGCTAAGGATTTAAACCCCAAAACATGTAGCTTTATGATAATTTTATTATTAAATCTATAGTTTTGTGATACTTAGTATTAAACCTGTAGTGTTGTGATAATTTTATTGTTAAATCTGTAGTTTTATGATACATCACCTTAAATATATAGTTTTCTGATAATTTGGTTAAAGTACATGTAGTTTTGTGAAATTTACTAAAAATAAATTCAATTCTAGAGATCCATGTGTTCAGATTCATTCCTAAAACATGTGTCCAAATTCATGCCTAGAATTAGATTTTTATTTGGACGGTGGGAATACACCTAGGATCGTACTCCGAAATACTCTCTCTATTTTAAAATACTTATATACAAAAGTATATTTATTTTTATTTATAAATTAATTTATAGTATTGAACATAAATATAGCTATATACGTGTAGATTCATATAAAAAAGTAAAAGTATTTTAGAACAGAGGTAGTATAAGGTGAAGATATAAAAGGTTCGCAGCTAAAATCTCTGCTTCACAAGAAACGATCTCAGGGAAAGCAGAGGAAAATTTCCTTCCCATTGTATTCTCCTTAAGAAAAACAAAGAAAAAAAATTCCACCCACTCCAACGTATTTTGTTTTATTTCCTATATTTTTTCCTTTCTCCTGTCCGAATATGTGTTTTACAATCCTATCTAATGAAGTTTCATTTGTTTTTCAATCTCTGGTTTTTACCATGCATTTTTATCCTTCTTATGTGTTATCACTATATGTTTTTACAAACATGTTTCAGGAAGAGATTTTAGCTGGTTAAGCAAATAGTCCTTCCTTCCCAAATTAATCATCATATAATGAAATTCAAAATTTCTTAAATTGATCATCATATAACCGTATGGACACGGATTTCATCAAAATACAATTAATACAGCATGAGAGAATATGTGCATGCTAAGGTGTAATTGGCATGGTGTTTTAATTGATGTATGCATTGTGGGAGAATGTGTGCATGGTGTCTTGATTGATTTGATTTAAATTATCCTTAGTGTTGGTGTATAAATATATATGATGATTAATTTGGAAAGGAGGGAGTATTAAGGTTGACGTTAAATTATTTGCATGTATGTGATATAAAAATCACGCCTAGCAACACAACTACCATTGAGCAATAAATACAGTAGTCAGATGGATCCGAAAATTATGCCCTCCATCTATTTGATAGTCATATTTCATCTTGGCATAATGACCAAGGATAATTAATTCTACTTATCATCCATTTAAATATGCTACTAGCTATTCCTCGTAAACAAGTGATTCATTAACATTTACATTTCTCGATGCCCATGTAGCCAATCTTATGTGGAAGAATAGAGAGTCACGTATTAAATCCGAGAAAGTCATTAAGAGAATATATGGTTGGATTAAAATATGCCTATCAAAAGTAAATTTTTCAGATTTGGAAATATGCTTATCAAAAGTAGATGGAGTGAGTAGTGTTCTAAATTCTCATATATTTTGAAGTTGCCGACGTGTTCTTAAGGGGAAGATTGTGAAATCAATATTTTTTACTTAAAAGTTTGAATAAAGTGCATGGGCGGTCCTTAAACTTGTAATGATGTGTCATCTGGGTCCCTAAACACTCAAAATGAATACCCAAGTCCCATAACTTATCATAGTGTGTCATCTAAATCCCAAATCGCCACAGCCCCTTCAAGATTCTACATGGCGCTGATGTGGAATACCACACGGACATGACGTGACAAATGAAATCCATTTAAAAATTTTCATTTTTCATTTTTATTTTTTTCTTCTCTTTCTTTTCTCCTTCTCTTTTTTTTCCTTTCTTCTCCTTTCTCTATGACCCGAGCAGAAGAAAAAAGAAAAAAAAGAAGAATGAGAAGAAAACAAAAAGGAAAAAGAAAAAGAAAAGAAGAAAACGGTAAAGAAAAGGACACGTCATGTCCATGTGGCATGCCACATTATCGCCACGTAGGATCCTAGAGGGCCTGTGTCGATTTGGGACCTAGATGATACACTTTGACAAGTTCTGGGACCTAAATCTGTATTTTGAGAGTTTGGGGACCTAGATGACGTAATCCTACAAGTTTAAGGACCGCCTATGCACTTTACTCTAAAAGTTTTGTGATGAACTATTGGTTTTACAAGTGTTTGAATTGAATATGGTGAAGTGTTTTCTTTGACTGACTCTCATTCTATAAGTGATCGGCCCAACTGATCAGGTATGGCCATACGATAAGAGATGTATGTGTGGTTGTTGGATCAGGTTGCGCAATAGCGGGACCAACAGACTCCAATGTGGAGTTGGTTTCCAATGTGGAGTTGGTTTTGGGGTAAATTTGTGCTTCCTGATGATTCTTTAATGTTTATAACCTTTAATTGTTTCATATGCTTATCATATACTATTTGGGTGCTATGAGTCACGTTGAGAAAGAATTTGTGTTCAAGTTTTTTTTTTCATGTGTGAACATGTCTTGAGGCCATGTGAGTATTATCGATGATGGATCGGGAGTCAACTTAAGAGAAGTTGATTTCTAGATGATGAAGAAAATCATACGAGATGCTCAGGCTAAAGAAAAATATACATTGAAGTGGAGTTTTCATATGGCATATATGAGATGTATGTGTGGAAATGAATTAAATTCGGATAGGGATCAAAGTTCGGAAAGCTTGAGTTCAATTGTAAAGAGATAAATTGTATCTTCGTTGAAGAGGGTTTATTGGGGAATAGGACTACTAATTTGAATTGGCTTCATAATTTTTGAGCAGTTCTTTTGGGTATAAATAGATGAGAAGTTTAGACTCAAGAGTAAAACTTTTGAAGGAGAGAAATTTAGAGTTTAGCCATGAGTTATGACTTGTATTCATGAGTTGAAACATGGGTACTTTGGAGGCACTTTACAAACACACAATTTTTATGATCCTATCATTCAACCCTTCTTTTGTAGACTTAAACTGTGTTCGGAAGGAGAGGTTGGCAACATCTTTCTCGTGCATGGAAAACGGAGTTGTTTGTTGATATATGATTAATTAAATATTATCTTAAAATTGAAAAATAAATTAATATGATTTTTAAGTAACTTTTCTATATTTTTTTAAAAAACATTTAGCAGTTTGAGAAACATACACATGAAAAACTCCCGAACACAACTTTAGTTATTTTATTGGGTTAATTAGATACATGCCGTTATAAATTTAACGGATTTGAAATATGCCATTACAATTCTTGTATTTGTACCAATGCCATTACAATTTTTATATAGTTTGCAACATGCCACTTGTATACACGTATTTTACCTATATTAGACAAAAATGCCCCCCCTCTTTAACCTCTCGTCGTTCATCGTCATCGTCACCTCGCCATCGCTGCCCACATAGGTCACCGCCGGCGCCATCCTCTGCGTCCCCATCCTCATCGCCGATTCCCCTCCTCCGGACCATCGCCGGCTTCCCCGCCTCCGCCGCTGCAGCCCGGGACTTCGCCAACGATCTGTTCGACGTGGCGCTGTTCCTGCACACCTCCGGCACCACGGCCTATCCACCGCCGCCAGCGCCGCGCGGAATGCGATGCTCGCGCCGGCGTGGCTGCCCATCAGGAACAGGGGCCTGCAACCGGGCGAGCCCGCGGCGTACGAGCACACCCACCGGACCGCGCCAGCGTCGTCCTCGAACGTGGCGGGTAGGCGGTCATCTACGGGTTTGTCTCGGCGTGGGTGTTCATCGGACTCAACGCGCTAGTGGCGAGGCTCAAATTCAACGGCCCGCTCGAGGCCACGCAGCTGCACGGCGGGTGCGGTGCGTGGGGCGTCATCTTCACGGCGCTGTTTGCGGGCTGTTCATCGGTGGCAGCGCGGCCGGCTGCTCGGGGCACACATAGTGGTCATCCTGGTCATCATGGCGTGGGTGAGCTTCACCATGGCGCTGCTGTTCCTGGTGCTCAACAAGCTGGGCTTGCTGCGCATCTCGGCCGAGGACAAGATGGCCGGCATGGACCAGACGCGCCACGGCGGGTTACCACGACGACGACGCGAGCGGCAAGCCAGACCTTGGCATTGGCGGGTTCATGCTCAAGTCGGTGCACGGCACGCAGGTCGCCGCCGAGATGGGAGGCCATGTCTAGCGGCATGGAGGAGCTGAGCTAGTAGTACACACATGCAGCATCTGCAGGTTCGTCGGTGTCGACGGAGGCGACGACTGCGGGGATGGTGGCCGCGAGGGCCGTGCAGGAGTTGTGGAACGGTTCGGACACCGAGCAGAAGAGGACATACCCACCGGTTCTGCTCGCCGGAGAGGGAGGGGACAACGACTGCGGTGTCCATCACTGGCTGCGCTTGCCACTACCATCGCTGGTCTCGTGGAAGAGAGGAGAGGGGAGAAAGAGGAAGAAGAAGGAAAGAAGGGCAATTTGATAAAAACAATTATTGTAAATGCATCTCAGTGGCATATCTCGAATATGTGTAAAATTATAATGGTATGATCCAAATACACGAATACTGATGGCATATTTCGAAACCGGCATATTTTTAATTCCATGTATCTAATTAATCCTATTTTATTCGATCTTACAAAATATTCCTCTTCCCACCCTGAACACTACCTCCAACGACTTATAATTCAGATCTAACCGTACACTGTTGTGCTCAAATCTGTTCTACTAGTTGCTAAAATTAATATGCAAGGCAAGTTGATCGATCAATATATCCATCGTGCTTCATTGTATAGCAACGAGGGCAAATGGACTATAATAAGGTACAAACATGCACGGTTACTAATTTGCATTGCTCCGATATTCATCGCAAACATTGACTATCTCCTCTATATTTGTGTATAATTTTTCTTCCTTGTGTTCCCCCCCAAAAAAAATTATATCTTCCTTTGTTTGTATTGTTCATCAAATTAACTTGGATCAAGAACTCGATGTATCATCGGCTAGAAATGCATGTGCAAAATGGACAGATATATTCAGAGGCTACATTCAATTAATACTGTTAATTAGCACGAGAAAGAAAAACAAAAAAACTAGGAAAGAGTGGACAAGAGATGAAAGAAGAAGCTAGGCATGGCCAAGCTGTATGGTCTATTTTGGTTAGACCAGAATCTACAGGGCTCCCAGAAACCTGTCTCCTCTTTCATGCTAGCTAGCTCTCCGTGACAAATCTACAGACATGCCATGTCACATACTTTCACAGTGAACCCATAAAAAACTAACCTAATACGATATGATACATCCTAATATTACGAATCTAGATATAACTCTATTTAGATTCATTATACTAGAATGTGTCACATTCAGTTTTAGATTCGTCTTTTTAGGATGGAGAAAGTATGTCTATATCTAGATTTATACAGTTCGACTTTTTTTTGTAGAAGGGGTGCAAGGAATAAGGGTAGATAGATCGGAAAACAATTCATGGCCATTTGGGTTGAATTAATGATTCATGGAGAAAAATATGCAGGGGTAAGAGAAACACATCATTATAAATTAGTCAGGTGCTATATAGTCCCTCCGTTTTAAAATGTTTGACACCGTTGACTTTTTAGCATATGTTTGACCGTTCGTCTTATTAAAAAATTTATGAAATATGTAAAATTATATGTGTACATAAAAGTATATTTAACAATAAATCAAATGATATGAAAAGAATAAATAATTACTTAAATTTTTTGAATAAGACGAATGGTCAAACACGTACTTAAAAGTCAACTGTATCAAATATGTTGAAACGGAGGGAGTATCATGGAGATAAATATGTAGGGAATGGCCTCTTAAAGAGAAGGGTCTAGGTTAACTGTATTAAAAAAACAGAGAAAAATAACTGATTGGTCGTAACTTTGGATGGACAGATTTGTTAATCGAGAAGAACTCGACATTGGTCTTGTTTGGATCCTCCGGACTATTAAATAGCTCTCCGGAATCTTGCTATTTAGGATTATTAAACGTAGATTATCGACAAAACCGATTTCATAACCCCTAGACTATTTTGCGAGACAAATCTAATGATGTATATTAATCCATAATTAGCGGCTGATTACTGTAGCATCACTATAGCAAATTATGGATTAATATACATCATTAGATTTGTCTCGCAAAATAGCCTAAAAATTATGGAATAAGTTTTGTCAGTAATCTACGTTTAATACTCTTAAATAGCAAGATTCCGAAGAGCTATTAAATAACCCTTCGGATCAAAACAGTGCCATTGTATAGAACCAGTTAATGGTACGTGGCATGTGTGAATATAACAGATCTCGAGAGAAAATCTGTAAAGATAAACCATCCATTGTTTGTCGCATATCACAAGCCTAAATCACGAGACGGGTTAATATATCAATCATATGTACAGTTAATTAAAATTGAATATCTGCTCTGCTTCATATATATTTTTAAAACTCCGTGAACTAGTTTTTCACGTGTGAGCCTATAACACCCCAAGTAACCTTACAATTACCAGCCCACATGCACATAATTAGGGCAATTCATTTTATGATTTTCTTATTATTTAAACATTTTTAATTTCAAAAATAAACTCTCCCAAAACTTATTACGATTCTAGACATTTTAACCAAGTCAGTTAGACTAGCATGACAAAACAATGTCATGTCAACTAAACTGATGCGGGTGCATTATTAGATCATGTCATTCTGACTGGCGTGATAGTGTAGTTTCCTCATGTCAGCCTAGATGGTGTGGCAAAGCAAATCATTACGGGTGGCGTCTCAGCATTTACTCCGTCACTCTACTTTACCACGTCCACTACGGGTGGCGATCTAATATTGCTTCGTCACTCTAGATGAAGTGGCGTGTCTAAAATGTTCAGATTTTAAAAAACAAGCTATGGTAGAGTTTGTTTTCTAAAATTACAAAGTATTTTAAAAAAATAAGAAAAATTAATCATTTCATCCTATACTCCATCCGTCCCATAAAAACCAACATAGTACTGGATGTGACATACTAATACTATGAATCTGGACATCCATTTGTCCAGATTTATTATACTAGAATATGTCACACCTAATTTTAGGATATATTTTTTTTTTGGGGTGGAGGGAGTAGGCTGTAAGGCGCGTGTGAGGGAGAGAGGGGTTTCTTTTGGGGGCCGGGCGGGGTTGATTGGCGTTAGGTGGAGGGTCTCATTAAAACGGAGGTGCCTCTGCCTGCAAACACAGTGACGGTCCTTCCAACTGCTGGGATGGCTGTCCCCTAGCGGAGATACCACCACAGCGACGTACCTCCAAACAAACAAAACCCAACAACGAGCTTTGCTATACCCCTATAGCTAGCAATGCACAGACGACAGCTGGGATGAAAAGAATATCGATCGATCGATCGATCCTCAATTATTTTTTCTCTGGATTGATCGATCGATCTCACAGTTCGATCGATTGGTTTACACGTGTGCTTGTTTTCCACTGGAGCAATAGTATTTTATTTTGTTTATATATATATCCTCCTTGTGTTTTTTTTAAGAAAAAATAATCTCGATCGTACGTCCTGATCGCGCTTTTATGGAAGATCACATTTTGTGACACCCTTTTGATCGATCGTTTTCTAATGCAATTTATTTTGAATAGAAATATGTTAAATGTAGTACAGAAATTTCTTTTGACCTCTTAATATGACTTCAGTTGTCGAAATGTTCCTAGAATTCATTAATCCCTACTATCTTATAAACACAACTCCGTACTTATTCCCTTTCTCTAGAGGAACAAGAGAAAACCATTCAAAAAAACAAACAAAAAAATCATTAAAAGAAACCAGTCAAGAAAACCTAGATAAAAATAGGGGGAAACGGGAAAAAAACTGAAACTTATCCAACAGAAAAACCGAGAAAAAAATTGCAAGTATATGTTTAAAATTGCAAGTATACTTTTCAACCTATATTTCTTTTCTCCAAAACATAGCTACTTCCAATGTTTAAAATTTTGCTTCAAAATATAGCTACTTCTCACACATACCAACCCAGTTCAACAAAAAACTTGAGATACCAAGGAAAGATGAGCAACTCACTTCATATTTTAACAACTTCTACACTTAGGTTAAGATTTTTTTCGCTTATGCTTATGCTTATCAACCAAAATTTGAATTTTCAACTTTCAATTTGGAGTTGATTTTAGGGTTTTTTTTCATTGAAGTTTATTTTTCAACAAATGCTTTTTAGATCGCTAAGAACATGTATATAAAAGTTTTAATTATTCACAAATTATTTTTCGTTTACAAATATGCCGTTTCGCTTATTCCCCGAATATACAAAACGATGGGGCTTTACTATTTCAATCTTAACCAATCACAATCATCTCTTATATATTTTTTCACGTACATTTTCATCTCAATCAATCATAATTACTTTTTATTTAATTTTATTGCTCTTTAATCTCTATAAAAACTTATATGTATAAATTTTTATATTTTAAGATAGAAGTAACCCTAAGCTCGAGCTTTTGAGTTGTGAACTTGTGAATTGTGATAGGTTGGAATAGTATGGATGGGTCGTCGGCCACCCGCGCCCACAATAACTGCAGTGACGACGACGAGAGGATTATCCTGCAAATAAGCAACGTGTGGTGCTAGCCACCGCCTCCTGTAGCGCCACAGGAACCCCCAACCGAAATTAGCTAGGAGAATGGTAGTACTACATGCGTATGCACAGCAATTACTTCAAAACTTTTCACAATTTAATTTTTCACCAACGGTCAATCAATCGCACCTGCTGTGTCTTTCAGGACCACCTCTGTCTCCGGGCTAGCTCGCCTTCCAAAAGTAGCAATTTCACGTGAAACAATTCAACTCCCGTTGAAAACAGAACAGATTGATATGTTCCAAATAAACCCATAATATTTGTAATTTTGTAGAGATTTTTTTATTTCACCCAAAATCTCAAGCCGACAGAGAAAAAGGTCAATTTACAGTACTTCAACACCAACATTATATTCTCGCATGCATATTGCGTGTGCCATAGACTAGGGGTTTGTTTGGGGTAGCTTAAGAAAAACAGCTAGTTGGTAGTCAGCTTCTGAGAATCAAAATAGTATTAGCCAGTTAACCCTAAAAAATAAGGTACAAAGAAATAGCATAGTTTACTTGGGACCTTTTGCGAAGCTATAAATTCTTTAGAAATATTCAATTAGGTTTAACCCAACTGAATAAGTTCACTCTCTCCGTCCAAAAATAATTTCACTTTCGTACATGACTTCACGTACAAAAGTGAATTTATTTTGGGATGTAAGGAGTAGATGGTAGCTATTGATTCTCTTATAATGTGAGTAAGAATCTGCGAGAGTTGGAGATTCCGGAAGAAACTATATCAGTTAAGAACTCTCCAAATAGCCCCTAGGGCATGTACAACAACAATTATTAGCAGGGACCTTAGAGTTTGTTGATTATGGAATAGAGAGGACAAAAGAAGAGAAACATTTTTGTTACGCATGACAACGGTTAATTAACATCTTAAATCCAACGGATGTCGTTGTTACGTTCCATCGTGCCGTGGCTCGTGCAAGTACGTAGTAGTACCTACCTACGCGCGTGCATGCATGCATAAGCGTAAATGAATTATGATGGTTCTGGCCGGCTGATCGAGATCGGCGTTGGGGAGAGTTTGCTGGGCATTAATCGGCCGGCCGGCAAGGGTTCAAAGGTGATTGCCATGGCTCAACGAACACACGACCAAGCACAAGTCCTCAGATGGTTTAAATGATCGATGTGGCCTATCAGTCCATGCAAACTTGAGGTTTTTCCGATTTTAATTCGTGATGGAAAGAGCATAGTTTATGGAGAAAGAGAAGGTAGAGGATCAAATGGTTTTGTGTTTCTAGCTCAGATTAAAACAGTGCAAACTAGTTATTATAGGAAGGGAGTACCTATACATCTTTCGAAAGATTTTTATGACTGTATCACACAGATTTTTAATCTTTGGATTAAAATCCGATAGATATAATAAAAGGCAAAAAGCAATTAAGAAACACCATAATGGACACTAAATTAACATATCCAAGAAAAAGACCAAATCCAATACAAAATTTAAAATTTACATGCGAAGATTCATAAATTACACTGTAACTTACAAGAAAATGCACTGTAAATTTGAGTGAGAAAATCGAGTGAGAGATAAGAAAAAATCTTTCGAGTGAGATATAGCAAAATCGTTATAGGAATATACTGAACTCAGACTTCACACTTGTATTTCTGTGCATAGAGACTAGAGAGAATGATACAAAGAACAATAAGAAGTGTCCTTTCAAACCTCATATTTTTTTATGTAACTAGAGGAAACCGTAGTGAAGAAAAATTGTCAGTACTAGCATTGGGAGATAGTCCTGTACACTCCACTGCACAGAATAGGACGCTCCAGCAGCGACAAACTTAGCTGTAGGCAGGTTCAAATTAAATTGAAAGCATTCATATAATGAATTTTGTAGCATTTCATAAGCATATAATCTCGTGCGGAAACTAGCTGAAGAAAAAAAAAAATTGGACCAAAGAAAAACCTCAAAATTGCACCGCAGTGAAAAGGAACAAGAGTTCAGGGGTTCAGCAGTGGCAACAGAAACAGATTATGTAAGGACCAAACATTGTGAGATGAAGTACCTGTTGACATGAACATCTTTGCAACTTACTGACAAATTGTAGAGTCATGATAAATCACATGAACATGAACATCGTTGTTGCTCTTGTCATATGTAAAGTGTCCATCTGAATTTACAAGACAGATCAATACAACCTCTTTTTTTGGGGGGGAGAATCCGAAGAATCTTGCCGCGCCCTCCTCACAAGACAGTGAAGAGGTAGTACACACATCTTCAGGATTAACTCTCTTCTTCCTCTCTTGTGCTCACCAGCTGGTGGTACAACATGCAATGCTAGCAATACAAAGGTACAAAGAACTGAACAAAAGTGTGCAAATCATCATCAGATGTTACATTTGTCGTACCCGGAAAACCACGAGTTGAGATCAGTGCTCTTGGAGACCTCAAACGACCCGCCCTGCTGGTTGAACTCCTCCCGCCATTGCTGGTCACCGGGGCTCCCAGCCGTATCATACTTTGTAGTCTCCATGTCGCAAGCTTCAATGGCCAGAGTAGTTTCTTGATGATGAGATGATTCCGAGAGGCGCTGGTTTAGGGCAACGATTTCCTGGTCGTAGTTCTTTTTCAAGTTATCAATCTCCTGGTACGCTTTCTCCGTCTCCTGCTCTGCCAACAATGCTCGCCTCTGCAACAAATAAATACAACTGTAAGCATAACTTGGGAGAAATGGTAACTAGCACATATGGAAATACAGGGAAAATATGGAACAATCAACAAGGTAGGCTGGTAAAAGCACGCATGAACTGCGATACGGCACTGTCAATCTGCATTTTCTTCCTAAAGTTAGGTGTCATCTAAAATTTATAGTTGTGCCGTAATACGTCAATTATCTATATCAAGCGCATTGCAAGCAGCATACTGACAAATATGTTGGAATACAGATGCATTTGAGCATTGGAAATTCATACCTGGGCAAGTGCTTCTGCTTCCTCAGCCTCTTTCAATCGTACAAGTAATTCACCAGCTGCTTGAACAGCTTCAGCAGTATCCCCTAGCTGGTCCTGAAGGCCTTTGTTTTCCGCTCTCAGAACTGCCATTTCGGCAGCAAGGGAATTGATGAACCGCAATTCAGCTCCCTTGACACCAGCTTTTGCAGCTCTCGCCTTCACATCTTCAACACCCTCACGGATCTTCCTATGCATTGCGAGCAAACCAATGTGTCTCTCCTCAAGTTCAGCATACTGTTCCAAGATTCTAGCATGTCCTTGCATTGCTGTTTGTAATGCCTCCTTTACTTCCTCTGAGCACTTCTTTTCAGACTCCAATTCTGACCGCAGCCTTCCTACAAGAGATTTATTTGCTTCAAGTTCAACTCTAAGTTCTTCTGTGAGAGTTACCCATTTACTCTCAGCTTCAGCCCAATCTGGTGTGTCAACAGCATTATTATCACCATCAGCATCATTTGTTACAGGTGAAGGACCAACGCCGTGAGACAATTGCACTGGAGGCCAGAGCCTGCGAATCGATGCTGATGATGAAAGCATAAAATGCAAATGACTTTTTAGATCCTGTATCTCTTCTTGTAGAACTTCCTTCTCATCAATGTAATTCCGGCACAGCTCCAGTTCCTCCTGAAGTCTCTTTAGCTCGATTTCAGCACGTAGAAGTTCAGGATGGTTTTCATATTTCTGTTGGAGTATCTGTTTGCATCAGTTTAAGGAAATTAGCCAATAAGAAAGTTATGACTCCAAAATATAAGTTGTGGTACACATGTAGGAAATGAAATGGATGGGAAGTTCGGTGAAAGGTAACCTTGTGCTCATTCATAAGAGATAGATACTCCTCATTGATAAATTCTTCTGTTGGTAAAGTTCCATCCATCAGACTTTCGAGCCTAGCAATTTTGCCTTCTCGTGTTTGGGCGATAACTGCATTGCACTCGCGTTCGTGCTTGTATTGTTGTACCTGCAAGCAGGATGACTAAGACAGCAGAACAGAGAAAACACATAGTTAATTGTTAAAGAATAGAGTTAAGGCACCTACCAAACGATTTAGCTGTTGGATTTCAGCAGCTTGCTTTACACACTGTTCATCACGTGCCATCTCTCGCCTGATTGCTCCAGCCAAGACCTTCTCCACAGCCTATACAGACAAATATTATTTGTAAATGCTGATATTGTAACTTTAATAAGCTGGCATAAAAAATGCATATAAATATCTTTTGTTTAAACTTACTTTCAGAATTTGTTGCTGTTTTGGTTCATCACGTGTTATTCCTGCATCATATTGTACTAATTGCAGATCCCTGCATGCATTGGGATCATTGCTCACGGTAGCAGAAGTCCCAAGTACATGAGAAGAAATTAGAGCCAAAGGGTTGTCTCTTGCTTCAGATTCTTCTGGCTCAGTTTGGATCGCTACATCAACCTTGCAAGGCTGAACATCCACAATTCTAGCATTGAACCCAACTGATGCTCTCCTCCAAGCTCCATTGTTTTGATGATTTTCTATGACTTGAAGCCCTCTCTGTATACTGGCAGCAAGATTTAACTTATATCTGTCATCAGAGCATGACCTTTTTGTTGGCATGAGATTCTCCCCATCAAAAACATCAAGGGAAGTGCCACCATTAATTTTCAATGAAGCCTGTAATTCTTTACATTCTTTATCTCCAGGAGGAGATATTACCATATTGTCTTGATTATAGGGCTTCTCAACATCATTCTCATCGATTTCCATTTCCACATCACCACTATCTTCATGGATAGTTTGGAATGTTGTAGGACGACTCAAACTCATTTTGAGTAGATGCAGACTACGCCTAGCATTCCATCCAGTGGAAAAACTGCCGTTGCTTCCATCTGAACCTCCAGACTTCATTCGATGAAGTTCATCCTGCAATGTAGTCATAGCATACAGAAAATAAGACATTAGTGGACAACTTGAGTCAGAACAACAAAACATTACGGAGACAACAAAGTCAACAACAAGAACGCGATTATACCTTTAACTGCCTGATTTGCTCACGCAGCATGTTGACATCTTCTTCCTTTTGTTCATTGACAACAGCATTGTTTTTTATAGATTTTGCACGTTGAGCAAATCTAAGAGTGCTTAATGTTTCACTCTTACAGCTGCATTACAATATTGAAAATACAGTCAGGAGTCAGGACAAATATTTAAAAAGAAGAGAAAAGTGGCTTTTGGTTCTACTTGGTAGTACCTTTGAGAAGGCGAAACAGCACAAATCATTGCAAGTTTGGCATTGCCACCCAGTGATTCTTGCAATAGAAATGTCAGCTTTGAATCTCGATATGGAACATGCCTTTGTTTTCCAGACTGTGATATTTCTGCCAATATGTTGATCAAATTTCTGCAGTGGCCAAAAGCATAAAAATAAGATTCTCCATCTCACCACATTTTGACTAATCAAACTAAAGCACACTACATTTTGAAATAAATGTATATTTTTATTCATTCTGTGCTAAACATTTCGTCTTGATAACACGGTGTTTCTTTCCATGATTAACCCCATTACCCACTCAGTTAATGCTTTATAAACTAGCAATCAAATAAAAAAACTCTCTGCACAATAGATATATCATTTATATAACTAATATCGGTTATCGGTTTGTGCCCAAAACAATAGACATGTATATAATAAACTAGCAATCAGATGAAAAACAAATCTGATATGTTGTGAGCAAGAACAGAACTGTAGCTTTATATCAGTAACAAAAAGATGATAATGAAAGTAGACTTCACAAAACATAACTTCCATGCATGCATGACAAACTACAACCCATTTACTTAAATACTGACCTTAAGCATAACAGTCTATGAGATAATCAATAAAGACTATATCAGGACAAAGATGGTCAGATTATGTGTTAAATAAACCTTTATCTTTAGTGTTATGTATAAACAGAACCATACCCAAGTTGTGAAAGTGAGCGGTTTATATTTCCTGCTTCTTTTAGGCGATCACCAAATGCATGGGTTAACTTTTGTCGTTCTGATCCAGCTAGATCTACTAAGTTGATCCGGCTTGTTCTTGTGCTGTTTGAGCCATCCTCCAGATTCTATAGAACAATAACAAGGCATTAAAGAACAAAGAAATTCAAAAGTAGAACTAGCAACAGTTTAAGAGAACATGTTTACTATTATTTGGATTGAATAATGCAACCGGTTGGCCCATTATCATTTTATCCATGCAACGAAAATCATGGGATAATACGATCACAACAAAATATGGATGACTACAGAAGACAACGGCGAAGAAAAGAATGCAAAAGAGAAACATCCTATTTATATAAGCAACGGAAGCTCTTCTTCTAGAAGTTGACAGTCCGTATCAAAGTTGAACATGTGCAGCTACAATATTGAAATTTGCATATTGCATAGTGCAAACACAGTCAAACAAGTGCCATAAACAGAATATTGTGTTCCATGACAATTTTATCATACTCAAAGAAACAGAATGTGATGCTGGGAGAAGAAGAGTTATATGCCTAAACTATCCAAATGTGCCTTCAAGGCTTCAAGCTATCAGGGATCACACAAGCATCTACATTTGGCATTTGGCGTATGCTTCAGCAGAATGAAATAAACTATAAATAAGATGCAGACAGGTGAAGTGGAAAACCCACTCGGAACAATTATCAGCTCACATAAACAGGATAAGATACAGCATCACAATCGCTAGGAAAAGGACATGACCAAATAAAAGTTGAAAGTACATGATAGTATGATTAATAGAACTACCTTTGATTCAGACTTGATGACACATGTAAAAACGCAATGTGAGCGTGAGCTGTCTGCATTTGCGCTTGTTGCCCCGGTCCTCCGATTTGAGAGGCCCTGCAACATATGAATTAATCAAAGTTCCTAAATAGAAGAGGAAAGAATATGCTCTATGTGTATGGGCAGGTACTGGAAATAACAATTAGGAAGAAATAAGCATGCAGCTCATCATTAATTTTTTACAACAACTATGCAGCATCTGCTAATCTTTGTCTCATAAAAATCATCTTGTTGCAAATGCTGCATCATTGTTATTTCTAGATGCTACACTGTCTTGGAAGAAAACAAGAACTCAGGTAAAGTAAACACTCCACTGCCCGCAGAATTGACAAGGACACGTTATAAGCCAGATAAGACATTAAACAAGACGAAATCTTACACATAAATAAAAGGCAAAGTATTTTAGCTCAGAATAATCATAACAGTGAATTATTTTAGCTCAGAATAGGCACGTCTGACAGCGACAAGTGACAAATTTAACTCTATTAGAAATTAGGATCAATATTCAACAGCACAAACATATGAGAAACATATCAGCAAATCTTTAGACGACAACATTGACGTGCATGTACCTTCACCAACAGTTGCGTTACATCCTTTGTAGTGAAAACTAACTCCTTTGTCAATGATTCAACATAGACACAAGCAGTTCTAACATCCTCTCTAATCTGCAATTCAACAGGTCATATTGGTAAATCACCTGAAAAGCTATGCTACTAAATTTTGTAATTTAACTTCACCTGAAGACTTTTAGGTGATGGGTCTAGCAAATCAGTAATCTGCTCATTGTAAATCTGCAAATTACAACCAGGAAGAATTACATTTTCTATAGAAAACAAGAACAATGAAAATATGCCTTAGGTTCTAAGAATAGCAATTGCCTCGAGAAAAGAACAAACGCAATGGTAAGTTAGCTCTTTGTCTTCATGCTTTCCTTGTTCCTGCAAATAGAACAGCAAGAGTCAACTTCAACTCATAAAAAACTCACAACAGAATAGGCAGCTTAGAAAAAGTTCATGAGATTACTTCTTTGATACGAGAGAACAACTGCTCAAAGACACGGGGCGTCAGCCCCCTCTCGCTGCACGTTGAGTCTTCTGACAGTGCTGACAAAGGGCCCCACATTGTGTAGGTTTTCCCACTGCCAGTCTTTTCAAGATGATCAGATGAAAAGAGGGTGAGCATAAGTCAATATGTTTCTGATGACCAGCTATAAGAGTTAAATGTTTGGTTTAAGGTAATAATCACCTGGCCATAGGCAAATATTGAGCTGTTGAACCCAGATAAGCAATTTTCAACAAGTGGCAGCCCGACAAGCTTGAAGATATCCTCCTATAAAAGTGCCAACAAATATTCAATCAAGCCATTAGCCACCAGAATTACACAGTAGAACTAACAAAAGTTAGTCAAATTATATAGAGTACGCAGATAACTATCATGGTATGATCAACCAATAGCAAACATAGACATAATGTTGAACTCAACAAACTTAAACACCCACCCCCAGAACAGTTACAATTCTAACGCAGTAACCTTAGCCCCGAACATAAATGTACTATATCATAAGGGTGCAGAAAATAAAACAATAGTACACATAACATTGAATTCAATAAATCTGAATCACAACCCCCCAAAAGATTACAGTTCTAACGCAGGAACCTTAGCACTGAACATAAATGTACCAGATCTTAAGGATGCTAAAATCACAAAATGGATGGAATTACAGCATACATGTTACATAAAACCACCACTCTGGTATCAACTCACACATAAGCACTTAGGGTGTGGGGAATCTAAGTTAACGTTTAACCGCTAATGCGCTCAATACACTGAAAGTCCCCTAAATTTTAGCTAATCCACAACCTTTACAAGCACATCAAAACAGAAATTACCCCCAAATTTACACCAATCTCACTCACCTGCGTGGACACCTCGTCGGCGACCGCGTCGAACGTGAAGTCCTGCCCCTGGATCGCGACCGAGTTGGTCGCCGTCTTGCGAACGCACAAGTCCGGCGCCCGCGCGTCCTCCTCCTCCTCCACCCGGCACGGCGGCCGTATCCTCACCACCACCTGCAACACCAACCCCCCCACATTGGTCAAGCCAGATCCAGCGCCCAACCACCGCACGAAGCCGGAAACAAAAAACCCTAGCCACACACCTGGACTCCGGAGTCGGGCGCGGGGCATCCGCCGCCAGCAGCGGCGGCAGCAGCAGCGGCACCGCCGCTGGAGTCGGCGGCGGCGGCGGGGGAGACGTCGAGCTTCCGCTTGAGCGGGTTCGAGGAGGGGGGCCGCGGGGGGAGGAGGCCCCGGTTGCGGTTCCCGAGCGGCTTGGCGGAGGAGGTCGGGGAGCGGAAGGGGGAGTGCCCCGCGGGGGACGACCCCGGGTCGACGTTCTCCTTGGGGACGCGGCGCCGCGACGGGGGCGTGTCCCCGCCGCCGCCGCCGGAGAGCGAGGGCGGCGGCGGCGTGGCCGGGTGGCGGCCGTGCTTGGAGAAGAGAGACCTCATGGCCCAGCGAGAGAGAGACGTTGCAGAGAGAGAGAGAGAGAGAGAGAGAGGGAGAATTTGAAATTTTTCGAATGTGAGAAGGGAAGGGGTGGGGAATTTTCAATTTTTGGAATCGGGATGGATGGGATCTGGCCTTGGGCGGTGCGTCTGTGTCGCTGTTGGGTGGGGCCGGATGGGTGGTCAACTGGGGGTAGTCACCCAGCTGGTGGGCCCGAGGGACACGTGTGGGTCCCGCGTGACATGGGCTATGGGCTCTACAGGTTTGTACTCGTCTACAGTTTGAGGCCCGCGCGGCCCAGCTTGCGTTGTGGTTTGACCGTTCGAGGCATAGTAGAAAGGAATAAGTTCACTTCAGCCCCCTCCTGTTTAACGTCGAGTATGAATTACATCATTCAACTGTAATACTAATAATATGTTGTGTTACTTAACTTACAAAACCGGTGTACCCAAGAATCCAGGATAGTATAGTGATCGTTCTTTTTGCTAGCGAGTAGGCCCCACATATCAGCAATGAACTCTTCCTCCTCTCTCCCCATATAACCTCTCTCCCCTCATCTCTTAGATTATCACCAAGCCTTCAAGCGGCGGCGGCTGACATGAGGGCAGCGAGCAACGGGGAGAAAGGGGGGCAGCCAATAGGGAGAGAGGCGGCCAACGGGGGGTGGTGGCCGATGAGATGTCGGCGAGCGACGGGTAGAAGGACAACCGTTGACTTGGAGACAGGCGGCCTACAGCAGAGGCGGCGACCGGTGGGAGGACGGCAAGCGGTGGGGTGAAGGATGCCCTCCGCACTTAGAGAAAGACGGTGACCGTGAACTAGAAGGGCGATAGGCGACATTCTTTGTCATCTCTCCCCTATCTTCCCTGTCCGTCACCAGGCCTCTGAGCAATGACGGGAGGGCGATTAGTGGTGGGCAAAAGGATAACAGCTAACAAGATGGCAACAAGCAGCGAGGAGAAGGGCAGTTGCCAATGAGCCACTTGTTTTTCACAGAGGGGACGGTTGGGCGAGCTCCGGGAGGGAGGGGGAGCTTCAGGTTGTTCATCGGTGACATTCCGTGCCCGCTGTGCAACCACTACCTAATTGCCTTTGCTTCGTAGAAGAACCCGTCACCAGTTCCCGCAGACCTCATTTAGTGTTGCGAGGAAGTAGGGCAGCACGCCGTCGTTGCCATTCAACGATGACCATGCCCTCCTCAACGTTGTGCTCATCGCCGCCTCCAGCAGCCGACGCGCTCCTGCCAACTCATTCTCTTCCACATTGCAACATTTCAACCCGAGGAGCACCACCGTCGTCCCCTCCTGCTAGCAGTTGCCCTTCTTCCCATCGTTCACCACCCTTCTCCCGGCCTAAAGAGGGATGGGTAAGAGAGGGGAGAGCGAAAGAGAGAAGAAAGAAGAGTGGGTCACTAACATGTGAGGCCCACCCGTCACGTCAGCCAAAACTAAGCACAATACTGCCCTGGGATCTCGAGTACACTGATTTTGCAAGTTGAGAGATGCAGCATATATATCTCGTATTTGTAGTTCAAAGACGTAATTCAAGCTCGACGTCAAGATAAGAAACTAAAGTGAACTTATTTGAATTCCTAGTAGAAAAGGTCGGACCGGCCACTAAACCGTCTGAATGTCTGGTTCATTGGTCGAGCGGTCGGACCGCCGGTTCAGACTATTATTTAGTTCATGATTTTCTCTTGCTACGTCGGTGCCTTCTCCTTCTCCAGCATCGGGAGGGGCAGGGGTGGCACACAATCGTGATGTGATTGTTGATATATACTACCTGACTACCTCCATCCCCTTATGATGCTGGTTATTAGTTCGAAATCATGAAAAAAAAATCAGTGAGGGTATAATATTGTCACTGGTAGTTTTATAACTTTATACTTCCTCCATCCCAAAATGTTTTAAAAATATTTGACCGTTCGTCTTATTCAAAAAATTTAAGTAATTATTAATTCTTTTTCTATCATTTGATTTATTGTTAAATATACTTTTATGTATACATATAGTTTTACACATTTCACAAAAGTTTCTGAATAAGACGAACGGTCAAACATGTTTAAAAATATCAACGACATTAAACATTTAGGGAAGGAGTGAGTATTATTATTGTCACTGGTGGTTTAACCCGAAAACCAACGGCGGCACACACTGGTAGCGGTGATTGAAAAAAGTCGTCGTGTCGTAAAACAAGACGAGGTACTCTACTTATCATCGATATGTGGGAAGCGACTTGGATTGGGGCGATCAACTCCTGATTGGATCATTTGGAGGTTTATTTATAGCATCTACGGCCCCCATAACCTACGGAGCTTTGTCTGCTTAAGAGTTGACGGTTCAGATCCAACATTACGTGTCTACTATACGGGAGGCGTATACTAACATATCGATGGATGCTTGTTAGCCATGACTCAAAAGAGCTATATAGCTTCTGCATTAGGGGCCCCATTCCAAGAAGATACATTGTCACCGTCTGAAAAAGAAAAAGTAAAGTGTATGATTGGTTTTTAAACTTGTGGGTGGATGTGTTTTTAAACTTGTAGGTTCACAATATTTTAAAATGTGAATTCAGATCACATAATTTGTTGAAGTATGTCATTTCAGTTCTAAATTACCACGTACGTCCTATCCAAGACTTTACGTGACGCTAATGTAACATAGACCACATTGGTGCCGATATGGCATCATTATTAATAACTCTAATTTGAAGAAGTAAACAAGGGTAAGTAAGCTTAAAATTTAGTTTATTTCTCCTTGCGTTTGGACACATTAGATCGAACGCCAACTATTTAGGGCATTCAAAATGCAACGACGATCCATAAAACTAATAAGTTGTCACATATGGTAAAATATAATTTGACAAGTGAGTGATCTGATCTGCATGAGACGTGGTTTTTACACAATATTCAGAACATAATGCGAGAGAAGTAGCATTAAATTCGAATATGAACTAGTATTGTTTGTATTGGAAAAGTAATGTGCAGTACTGATGAGAAGTTGAGAACATTACTGGCTCGGATATGATCATGCATTCATGCTTATGTTATCAATAAGCTATGCATTCCTGTTTATGTTATCAATAAGCTAAAGGTGCATATGCTCTATATTAACTTTACTTATTATATGTTTGAACAAATGTTATTGCACAATGAGTTTTGTACCTTCTCGTTTAGAGAAATACTTTGGGTGAAGAAAAAGAGAGTGGGCTCACTAGGTGTTTAGACGATCAAAGAAGTTGATTGAGGCCAAACCAAGATCTTTCCCAAGTTTATTCGTACATCACCATGCCATTTTTGGTTCATAGAAAACCAAATATGAAGTTCTACACGTTTTAGATTCAGATTCGGACTTACTAACAACATCAACTTCAAACGGACCTAGCTACCGATCCAGAAGGACTCTTAGGACCCATAAGTACTTATTGGAAAGCCTATGAGTCTACTTTCAGATGGTTATGGTCTCACGTCAAAATTTCTCCTGGTTTGCCAGGAATCTGCAAAACAAGCCATATACCTTATCCACTTCGTGATTTGGGTCTTGTGCCTTATAATTGTATTGTGTGCTAAGTCCAAGGGATGGACAGCTAACTCTAGGATGTCCCTAATCATATTTATTTAGTAGCCGTCATCGTTTAGAGTCAAGTTTTGTTTAGATTATTCTGTCATTGCAGTTTCGCCGCTAGTTCAGGTTGTAGAACCTTATTAATTTGTGATATTCATCTTGTATTCGTATAATATATTCAGATTGTATCTTATACTCTCTTGCTTGTGTCCTCTATTCGCTTGCAGAAGATAGTCTTATCGGCGAGGTCAGCCGTGTTTTGGTTCGGGTGATAACCAACGAAGCTGTGGTGTAGTGATTGCGAGGGGTTGATCATCCTGATTAGAGCCTTTCAGTTATCCAGTATCTAATGGAAGATCGGGATACTAGTCCTCATCAAGTACAGTCTCTTCATGATAGAAAATGTAGAAATTATTTTTGGTTTTGATGGCCCTTAAGCACGCATGCAAAGATTGTGTTGGATGTATGCGTTTGCCCGTGACACAAGGCTCCAGAGAAGAGAGAGCCCACCTGTAGATACTTGCTGTAGTGCAGTGCTAGTAAGCAGGGATTGATGATGGGCTCATGCATGCATCGCTCTTGGCCACAATTGCTAGCTACTACGTGTTGATCTGATTTAGCTAGCTTTAGCCTTGTTGTCATTGGGTGGAGGTGGTGTTGTTGTGGACTGTTTTGACCTAGCTTGGGGGTGGCTTGCAAGGAACCCCTAAGAACCATCCCACGCATCCTTCATTATGCATCATTCAAATTACAACAGTTATATTGGAAAACTTGTAGTGAGAATTATGCTCAGATCGGAAGTGAGGTCGGGGGCAATTAGCCGGTTCGCTTCGCAGGAAATAAATTAACTCAATTAGCATATAATTAATTAAGCATTAATTATTATATATTCCACCGTTTAGCAGTTCAGAAAACGAATCCACGATAATCTAGGTAGCAATGGGTAAAAAAGAACAGAGCCTTAGTTTACGAGTTTGAGATCTACGAGTTTAGTTAAAAGTTAAAACCGGCTTCAGCACTGTGTGTGTCTGAAGTGAACCAAACTCAAGAGTTCCCTTACCGTTTGAGGAGGGATAGCCTGAGGTAAACTTAGAAAAAAATTGACAAAATAGACCAACATATTAACTTTTTATTCAACTTCCAAAAACTTGGTTAGGTTATTACCATACATACATTTATCGGTATCGTGTCCTGACGGTAAGCCCGGTTACCACAGTACACCACATGGTCCTATTAAGACCAAATGTCCAAATTGCAATGCAAGTCCTTTTGGTTCAAGATTAACCAGTTTTGAGGTGGGAGGTGATGAAAATATTAAGTTGAAATTAGAGCTGCAAATGGATGGGCGAGCTAAGAGGCAAGCTAGCTCGCTGTGGGTCCCAAGTCAAATGGACACACTATACACTACCCCATCCTACCCTACCCTACACTACAATACATACACGATGGCAAAGATATCGCGGCAGCACGCTCTGGATTTTCGGCTCGGTTTACGCACACACGAAGCAAGCGCGCTCGCGAGGAGAGGAGTATCCCTATATGTACGATCCAATTCCTCTTTCTCCGTTTCAAATTAAATGTTGTTTTGACTTTTTTTAAAAAAAATATTTGATCATTCGTTTTATCTTAAAAAGATAGTGTAAATATATAAAAAACAAGTCATACTTAAATTATTTTTTTATAATAAAACAAATCTTAAATAAATAAATAGTAATTACATGATATTTTGAATAAGATGAATAATAGTCAAGTGGGACGACGAACTCCGCTGTCTATATATAACGGTGCCGAGGTTGCCCAGCACAGCAGCACAGCACACGGCTGCAACAATGGCCACCTCTCCTATGCTCTTCCTTGTCTCCCTCCTACTAGTACTAGTCGCCGCCGCCACTGGCGACGAGGCATCGCCGTCGAACGCGGCGGCGCCGGCGGCGCCCGTGCTGGTCGGCGGGAGGACGGAGATCAGGGACGTGGGCAGCAACAAGGCGGTGCAGTCGCTGGGCCGCTTCGCCGTCGCCGAGCACAACCGCCGCCTCCGCCACGGCGGCTCCGGCGGCCCCGCCGACCCCGTCCCGGTGAAGCTCGCGTTCGCACGCGTCGTGGAGGCGCAGAAGCAGGTCGTCTCCGGCGTGGCCTACTACCTCAAGGTCGCCGCGAGCGCGAGGGACCCCCGCGGCGGCGCCGCCGCCGGCGGTGACCGGGTGTTCGACGCCGTGGTGGTGGTGAAGGCCTGGCTCAAATCCAAGGAGCTCGTCTCCTTCACGCCTGCTTCTTCTACCAAATAATCATGCTCAAATATATGTATTAGTTTCACTCTAATTATATTAATTATTACTAGTTGGACTTTACTCCCTCCGTCTAATAAAAAATCAACCCTAGTACGGATGTAATACATTATAGTACTACGAATCAGACATCCGGTACCATAGTTTTTTATGGAACGGAGATATTAGTTTTTTATGGGACGGATGGAATAATTACGAAGCATGTGCGTGCACAGGCTTATACTCCTCCTTTTGGAGTATATGGCATATGCATGTATGGTTTTGTTTGGTTCCTTTGGAGTTTTACATATCGATAATCACATATAAATAAACTCGTGTTAAAAAAACATATAAATAAACTCAGATTGGTTACTAAGTAATGTCTTCATTTGATTTGAGGTGTGATATGCTTTTGAACAATCATCCGGCCGAACTTTTGAAACTTTGAAAGTTGATGCCTTTTAAAATATAAAAAGAGTATATGCAGGTTTGTCTTGAATGGTACTTTCAAAATCTGATAAACTTATGGGACAGCTTGTTCTGATAAAAAAAAATCGATGGATAATGGCCACGCTCTAAAAACATAAAAATGAAACTTTATACTTCATCTGTTTCATATTATAAGACTCTCTACGATTGCCCACATTTATATATACGTTAATGAATCTAGACATATGAATGTGGGTAATCCTAGAAAGTCTTGTAACCTAAAACAGAGAAACAGAGGTAGTACAATTTTAAGGGAAGTATAGTGCAAACGATATGTAAATAGCTGAACGTTAGGCAAGACATGAAAGTTCTATTGTCTGCTATAATGAAAGAAACTACATGTTAGGCATCGAAGGAATAGAGTCGCTGAATCTATGGTTACCACAGGATGAATCTAGAACACAAATTACTGAGACTACCAACCGATCTCTGACTGATACTCACAATTCTAGTACTCAATATATGTGCTTAATGCTACAAAATCACAAAATATTTCAAATTGCCTTGGTTTCCTAGCTATGAGATGCATACCACTTGTATGTGGATCCACACCAGGCCTCAAGAGCTACTATTATTTGGCATGGGTTTGTAGCTTCATAAACTAGGTGTCAGCAGAATTACCATATACAATAACATTAGTAAGATTGAAAGGGGTTAAATGTTACTACATTTTACAAAGACATTAACAGAAAGCTGTCAAAATCGGGGTGAGGTTGGTAACTAGATCAACCTCAACATAAACATGGAAACACTACGGCAGATTACTCTTTGATGGTTTGAACACTCCCGCCTCTTTCCAAATGGAAATTTCACCGAAACAATGTCACCAGCTGTGCGCGATCGCTGGTTGAACACTCTTTACATTCCTTTTCAAATCAGCCATGTCGAATGACTTCCTGTAGCTGTTCCGGAAATGGAACCGTGCTTTCAGGTATCACTGTCCTATCTCCATGTCCATCTCGCCCTGCAGTTGAAAAGAGATGCTCACCCATCCTCTAAGCATCCAGATTATGTTCACGTAGTACAATTCACAAACAGATGGCGATAATCCTCATTCGCCACCATACAGAGAGAGCATGCATGCCTGCTGTTGAGGTCATCCTCTCTTCAGTAGATTGTCCGCTGGGAGACATCGCCATTTTTCTGCCAACCACATAAATAATTTCACCCTCACCAGAACCTTTGTTTGCCAGATCAGTTTGCCACAACACACTCTCATTTTGGTAATGAATACTGTAGGCCGACGAAACAGAGAATTGCCCATCCACTGCCATCTTCCAGATTGTCCTGTCCCATTCCTCTGGACGTAACTCAACATCCTGAATGGCATCCCAGAGATCAAACTGATCACCTATCGCCCTTTTTGACAGAGCCCCCTGAATGTCCCTCACCCATCTGTGATTCTGCAACCCTTATGCAACCGTCGGATCAGTTTTGCTGATAACTGAAATAAGTTGGCCGTGCAGATTTAATGACTCCCCTGCTAGCCAATTGGTCCTCCAGAAATCTGTGTTCCTTCCATCACCTACCACACTTTCTGTTGCTGAAAAGAAGAGGTCTTGCATCTCTATTGGCTGTTTTAACACACACAGGAAACGCCCATGGTCATTCAGTCTGTTCACTTTTTGCGCCAACTACCTGAGCTGCAAAGCTTGCTCAAAGAGGTTTAAGTCCTTGATGTGCAGCCCCCCATTCTCGATAGGCAAGCAAACCGAGCTCCAGGTCACCAAGCAGTGCCCCTTCTCGAATTTTCCTTACACTGGAATGTAGTTGAACCTTCTGCATTCTCATCGGCAGAAGAAACCATACTGAAATCTGAACACCATCTGACCTGTTCCACAAGCCATACTGATGAAATGGAGTGCACCAAACAGAAAATAGTTGAAGCTTCCATGTAAGCTTTCATCAATAAAGGTGCAGAAGAAATCATACTGTGACAGTGAGTACTCATCTCACCTCTATGCACCATGCTTCACCTGTCATGGGAAGGGCAGCAAATCAGGTACATTGGAAGCAACTAACAAAATGCAAAATGGTATCCTTATTACCAAGTTATCTGTGGAGTTTGTTTATAAAAAGCTTAAGGGAGTCACTTGGGGAAAATAGGGTAAAGAAATATCTTCTCCCTGCAGCCTAAACCAATCTATTGCTATTTCACCAAATTAGCCCATAACAAAGTTGGCACGAAAATATTACAGACATAGTGTATGAATCATCTAAAACAGCATCAACAGTTACAGCCACCATATGCGACAAAGGCATTGGAATTCCTATAGAAATGTGAAATGGAAACAGAATTTTACAAAGGAAAAGATTGTTCCAGTGGCTAGAAACAACAAGTGAGAATATTGTAAAGCGCACAACTAGTGAGATTGCAACACACCGTTACTGAAAAACAGAGTAACCACAAACAGGGGCACGAATTAGATAGGTCAATCCTAGAAACGATCCGGTCAAACCTCTAACTGGATGAGTCTGATGACTTCTTGGAACTCGAGAGGCACATTTTGGAAGGTCCTCTCCAGAGGATCCACAAGGTATAAATGATATAGTTTTATTCCTTTCTACAATCCTTTGGTGCTTCTACAATTGTTGCATTCTACCAGGAGCAAATTCCAATGCAACATTGAAGTGCACGTGCTGGAGCACCTGTGGGGCATGCCAAGTTTAACAGTTGACCCATCTAATCTTATGATATCTTTATTATCATTACTATACTAATGAAAGGCATGGCATGTCACAAAATATTCTACAGAACTTATCCTATTATTATTACTACAGAATAGCAGAAGCGATTGAAGTCCCACAGTGTTTCCCAATTCTATATCAATATACTGATTTCATAGACTTGTTTTTTTAGACTGCAAAACAAAAAAGAGATCTTGAAGAGTGATACACAGTTCCAAATATATACAACTGATGTCACAAAAAGAACTTTACCACTTTGGGACCATGGCTCTTGGCTCTGTCAGCAGTTCATCAGGCTCAGAAAGATTGTACAGGATTCTATGTGACAATGAAATAATCGTGACAGGGCCAATGGGGTGAGCTACTAAGCACACTGTTATGAACACGACTTGTATTCATCAGAGGGCAATAGCCCAAATATATATACAGATACAGGGAAAACCAAAAGACAGGAACATGGAAAGCCAAAAGACATAAAACCATAAATACAACCTATCTAATACACATCTAACACCCCCCCCTCAAACTCAGGGTGGATCAACAACACTGAGTTTGGAGAGATAGAACCTGTGTTGAGCTCTAGTTTGTGCCTTTGTAAAGAAATCAGCTAGCTGCAACTCGGAAGGCACGTACTGAAGAGCAACCACCTGATCATGTACCTGTGTGCGGGTATACGAGGCATCCACACAAATATGCTTAGTAAGCTCATGTTTTATAGGATCACGAGCAATACTAATAGCACATGTATTGTCCGACAATAAAGAAGTCGGTGAAGTCACGGAAACACCAAAATCCTCAAGTAACCATCGTAGCCAAGTAACCTCTGCTGTCAAAAGGGCCATAGCTCTTAACTCAGCCTCTGCACTAGAACGAGAAACAGATGTTTGTTTCTTAGTCTTCCAAGCAATGAGGGAACCACCAAGAAAAACACAAAAAGCAGAAAGAGATCGACGATCGGAGGAATCACTGGCCCAAGTAGCATCAGAATAACCCTGAAGTTGTAAAGATGTGGAGCGAGGAAAGAAAAGGCAACGCAAGATAGTTCCACGAAGATAACGGAGGACACGAAGAAGATGACTATAGTGAATTTGTGTGGGGGCAGAAACAAATTGGCTCAGAATGTGCACAGAGTATGAAATATCAGGACGAGTGACACCAAGATAAACAAGACTCCCTACAATATGACGATAGCGAGTGGGATCAGCTAACGGTTCACCATCAGTGGCAGAAAGATGAAGATTAAGCTCCATGGGAGTTTCAACTGTGCGTTGATCAGTGAGAGAAGCCCTATCCAAAAGATCCTGAATATACTTGGCTTGAGAGAGATGAAATCCCTCAGGAGTAGAGGAAATCTCAATGCAAAGAAAATAACGAAGAGGACCAAGATCAGTCATAAGAAACTGCTCACCGAGACGTGCTTTAACAAAAGTAATAAACTCCGCATCTTCACCCGTGATTAGCATATCATCCACATAGAGAAGTAGAACTGTGCAACCGCGGGGTGAAGTGTGAACAAAGAGAGCGGGATCATGAGCACTAGTTGAGAAACCAGCTTCTAGGACAACAGAGGAAAACCGTTGAAACCAAGCACGAGGAGCCTGCTTGAGGCCATAAAGAGAGCATCGAAGACAACAAACCATACCCTCTGGAACTGAATAGCCTTGAGGTGACCGCATGTAAACCTCTTCATGCAATTCCCCATTGAGAAAAGCATTCTTGACATCAAGTTGCGATATATTCCAATGACGAGCAGAAGCTATTGCAAGAAGTGTTCGAACAGTAGTCATGTGAGCCACAGGAGCAAAAGTTTCATCATAGTCACGACCATGTTCTTGTTGGAAACCACACGCCACAAGGCGAGCCTTATAGCGTTCAAGAGTTCCATCAGAGCGAGTCTTGATCTTATAGATCCACTTACAAGTGATGGGACGAGCATGAGAAGGTAAGGGAACAAGATCCCAAGTACACGTACGCTCAAGTGCAGCAAGCTCCTCTGCCATCGCAAGTTGCCATTCCTGATGGACAATAGCATCACGATAAGAACGAGGTTCAGCAAGAACTGTAGCAACATAACCATAGCGATCCTCTGGACGAATCGTAACTAAATTACGATCACGAAAATTGTATCGAGGAGGAGCAACCGGAGAAGCATCCAAAGAAGGCTCCTGGACACGAGGTTTACGACTATAAACCTGGGTAAGAGGAGGCACATAAGAGGATGCAGAATTCTCAGAAGAGCAGAAGCTCGAGCATCCTCATCCAACCAAGCCTTGTATAAAGCAAACTGACTCTGATAATTTTCCATGGCATCATTAAACTGCTCTTTAGCCTTTGCTCTATCGTCATCAATAGCTTGACTTGCAAGTGAAGACATAGTTGGAGCAATAGGGCAAGGAGGACAGGGTAGCTCACCAGATAAAACATCCCAAAGACGCTGACCACGCATATGAAGACTCATGTGCTGAGCCCAATGACTGTAGTTGACACCATCAAAAAGAACTGGGCAACGAGGAACAGACACAGTGCCGGATAAAGACGGCATCATCAAGAAGGAAGAAGCGACAGCGAGAGAGCAAAACAGAACAAGCGGCAGCAAGTTTTTTTTTTTTAAATGCCTCAGCCCAAAATATAGAGCCACCACGTGCGATCAGAGCACAACAGTAGCAGAGCCAGAGAAGCCTTTTTTTTCTCTTTTTTTCTTTTTTTTATACCTCCCGATCCAGATCCGGATCGAGGAAACAGGCACCGAGCGACCCAGGCAACGCCGGGGAAGGTGGCGACCCAGGTGACGGCGCCCTACAACCCAGGTGGAGGCGCCCGCGACCAGGGGTGACGGCGGCCGGAGGCCCGCGACGAGGGGCGACGGTGGCCGGAGGCCCGCGACGAGCGGCGGCGGTGGCTGGAGGCCCGCGACGACGAGCGACGGCGGCCAGAGGCCCGCGACGAGGAGCGACGGCGGCCAGCGACGAGAAGCGACGACAGCCGGTGATGAGGACAACCGCCAGCCCTCTACACTGTTCTGAAGAAATTGACGACGTTGGGGAGCAGAGATGGACGATTCTCAGCGACACCATACTAGATCAAGAGGAACATCATGGCTTCAAGATGAAGAGGCTGATAATCCTCAAAGAAAATCATGGAGAAGTCGAGAGAGAAAATTCTAAGAAGATGAGAAGTCTAAACCTGCTCTGATACCATGTTATGAACATTCATCAGAGAGCAATAGCCCAAATATATATACAAATACAGGGAAAACCAAAAGACAGGAACATGGAAAGCCAAAAGACATAAAACCATAAATACAACCTATCTAATACACATCTAACACACACATCCTGCAAGGCCATTGAAAGAAATTTAATTCATAGTTAAGCTCTCTGCAAGGGAATGACCATTTCTTTCCTTGCGGCAGGACAAACAAATACTAATACTAAATACAATGGTAGGACAAGATACTGCTGTCAAAGAGTGCGCATAATTACTGGAGCCAAGTTGTTACCAAAAGGAACGCAAAATTATTTACGCAATGAAAGATTGAATATTTATGCAGGTAACATTAATTTACTGTACTAAAAGAAGAGCTCTAAAAATAGAAAAGACAATTCAAGTTTACCTTCTGAGGATTTAAATTCAGATACAATTATCAACTGCAGCTTGCTCCCTTAGAAAACGATACTTTTCAGGGAGCAATTTTATGTATTCTCGATATTTCCCATTCACTGAAAATAGATAAATTAACAAGGAAGTGGTTGTAGCTTCAGGCAAGATACCCTTCTTATCAATTTTAGACAAATAATTTCCAGCCTTGGCAACCTCACCTTTATTGAGTAACATTCTAATGATCTCATTTAATATGCGAGAGTCAGGAGTACAGCTACTCTTCTCCATTGATGAAAAAAGATTGTCAGCATCTTCGAATGATTCCTCTTTTATAAGATTTGTTATCATCACCCTATAGGTAAGTATAGTAGGCACCAACCCATAGGTAGAGATAGCAGCAAACAATTCCTTAGCTTCTTGCCTTCTGCCAACTTTGAACATTGCTCTAATCACAATATTGAAAGTAAGGATATCAAACTTAACATTCATAGAAAACAATTTCTCCAACAGCATGTTAGCTTCATCGGTGCAGTTATTTCTACAAAGTCCTCCAAGAACAGTAGCATATGTGTGAATGCTCACGGCCATTCCACTTTCAATCATCTCATGGAACATTTCCTTTGCAACAATTGTCCTCCTAGCTTGAAATAACCCATGGAGAATGATGTTGTATGAAACACTTGTAAGTGTCACTCTCTTGTGCAACATATCTCTGAATAGAGTCAACGCGTCGTCAATCCTTCCATGTTTACAATAACCATCAACAAGTGTGTTATATGTATAAATGTCAGGTTCAACACCAACCGACTCCATAGAATCAAGTAATCCAACAGCTTCCTTCATATTGCCAACTAAGCAATATCCATCTACCAGTGAATTGAACGTAATAAGATTAGGCCTCTGACCGGTATGTATAATCAAGTCCACGACATCTTTCCCTTCCGCTACCCTTCCTTCCTTACATAGGTTGTTTATAATCGAGGTGAAGAACTTGATGCAAGGAGGAGGAATGCCCTTGCTCAACATATCAGAAATCAATTCCTTGGCTTTCACCAAATCACGACGATTACATTGACCCTGAATCAGACAACTGTAAACAGCTGTGTCCGGAGGTACACCAGTATCAATCATGTGATTGAATTTTTCCATAGCATCATCCAACCTACCCAGTCTGCAAAAAGCGGATATCACAGTTGAAAATGTGATTATATCAGGGTTCACGCCTTGCTTCGTCATATCTTCAAACATAAGCAGGGACTTATCCATCATCCCCAATCTAGCATATGCATTAATCAGTGTGTTGAAAACATGACGGTCAGGTACGACGCCTTCACATACCATCACATTAAAGAGATTATCCATTCCAGCTATGCATCCCGCAGTAGCATAACCATGAAGCAGAGCACCATAGGAGATAACATCAGGTTTGGGGCCCTTCAGAACCATCGAATCGAAAATATCTCTTGCTTCTTTGATTCTACCATGCTTGCAAAGAGCAGTCATGAAGGAGTTACAATTGCCGACATCCGGTACGAGAAGGGAGCTCGACATCTCTTTGAACACTCTGACCGACTCCTTCCACATTCCTGAAGTGGAGTATCCATGGATCAAGCAGTTGTAAGTCATATTATTAGGCCGAACACCAGCGCCGACCATCTGTCGTAGAACCCTCTCGGCCTTGTCCATTTCTTTCGTCTTGCACAGCCCATTGATCAGCGAGCTGTAAGTCACCACATTTGGCATGATGCCCTGTTCTTCCATCTTGTAGAACAGGTCGTGAGCTTTGTCCACCTCGCCCTCCTTAGAGAATCCGTCGATGAGCGCGTTGTACGAGAACACATCCGGCCCCAGGCCCGTCCTGAGCAAGCGGCCGAAGACGGGGAGCCCGAGGTCGGGGCGGCGCGCGCGGCGGTAGCAGTTGATGAGGATGTTGTAGGTGTAGATGGTGGGAGCGGCCTCGGGGCAGGCGCACCGGTCCATCCGTTTGAACAGCTCGACGGCGAGGGCTGGGACGTCCCTGCAGGCGGCGGAGGGCGGCGCGCGGGCGAGCGCGGAGAGGAGCTCGTTGAGGCCTCGCGCGGGGGCGGGGGCGTCGCGGCGAAGCAGCAATTCGTCGAACAGGTGGCGCGCGTCGTCGGGACCGAGCGTTCCCGACCGCAGACGCTCCCGGAACGCGGCGTGGGCGGGAGGGGATGGGCGTGCCGGCGATGCCGTCGCCGCGGTGGTGGTCGACGCCGCCGTGGAGGAGGCGGTGGCGGTGCTGGCGAGGATGGAGGAGAGACGGCGGCGGGACATGGGTGCGGTTGTCTGCGACATGACCGACGTGGATCTGCGCCGGCGCCGTCGTCGCGCCGTCGTCAACAGCCTGGGCTTCTCCTCCGCCGCCGCCGCCGGCGGCCGGCCAGCCGGCGGCGTTAGGAGCCAAGGCGCACAAGCTCGTTCGTCGGCTGGGTTCGAGAGGACCTCATGGACCACATGGACAATAGCGGCCCATATGTGTTGGTGCATTTTCCTTTTAAATCTCAATTTATTTTCTTAATCTAGTGTTGACTCGAAATATATTACTATCTCCGTCCAAAGTTATAGATTTAAACACGGGTATAATACTTTTAGGAAAAAAAGTCGATATACCCCATAAGTTTAGGAGAATAAAAATATTGTCAAACTAGCTTGGTGCCATTACTACTCTGCCAAGATTAATGGCCCAGATTGTGTCACGTAAATAGAGGTGCCAATGGATTGGAAACTAGGCCGAACCCACCCGCTCCATTTCGTCGCACAACATGTTTCTCAAACCAGTTCAATCAATTAGAACAAGTTTGGTTGCCTACATCTAGGTTGGTTCGCATTTGGCGTGTAGAGATAGGCGTGTTTATTGCCTGGGCGTGATCGAGAGCCTGTACGCGTGGGTGCAAAAGCATTGCCAAGCCAAGCCCAAGAGGAGCGTGGAAATGTGGGATTCAAGCTTCACTTCTTAGCCAGGGCCCGAGGTGCAAGCATGGGTATAGGGTTACGAGCCTCCTCCCTCCCCCCCCCCCCCCACCCCACCTCGTCACCCTCGATTTCTCTTATCCTCTCCTTGAGCTGTCGTTGTCTGCTTCGCAAGAATCTGAACATGGCGGGACTCGAGCTCAGTCTGCCCCGGCGAAGCCTCTTAGCACCTGTACATGTTAGTCCACGGTCCATGCCCAATGGGATCAAGTCCATCCCTCCATAGGAGCTAGCCTCTAGCTTGATTTCTTCTAATGCTTGGCGGGAACATATCCATGGCCGACTTGTTATCGTTGGTGGGTGGTCGGCTGGAAATCGAAAATGTATCCATTGGAGTAGAGGAAGGACCCAAGTTTTGTCCGGTTAATGTTGTGATTTTTTTTTATATTTCAGTCTATTTGTCTTAATGTTTATTTGTGTTAGATTGAAATGTTGGACGGCGTATTTTTTATGGTGTTTGATGTTTCAACAATGTAACCCCAATGTTTCATGTGTGTGAAGCAAAATGTTTCAATTTTTGACTCCACTATGTTTTATTATTTTAATTGAAATATATTTTTTTGAGTAAAGTCGATCACCGGTCCCTAAACTAGTACTGCAGTGTCATCCCGGTCCCTAAACTCGCAAATCGACCGTTCAGGT
This sequence comes from Oryza sativa Japonica Group, assembly GCF_034140825.1. NCBI lineage: Eukaryota > Viridiplantae > Streptophyta > Magnoliopsida > Poales > Poaceae > Oryza > Oryza sativa. Next base: position 17,031,450 of record NC_089038.1, on the reverse strand, counting down.
CCTCAAACTTGTTCGACTGTGTCATCCTGGTCCCTAAACTTGCAGATCACTCGTTTAGATCCTCCAACTTGTTCAGTTGTGTCACCCCGGTCCCTAAACAGGACGGTCTAAAAACTTTATATCAAAAATAATTCATAACTTTTTCATGTGAAATCTAATGAAGACAAACTTTATATCAAAATTGTAGCCCTCGACGCGACCTACAACTTTGTAGTTGATAAGTTTTTGAATTAAAACTGTTTAGGGTCCCAAAATATTGTTGCATATTTATAGATTTTGAAATTTTAATTTTAAAATTACATTTTGGGACAAAAAATGAATTAGAATAAAAAAATCAACTACAAAGTTGTAGATCGCGTCGAGGGCTACAAGTTTGATATAAAGTTTGTCTTTATTAGAGTTCACATGAAAAAGTTATGAATTATTTTTAAATATAAAGTCTTTAGACCGTCCTATTTGGCCCAGATGATATTCAAATCTAAGTTTAGGGACCGGGGTGACACAACTGAACAAGTTGGAGGACCTAAACAAGTGATCTGCAAGTTTAGGGACCGAGATGACACAATTGAATAAGTTTGAGGACCTGAACGGTCGATTTGCGAGTCTAGGGACCACGATGACACAACGGTACAAGTTTAAGGACCGGTGATAGACTTTACTCTATTTTTTTTTATGTTGCGGTGAAACATTTTCTATGAGCGGTGCAACAATGCCCATTTTTTCAGTCTTTCCCAAATTATCAGTCTTATTTCGCTGTACAGCGACATTTCGATCGATCGACGTTACTGCCTCCTGTCATCAAAGCTTGCCGGCCAGACCAAGGAGGTCTGTCGTTTGTCAAGCAAAGGTCATATTGCGTTCTTCTACCATGAGTTTGAGTTGCTCAAAGGCCCAAGGTGCGTTCGGGAGAAGGTTTTGGGTGAAATTTAGTGGCCCATAAAACGAGGCAAATTATTAGCATATGATTAATTGAGTACTAATTTTATAAACTTAAAAAAATGATTTACTTTATTCTTTAAAACAACTTATATAGAAATTTTTACATCAAACACGCTGCTTAGTAGTTTAGGAAATGTGCTAACGAAAAACGAGGAAGAGTATGGAGAAACAATCGCAGCTTGGTGCATAGTTAACGATTGATACTATTACTAAGGTTGTGTTCGTTTCTTCAATTGGAATGAGCAATTTCCTCATTTATCGCGAACATGTTTTTCCGAACTATTAATGATGTATTTCTTTTTTAAAAAATTCAATACCGAAGTTGTTTTGAAAATCAAATAAATTAATTTTTCAGGTTTATAATGTACTAATTATCCACAGTGTTTTCTGTGTCAACGAGTTGCTTATCCAATCAGCTACACACCCAAACAAAGCTTGACACTTTACAAGTTAGTGCTATAAATTAGTGGCACCCCTTTGATACCTCCGGGCTGTGAAAAACAGGATTCGCAAAATTGATCACCAGTTCTCGTGAAATGGCTAGATCTTTATTTGTTTTAAAAAGGGATAAGTCTATTGTACACCCCCAAACTTTTATATATGTTTATATAAAATACACCCTCGAACTACAAAACCGGGTATAATACACCCCCTAACTATTAATACTGAACATTTTATCCCCTGGAGCGGTTTTAAAGACTGGTTTTGATTTATATGGACACCACGTCAGCATGGTCTCACCAAGTCAAAGCAACGTCGGCATGCACCTCACCAGTCCCGTGTGGAGATGGGCAACTGAGCAAGGAGGGAGTGGCGAACTGGCAACGAGGAAAACGAGGAGCGGAAGGCCGGAGGTAGCCGGCGTGCTCCCTCCCTCTGCCCCCGGCATCCTCCTTCTTAGGGGTGGACGAAAAACTCGTAGCTCGTTAGCTCGCTCGACTCGCGACAAGCTCGGCTCGACTCGTTTTATTTTCCTAACGAGCCGAGCTAGCCTTTTAGCTCGTTAGAGATAACGAGCCAGCTCGAGCTGCTCGCGAGCCGTAATGAGCTTTGACAACCCAGCAGGCAACAGCAATCCCAGTCCACAAGCCCACAAGGCCACGAGGCCACAAAGCCCACACAAGACCACGTGGCCCATCAGAGCATGTAAAGTACTACTACTATACCACAAACCCTACCTGCCTCTCGAGAGTCTCGATCTCTCCTTTTCACTCTGCCTATCCGCCGCCAGTCTGCCGCTCATCGCCCAGCACGCACCTCGCAGCCACGCCGCGCCGCCCCTTCCTTCCCGTTCCCCGTCTCTAGTGCTTGCGCCGTCGCCACCTCCCTGTCGCGACCATCTACCAGTCTGCGCTGAGGGCTGCAGCACCGTCGTTCGTCGCGGCGTCGCGGCGTCGCCCCAGCTTGGCCGTCACGTGCGCTGTCACCTCGCCACCGCAGATTTTTGTGTCGTCGGTCATCGCACTCGAACTCGCCGCTGCGGGCTGCCTGTCTGCCTCGCCGTCAACCGTCGTGCTCGTCCTCGCCGCTGCAGGCCGCTCGTCGGCTCACGTTCCATTGTCCTAGCTGGAGAGGGCAACATGTCTGATATCTTGCCCTCTCCAGCTCGCGAGCCGAAACGAGCTAGCTCGAGCTACTGACCGAGCCGAGCTGCGTTTTCTGCTCGTTTAGATAACGAGCCGAGCCGAGCCAGCTCGTTAACTAAACGAGCTAGAGCAAGTCGAGCCGAGCTGGCTTGGCATCCACCCCTACTCCTTCCCTCCACTCCCCGCAAGCCCATCCATGGAGAGGTGCATGCAGCAGCGCGGGAGAAGCATGTTAGAATAGGTGTTGAATATACAGTCTTATTTAGTTACAGTTGGACTTGGAGTTGTAATAGGTGTTAGGGGGTGGAGTACCCGGCATCTCTCTTAAATAGAGAGTTAGGGGGTGGAGTTAGAGTCGAACTCTGTAACCCGGCATCTCTCTTAAATAGAGAGGGGGGCACCACAATGTAACTACAGCGACTACAATGTAGCGTAGACACGCAGGGAGACGATGGCGGCGTGGCCATAGACTAGTAGCGGCTAGGCGCTATGTTGGTTGGGGAGGAGCGTCCATAATCAGAGCTCCGGGGATGTAGGCTTCGGCCGAACCTCGTTAACAAATATCGTGTGTTCTTGTATCGTCATCTGGCATGTCTTGGGTGATCAACGACTGAAGTGATCGGGAAGGTTAGTCGTTGTTCCGCTATATCGACTGACTTTTATAACAAGTGGTATCAGAGCAGAAGGTTTCAGCATTGGATCAAGAAGACATGTGGAGAAGGAAACACGAGGTAGGATCGCGCATTGACAAGAGATCGTCAGTCGTGGCGATGAGATCGATGGCGACAACGAGGACGTTGCGGAGGCGACGACCTCACTCGCGATCGGACCGACAATGGTAGAGCGTGACCGGAAGACGAAGCCGGGCGTGGCGAAGGCGTTCGGAGAGATCGGAGGGGTAGCGCCATGGACGGCGCGCCGACGCACGCGGCGAACGCGGATCCGCGGCGGCAGGGAGGCCACTGACGGAAGGGCGAAACCGGCGAGCGTGGCGCGGCGCGGCTCGGCGGACGTGCAGGGCCGTGACGACGGGGTCGTGGACGGTGAACATGAGGGCTGCGACTGCGGTGCGTGCAAAGGCACGGACAGCGCGTATGGAGTACGTGCTATACACGCACATAGGCACACGGTGTCAATTTGGAGAGCAGAACCGATGCGGGCGGTGTACAGGTGTAGAGATTGAGCGATGAAGCAGGGAGGCGACGCCTTGGCTGTTGAGGTTGATTCGGAGATGGATTCAATAATGTGGGGGCAAGGAGGAGTTGGTGAGTCGGTGACGGTCTGGACCTGTACTGTCTAACTCTACAAGCACTGACCGAGTCCGATGCAACCACGGGGCACCTTGTCGTATGTGAGGATCAAGACCGAAGAAATTCAACAAAGCAATACTGGCAAGGACTCAAGCAAGAGATCGCATATAATCTCAGCACAAAGAGATGTACAAAGGCCCGGGTTCGACAGATCAGAGGCAGTGGTGACATGCTGAAGTCTTAGGCTTCCAGGTGAAGAGGCCACCGGCCGCCGCGGCACTTGAGGTGGTGGCGGTCTCCGGCCGGCGAGGACAGCATCTCCATGACCGTCCAGCCCGGCCCACAGTTGTGATCAGTGGCGCGGTTTTGTGATCTGGAGAGAGCAGTGGTTTTCAGTTTTCACGAGGGAGGCAGCGACTTGCAAGCAGGTCCGACGTGTGACAATCTGGTCGAGGGGTTTGACTCCGGTTGATACTAGAAGACGAGCAATTTACTTAGCTGCAAGCAGTAAGGAATTGGAAGTGCAATAATTAAGCTAATGCATGGACAATATGGACACGTGGTAGATTAATTGCATACCTGTGTATGTGTATGCATGATGGTCAACAGGCCCAGGATTGGATGCACAGCACAAGGTGTGGCACTACTAATTAAGGGATGGTCACGTGGAAAGCAAGCAAGATGCAGTATTTGTGCAGTGGTGTCACAGGCCATTGAGCAATGCATGGAGATCAAAGCAAGCAACGGACTTCATCAGGGGAGAATTGATATATCCATGCAATGGACGAGATGGCATGAGCTAACTCGGTTGCGTTGGCATGGATAGGAGATCATATTTACCTGGAGTCCAGAACTTGATGATTGGTGCAAAGCGTTGGTTTGGCGGCGTGGCTCACGGGCACCAGACGGGAGGCATGGTGCAGCTTTGTGGTGATCAAGGTGATGCGGTGAGTATACGGCTCGGGAGAAGGTGCACGAGGTGTGCATGTATAACGGTTAAACTGGACCGGCAGGGTGGTCAGACCGACGGACTGGTTAGATTGCGGAGTTTGGACGGTTAGACCGGGTTTAACTGACGTGTGGTTCATTGCAGGAACTTGTTAACGGATCCAAAAGAAGGACAAGAAGGTTCTACAGATGGATAGTTTGCAAGTGCAAAGGGCGAGTAGACTGGCGGCAACAGGCTAGTCAGGTTGCATATGGAATTATTCGGTGGAAACATGATATATCTGGGACTTGATGAGGAGTTGAGATATATGGAGTTAGTCCAGAACTGAAGAAAAGATTCCGGGCAACAGCGGGTCAAATATCGTTGATGGGGTCGACGATACTGTTTGGTAGTACATGATATATCCAAAATATGCAGGTTGGCATGATGGGGATATATGAAATCTGCGTCACTGAAGAGGAAGAGCAAGCGCTATGGTGTTAATTTCTTCAAGTGATTCAAGGCAACGGTGAATTTTCTGAAAGTATCATAGGTTCAGTCTACGGATGCGGGAAAGCGAGGATGTTGGATTTATTAGCTCAGTTCATAAGACAACAAGGAAGAAATGGTTCTCTTCAAGTCTGGTGAGTTTGATTTATCTATTTGGTGATGACGCAGGTTATCTGGCCATGGATTAGATCAAGTCAAATTTAAGATGGAAGATGGAGGTGAACATGGTCTTCGGGGAGTCTATGATGTGACAGCTAGGAAGAAATCCAATTTCGCTTGGCAAGATGACTGAGATGATAGGTGAGAAGGTGGAGCACTGTTGCAGGTGGAATCAAAAGGAAGAAATTACGTGGATAGCAGAGTCTCTTGAAGACGGTGGGTCTGGCGTAGACTCGTTGGGCGGCTTGCGGTGAAGCTGCAGAGAAGACAGCCCAAGTCTGGAGGACAGGTGGATCGGCATGGTGATTCTACTACTTCTGGGTGGCGTATATTCGCCAAGGTGGAGTTTGTTAGAATATGTGTCAAATATACTAGTCCTATTTAGTTACAGTTGGACTTGGAGTTATAATAGGTGTTAGGGGGTGGAGTTAGAGTCGAACTCTGTAACCCGGCATCTCTCTTAAATAGAGAGGAGGGCACCACAATGTAACTACATCGACTACAATATAGCGTAGACACGCAGGAAGACGATGGCGGCGTGGCCATAGACTCGTAGCGGCTAGGTCCTATGTTGGTTGGGGAGGAGCGCCCATAATCAGAGCCCCGGGGATGTAGGCTTCGGCCGAACCTCGTTAACAAATATCGTGTGTTCTTGTGTCGTCATCTGGCATGTCTTGGGTGATCAACGACTGAAGCGATCGGGAAGGTTAGTCGTTGTTCCGTTATATCGACTAACTTTTATAACATGACAGGCAGCACGGGAGAAGCTGTGACGAGCAGCGGCGCGGCATCTGACAGGGCATCACCGCCTAGTCAAGGGCAAGGTCCAGCTGAAGCTCCGCATCCGCCTCCTCATCCCTAAGCCCCGTCACCTTTGCTGAACTCAGAGTCCCCAAGCAGCTCGAGGAAGGGAGGGAGGATGTTGGATCTTGAACTCGTGCTCGCCGGCAACGAATTCATCGGTGCTCGGGGGTGTGGCTACAGAGGAGTAGCTGGGGGAAAGGGGAAGGAGGGGATCTAGAACTCACCAGTTCTTGGAAGGGCGACACGGAGGGGGAGATCATGCTCACCGGCGCTTGGGGGTGCGGCATTAGAGGGGGACCTCAAACTCATCACCGGTCACTCGGGGAGGAGAGAAAGGAAAGAAAGAGCTCATCGCCGGCCACACTATGTGGGGGCAAGAGTGTGGGGACAAGAGAGAAGGAGGAGAGGAAGAGAGGAGGAAGAAGAAGATGATGTGGATTTATTTGACAGGTGGCATCCTAAGATACGTCCGCGTGTAGCAAAACCGCAGTAAAACAGCTTGAGGGGATCAAATACCCGGTATTAATAGTTAGGGGGGTGTATTATACCCAGTTTTGTAGTTCGATGGTGTATTTTAGACAAACAGAAGAACTCGGGGGTGTAAAATGGACTTATCCCTTTGTAAAAACTAATCAGTATTAACCGGTTTTTTTTATATGGCATTGATATAAAGTCGTCGGTTTTTTAAACATGTGAGCAGTGGTTTCCAGTTAAAACCGAAAAAGTAAACCTGGTGGAAGACAATTCCTCCGAAGGAAAACGACACCTTCCTCCGCGTCGTCTGCGCGTGGGCGGCTCGGGGGCAAAACCCTAGCTGTCCCCCTCACCCCTCCTCTACCTCGCCGCCGCCAAAGCTCACTAGCAAAAAAGCCGACGGCGAGCCGGGAAGGTGGCAGCGGGGCCACTTCTCCAGCGAAACCCTCTCTTGGCACGGGAAGAGCGCCGCAATGCACAGCGATGGTAACCATGGCGGCTAGAGGCGACGGGGATGAACTCTGGCAAGGGGGCAGCGGATCCGGCACCTTTACACATGGTTCCAACCCTCCCATGCTCGGATCTGGCCAAACTCTAGGCGTGGGATTGCAGCTCGGAGAGAAGGTGGCGGCGGATGGCCGGGGGCGAGGTAGCATGGCCGGCGGCAAGGCAGGCGTCGTGCGTCCTGTCGGAGAGGTTGGGGCGAAGAGGCCATGATAGCACGGGGATGCGACTGGCAATGACAGGAGATCAGCGCGGGCGATGTCAAGTAGGCTGACGCAGTCGGCGATGGCAGGAGGACAGCACGGGCGGTGGTTGGCGATAGCATGGAGGCCGGCGCGCTCGGCTACAGTAGGCGGGCTTGTGAAGGTTGTTGGCTAAGGTGTCGATGGCAGGAGAGCTGCTGGCGGTGGCCAGCAGCACTGACGGTGAGCGAGCCGGTGGCCGGTGCAGAGATCTTTGGCCGCATGGGGGGCCCAACGAAGGCGGACGTGGGCTGGCCGGCGGTGGGGCGTTGGTGCGACGGGGCCATGGGTTGGCAGGGGTTGACTTGACGGTGGAGCTTTGGGGTTGGGTTGATAGGTTTGGGCAAGGGTGCTGCAGGTGAAAGCCTAGCCCGAGATCTCCCAAGCCGGCATCGATGACACCTTCGGGCGCCATAACCTCCCTTTGGGGCGTTGTCGAGCAGCCACCTTTCCCTCTCTTGACAAGATTCTCCAGGTGAAAACCAAGTCTAGTGGACGGGCCATGTTGACGCCTCTAGCGTCATGACCTTCTTGGAGGCATCGTCTAGGAGATCTTTTGTTCCTCACCATTACCATCTTCTCTCGGTTTGATCATCGGAGTTTCTTGGTGGTCGTCATCAGGTTGGAGCGAGGGACAAGTGGATCTCCTTCTCTCTCGCCATCTCCTTCAACTCAACCCCTCTACGTGAAGACAATCAGAAACTCGCCGATATTCTTCTGTGTGGAGTTGGTGTTTGGCGGGGCGTTTGCAACCCTTTTGTAGGTCTAGCGGTGTTCGGTCACGCTTAGTGGCATCGGTTCAGCACCTCGTGTATTTTTTTATACACAGAAGTGGTATAACAACTTCTCTTGGTTGTGCGAGGAGCTGCTAACTTGTACGGTGGTGGTATGGTGGTGGTATGGTTGTTTTTTCTTTTCCTAGTTACAATTTACAGGGTTGTAATCTTGTACTTTTCTTGCTATATTAATACGAAATTTCGCACTATCTTGTGTGAGTTGTTTAAAAAAAAGAATTGCCCGCAAGGAGACGCGTGGCGAGGGGCCAGGACACGTCAGGGCCAGTAGCAGGTGGCTTTTGCTGCCACTATTATATCATTGGAGGCAAATCAGGAATCGTGTGAACATCTGCGTGCTAAGGTGAGCTGGGTGTGTTCGCTGGTACATGTTCCTAGTACACGCGGAAAACGGAGCGGTCCATTAGCGCGTGATTAATTAAGTATTAGCTAATTTTTCTTTCAAAAAATAGATTAATTTGATTTTTAAGCAACTTTCGTATAGAAACTTTTTATAAAAAAACACACCGTTTAGCAATTTGAAAAACGTGCGCGTGAAAAACAAGGGAGAGAAATTGGGAAAAGGAGGCGCCGAACACATCAAGGGTGTGTTCCGAACACACCACATAAAACGAAGCAGCGTTTAGCATTTAGTGCATGATTAATTAAGTATTAGCTAAAATATATTTTAAAAATAGATTAATAAAATTTTTTAAAGTAACTTTCATATAGAAAATTTTTGTAAAACCGGACCGTTTAGCAGTTTGAAAATCGTACGTGTGAAAAATGAGGGAGGTGAGTTAGCAAAGTAGAGATAAGAACTCAGCCCAAAAGCCGAGCAGAAATGTTCACGATCAAGACGTACAGCTAGCTGCTGCTACTCTTCTGGTTTACTTGTGTGTTTAGTTCACGTTAAAATTAGAAGTTTAATTGAAATTGAAACGATGTGATGAAAATGTTAATAAGTTTATGTGTATGAAAGTTTTAATGTAATAGAAAAGTTTGAAAGTTTTAAAAAAAAATTTAGGAACTGGTTCCAGGCCTTACTGTTGAATTATTGAGCGGGGGTGAGAGCGAACACGTAGTGTCGCCGTCACCATATTTTCCAGGCACGCGCAGATAAGCCTGACCAAAATTAATTGTGCCTGCAATGCGTAGTGACGCGGCCATGAGTGAATCACAAGCTAGCTTTCTACAATTTTCCCCCGTTAAAAGAAAAAATCTAATCATAAAAATTCATCTGGACAAGCACTTAAAATTAATATAGATTATAAGTGCTAAATGGTGTATTTTATGTAAAAACTTTCTATATAGAAGTTGCTTTAAAACATCAAATAAACCATTTTATCAAGTTTGAAGGAATGAAAACTCAACTAATCATGCGGTAATGATTTCTCGTTTTGCATGCTTACACTTAATCTTCCATCTTAAAAAGATTCAAACACGATCAAAGTAATCGTTTGCAAAGTAAGTATAGCTTAACCAGTTAGATTTTTTTTCCCTGGTGATAGAATCCAGCAATCCGTCCAACCGAATTCAAGTCATAGGCTGAGTATGGTCGAGTATAGTCTTACTCTTCAGAGGTATTTATACAAGGTATATGTGTAATTCTTATAGGGTGAGTGTGACGTGTTATATGAACCGCTTAAATATAACTGTATTTCATATATCTGTTTAAAACAGAGAAATTACAACACCATGTATAGTCAAGCCTTTATAAAAAAATCTATAGTCAAGCATGACCCAGTACCAGAGTCGTGATACCAAACCAACCGCGATGGGGACCTGCCGGCCGGCTGCATCAGGACTCTGTTGGTCACCATTAATGTGCATTGTTCGTTTAGGGATGACAGGAGAGATTGGCTCTCGTTTTCCACGCGCACGCTTTTTAAACTACTAAACGGTGCGTTTTTTATAAAAAAAATTTCTATAGGAAAGTTGCTTTAAAAAATCAATCCATTTTTAAAATTTAAAATAGTTAATACTCAATTAATCATGAGCTAATGACTCACCTCGTTTTGCGTATCTTCCCAATCTCCTCAATCCCCTTCTCCTCAAACACTCCCTAAATTAATTTACCGCCAGTTGCACGCCGCACAAAGCCAGTAGTAAAAGATTCATTAACGTGTATGCAGGGTGTACGTGCACGTCTTTTTCGTTTTTGAAAGCTTCATCGGACAAGTGCGTCCGTGACGACCGATATGGGATCATAGCCTCTACGCACCCGACATTGACGTATGAAACAATATAGGATGAGACCCACGTATAATAGTATTATGGTAAAGATCTTCACTTCGAATATTTTCTGGTTCTGAAATAAAGTTATTTCTTTACCTATTTCATTCGACCGATCACAATCATTCTCTATTTGATATCTCTATTCTCTTATTAACCAATCACAACCTTACTTTAATCATTTTTACCTATTTCCATAATATCCATATGATTTTGCTATATCTCACTTGAAAGATTTTTTCTTATCTCTCACTCGATTTTCTCACTCAAATTTACAGTATATTTTCTTATAAGTTACAGTGTAATTTATGAAACTTACAATGTAACTTTTGTAAATTACTGTGTAATTTTTGAATCTTCACATGTAAGTTTTAAAATTTATATTGGATTTGGTCTTTTTCTTGAAGATATGGTAATGTAGTGTCTATTATGGTGTTTTTAGTTGCTTTTTGCCTTTTAATGTGTCTATTAAATTTTAATCCAAAGATTAAAAATCTGTGAGATATGATTATAAAAATCTTTCGAAAGATGCATAGGTACTCCCATATCCATATCCACCTTAAAAAATATTTCCTCCATCATAAAATATAACAACTCATCTATCAACTTTGTTTTACCAACCAATTACAACTCTTCACCATTCAATATCTCAACATACCTTTATTTTTCAACCAATTATAATATCTTTCCAGTTAATTATTATATTCTGGGACGAAAGTAGTAATTAAATTTTAGGACGAGAGCACATACTACCTCCGTCTAAAAAATAAATGCATTCGTGGGTATCCATATACAACGTTTGACCGTTCGTCTTATCTAGAAAATTGATGAAAATTTTTAAAAAATTAGTCACACGTAAAGTAATATTCACGTTTTATCATCTAATAACAATAAAAATACTAATCATACAAAATTTTCAAATAAAACAAACGGTCAAACGTTAAACATAAACAGTGTAAAATTACTCGTTCTTTCCAAAGAACGAGTAATAGCCAGCAACATAGCCTTTTGCGTGTGAATATATACGTACGATCGAGGTCCTTTGCGTGGGGAACGCCAAGACCCAAGAGAATTGACGTCTCAACAACGATGATCTCCCGTACCTGCAGCCGGCTCCTGCTGTCCACGCTCGCTGTTCACCTGCTCCTCCTGCTTGCGATCATCCAACACTCCTGCTCCCTCAGCACCTACAGCAGCAGCAGCAGCAACCAAACGGCGAAGGTCCCGTACTGCCAGCCCGACCAGGCCTCGGCGCTGCTCCGGCTGAGGAGGCGCTCCTTCTCCCCCACCAACGATTCCGCGTGCACCCTCGCGTCGTGGCGCCCCGGCACCGACTGCTGCGACTGGGAGGGCGTCGCCTGCAGCACCGGCACCGGCACCGGCGGCGGCGGCGGCCGTGTCACCACCCTCGACCTCGGCGGATGCTGGCTGGAGATCAGCGCCGCCGGCCTCCACCCCGCTCTCTTCGAACTCACCTCCCTCAGGTATGAAAAGAATTTGACAATATATATGTATGTTTTTTTTAGAATTTGTATTTATATACATGTTTGTGGGGAAATTACGAAAATATATTCTTAATTCCTTCGGGTAAGAAAGTAATATGAGAATATATATATTAATATTAAAAATATATATACATGTGTTTGGTTTGGGGATATGATGTGATGGGTTGGATCATCCTTGTTTTTTTTGAATGGTATGATTCTGTTTTTTTTAAGGAATATAATGGGTTGAAATGATCCTATATTTTATTTGGATGAAGCAATCAAGATGAGTTGTCTGGATACAATTACCTCGCACCTTAGTTGATGAGGTTACCTCTTATAGTCTACAAACTACAAAATAATATTTCTACATGATAATCATACTATTTAAAAATAAAATACCATTCATATACTATATTTGAAAATAAAATACAAATCACACGCATAATATGCTCTAGCAGCTTCATTTCTACAGCCCTAGGCCTGAGCACTCGTTCACTGCAGCCAAGATCAGTGGAGGCTTTGGGATTTCAACATATTGGACAAGCCACCAAATGATAAACAGTACCGGCAGTTACAATCATGCATAATTAGTGCACAGTCAAAATTTCAACCCATACATATAGAGTCCAAGCCAAACATAATAAGAAGTTCAAGTCATACACATAATAGTAAATTAAGTCTTACACGTAATAGCAAATTTAAGTATTGCACCTACTAGAGAGATCACTGCCTTAAAAATATTGGCAGTATAAGTCATACATTAACATAGGCCAACCGGCAACACATAATACCAAAAGAACTATCCAACTCATTCAACAAAGCTACATTGATCCAGGAAACTTGACATTAATGAACATAGCAACCCAATGTATCTTGTTTTCAAATGGAAGTCTATCAAAAGCTCTAGCAATGTGAGGGTTGGTAACCAAATGAGCATAGTAAACAGATATGTGGATCTCCTCAAACCCAGGAAGGCAAGCTTTTCAAGGTGTCAAATAAACCATCTAACAGTTTTCACACATTCTCGAGAAAAACAGATATGCAAAGATCTAAAAACGAAATCCTCATGCAATGTTTAGGGTATTTTTACCATGGAGAATGGGAACCCTGATCTGCAGTCGGTGGTTACGAATGGAGGAGATGAGGGTGAGCAGCTACCGGCAAGAGAGGAGGCACCACCACCCCTGCTCGTGCCCTGCTTGCGTGCCGGCTCAACCCTTCTACCGCCGCCGCCTCATCCCCGCGCGCCAACTCGCCCGCCCACGCTCGCGCCGCCGCCACCCCGTGTCTCCTGTAGCTAACCCTAGATCAGACTGAGAGGAGATAAGAACAAAGGGGAAAAAAAAGAGGTGAGGCGCTTTTGTCTTACTGCGTGTGAGGCATGAGTCACTTGTGCGGAGGTGGGATCGTTTCGTCCGCCACTTTTTTTCCGGATGAGCCTGTCCCAAATATTGAAGGGATATTCTCTTTTGGAGCCATCCTATCCCTCCTAGTCTCTTAACCAAACAGATGCAAAAATGGGATGATCACATCCCATCCCGGGATATCCTCCCAACCAAACACATGCTATATTTATATACATGTTTGTGGGAAAATTACGAAAATATACTCTTAAATTCTTTTTCCCCTCAGGTACCTGGACCTCTCGGAGAACAGCCTCAACGCTAACGACTCCGAGCTCCCGGCCACTGGGTTCGAGCGGCTCACCGAGCTCACCCACCTCAACCTCTCCTACTCCGACTTCACAGGAAACATACCACGCGGGATACCGCGGCTCAGCAGATTGGCGTCTCTCGACCTGTCAAACTGGATCTATCTCATTGAAGCAGACAACGATTATTCCCTCCCGCTCGGCGCAGGGCGGTGGCCCGTCGTCGAGCCAGACATCGGATCGCTGCTCGCCAACCTCAGCAACCTGAGAGCGCTCGATCTGGGCAATGTTGACCTGTCCGGCAATGGCGCGGCATGGTGCGATGGCTTCGCTAGCTCCACTCCTCGGCTCGAGGTTCTCAGGCTGAGGAACACCCACCTCGATGCTCCGATCTGCGGATCGCTGTCCGCCATTCGCTCCTTGGTCGAGATCAACCTGAAGTTCAACAAATTGCATGGCAGAATTCCGGATTCCTTGGCTGATCTGCCTTCCCTCCGTGTTCTTAGGCTCGCCTACAATCTCCTCGAAGGGCCATTCCCGATGAGGATATTTGGAAGCAAGAACTTGAGGGTCGTTGATATCAGCTATAATTTCAGACTGTCCGGTGTGCTGCCCGATTTCTCATCGGGTAGTGCTCTGACTGAGCTGCTCTGTAGCAACACTAACCTGTCTGGTCCCATCCCGAGTTCTGTAAGCAATCTCAAGTCCTTGAAGAATTTGGGTGTTGCAGCAGCTGGTGACAGTCACCAAGAAGAGCTTCCCTCTTCAATTGGTGAGCTCAGGTCCTTAACATCGTTACAGCTTTCTGGGTCTGGCATAGTAGGAGAAATGCCTTCTTGGGTTGCGAATTTGACTTCTTTGGAAACTCTGCAATTCTCCAACTGTGGCTTATCTGGTCAACTGCCTTCCTTCATAGGCAATCTCAAGAACCTAAGTACCTTAAAATTGTATGCATGCAATTTTTCTGGTCAGGTACCTCCACATCTTTTTAATCTAACTAATTTGGAAGTCATAAACCTTCATTCCAATGGTTTCATTGGCACAATCGAACTCAGCTCATTCTTCAAATTGCCCAATCTATCAATACTGAATCTTTCAAACAACGAACTTTCTGTACAAGTCGGGGAACATAATTCTTCATGGGAATCCATCGATAATTTTGACACTCTATGTCTAGCATCTTGTAACATATCCAAGCTCCCCCATACCTTGAGGCACATGCAATCGGTTCAAGTTCTTGACCTTTCAAGCAACCACATCCATGGCACTATACCTCAGTGGGCATGGGATAATTGGATCAACTCGCTCATCCTGATGAACTTGTCACACAACCAATTCAGTGGTAGTATAGGATATGGCTCTGTCATTTCAGATGGTATGTTTGTTATTGATATCAGTTATAACCTATTTGAAGGTCACATACCTGTACCAGGACCACAGACCCAACTGTTTGATTGCTCGAACAATCGATTTTCATCCATGCCATCCAATTTTGGTTCTAATTTAAGCAGTATTTCCCTTCTCATGGCTTCCAGCAACAAGCTGTCCGGAGAAATTCCACCATCGATTTGTGAAGCAACAAGCCTTTTGCTCCTTGATCTCTCCAATAATGATTTTCTTGGCTCCATCCCTTCTTGTTTAATGGAGGATATGAGTGACCACCTGAATGTATTAAACTTGAAAGGAAATCAACTTGGTGGAAGATTGCCAAATAGCCTAAAGCAAGATTGTGCATTTGGGGCATTAGATTTTAGTGACAATCGGATTGAAGGACTGTTACCCAGATCCCTAGTTGCTTGCAAAGACTTGGAGGCTTTTGATATCAGAAATAATCGTATTGATGATAAATTTCCATGTTGGATGAGTATGCTTCCTAAACTTCAAGTCCTTGTTCTGAAATCCAACAAGTTTGTCGGGAATGTGGGGCCTTCTGTTCCTGGAGATAAAAATAGTTGTGAGTTTATAAAACTTCGAATTTTTGACTTGGCTTCAAACAATTTCTCTGGACTATTACAAAATGAATGGTTTAGAACAATGAAATCCATGATGACTAAAACAGTCAATGAGACGCTGGTCATGGAAAATCAATATGATCTACTTGGCCAAACATACCAAATCACCACTGCCATCACATACAAAGGGTCTGATATTACTTTTTCGAAGATATTGAGGACAATTGTAGTCATTGATGTTTCGGATAATGCGTTCTATGGTGCCATTCCCCAGTCTATTGGGGACCTAGTTCTACTTAGTGGGGTAAACATGTCACATAATGCCCTCACTGGACTGATCCCATCTCAGCTCGGCATGCTACATCAACTCGAGTCGCTCGACCTCTCTTCAAATGATCTTTCAGGAGAGATTCCACAAGAGTTGGCATCACTGGACTTCCTTTCGACGTTGAATATGTCCTACAATAAGTTGGAGGGAAGAATACCCGAGTCTCCCCACTTCTTGACATTCTCTAATCTCTCATTTCTAGGAAACATGGGTCTCTGTGGACTTCAGCTGTCCAAAGCATGCAACAACATATCATCAGATACGGTTCTACATCAATCAGAGAAGGTGTCAATAGACATTGTGTTGTTCCTTTTTGCCGGACTCGGATTTGGTGTTGGATTCGCAATTGCAATTCTCTTAACATGGGGAACCTCAAGGAGCTTGTCCTTAGCTTTACGACTGTCGCAATGAGCTACCAGGGCAATGCTCTGTCTTCCACTCGTCCAGCTACTTCACCTAACCAATTACAGTATCTTAAGAGGGGACACGCAGGAAGTGTCCCTAGCCTAGCTAGCTCAGATAGGTGCCCTCGTGCATCCAAACAACTTAATTTTGAGTCCTCTTCAACTCAAATTTGTGTGCCTATTTCTTCTTCTTAATAAAGAAACACCGAGCTTCTGCTAGGTTGAATCTCTTCTTTTTCAAGAGGAGCTAGGCTCACCTTCCCATCACTCAAGGATCTAAGGTTTGTCCACATTGTTATCTCAGAGTTCACTCTACATTACAGCTTTTCTTTATCTAGGGGTGTGCATTCATTTCAAATAGGGGCTATATATGCTCGACTTTGTATCTCTCTACCTGAACTAGAGCACCTTATGTTGTCTCTGAATTGTGATTGCCAGAATGGGGAACAACAGCTTGAGAACCTTACCATCCAATGGTTTTCTAGACAAAGTCGATTAAGCATGTTAATTTGGAATGTATGAGAAGCTATATATGTGGATGTGTGGGATGTATCCATTCTTATTTTCTAGGGATATATCCATTCTATTTGTTTTTGCAGTGGGCATGGCTAGCAATTACTTGAGGCTAGCCAATAAAACAAATTAATTTTTTTTTTGAGTAAAACCACATCACTGCCGGGTTGTAAGTTCAACCCATCACAGATGACTCACATCTGTGATCAAAACCCATCACAGATGATCATCTGTGACAGGTTGAAGAACAGCTTGTCAAAGATGACAAAGTTTATGTCCATTCATAGTAAAAGAATTGTAAATATATCTCAGGGTCTCTCTCTTTTGTCGAACATGTTTGATAAATTTGTTCAGCTTTAAGGGCCTGAGATAATTTGGACAGTTTCTCCCTTTGTGACTACCTTTAACATCACAAGCTATCATTTGCAGAAATACAACCATTTGTTTTGCACTTCGTTGTCTAGCTTTCTTAATTCTAAAAAACAAGTTCACTGAATAATTCACATGCTCGCAATTTCAAAACACAAAGCATAACATCACCAACAACAACAGCATGTTTCTTATAAAAGCAATAACAACGAAAGAATCGATACCTGACTTTTTATAGGCAAGTTAATTTTCTTTCTGTAGGAGCAGAAGAAACAATAATTGTGACTAGCTCGCTGCAAACCTTTATATAATTTGAAAGGAAAAATGCAAAGTATTCTTCTCACCATGTGACTAGTTTGATCCCTTCGTCCACTTTGTCTGAGCTTGAAAGCTCACTCTGTTGCTCGTATTTTCTGCACACTGTCAAAAGTGTAGTTGAAGCTTCAGTGCAGTGAGTTCTCGTCAACAGAAGAATAGCCATCTGATCTGTATGCACCAAGTTCTACTGCTCATACTGACAAAATCGAGTCCAGAAGAAAGAAAGTGGTTGAAGCTTCAGTGTATGCTATCGTCAATAAAGGTGCAGAGGAAATCATACTGCAATAGTTGCCTAGTTGGGTGCTCATCTCACCTCTATGAACCATGCATCACCTGTCATTGGAAGGGCAGAAAATCAGGTGCATGAGAAGCAACAGACAAATTGCAAATGGCATACTAGGAAATCAAGAGATAAGCTTTACCGAGTATCTTCTCCCTTCTGCAGGGTTCTTCCTTCTTCTATCTTTTTCTCTCTACCTGCCGCCCAAACAAATATATTGCTATTTCTCCAAATCAGTCCATAACATCATCTGTCCTATTGGAAAGAAAGAATAAAGCAAAGTTTGGCATGAACTCTCATAAATCTGAAGAACAAAAAGGAATACAGATATGGTGTATGAATCAATTAAAACAACATCAATAGTTACGGGTACTGTATGTGCTGGAATTCATATCGAAGAGTGAAATGGAAACAAAATTTTACAAAGGAAAAGATTAGTCCAGTATCTAGAAACAACTGGTGAGATTACAACATATATTTTGCCGGAATGACCGAAGGAGGTCATTCAATGTAATTAAGATAGGAAGAAAAAGTTACAAGAAAAGTTTTACATCGATAGCTAGCTGTCGAGGAAGGATGTGCACCAGAGCACACGCCCCGAACCATGTGCCATCCGCCCAAACACACGCTACAGAGAGGGAAGCCAAGCACCGAAACGGCCATCGCTAGATTACAACATGTAGTAGTTCCAGAAGAACAGAGTAACCACCAATGGGGACATGAATTGGATTAGTAATCCTAGAGAAAATCTGACCTGTTGCAAATTCTTATTGGATGAGCCTGACAACTCCTTAGGACTGGAGAGGCATGTTTCAGAAGGTTCCCTCTGAGTATCTAAAAGGCATAAATGATTATATGGTTTTACTATTTTCTGCATTGTTTTGGTGCTTCTACAATTGCTGGACCACACCAGGAGCATTTTCCAGTTCAGTAATGAAACGCACAAGCTGGAGCATCTGTGGTGCATGCCAAGTTAAACGATTGACCTATTTAATCCTACGCCATCATTACTGTCATTCCGATAGAAACAAAAGGCATGTCATGTCAACAAACAACACATTCTAAAAAAGGTCCAGTATGAGGATAGCAGAAGTGAGCAAAGCTCCAGTATGATGCTTTGTGGCCTGCTAAAAAAATTACAGATCTCAAAAACTGGTATGGAGTTCCAAGCATATATCACAGATGTCATAAGAATCAAATCGTGCCATTTCAGCAACATGGCTCTCTCAGCAGTTCATCAGGCTCATTAAGAATGCACAGAACTTTATGTGGGGCCAATTGCATTATTGCTAAAGAATGAATAACGTGAGCTGCTAAGTGTATTTTCATCCTGTAGGCTTTGAAAGAGAACTGTAATACACGGTTCAACTCTGAACTCCTACAAGGGATCGACCATTTCTTCCCTTGCAGCAGGAAGAATATATGCTAAATACCATAGTTGGTCAAAATACTGCTGTTAAAGAGTATGCAAAATTACCGGGGTCAAGATTTTTACCAAAAGGAACTCAAAATTATTATCTACAGATAGGTTCTACTATACATACCTGACTACCTTGTCCATTACACGTTATCATGTTTAGAAATACAACCATTTGTTTTGCACTCCATTGTCTAGCTTTCTTATTTCTTAAAAAAAAAAACATAGAATACACATGGTCACAATTTCAAAACACAAATATAGCATCATAGACAACAACGTCTCTTACAAAAACAATAATAACAAAAGAATCAATACCTGACTTTTCTGAGGCATGTTTTGTTCTTTCTGTAGGAGCACAATAAACTCAAGAGTGCCATATGTTTAATGTAATTTCAGATACAACAATGTATTAGCAGTGCCAAGCTAACTAAAGAAACTGATACTTTGCAGGGAGCAATTTTATATGCTCCCGACATTTACCTTCCCTTGAGAAGAGAGAAGCCAGTAAAGAAATAGTTGAAGCTTCAAGAGTGAGGTTATTCTCGTCAATTATAGACAGATAATTACTAGCTTTGGCAACCTCAGCTTTCTTGAGTAACATCCTGACGATATGATTAAGAAGACGAGAGTCAGGAGCACGGCCACTCTTCTCCACTGATATAAAGAGATTGTCAGCCTCTTCGTATGACTCTTCTTTTATAAGATTTGATATCATCAAGTTGTAGGTATGTACAGTAGGCACCAACCCATAAGTTGAGATAGCAGCAAACAATTCCTTAGCCTCTTGCCTTCTGCCAACTTTGAGCATTGCACTAATCACAATATTGAAAGTAATGATATCAAATTTTACATTCATAGCAAATAATTTCTCCAACAGCATATTTGCTTCATCGGTGCAATTGTTTCTACAAAGTCCACCAAGCACAACACCGTATGTCTGAATGCTCACGGTCGTTCCACTTTCAATCATCTCATGGAACATTTTCTTTGCAGCAGTTGTCCTCCTGGCCTGAAATAACCCATGGAGAATGATGTTATATAAAACACTTGTAGGCTTGACTCCCTTGTGCAACATGTCTCTGAATACAGTCAATGCATCATCAATCCTTCCATTTTTACAATAGCCATCAACAAGCGTACCATATATGTAACAATTCGGTTCAATGCCAATTGATGCCATAGCATCAAGTAATGCAAATGCCTCCTCCATATTACCAACTAAGCAATATCCCTCCATCAATGAATTAAAAGTAACAACATTAGGCCTTTGCCCCGTTTGTACCATCAAGTCCATGATATCTTTCCCTTCTGCTACCCTTCCCTCTTTGAACAGGTTGTTTATTATTGAACTGAAATACTTGACACCAGGAGGAGGAATATCCTTGTTCATCATTTCAGAAATCAATTCCTTGGCTTTTACCAACTCACCATGATTACAACAACCCTGGATCAGACAGCGGTAAACAGCCTCACTCGGTGGTACACCAATATCAACCATGTGGTTGAATTTGTGCAGAGCATCATCCAACCTGCCAATTCTGCAAAGAGAAGATATCACGGTTGCAAATGTGACAGTGTCAGGGATCATTCCTTTGTTCTGCATGTCTTCAAATATAAGCATAGCCTTATCCATCATCCCACAACGAGCATATGCATTAATCAGTATGTTGAAAAAACGGTGGTTAGGTACAATACCTTTAGATACCATCAAATTAACGAGGCTATTCATGTTGGCAAAGCAACCTTCAGCAGCATACCCATGAAGCAGGGTAGAGTAGGAGATAATGTTAGGTTTGGGGCCCTTCAGAACCATTGAATCAAAAATATCTTTTGCTTCTTTGATTCTATTGTGCCTGCAGAGAGCATGAATGAAGGAGTTGCAATTAACAACACATGGTATGAGACCGGAGCTTGACATTTCTTTGAACACTCTAACCGACTCCTTCCACATTCCCGCAGTGGAATATCCATATATCAGGCTATTGTATGTCTTGTTATTAGGTCGAATACCGGCATCAACCATCTGCTCCAGAACACGCTCAGACTTCACCATTTCCTTTGTCTTGCAGAGCCCATCGATCAGCGAGTTATAAGTGACCACATCAGGCGAAACGGACTGTTCTATCATCTTATAGAACAACTCGTAAGCTTTGTCCACCTCGCCCTCCTTAGAGAAACCGTCGATGAGCGTGTTGTACGAACACACATCCGGACCCAGGCCCGTCCTGAGCAAGCGGCCGAAGACAGCAAGCGCTAGCTCTGGACGGTGCATTCGGCGGTAGCAGTCGATGAGGATGTTGTAGGTGTAGATGGTGGGAGCATCAGCAGCCGCATGGGGGCATGCCCATCGGTCCATCCGTTTGAACAGCTCGACGGCCAGGGCGGGGCCATCACTGCAGGCGGCGGAAGGCGGCGCTCGGGCGAGCGCGGCGAGGATGTCGCTGATGGCGCGCGCGGGGGCGGGGGCAGGGGCAGGGTCGTCGCGGCGCAGTAGCAATTCGTCGAACAGGTGGCGTGCGTCGTCGGGCCCGAGCGTTCCCGACCTCAGGCGCTCCTGGAACGCGGCGTACGCAGGAGGGAGCGGGCGCGCTGGCGATGCCGCGACGGTGGTGGTGGTGGTCGACGCCGTGGTGGAGGCGGCGAAGATGGAGGAGAGGCGGGGGCGGGAGGACATGGCTGCGGTGGTCTCGTCCGGAAGAAGGCGATGATGACGACACTGGTGTGGGCCGACGGCGAGGGGAATGGTGCGACCGCGAGGCCGAGCACATCGGCGCTCGGTTTCTCGAAGCCGAGAGGAGGGCGACCTCGCCGACGTGGTTCTGCGCCGGCGCCGCCGTCGACCGCCTTGACGGTTCCTCCTTCGCCGGTCTCCCTCCCTTCTCCACCACAGCGAGGCTGCTTCTCAGCCGGCGGCGGCGGGTGGCGCGGCTGCCGCTCGGCTCCCACTCCTGTCGCCGGAGGCCGACCGCCGACGAGGTCTCGAGGAGGGCGTGCGTTGTGGGCGTGTGGCACGGGAGTGCGCGCCGTTCGGGTTGGGGACTTTGTGCCAGTCACATTTATTTATAAAAAAAAATTAGAAATTTAAATTCTGCGCTATTAAAAAAATTATCATTACCTATGGCAGTGTTTGGCAAATGTCTAAAGGAAATGATTTTCCACCCCTCTTTAAATCTCAACCATTCATTCTCTCTCATCCATCTAATCCTAACCCTTCATTCATTTTCCAATCCCAATCCCAATCCCACCCCTCATTTCCCATTATCCAAACACACACTATATCTCTTATAGTAAAATATTTTGTGCCAAATGTAAACTCTTATTTTTGCTATATTTGCACAAGTTGGATTCACCTTGGATTCAAAGTTTGTAAGTTAAATTGCAATGCTTAAATTTTCATAGTTTATTTTAGAAATAGGAACAAAATGATTCATTTAAATATTATTAACAAAACCATTCACATATCCATATCTATAGATTTATAGAGCCAGTTTTGAAAAATTTTAGATATAGAGTTGTGTTAAGCTTAAGGCTAGGCCATAAGAATTAAAAAATATATATATCATGGCATTGTAACATGCTTCCACCTTAGAGTCAAGAAGCTATCATATTTACATTATAGCATGTACTATAGATAAAACAACATAAGAATGTGGGTCTCATCTTATGACTCATTTGATCTTAAACATTGAGGTTGCCCTTAGTTCTCCAAGTTCCCAAGATTAATTTCATCTCTCTTGTTATGTCGTTGATACAAACCAAACCAAGGAAACTCGGTTTCCGCTTTGCTTTTTTTTTAATTACATATGTTTTGGTAGGCACAACTAAAAAACCGAACTTTTGTTAGACCGAAGAAACCGAACGCCCACCCCTATATGGGAATATGGGATGGATGGAGTATATAACAAAAGATTATGCAAACACAGCAAATGTGCTAAACGTTTTACTTGCATGTTGTCGACGTTTGAGATCGCGACTACGGTATTTGGATGGTATGGGGATCGTTGGTACCAAGGTATATGCGAGATTGAGGTAAAAGAGATAGAGACAGGGATTTTATACAGGTTCGGCCCCCTTATCTGACATGTAATAGCCCTACATCCTGTTTATATAGGATTGATATAGGAAACCATATAGTACAATAATTGGGATAACCTATCTAGCCGTCGTCGATTTTGGCGGCATGAACACCAACTCATAATCGATAACAGGGTAGTCTTTCTCCTCGAGTATGAACTCGTCGAGATCAGAGATAGCGCTAGATCCCTCTTGCCGGCTTCCGTAAGCACCGGATGGGGTATGGCTAGGCTAATCTCTGGTGTTGATATATGGCGGCATGTGTTGGCTTGTGGCTTTGTGGCGTGTCCCCTCTCCTCCTAGGGGGGCTTGTATTTGTACCCATAGATGCCCCCTTGTCCAAGTAAAACTAGGGAGATAAATATGAATACAATCCAAGTAGGCCTCGTCGTTTCCATATATAACTCTACTCGTCCTTCCTTATCCGGAACTCCTTCTATATACGAGGTTTGTTTCCGTATAAGACATGGTATGTGGTGGGCCCTGCGGAGCTTAGTCGATTACTATTGGGTACGTGGTATCCATAACCCTGACACATGTATGACTAGAAACACACTGGAGGCTTTATATCATCATCCTTCATCAGAGAAGCCTAATGATTTTACTTGCCTCAGAGTAGTTGCAACATTTGATTTCAGTTTGGGATGTGCCAAATGGTTTCTCAGATGAAAGTTCATTTCCATGGAGTTTACTTAATAGAGACTTTTGGATCTTGCATTGCATATATTCAAATGGTCAAATGTAGTTCATTCCCGGAATAATTGATGATGGCTGTTGAAAGAAGAAGACATACCATGTAAAGGATGGAGAGTCTAAGATATTTTTCTTTGTCTTGGGTAGAGTCATTTTCTAGCTTTTGGCCCTAATTCAAGTTCTTAAATTCTTAGTCCCATCTTTTTCTCATAATCGAAAAAGTAAATTGCATTGACAGTACACTGACTTATTAGATGGGTGCAATTTAGTACATGAACTTGTAAAACGCCAACTTTGATACATGAACTTGTAAAACTCTCAAGAAGACACTACACGGTTAAGTTTGCTAATTTAAATTCTGATTAGTATGCTATTGTCCATGGGTTATATTGCGACTATGATATTTGGAATTATCGGGGATCGTTGGTGCTTAGGGCATACGCGAGATTGAGGTAAAAGAGACAAGAGACAGGGATTTTTATACAGGTTCGGGCCCCTTAACTAGCAGGTAATAGCCTTACTCCTGTTGGCCGAAGTCGGTGTCGAAACAAGATTTCGGCAATACTAAAAGGGGTGGCAATCAAGCTGAAAAAGTGGATGGGTTAGGAGACACAAGGTTTATATAGGTTCAGGCCTTCTCGATGAGAAGTAATACCCTACTCCTGTCCGGGGATTGATCCGTCGAGTGTATTATTGATCGTATGATCTGGGAGAAAAGTTATGTCCCTAAGAGCTCCTAGACCCCTCCATATATTGGGGGAGGAGCCGAGATTACAACATACATCCCATGTTCCTTACGGACTAGGCATCTGAAGATAAATTACAATCATAACCGACTAGGACTATCGGATGTTTTCTTGATACACAAGTTAACATAACAACTGAGTCCTTTACTAAACATATTCTATCTGCATAAGATATCCCTATAACCAGTCGGATATCCATGCCATGTGGGTATGTGGTACCCATAATCTCCACAGTCGGTGTTGCCTTTATATATCAGTATCACACGAGCACAATAGCTGGGATGACCTAATCTAGTCGGCGTCGACTTGCCGGCATGGATCTCCAACACATAGTCAACGGCTAGTATAGTCTTCATCCCTCATGTCGGCCCTTATGGTGCCAGATTGGGTATGTCTAGACTTATGTTGTTGTCTGTTGGCTTCTCTTGGCGTGTCCTCCTCCTCTTAGGGGGTTTTGTTTTTATACCCTCGGATGTCTCCTTGTCCAAGTAGAACTAGGGAGACAAATATGAATATGATCCGAGTAGTCCTTGTAATGTCTGAATAGAACTCTGTTTTTTCCTTCCTTACCTAGAATACCTTCCGTATATGAGGCATGATTCCGTATAAGACATGATGTATGGTGGGCCACACCGAGCCAGCCCAATATTATTGGGTATGCCTTATCTATGACACTTACAGTAGCCCCGACTTCAATGCAAATGAGCCCACTGCATCCTCGACCAAAGACCCTTTGAAAAACTGGTGTCATACTCATCTAACCGTTCTCTACCTATCGAGAGGATATAGAGTATGCGACCAAGTTACCTATTCGATCTTGCCTAAGAACGATACCAATTCAAATTTAGATTGAAGTAAAAAAGATACCATCTCGGCAGGTGTCACGCCCAGAAATTCACAAGTAATTTCTAAACTAATTTGTGCATTAACACCCTTGTCCAGGAATCAGCCGAGGTACACAAACTGACAATTTAATATACAGATTCATCAAAATAACTAAAACGATAAATACTTACATAAGAGGCACTTAGTCCTCACCATGAAGAAAACTGCAGCGGAAAACAAAATCTAGCGAAGCTTCAGGTCCACTCCCACAGGCAGCTCAACTGAGATCTAAGCCAAACGTCTTCTCCTTCTGGATCATTTTTCTTCAACTGAGGTTTGATGATTATTGCAAGAATGAGCATATGACATACTCAACAAGCCACATAGCAAATATGCAAGTGCACATGGATACCAAAGGATGGCATAATATAGGCTCATTTGCGAAAGCAGCTTTTAGCAAAGAGTTGAGAATTTGTAAAACAGTAGAGTAATTAATCATCAATATTAATCAACACTGAATAGCACACCCATGCTGCACAGGCCCAACCAAACCTGTACAACCAACCCCGGTCGTACAGATCAAACCTCCAAACCAGGAATTATCCATTCCAAACCAGGAGTCAAATTAATTATCACATTATTAACATTAATGAGTAGTGTGGGACTAATCACGAAAAACATTGCTCAACTCGCCCATAACCATGGGCACGGCTATTCGAATAGTTTTACTCTGGCCAGAGATGTACCACTGTACCCACAAGACACGATTCCAATCATGTTGCCATGCCCCGAAGTACCACCACGGCACTGCTAAGGGGGAAATCGTGACAATACCCTTTGCACAATACAACTCAAAACCGTGCACCGTTCCTGGATCATAATCCCCCCCTCAAAACCAGAGGCAATGGACTCTCCAGCGACCCCCACGGACTTCTCGCCGCTTCACAGTCTGGCACCCCGTAATGAACCATGCTATACAAAAGGTAAAGCCGTTGCCCACGCTGGCTTGTGGTTGGCACGGTTAATGTCTCACAACAGTAGCTCGCAAACCGGTCCTTAATTGTCATGAGCACGACCTTCAAAACCATGTGCTCACAACCCACCATTAATCATATTTTAATTATCAATTAATTATCATAACACGATTGACCATCGTGAGCTACCATTAAATATAACCATAAATAATAATGTAGTATATATAGGATTCATCCCATTAATGAGCTAATGTTTCTAAGCATGGCTAAGCAATTATATATATATAGCATTTAGCTGAACCAAACTAATATATAAGGTTCTAGCTAATCAAATTATAACCCATAGGAAAATAAAGTCATCTTCGGCCATTAATTAATCAGGAAAGGCTCACCACCCGATGACATTCGAAAATAATGCATAAGTTGAAATAAAACAATAGCTTTAAACAGGTTCAACATGCTCAAAGGGTTATTTGGGATCTGTGTGACTTGCCTTGCAAACAAGTGTCTTCAATTCGTCTTCAGGAACTTCTCCAACGATCGAACGATCCTCCGAATCAACGGAAAACTAAACCTAGAACGCAAAACAAGGAAAAACACTAATAAAAACCAAATAAATAGTACAATTAAAGTTCATAAATAGGTAGAGTTTGAATTTAGATGAATTATGAGACTTGAACGACCTCATTCCGAGTTCGTATGAATTAGATATCAATTTTACAAGATTTAATTCCAATTAAACCTATTAAAGAAAAGACTATTCCAAATTGATTAAACAATTTACAAATGATTTATAGCAGAGACAAAAGATTAAAACATCCTCCGGAAATAGATTAGATCATATTTGATAGATGACATATATTAAA
Source organism: Oryza sativa Japonica Group (assembly GCF_034140825.1). Taxonomy (NCBI): domain Eukaryota; kingdom Viridiplantae; phylum Streptophyta; class Magnoliopsida; order Poales; family Poaceae; genus Oryza; species Oryza sativa. Next base: position 17,004,146 of record NC_089038.1, on the reverse strand, counting down.
AAGGAATAATATGCCATTGAAAAGAAAGAACGAATTTATATCGATTTTGGACGGCTGAGATTAATCTCGACCGAGTCGACCAAGATCGGATGGCTTGGATTGACACACGGCAGCGGCACAACAGCGGTTGCGGTAGCACACATACAGCAGCAGCGCGACGGCGACGTACAACGACTAAACAGCGACGCGGGGGCAACAAGGCAGCTAGCGCAGCGGCGACGCTAGGGCAGCAGCTAGCGACACAGCAACGGCTGCGCTAGGGTTAGAGCGACAGCGGCGGTGACACAACCGAGGGATTGAAACCTAACCCGAGGGGACACGGATAGAAGTCTCACCGAACCAAAGCGACCGGAGAGGGATGATCCGGCGACAACACACGGAAACGATGACGACGCTAGGGCCAAACAACATATTAGATTAGATTAGATCCCTAGGGATAAACTACACCGGTAAACGACATGGGAGAGAGGAGAGCTCACCGGAGAAGACGACGGCGATGACCAAGATGACGACGGCGAGGGGTGACGGCTAGCGGCAGCGGCGACTAGGGCAGCGGCGGCTAGGGTATTGGAGGAGGCGGCTAACAGGAGGAGGAGGAGGCTAGGGGCGGCTGCAACAAAAAAAAAACAGGAAACAGGAGGGGAAAGGACGGCTTATATAGGGGAAGATTGAAGAGGATTAGGTGGGACCAAGGGAGGCACGGCAGAAAGGGAGAGGGAGGGACTCGGAGGGGAGAGGCGCACGGCTGGGAGAGGGGAGAGGCGCACGGCAGAAGGGGAGACCGAGAGGAGGAAGGGGAAAAAGATACGGGAGGAGGGGTTGCCTAGAAAGGAAAGGTGGGGGAAACAGATGCGGTGCCGTTTTGGGAAAGGAAGAGGAAACGGAACCAGAAAGAGAATAGGACTCGGCTAGTCATATAAAACGAAACCGCGGACAGGGAGAGTGAACCGGGAATGATTCACAACCAAAGGAGGAAAAAGAAAGAATTATTAATTACTTTTCCAATTAAATTAATCCCTGAATGATCTTTGATTTATTAAAAATACTTCCAATGCTCAAATAATTCTGGGAAAAATCCAGAAAATACTTGGACATTAAAAATATTTAATACAATTTTATCTATATCAACTTAATGTTCAAAATTTTCATAGATTTTATTCGCACACTTACTTTAATTATTAAGTAATTTCTAAAAATTCCTTTTTTACAACGATTTATAATTTAGCGATTTTCAGGGTGTGATAGCAGGCACATCAATGCTTTACCCAGTAACCCTTGTCAAACTCATCCAACCATTATCGGATAGCCGAGCAGGTAAAGAGTATGCGACAAATCTCCGATATTTGACTTTCTTGAAATCAATTAGTTAGAACAAACCACCAGATAGAAAAGACCCTGAGCGAACGCTTGGGAGTTAAATAATCTAAATTGAAAATATGAATCAAACATATTGAAAATAAATTAAATCTGTGTGTGACAATAAAATAGTACTCTCGCCAAAGCTGCCCTTAGCTAAACGGAGTTTGCTGTACTCTTCCTAGCCCCTAGCTGTCTTTATGGAAAATCGTATTTTCACAAAGGCAGCTTAAATCTTATAACAAACTATGCTGAAGCAGCGAGTTCTTAGCCCCCAGCCATGAAATTGGGAAAACCAATTTCCGATTACACAGCTTAGTTAATACATTCTAGCGGGTACTCTAACATGACAAATCTTACATGATCGTTTGACCCTTATGGCCCGAACAAGCTTTGTTTGCATTTGTTACTCTTGTAGATCAAGGTCTCCTAGATGGCTAGGCATCATCGGTGAGCACCCGTGGTGTGCCACTGGAAGTTTGTGAAGGCTTCGATTCGTCTCTGCAAGGGAAGAAATCAAGAGTGAAATCGAGGAGTGTATATAGGTAACCTCGTGAGAAAAAGGGTTGAAAGATACCTGGTCTTTGTGGCCCCTCAACGGAGACATAGGATCGGTGGATCCGAACTTCCATAAAGAAATAGCATGTTTTCTCTCTTGGTTTGCCGGTTCTTGCCTTATTCATATTGTGCTTGAGTCTATTCTTGCCCCATATGTTTGCATGCTTAGTTGATCTATTTGGTGACCATATATCTTAGATGTCTTGTCTGTCACCTTTTGATTCATAGACATATTGTTTCTTTGAGCTAAAAGTTCATAATTGGTGTTTTCTTCTCTTAGCTATTGGAAATTCGGGTTCATATAAAAACTCCAATTTAATATTAGAAACTTTTATTCAAACCTGAAGTTTAGATTGCTTATTAATCCGCTTCAAAGTTGTGATAATTTTTAGAAACGCCTATTTACCCTCCTTTAGGTGACATCAAGGTCCTTTAAGTGATATTAAGTAAATGCAAGTAACAATAGGAAATAAAAATAAGTATATATTGCCCACCTTAACATATCGAGATTTTTTTTTTGCCATTGAAATTATCCATTTTCCTCATTTGTCACTCAAAACTAGATGTTCCCTTATTTGCCATCCACAACATCCCACTATGAGAGTTTTAACGTTAGTTGTCATATATTTACATGAATGATAATTTTGCCCGTAGGCCCATATGTCTATTACCAACTCTTCTCGCCAATTTCTTTGCCGCAGCCCGAGGAGCTCCATTGACTATTCAAGCTATCAACACCTTTGCACTGGCCCTCCAAAGATGTTGCCAATGCTGGCAGACTAGACCCCATCATAGACCAAATTTAGAGTTGTTTTTGCGCACATGCCACTTATGTGGCAACCAGCCAGCAAAATAAAAAATTATAAACCCCACATGCCAGTGATGCTATCTCCTTCTTCATCAACTCCTCTCTCACCCTCCAAACTAGCAGGATATTGATTTTTTTACTTATATGACACCTAGTTAGCAAAAGATATAAAATAGTTAAATGTAAGTTAAAAATATAGTATTTAGATACCAAAATCATGAAAACCACCATCAAGACCAGGTTGTATTTGCCCTAATGAGGGTATTTTTCTTGGTTTCATAATTGTGGGGTGTTTTTATATATAAACTTGATAGCTGAGGGGTGCAATATGGACTTATCCATATTTTTTAAGCTGTGAACCTGTAAATCTATAATCATTAGTAGTTTGATTACGAAATCAAATGATGTAATCTAAAATAAACTATGCAACTGCCAAGGTCTTACAAAATTGATGCATCATTTCACAGCATAATACTCCCTCCAGTCAAATTTATTTGACGTTGGGGAGATGTCAAATACTCACTCGGTTTCATATTATAAAAAAACTTTGAATTGTTTAAGTCGAACTTTCATGAGTTTGACCATGTTTATTGAAAAATGTAGCAAAATCTACAACTCCAAATTTGTTTTATTGAATTTAACATTGAATATATTTTGATACTATTTTTGTTTTGTGCTGAAAATGTTGCTACAGTTTTCTACAAACTTCATCAAAGTTAAAAGAAGTTCAACTTAGAAAAAACTTAAAATGTCTTATAATATGAAACAGATGAAGTACCTTCTTTTTACTAGAGAGAGTAATGCTATCCTTTGTAACAATGAAATGTTATTCACCAAAATCAAAGAGTACAAAGGCAGAACAAAACCTAGTAAATTTTCTTGATCGCACCTAAACCAGGTATTGGGGATAATTTCTGCTATGTAATTGAATAACACTTAACCTCTAGTAGACGAAACATGGAAGACAATAATGATGTGGAAATAATGGAAAATAACTAATTTGCCATAACCTTCTTTCCTTGTTTACTTGAGAAGAATATTTTCATATATAGAAGCATCAAAGTGGGCCATGGTTCGACTCATCGTACAAGTTCACACCGTTTGGCCAAAGCTTTCCATTTTATTCCAAATTTTCACTCTTGTATCTATATATAAGTCCTGATAAATCCCTTTGTCCTTCCCCCAAATTCCACCAGATCCAATCGGGAGCAAAAATGGAGATCCAAAGAAACAAGAAGAAACCAAGAAAGGGTGCGGCCATGGTCGCCGTGGTAGAAGCCGAAGGAGCTTCCCAAGATAAAGGGGATTTGCCCCTATCACCGGGAGTTATGGATGAGGCGTCAAGAGTTCTTGGTAACTATGATCTACTAAAGGAGATCTTGCTTTCTCTTGGCCTTCATATCCCGCTTGTTCATGGTACTCTCGTTTGCAAACGTTGGCTTCACATCATCGCCAATCCTGAATTCCTTGGTCGATTTGGTAAGCTCCATCTGCCTCGCCTGCTTGCCTCCTATGTTTCCACTATGTCAGGATGCCATATGCTTGTGCCATCCCAAGGGCTGCCCACTGAGTTTGTCTCCATCTTATCTCGTGCAAAAGACTACTTCTCTGATTTGGAGAAAAATTGGTGTAGTGATGACTTTGATGTTTTGGATTGGTGTAATGGTCAAGTGCTCATTAGTGTTGAGAACTCAATCATGGACTTCCAACATAGGCTTGCCATATGCACCCCTTTAAATCCAACCAAAGATTTCACCTTTATCCCACATCGCCAACTAGATGTCCCCCAAGGCTATATCAAGATGGACATATATGATTTCTTTTATGAGAAAGGTAATGATGGTCAGATGTCCATCTATAGGGTGAGATTGGGATGTACCCCTACATGAAAATCCATATGTGCAATGATATTTGGTTTTAAAGATGGAGCTTGGAGTTACAATCACATCTCAACCATGATAGATCTACCATCACGGTGGTTGCAACGCAAAAATTCTGGCTTGCTTATTGACACTAAGTTCTATATGTTAGGTCCAAGTAAATACATTCTTGGATTGGACCTAGTGTCTATGAGCTTGTTCATCATTGACCTCCCAAATGGATTGGAACACAGTAATCCAGAGATGCTCCAGCTTTCTCAAGAGGAAGATTCCAAGTTGTATATATTCCATTTGAATGGTTTGAAGCTTCATATTTGGTTTCATGACATTAACAACACTGGCAACACTAGCAATTGGGTATTGATTGATACCATTAGTTTTCTGGAAGTGTTTGGTCATATTGCAAACCCTAGTTGGGATTCAGAGGTTGATATTAAAATTGCTAGAGGTGGGAATAGTGGTGATTTTATATACTTGCATGTGGATGATGATGTCTACTTGGTGCATATAAAAAAGAGAATGGTGGAGAAGGTGTTTGACAATGGCAAGGTCTTCCGTGTACACCCCTTCATGATGGCTTGGCCTCCAACCTTTACTAAAAAGATCATGATGGGTAATATATTAAAGTGAGCATCTAGTGCTTTATGTCAGTTGTATGGATTTTGTCTACATTATACCATCCATATTGAGATGATAGACATTGATAAGGAATTATTCCTTTTGATAATTTGTATCCATTTAAATTACTTGGTTGGGATATGAGTTTCCTTGATTTGAAGGAAGAATGAGTTGCTACATTTTTTTTACAATTGTTTTCTTTGTTTTGTCTTTGTGCTATGAAACGACACATAGTTGAGTACGAATAATGGAAAATATAAGAGTAGTTAGTGAGACAATAAACCTATGAGAACTATATAGTGGAAGACAGATGGTTCGTTGAGACAATACTGGTGGAAATCACATCACATGCTATTGTTATATGTTCTAGGAAGTTCTATAAATATTAACGTAATTAGGAGATGCCTTGTTCTACAACAAATAAAACTATTTTTGAAAAAGTATCTTGATTTCATTAGGAAGATACAAAATTCAAAAACAAATGAATAAACAACGAAGCATAAAAAAATGAAGCTTGATTTTAGCAAAGCCTTGTTTGCTCTGTTTTACATGGTTGTATAATGTTTAATTCTACCTTGATTGGCTTTGAAATCAAAATATTGGGTAGTTTTGTTATATATTGATGTATTTCTAAAGAATGGATTGATGCTTCTTTGTTCTGATTCAAAGTGATGAGGACAAACAAACAACTAATGCAACAAGTAAGATAATTTCTTCATTGGGATATACTCCAATGCTTTTAGTTTGAGGAGGACGAGGAAACAAACTGTTAAGTATGGTGATGTAAATACTTATGTGATTGGATTGTGATGTATATTCTTATGTGATATTTTTATTTGTCGTGATATGTTGTGAAATGAGGATGATATCATGTTTATCTGTTTGATATATGCGATGAGATGATGCGATGACTTATGGATAATATAAAGTTTTGTATAGTTTCTTTATTAGTTAAAAGTGATGGTTACCATCTCCCCAGTGAGAAATGTTTTCGGTAATGGCATGATCTCTTCAATCAACAACATAATACTCTAAATACTAATCTTGCTTGGAATTTTTGTTCCAATAGATTTGTTCTAGTTGATTTGTAGTGTTGTTGTGCACCAATTAAGTAGTAGACCATTAGGAGCACCTTTGGTGCTATTGCTTTTTTGTTGTTGTACGAAACAATCTAACTGCTTAATACTAGAATATAGACTAATGTGCCAATTGATATTCTGTGTGATTCTTTTTTTTCTTTTGGTTTTGTTTTGGTTCCTATATGTATATTATGTGCAGTAAAAAAACTAAAATATGACGTAATTATCCTTCCAGACTACTTTGACTACGACATAAGGTAACAAGAATGCAAATCAGGTGTAATGCAGTAACCTTATAATGCAGATGTAACTATACAATCTTCATCATTACTACTACAATTTTACATGTTCTTTAATTCTTGTTGATAACTTTTATGCAGGCATAACATTTTCTTATTCCATTTTTTTTAAGAATCATCAATTAGCATTTGACTGTTTTCTTCTACATACACTCAATATTTCCTCTGGCATCGATATGCTCCTTCCATTCATCCTGAGAGTGAGACATGTTTTTTTCTATGTTATGTGCGTGGTTTTATTGGGTAAACATTGTAGAAAGACAGTCGGGCGACATCGGCTTATACTAAGGGGAGAATATATGCTGGGAAGAGAACTTGAAGGGGACTAATTCTGATTATTTATTGCTAAATTCCAAAGACTAGCTAAATACCCTATATATAGAGCCGACACCTGCAACTCAATCTAATCTAATCCTACTTTTAAGCAACAGAGTATATGTAACACGCGCTGCATTGGAGGCATGGAGGCATTATATCTAACACCCACCTTGTTTCCCTGCATGGAGGCATTCCCTAGTTTACTAGCTTGCTCAGTCCGTTTTGCTCCTTTCAATCTCAAAATTATATAGATCCTTATGTTTGATGTTATTTTTGTCATTACCGGTCTCTTCACGTTATTCCATTATGTTAGGTGCCAAGAAGAGTATGTTGGACCATTAGAGTGGACATGATTAGGGATGCAAGTGGATAGTTCCTCTACTCGCAAAAAAACCCGTTTGCTAGTTCATTTCTTACATGATAGTATAAAATTTAGAAGAAAAAATGAAGTAGAAGTGAGATTAGCGGGCTAAAGAAACCCGCTTGCATCCCTAGACATGATCCATCCACCTTCTTATTATTAGGTTGTAGGCTGCCATTTTTCTACCAGCCATTTACAAGATTGCCAACCAGATTCGCTCTGCTCTCGTAGCCACTTTACACCACTACGCAGAACTACAAATCTACAGGATGGATTTGCATTGCGAGCATGATGTCCCCAACTTTAATACAAAACTGCCAATATATAATGAGTTCAGCAACGTGTTAGGGTAAAGTTTTTTTTTTTTTTTTGCGCAGAGGCAGTTGGAAAAAAAAACCTAAGACCCCTATCCCATATAAAAAAAACCAACTTGTAGCTTACAAACCTAGATAATAAGCTAGAAGTTTATTTTTTATGAGTAAAACAGGTGGCTTGACAGTAATTCTGATGGCAGTGTTCTTTTGAAGGGATTGGAGCATATCCCACTCGCACGCAAACAAAGTGACAAATTAATGCACGATTAATTAAGTATTAGCTTAAAAAGTTTGAAAAATGAATTAATTTGATTTTTACAGTAACTTTTGTGTAATTTTTTTTAAAAAAAGTGCACCATTTAACCGTTTGGGATATGTGCATGTGGAAAACAAGAAATATGTGGTTGAAACCTTGAGGGAGAACACAGCCAAAACAAAAAAAAATCTGATGGAATCAAGAAGGCCAACGTTGGTGTGGGCCGGGCCCAATGCATCATTTCCTTCGTACGTTGCAATCTAGGCCCAACGGACTGCCCACCACCCCCCTCGCCTGAAGAATGGGGTGGATCAGATGGCAGGCTCATTCCCAGCCGTCGGATCGACCCGATCACCGCCTGCGAAGTAAACCCTAAGCCACGGCCGCCTCCCTATATAAGCCCACCCACTAGGGTTTCGCCCGCCTCTCCTCCCCCCCGCTAGTTCCCAACCAGCAGCTGCGGCGGCGCGAGCACACGAAGAGGAGGCGGAGCAGCCGGAGCCACCTCCGCCGCCGCCGCCACCATGGGTAAGGCACGCCCGCAACCCGGGTGCTCAACCTTCCTCCTCCGCTTACCCCCATCCGCGTGGGGGGTTGTGGAGTTCGTTGTTTGGGTTTTTTGCGTGTGTGTGTGCTGATGGATTGATGGGGGTGCGGTGATGGCTGTGCAGGTATCTCGCGTGACTCCATGCACAAGCGCCGGGCCACCGGTGGGAAGCAGAAAGCGTGGAGGAAGAAGCGAAAGTAATGCCGATCTCCCACTCTTTTTTTTATTTTCTTGCGTGCGTTTCCATTCGGTTCGAGCGGGCGTTGTTGTTTTGGGGATTAGGTGTGTTGGATGAGTGCATGATTTAGATTGTTTCTTTGGATGGTTTGTTATGTTTGCATATATGATGGTATATACCTAGATCTCTTGCATGGCGCAGTGAAACTTAGATTAGAAAGACAATTGTGTTCTCTCGATAAATGGTTGGGAAAGATGATGCTAGTATGTCATTTTTCCACAATTTTAGTTGGTTATAGTTATATGTGAGAATGATGTGCTTGCAAATGGATGTGGCTGAAATTCCTAGAACTTGACACGCTTGTCCCTGTTTCCCCACAAATTAGTTGTAGATAGTTAAATTATGAACGTGAAAGAAATTACTCCCCACTGAAGATGTGATTATTGAATTATTGATGAATGAGTCGGTCACTGTTTAGAATGCAGAAGTCACATAGCGTTGATGATTGTCCTCACCTCATTTACCTAATGCAATTATATGGTTAAATATGTGTTGCAGCTGTGTGTGATTCTAAGATTGTTTTGTGATTGTTGTATGCACAAGCTTCCATTCTGATGACTTTGTTGTTTCTGTCAAAAACAATGGACCACCACTAGGAAGAATTTGATTGAGCCATGACAATGTTAAATGCTAAATGTAGGCTGTAGCTGTGATAATTGTGATGACTTGGTTGCTTGTGCTTCTTGTTCCAGAGTGTAATATTGTCGTTCTGGTTTGTTGTTAAGGTATGAGCTTGGTCGCCAGCCGGCAAACACCAAGTTGTCGAGCAACAAGACAGTGAGGAGGGTCCGTGTTCGTGGAGGAAATCTGAAGTGGAGGGCTCTTCGCCTGGATACTGGTAACTATTCTTGGGGAAGTGAGGCTGTCACTCGCAAGACCCGTATCCTTGATGTGGTCTACAATGCGTCAAACAATGAGCTTGTGAGGACCCAGACCCTTGTGAAGAGTGCCATTGTGCAAGTTGATGCTGCCCCATTCAAGCAGTGGTATCTCACTCACTATGGTGTCGATATCGGTAGGAAGAAGAAAGCTCCTGCTGCTAAGAAGGATGCTGCTGAGGTATTATTTATTGTGGCCAAATGTTCTGTACCCTTCACTACACACTTACTTGATTATCTGTTTGTCTTGGTTGTTTTACATAAGCATCAAAACCGTCTTTTTGTTGTTTTGTTTGAGATGCTCTATGCGGTTCTGCTGTATTGTTTTATCTATGTTCAAATTAGTGTAAAATTTTCCTTTGTCTATTGTCCCATTCTCTTTTTGTTGGCTACTTCTTTTGTGTATTGATTTGTTGAATCATTTAACCTGGTACCTTATTATTTTGTTTATGTATGCAATATTAAACATTGGGCTATTATTTCTTGATGCAAGTTGCACTCAGATTTGAAAGTATCGTCTGATCATTTCATTGATAGCTATATAGTGCAGTTTTATGTTTTTATGCTTGCTTTATTTTATTCATATGTAAAATTATGCGTTTTTATTCTCATGCTGTTTTTTGTCCATTACTATGTAAAATTGTAGTTGTAATGGCTCCCTTGTTTGAAACAAAATGTCCATTTTTTGTGTATGTAGGGACAAGAGGGTGAGGCTGCCACGGAGGAAGCAAAAAAGAGCAACCATGTTGTGAGGAAGCTTGAAAAGCGTCAGCAAACTCGCACTCTGGACTCGCACATTGAAGAGCAATTTGGCAGCGGAAGGCTCTTGGCCTGCATCTCCTCCCGGCCTGGGCAATGTGGCAGAGCTGATGGGTAAGGACTACAATAGGTTCCTGCTTTCCTTTCTTTGATGAGTTAATAATTTTATTTACATTTGGTTTATATGCTCAGAGTGTTAGGTGTCTTATTCTTGGGTTTAAACTAGTCATGTTGATAATTTCCGTTTTAAGCTTTTAACAAACTTTGAAATTTCCCACTTAACAAGGACTATTTAATCACATTGAACGTTTTGAATGACAGGTACATCCTGGAGGGCAAAGAGCTTGAGTTCTACATGAAGAAGCTCCAGAGGAAGAAGGGCAAGGGTGCTGCAGCTTAGAGCGTTCTCTCGAGTGTGTTTTACGCTGGAAGGCCCGCCTATTTTATTCAGTGGATTTTGTTAGTCATGTTTGCGTCTATGTCGTGCCTACAGACCCTACTGAACACCAATTTTCTGAAAGAATGATGAATCAACTCTTAGCTTGGAAGAACTGATTGTGAGAATTTTCACATGCTATGGTTGTATTCTCGTGGTATTTAGGTTCCATGTGTACTCAGCTACAGCATTCTGTTATGTTTTATGCCCTTCCAAGGTTTTAGTTTTTCGGTCTAAGACGGTGATGGAAGTACATTTTGCTGGCCACGACTGATGCCCTGCAGTGACCATCCTTCAGGATGAGAGCAGACTGAGCATCCTACAGTCAAGCAACTCTTTGGTTGTTTCAGTTTCTGTCCATCTCCAAAATAGCGTAAATAGGTATTAAATTTGAAAAAAAAACATGTTCTTTGATGGTAGTTTCATCCCATATAACATTGATTTTCGTATTATTCCATTGATTTTCGTATTATTCGAGCCGAAGAGAGGTTTTACAATTTACCATAAATATTTTTCGAGTTGTGAGCTTACAGCAGGGCGTTTTCCTACGTGCCCACAACGATATGTGTGCCTATTCAGGCTCATGCACAAGGAAGTGTCGCACAACTTCGAGCACCACATATTCATGTTTCCAGTCGTTAGTCTTGGTGATGGGTGGCTAGCAATGCCTATGCCAACGAAAGGCGTGAGGTATTTCCCGTAGCGATGGTGCGTGTTAAACCCGAACATACAGGTAACGATACTATAGCTGATAACGTGGGCTACGCTTGCATGCACTCTAACTTCATGGAGTGTAGCTGCGACAGGCTCGATGCGCGCGGGAACTCATCATATGAATTCAACGTGTACTGGGAGATCTTTATCCAGACAAATTAGTTGAATTATTGAACGTGAAAGAAATCACTCTAGACAAAATTACTTTTGCGTAGGAACTTTCTTTCTTATCCAGAGTCTTAGTACTAGAGCACTCATATAATGTCCGGTATATTTTCTCCTTAAATAACATGCATACATAGATTTACTAAAACTAGTGGAAGTGATTAGTAGTAAACTCCTACCACTAAGTTTTGATATTATATTTGATATATTTTTATGTAGAAGTTGACGGTTAAGTTTGCACTTCACACGATGTAGGACAGTGTTGCTAAGCTGCGGTGAACTCCTAATGGTCGATGTCCTTCGCAGCAGCAGGTCCCTCCTTGACCCCACTGCCACAAATAGATCCCCTTGATGTTGACTTTGTCAGCTACTCCCTCCGTCCCAAAAAAAAGGTAAACCCTGGGTTTGCGTGTCCAACTTTGACTGTCCGTCTTATATGAAAGTTTTTTATAATTCGTATTTTCATCGTTGTTAGATGATAAAACATGATTAATATTTTATGCGTGACTTGTTTTTTTAATTTTTTTTAATTTTTTTTCAAATAAGACGGACGGTCAAACGTTGGGCACGGAAACCAGGGTTTGTCTTTTTTTGAGACGGAGGGAGTAGATCTGAAGCGGAAGCAGCCTCATGCTTCCCTCGCCGTCGCCGCTAGTGCTGCTGGGATCTCGATGGGTGAGTCGGATGAGGATAAGGACAGTTACTATTGTTGCTCTTGCCTCACCTACTATCGGGGAGTCGATGAACATGAGGACACTGGGCTGCTGCTTTTGCTCATCGATGACTTGGATGGGGAGAGAAAGAGGATGGGATTAAGGTATAAGATAAAGGCAAGTTGGTCAAAAAGAAATCTTAGTGCATCCAAAGGATAAGTAGTGGCATATTTTCGATTTTAACAAATCTATAATCATATTATTTAGTTAGACGAATTGCAATGGCATTTTTATAAAACTAGCAAATTTACAGTGACAAGGATCTAATTAGAACAAAGAAAACAAAGCCTAAGGGCCCTTTGTATCGCAGGATTGAAAAAAATTTTGGAGGAATAGGAAAAACACAAGATTCCGACAGGAATTGAAGTGTAAAATAAATGATTGTAAAATATAGAAAAAATACATGAATGATTGTTTGATTGGACCGTACGAAAAAACACAGGAATCAGATGAGAGAGATAGACTTAAAAGAATTTTCCAAAAGGTTGGAGCTCTTGCTAAGTTTCTTCAAAAATCCACATGCAATGTGCCATTACATAAGAATTTCATAGGATTTGGAAAGCTTCAATTTTTTAAATCAAGGGGCCAAATAGGAAAATTTTGATTTGAATCTTATGAAAATCCTACGTAAGTCTTTTGATTCAGGCCGAGTTTAGTTCCAAACTTTTTCTTCAGACTTCCAACTTTTCCATCACATCAAAATTTTCTTACACACATACTCCCTCCGTCCCAAAAAAAGACAAACCCTGGTTTCCGTGCCCAATGTTTGACCGTCCGTCTTATTTGAAAAAATTATGAAAAAAATTAAAAAGACAAGTCACGCATAAAATATTAATCATGTTTTATCATCTACTCCTAACAACAATAAAAATACGAATTATAAAAAAATTTCATATAAGACAGACAGTTAAAGTTGGACACGGAAACCCATAGTTTGTCTTTTTTTGGGACGGAGGGAGTAAACTTCTGATTTTTCCGTCACATCGTTCAAATTTCAACCAAACTTTCATTTTTGGCGTGAACTAAACTCACCATCAAAGGGCCTAAGAATGTTTTCAAAGATTAAGGTGCCAAACTGCAAAGACACCAAAGAGTGAAATTTCTTGTGCCCATCGACTAGCGGGTACCCACGACCCCACGACCCGCCGGCAGGCCGCGGCAATCCCCCTCCCCCGCCGCCGCCGCCGCGAAACCCCTCCCCTCCCATGGATCCACCACCACCTCCGCCGCATCCGCCACCCTCCGCCGCCTCCGCCCTCGCCCACCTCCGCTCCCTCCTCTCCGCCGCCTCCTCCGCCCTCTCCTCCCTCCCCTCCTCACTCCATCCCCCCCACCCCACCACCACCCCCACCACCCCCCTCCCCGCCGCCGCCTCCACCTCCCTCCCCTTGCCTCCGCTCCCGCCCCTCGCCTCTCCGCCCGCCTCCGCCTCCGCCGCCACCATCCCCATCCCTCTCCCTCCCCCGCCTCTCCCCTACTCCGACTGCCCCGCCGTCGTCCGCTCCACCACCACCACCCCGTCTCCCCCCGCTTCCTCCTCCCTCCCCGCCTTCCTCGCCGCCCACTGCGCCGATTACTCCCCCTCCCCCTCCGCCCCGTCCTCTCCCCCGCGCGGCCTCCTCCTCCTCCTCCCGTCGGAGCTCTGCCTCCTTCGCCGGGAGTTGGACTCCTGGGGCGCCGCCGCCCACGGCGTGCTGCCGGGGTCCTACACCCACGCCGCGTCACGTGCGGTGGCGGCGGCGGAGCGCTCTGGCCTCCCGCGGTGGGAGGCCGAGATGCGCCGGTGGGTGCTCGCGGCCTCGCAGAGGTACGGGGTCGTGATCGACGCGGCGACGAGGGACCATGTCTGGGTGCTGCTGCGGCTGTGCCTCAAGGCGGCGGCGTCGGAGGCGCGCTGCTCCCTGGAGGATGCGCGCGGCGCCGAGGGTGGAGGGTCTGGGTTTGTTGACCCAAGGGCCATACGGTTTGAGTGCCCGAGGCTTGTCGACGCCGTCTCGTGGCTAGGGACGCAGCTGAGGATCCTGTATGGAGAGAGTAGCGGGAGATCCTTCGCGATCGCGGCGGTGAGGGAGGCTATTCTGCGTGCGGGGTCTTGTTTGGCCGTCGGTGTTGACGGCGGTGGAGGTTCAGGTGTAGAAGGAAGTGATTTTGGAAATGTTGGGACGCCCTCTGTGTCTGTTGCTCAAGTTGCTGCTGCCATTGCGGCGTTGCATGAGAGGTTCTCCTTGGAGGAGAAGATCAAGGCACTTCGAGCGCCACGTCCGGCCAAATTTCAGCTGTACGCTTTCTCAAAACCTACTGTCCTATTTAATCAAGCATTGCTTATTGAATTATATAGTTCTATGCTACCAAGATTGAAGAATGCTTTGGAGATCTTGACATCACTAGTTTCAGTCCAGCAGACTGTCGGAAAAAGCTGCATATTAAATTCGACATCTAACAATCTATTATTTGATGGTCCAATGGACATGATGTAATAAGCTATATGGAAATTCGAGGGAAAGAATCTGGGTTAGTAATCACAAGTTATCTGTGTTTCAAATATGTTGCTCTGATATATATGAATTCAAGTACATTGGTTTTATGCTACATGTAGGCTGCCTGTCATGAATGCACATAATTAAAATAGTTATTAATAATATTTAACAGCCTGATCCCTCACAGTAATTTGCATTCCCAGCATATGATTAGTTTTGCACTTCTGCTTGGTTTCACAAAGCTTTTCCTTCCATGACCCCATATATTCATTTGTTGGTAGTTTACTGGAATATTCAAAAGCACTGGAACGAGGCCGCGAGGAGCGATCAAAACGACCAAACTACAGAGCTGTTCTGGAGTATGATGGTATTATATCACGCCGAGTAGATAGCCAGGTAAAGGCATGCAACCACTCTGTCAGTAGTAGGTTTTAATATCTAGATAGTAGATACCATGCTCATGCTCAATGTTTTTATATTTTCTAGTTGTTCCAGGAGTTGTATGTACCTATTATTGAACAGCTCTTAAGAAAAAAATATTGACTCATGAAACAGTTGCATTTATAGTTTTTATGATCCTTAATGATCTGTAGATACTTTATATTTGAACATTTGACTAACATGCTCTGATCTCTTTGCTTTGTTATTTACTATCTAAATGCACATTTTCTTAAAAAAAAAATTAAGAACATAGTGTTGATCCTCTTGACTTTGTTTTCTGTACAAGATGGTGCTCATAATATCATTTTAGTGTATCTTAGCTCTCTTTATTGCCATCTTGAAAAGGAATTTGGTAGAGTCAAGACTAGAGAGGAGCTTTTAGCTGAAGAGCGAGATTACAAGCGAAGAAGAACGTCGTACCGTGGCAAGAAAGCGAAGAGAAATCCAAAAGAGGTTCGTTTGGATTTGTTTCTCAAAAATATCATTTGTCTTTATCATCCTCAAGTTTTCTGATATATGAATCATTTATGTATGTCCAATGGCCCCTAAATATAGTTCTCTATGGGATCCTGCTTGCAAACGTTTGAAATCTTGGGTATTATTATAAGTAAAAGATTGTGTGACTGATCACAAGAAAAACAAATCCATCAGATGTCTTTGAAAATATTTCCTAGCATATTATTATTTTTATCTGTGTGTTACTATCAAAAAGCCAGTCCAAATGTTGTGTTGTGACCATGATAATTCAGATTTACATGGAGGGTCTATGTAACTTTTCAGGTGGAACATTACTCAACACTCTCTTTTGTTGATGACAGCTCACTTTCTATTAGGGTTCGAAGTCAGGGAACATCATCTCAATTGATTTATTTATTCATTTTCAATCTCAAGTTAGTTACGCTTAGATTTCATATTTAATTATTCTTATACCATCTAGATTGTTCAATGTGTCATATACTCAGATGACCCTTCAGTGCATGTTATGTTACTTATACTCAGTTGATTCTGCAATATGTGATCGATATATGGATTTAATTTTTTTTCCTTCTCTGTTGAAGATTTTAAGAGACATAATTGATGAGCATATGGAAGAGATCAAACAGGCAGGAGGGATTGGTTGCCATTTGGATGTGCCTGGTGATATTGCACAGAGTGTGCTTAAGAATAGTCCTCATGATGGCACATACCAAGGAAGTTTTAATCCTACAAGCAGTTCTTATGGTAAGGACAGTTTTGGTATTCCATCAGTCAGTTGTGAAAAATTACCATGTGCTAATTCTTTTGGAATAGTTTCATCAAGGAACCATGGCACGAGGGATTCATATAAGGACTTAAGAAATGGAAGTCATCAACGCCAGTACCAGAAAGTATCTGATCATGAGAATAGAAGTATTAAAGATTCAGAAAGCACAGTAGATCAAAGGTATTCTCACCATCATGAGAACAGCGGACACCAAAGAAATTCTGATGATCATAGGAAATATGGTTATAAGTACAACAAAAATGGGTCAGACTATTATTCTGAATCAAGCAGTTGTACAAGATGGTCCTCAGAGAGAATATGACCGCATGTCAAGAGTCAGAAGCAATGATGTAAGTACAACTAGTCATACCCGGCATAGATCAGTGTCTGTGACTCAAGATAAGTTCAGTGATAGATCTGATCCCCAAAGCGCATATTCTGATGTTGATCCTGCAACAAGCATGATTGATGAGGCGTCTACGGGGCAGCGTGAGATATACCATGATGGGGCACATCATAGAAGAAAACATGATCGCCATTACTGAAGAAAACAATTGCCCTTTTTTTGGTCAGGTATACTTGCTATCTTACATTTTGAGTTCTTTTTGATGTTTTGTTCTTATTTTTACACTGCTATTTGACATTATCTTGCAGTATACTAATACAAGCATCTTGGTATAGCCTTCACCTGTATCCTTTTCTGTATCCTTATGCAGAAAATGCTGTTCTATTTCTGCAGCTGTACCATACATCTGTATTATGCTGTTCTTTTCTTCCTATGCATATGTTATATTAATGCATTCCGACAAATAATATTCAAATTTGCTATTCATATATTTTTTTAGTAGTATTGAGCTGAACTATCTTAGTTGTACATATCTGAACTTTATGTAGGGTAACAAAGTTTTCTCAACTTTCATTCAATGTAACATTCTTTCTAGAATTCTGCTCAGTTTATTTATGAGCCGACAAAGAAATCTTAGCTGTGTACTTCTGTGTTGCAAGAATTGAAGAAATGCATATATTTCTGAGCTGTCCAAATTTATGTTCATCTGGTTAAAATATTTCTAGATACTAATTGACAATTGCATGAATAATTCTCCCGTTCATTCTAATTTGTGGACACTTAGTTACTTCACAATAATGGGCTTCCTAATCCTAATGGAGTTCAAGATTTGGTATGTCTTTGTGCCACTAGAGGCAAATTTACTTTTTGTTGCTTGACATTTTTAATGATGCATATACTGTATAGGTTTTTTGAAATGGGGATCTTGCACCAATCGGGTACCTGAACATAAGAACTGATACTTCTCTTTTATTTTTGTATCTGTCAAGATGAAGCTAGTGACAGCAGTCAATTAATCAGCGTATTGGTCGAGCATCGCTTGTGTAGGATGCATTCTTGGGTTGTATCGGGGTTGTTTCCTTGACCCTTTCTTTGGACATTTATTCGCTTTCTTCTTAATGAAATGAAATGCAGTCGTCCTGCATTTTCGAGAAAAAAATAATCAGCATAGAAATAATCAAATTGAAGGTTTTGATTTGCAACAGCTTCCACCTGGCTATTACTTCCATGTGTTCTCTGCATGAATTATTAAAAATGATCAAAATTAATCTTTGAGAGTTATCTTTGCATGAATTTTGAATTCTCGAACTACTTACCATCCATTCTAATCTGTTATATATCACAGTACAAATATAGGGTAAAATACACTAGCAGTCCTGGGTTTCTTGAACTTCATATTTACAATCAAAACTTATGGCACTATAACTTTATTTGCCTTCATTTATGAGAAAAACAATGCCGTGCTAGATTGGCATCGCCTATTGGTCTAACATTCAGTGTGACTTTTGCATTTTGGTTGGAACTGTCTTTATGGAGCTTTTATCTGCTATTTCTCTAGAACTAAGAATGAGCAGTTGACACTTGTGTTTCATTCAAATTGCAAAATACATGATCGTTTTATAAATATTGATTATTTAAGGAAACAAATGTAGTTTCTTTTTACTATCGTTACATGTGTTTTCAGAGTATTAAAAGGTTGTAGAATGACCAGAATTGCTTGCTGTCTATGATGGGTTCCTGCTAGTTATTGGTCACTTGCTTTTTCAATATGCATCCAGTTTTTCCTTCTTACTTCAAATACATCATTTAATGACAAAACTGTTATCTGATCTATTGGCATCCTTAACATGTTCTCTCTTTGTGCAGGCAACAGTGCTGGGCAGTAAAGCTGCAAACTCTTAGAAATAGTTTAGCTGGATTAGTGTGATTTGTATTGTCATTCGAATGTATGCGCGTGGAGTTGATGTTATGTAAGCAGGAGCACAGGTTGGACTGTTTGGACATCACATGACATTCGTAATCATTACTGCTCATCTCCTGAAGCCTCAGTTTGACTTTGACCTCATTACTGCACGTCGCAAGATGCCTGTTGTAGAAAGGTACCACCAAAAGTTTCCGGTGCACTTAAATACCATCCAAATTTGTAAACCTTCGTATATTTACCACTCCACGTATGGCCATGAGATCTGTACAATCCGTTTGGATAGCATGCGCAGCGTATGCTTTGTGAGGGGTTGCTAAGGGTATGTCTGGAGGAACTTTTGACAGTCCAACTTTTCGTTTAGATTATGAGAAATTTTAGTTCTAAAATCTACAAGATGAACTAGAAACCAGAAGCTGAGAAACTCAGCATGTCTAGATTCTTATAAGTTGGTTATCAACTAGTTGCTTCTTACTTCTTAGAATCTTACGCTCCCTAAATAGGCCTTATAATAAGGGATTGTTTGGTACAACTCTAGCTCTACCTCTCTGTACGCCAGAGTTTAGTCAAACAATTTTAGCTCCACCTAAAAATTGGAGCGGAGCTGGGTTTAAACTACACTACTACTCCACTTCAGGCTCAACTCTTAAAGTTAAATTTAGGAGTTGGAGCTCTACCAAACAAGCCCTAAGGGTCCCATAGCAAACGTGTGAAACAAGCCCTAAGGGTCCCATAGCAAACATGTGAAAAGCTCATCGATGTATAAAATTCTGTCGGGTCCTATCTGTATTAAATAACTAAGGAACAACGTACGTTACTGCAGGAATATTGTATCATAATGGCAAATAGGTAAATACAATAATGGCAAATAGGTAAATAGGATGTCTAAATGGATTTGTTTTGTAGCTAGACGATGCAACTTTAAATCTTCATAGAATTTGCATCGTTGAGATAATTGGAAAATGCTATAAACAACAGGACATTTTCAAATTTTCCTATTGGTTTTTTATAATATCTTGTGAGAATATCATTTGAATGATAGTTCTAATGGCAGTTTTGTAATATTGTAATGGTGGTTTAGTAATAACGATTTAAAATGGTGGCATATTTGCAATTGCCGCATAAACAATTGATAATAGTTTTACCTTTTGTGGGCAGCTTGTGTATTTAGCATAAATGAAAACGGGGCCGAGGTGGTCTTTGGAGACGATTAGTTTTGGTATAGGAATTAAATGAACAATGGTATATGACTTCACAATCCTTGAATTGAGGGCTAAATCAGTTAGTTTTGGTTAGCTTGTTAACTCTGTTTTATTTTATTTTATTTTTTTCAGCTTATCTGTATACGTCAAGAAGTTAATTATAGCAACAACCTTGATGGGTATAAAAATTAAACCCTGTTGATAAAATAACAATGGTAGATAATTATATGTACTCTCTCCGTTACATTTTAAGTGCAGCCATGGTTTTCCGCGTCCAACTTTGATCGTCCGTTTTTTTTAAAACAATTTTAAAAAAAAAATTAAAAACATAAGTCACGAGTAAAATACTATTCATGTTTTATCATTTCATAACAATAAAAATACTAATTATAATTTTTTTCAAATAAGACGGACGATCAAAATTAGGCACGGAAAACTCATGGTTGCACTTAAAATGGGACGGAGGGAGTAGATCACATGAAAAGCATGGTTGTGTATATGAGTTATTACGAATCAAATACTAGAAAGACTCCGAACTAAGGCAATATGGTTTGTTTAGTTAAACATCCTAGCTTGGTGAGGCGTATTATATTGATGTGTGATTTGTTTCTATTTTGTAATCGATTGTGCATTGAGGTATTGTCTGATGATGTTTATCATGATATAGTGCTTTTGAGATCACAGCTGGTCGTCATATGCTAAGTGCTACTTCTCACTGAAGGCAAGTAACGCTGCATTTTATTGAAAAGTAAATTGCATTGGTGATACATAAACCTGTTACGTAGGTGTAATTTAGTATACAAATTTGTAAAATACTTATTATGGTGCATGAATTTGTCTAGTTCATGCAAATCAAGTCAAAAACAGTATATTGTGACTAATCATGCTAATATAGAGTTTGATTAGGATGTCACGTGCATAATTAAGGTTACGAGAGATGTCTTATGTCTAAATAACCTTTACATATACTTTTTTTGTTTACCTTGTTTTTATCCATTATTTTGTATTCATTGGATCTTCCTTTTATATTTTATATACCTTTTGTCTGTACACTCAACATATATCCTATGTTTAATTGAGTATATATTTTTTAAAACAAGCAGTAGCTATGCTATTTCATTTGATAGAATGAGAGAAAAATTCAGAAGTAAATATCATTACCATACGCCAAGGCAGCCATGAATGAAATGAAGGGCTAATCTCCTAAGAAAAATCGGAGCCAACAGCCAAAAACATGAACCCATGTTTGTTTTACTGATCTAAAGAGTCATTTTACTGATTGAGCACATGCATAATATCCTACTCAGAGCGCAACTTTTAGAGAAATTAGTTATAAAGTGTTTTTTGGCCTTACTTTGCACGCACTAGACAAGTTTGTGCATCGAAACGAACAACTTATAATTTTATGTACTAAATTGTACCTACCTGTCACGTCCTGTAAATTCATCCCAAATTAAAAATCACTCTAAAAGGAACAATAGAATTTATTAAAATGTGCACAAGAAAAAATCAAATGTGGCCCAGAGTATTTTTCTTAAATTCTCCTTGGTCTAAAAGGAGCCCTCAAATTTTACTAGAATTTTCAGAGCACCGAAAATATTTATTAAGCAACAAACACAATTATCATAGTTTATTAAAAAGAAAAACTAAAAATTATAATGGCCCAAAGTCTCTCTCCTCTCCCTCGGCCCGCGGCCAAAGTCCACTTCTCTCCCTCTTATTCCTCCCTTGGAATAAGTCTAACTTGACTCCCTCAAATATAGCTCAGATCTAATTCATATCCCTCAACCGCAAAACCGGATATAATGACTTCTCCAAATATCAATACTGGTTCAATTTGCCTCCTCGGATTGTTTGGACAACGTTTTGTACTACGTGGCATGCATTGACTTAGTCTCTTCATTCATACGTGGCGTCCACATGGCACTATAATAAAAAAAGAAGATAAAAAAGGACAATGGGACCCACATGTAAGTCTCCATCCCCTCTTCTTCCCTTCTCTCCCCTCCCTCTCCTTTTCTTCCCTCTTCCACAGCAGAGAGGCCAGGACTCGGTAGGGTGATAGTAGCAGCGGCGAACCGGAGATGGGAAGGGCACCGATGCCTTCTCCCGTCTTCTCTCCCTCCCTCCCTCCTTTCTCTCTCTTATCACTAGAGCTCTGGGTCTAGCTTCCCCTTGTTGGCAGGCTTAACGAGAGGCTCATGGCGATGGATGAGGTCTGCGCGGCCCTCGCCCGCTGAATCCAGGGCAGGCTCGAGGTGGGTGCACTAGAGCCTAGAAGGTGGTGGCGAAGAGTGGCCTCCCTCCTCTCTCCTGTGGTCGGGGCGACAGGTCATCAGAGGCAGTGAGGGAGCGGAAGGTGGCGGTGAGGAACGGAAGGTACAGAAGGATGAAAGCGGTGGCCGCCACTCTTCCAAAATGCCTTTCTACCACTACTGTTGCCTCTCTGTTGCCGTTTTGCTTCTATGTCTCGATTCATCTTCGCCTTCTCCAATGAAGGCGGCTACATGAGGCCGGGAGGCTGGCGGTGGCGACAGGAGGTTGGGAGGGCGACGACGGCAAAGTGGGAACCAATTAACGTCAAAATTTGGTAAACCCTGAAACTATCATCGGCCTAGAGTCAGTATCGGCTTTAGAGTCTTGGAGTGAGCCAATGGAAATTATCAGCCGCTAGCTGTTGGATTCTTGATAGATCCGGTTAAGGAATTAATCAATTAAAGAAGTTTATCTAGAGGGGGTCAATTTAAAAAAGGATGCAACATGACAGTTTATTTATTAATTAGGAAGAGTAAGTTAGTTTCCTTTTATTTTTAGGAAAGATTATTTAGAGTCCGATTAGGACATGTATATTTTACTTTAGGTTTTGATGCTACGAGGCATGCATAGTGGGAGAGAGTAGATGAAGCATTCAGATGGGATATATAGGGCTTGTTTGGCACAGCTCCAGCTCTAGCTCCACCCCTCCTGGAGCTGGAGCTCAGCCAAACAGTTTCAGCTCCACCAAAACTGGGAGTAGAGTTGGGTGGAGCTCTCTCACAAAATATACTAGAGTTGTGGAGCTGGGTTTTGGCAGCTCCACAACTCCACTCCAGACTCAACTCCTGGAGTTATATTTAGGAGTTGGAGCTGTACCAAACAGGCCCATAATTCTACAAATAGTTGACATATTTATGTACAAGGTTATTTATATGCTTAAACTTGTGTATTATCATACTAATACTTGTTGCCTTTAGTTTATAAAGATGTTGGTATACAACGTAGTAGTAGAGATGGTATCCTAGGACCCGTAGGGTGTTACATTTTGTCAGTTACCTTCCACTTAAATTCCTTCCTCCCAACCACCTCACACCTCCAACAACTCCTTATTTAATAAGGGGTATTAAAGTCTTTTCTCTACATCCTTCCACTTTAAAGTCTCTTATATTTATTGGTGGAGTATCACCTAACAAACGATATGCTAATATCACAATTTTATAATGTCCAAAACTAACTGTTTCAATATGGAGTCTTATTTTGCATGAATTAAAATTACATCAACTGTATATGGCCAGCATCATAATATTATTATGTAGGAGACTAATTATTGTTGTAACTACCACCAATCAGTTACTGCTAGTAGTAGCTTGAAGTAGATTGATTCTTCTGTCTAATCGCTGTCAGAGTCTGAATAATCCACAAGGCGGGAAACCGTTGCCTTGCCTCCCCTAGTGACTTGCACATCATCAGAAGTAGTAACCTTGTTCATGATCTCTTGTGTATAGTCCACGTTGTGTGGTGTAGTGAGGACAACAGCAACCTGGTAATGATCACCAGATGAGTCTATGGCATTAGCTTTATCTGCATATCCATCTCCTACCACATCTTCATCTTCATTACTAAAAGGATCACTGGAATACTTGGACTCATCAAAGGCAGTCCCATCCTGCAAGGCTCTTCGCATTGCATCATAAACATCATCATGTTCAACATCTTCAGAGTGGATTTGCATCTGTAAGGGAAAAGCAAATCGTCAATTTGTTTTTACAAGAAACAACAAGAGAGACTCATACTGCACTATATTAAGACCACCAATTTTGCTTTCATTAAGTGTGCAACACTATCAGTTTTGTATGGTTTAACTCACAGTTGTTTCTGCAGGCTGATTAGTGTAGGGATGAGGCTGCAGGGTCATGGTACGACATGTGAGATGATTCTTTGCACTAGGATTTGATGTATCCTCATTGCTTCCCTTTGTAAATGATGCCTTGCTTAACTTCTTTTTCAGTTGCAGTCGATGTTTCTAGGATAGATTGATGAAATAATTAATGAAAATATTAGTATAAACAATAAGTCAACTGTCATATTTTCTCCCTGCATATTATACACATATGAAATATCAACTGGACCTTCTCTCTCTCTCTCTCTCTCTCTCTCTCTCTCTCTCTCTCTCTTACATTCTCTAATCTCTACATTGTTCCCCTTGAACTCTTAGGTGGACTATGCATCGCTTTATTTAGAGGAAGAAAAATAATTACAAGAAAACAAAATGAAAAACAGTAAATGCAAGTGCTAATAGACAAAACATCATCAATACCTAAGCTACCAACAACCATTCTACCGAGATTCTTTTCTCCTGCAACACACCACAGGGTACCCTCATTTGCAATTGACTGCTGATCCATTGACATTACATACACCATTGAAAAGATGAAATTTATTGTGATGTTTCAAATCCCTACTCTTACTTAGAGTTTAGTAGTTTTTTTTAGCTGCAAATTCTCAATCGAGCTTAATTATGATGGACCAGAGCATTCATTATTCTATCCCAGAGACAAGGTATTTTATTGCAACATGGAAAATGCATTTTTACTTGGTTGATGTTTACTTTTTATTTAGATTTTCAAAGAAATTTAATTAGCATATATGTAATTTAGAAATGTACATCGTATACATACCTGCAGATGAGTAGAAATTTGTTTGCGATCAATGTTGTCCACATCCATGATCATCTTTATTTGTTTAGGTGAAGCATATGATATAAATCGATCAACATGTATACATATAATTCACTATTTATATATCTGAAATCCAGAATATCTTCTGTAGTGATGAATTGAACTAATTACACCAAAGATATTTGACCTTCTCCAAGTATTTCAAGAGCATGTAGAAACTTTTTCTGCAGATGTGGAGTCCACATGAGGTAATATTTCCTCTTAGTACCATCCTTTTGGTTTTCAGGAAAAGAGTTCATTTCATTGGCACAAGTGCTTTTATCTCCAACACCTACATAAGCATTGAGCAGGTATGTTCATTCTTTTTTTTACTTGTATGTCTTGTAAAAATATAAATAAATAGATATTTTTTTAATGAATACTATACATAATACATTTCAAATAAAGAAGTTTTTATATTTAATTTTTTGAAATGAAATTAAAAAACTTTATTCATCACTATGTTTCACTACAAAAGGCTCTTGTTATGTTTATGTGTCTAATATGCCAACTCTATATAGATTTTATTTTACTTGACAATATTTATTTTGACTTGTATACTTCACAACACCGTAGACATTAGTGCAACTTTAATTATCCAAAATTACTACAAACTGTTAGTACTAACGAAACTATATAATTGTAAAAACAATATTTCCCAAAAATATGTTCTTAATTATAATATATTGTTGGAATATTTATCAAAAGTCAATAAACATATTTGCAATGAAACTAAGACAACTAAAAATTTATCTGAACATATGTGGCATATATATTATGCTAGAGCTGATGTAAGAAAGCTATATATACATTATTAGTTGTAAAATAAATTGATAAATTATAAAGCCACCTTGAAGCATATCCTTAATCTTCTCCATTTTTAGAACTTTGATGTCAAGATGTTGCCACAAATTCTGTATGGTTACAACATCAAGGGGCTTCTTGACCAAAATTTGAGCGCCAAGTTGAACACATCTCTTCATTGTGTAAATTGTCGTTTCAGTTGACATCACTAATTCAAAAGAGAGATCTATTAGCATAATAAATCTAGTAAATATTTTGGTAGACAAATCAAAGTAATAAACCATATGGACATTAAACAATTGTATGTGTAAACTTTGGAGTCCCCATAAAGAATAGAAAATATGTCTAGATACTTACTAATCACTTGAATGGATTTATGAAGTTCTCTTGCAACTTTAAGGAACTCAAAGCCATTCATTTCTTCCATTTGGACATCTGCCAGAACCAAATGAACACCTTCTGCTTGATTCTGAAGAAAATCTAGCGCCTTTATGGGACTTGTAAATACTGTGACTGAAAAAACAAAAAAGGAAAATCGATGCCTGTTCCATATCAAAAAATAGCTTTATAGTAGTCTGCATGCCAACCAATGGAAAGTTGAAATTAGTGTTTAAATAATATATATACACATAGAATGTCAATAAGCATACTTGTAACATATTCCGCCCAAAGCTTGCTTAGAGCCGTTGCACGTAAGATAAACAAATCCATGAATTAATAAAATCCAAATACAACTTTTGTCTTGCTTCATAACCATACAAGATATTAACCCCAATGTAGTACACTGCTATATATATAATATATAAAACTTGTTTGCAACTTTTAACGTGTGGTATAACAATAAAACCATGGGTTACAACACATGCAGTTCAATATCTAGTCCTTGACATATTATGATGGAGAGGATCAGAAAGGACTTACCACAAAAGTTGAGTTGTGTACAGATCATTGAGCATGTAGAATCAGCATGGCATTTATCTTCATCGATTACCATGGCACTAAGCGTACCATTAGGGATTCCTTCATTTTGGGCCATAAGTTCCTCAAGAATAGTATTCAACTCGTTATGTTCTTTGTGAAGTATGAAAGCACTAGAGGCTATTTATAGTGCAACAAGGTTTGATGTATGGTGTTTTTGGTATATGTTTTGTTACTACTATTCATCAAGGACCATTGCGTATGATAATTTCTAAAAAGGTCCATATTTTATAATTAACTAAATTTATAAGTTTTTCTTAGAACTATCATGCTGGCACATGTAATGTGATAAAATCCAACAATATTTTCCATATAAACATATATAGTTGGGTAACATTAGCTGGGATCAACTATTAAATGATATTTCCATATACCCGAAGCATATGCATGTTCATCATAAGCGTAACACTCGCTTGTTAGATGATCACAAACAAGACACAATGGAGGAACGTAACTCATTTTGTATGAAAAAGGCAAAAGTTGGATCCTGTGAATGTGAAGTGAAGAAACGATGCTCGCTAGTTAGTTGGGCAACATTGGTGGAACTTTCGACGTGTGTTATCTTTTCTTTTGTCATGTAGATCACATAACCGAGAGATGTCACATTATAGTGACGTAATGTATTTACACAGTTGTGATGAAACCACAATCACCGTTTTTTTCTCAAGGCATGGTGTTATCCATTATCACATACTTTTCATAGAAAGACCCATGTCCTTAACATTGACAATATATAGAGTAGAATGTCAATGTAAGGTGAGGAACACTAAACAATGTATATATTTTAGTGTAAATAATAAATTGCCAAAAAAAAGATTTTTGCATAACATAGAGGGGCAATCAAGGTCCTTTATGAAATTCTACCAATTTGACCTAGCCAGATAGTTTTGACTCCATATATATGTATCTCTAGTGATGCAAGCAGTGGGGATATTGTGATGTGCAAAGCAATATATTTTCAAACAAAATGTGAGTAGCAATATAAAATAATAGAAACTTGCATATATATCCATACATAGCATCTCTATCTCGAACTGATGTGTACTCTTGAAAATATCTCACATGCACATAAATAAATTATATCTTGTAGCTAATACATAATGATAAGAGCTACACCTCAGAGATATCTTAGAGATAGAGTGTTGATATATGGCTAGTCAGAACTATGATATCCGGACAAAAGTGTACATACACTATATACATGCACACAAGAGCAGACCTAGGCCTTGGGCCACCTGGGCCATGGTCGGGCCTAAGTGCTAAAGCTCATAGAACCTTGTCATAGTTTACCATTTTATTCAGCATTTGGGACGAAATCACCATGGGTTGGCCTGAGGCCTAGCAAAATTCTGGGTCTGCCCCACAGTGCATGCATGTAGCTAGCATGACATTGCTAGCCAGTCCAACACTGCAAGTGTGCATATCAATCATCTGGCCATATTATGGACAAGTGGCACTATGGAACTTATGACATGGCAGCCATAGCAGCCATTATACTGGCGTGCATGCAAGGGAAGTGTTAATCCTTATCATTTCAACTATCTGGAAACTTGTGCATTCATCAAAAAGACACCAAGGCATGATGGAAGCCTCGTTTTTGGCCCTGCATGATGTAAATTATGAGCAAAGATGTACCGCTCGGATTGGTTGAGCTATGCCGATAATTCATCGGAAAATGAATGAAACAACCAAAAATATATATAGGTAAACCTTTTATGTTAGTGTTATTAGTAGTGTAAAACTGAAAAGCTGGAAAACAAACCACGATGAAAACAAAAACTCAAAAATCGACTCCGATATTAAGTTTCAAAATTCAAATTTTAGCTATGGCAGATAAGCCAACAAGCAGACCGATGAGAGCATATATAAACATGCTACTTGAGTGGAGTAGTTTGCGGATTAAAATTCACTTGAGTAGTCCAAGAACCAGTAATTGATGAAAGGAAAACATAAATTGGTGTGGAAGCCTTGACCGTAGCGGTCTCCATTCTTAACCTGCACATACTATAGTTGTCATTACTGATAGTGTGAGAGTACCAAATAAATAGTTTTTTCGGCTCATCACAAATCACACACATTAGTACAAACTGTAGAAAATAGATTGTTGGAGTCACAATTAGAAACTATTCATACGAACTTAGTGCACTGTTTCTAAAAAGAACAAAACAAAACCATACATTTTAGGAAAATGATAAATTATTCCAGTTCCTCTACATTCCCCGATGTGCATACAAGCAAGTGTCACCATAAATACTTATTTCGCATGATGAAAATATACAAATACTGCCATGGGCGAGATGTATGGCCATCAATATCGTTTTTTGGAACCTTTATTTTTATTTGCCATTCTTCAGCTCGCTACAATTTCCATCCTAATTATCTCGGACATGCCTCTATTTAATCGCTCTCGGAGTCTGAATAGTTCACAAGTCTGAAAGTTTCTGGCTTACTTCCTGTGGGGGCATGCTGGTCATCACAAGTATTCTTCTGTATGCTCTCTTGTGAACCATCTCCATTGCAGGTCACAATGACATTAACCTGCTGCAGGTTACCAGTTGAGAATGTAGCATTAGCTTCATCAGCACTCATAGCTGCTGGCCCATCAGTTCGTGTGGTGTCTTGCTTCCGATGATCAACACAAGTAGTAGCCTTGCTCATAATCTCCTGTGAAACATCATCTGCTATATTGCAGGATAGATCAGGAACAACAACATTGTGATCATCAGATGAGTGTGTGGCATTTGCCTCATTGGCACAGCCATAACCTCCAATCTCATCTTCTCCAACTTTATATTCATTGCTGCAAGGATCATTGGAATAGTTGGACTCATCAAAGATAGTCCCAAGATGCAAGGATCTTCTCATAGCGGTGTAAACATCATCTCCATTGAGGACTTGCATCTGAATGGCAAAAGAAATCAGTAGGTACCTTCACCTTAGGTGTACAACATTACCTTTTTCAGTAGTAATAATATACAATTTTTGTATGGTTAACTCACAGTGGTTTTTGCAAGTTGAGTTGAGGGATGAAACTGGTGTCTCTGACGTCTAGAACTTGACGCACCCTTTCTACTTTTGTTTGTAAATAACGCATTGCTTACTTCCTTTTCCAAGTGCAGTTGGCGGCCCTAGGATAAATGAACTATATAATTATTGAAATAATATATATATGTAGCGAGGAAGATAATCGCCTAGATGGACTAGTGCGAACTTTGGGCTTGGTTTATTTTTTCAGAATTTATAGGGGGACATGTATTTTGACAGTGATTATGGATTCTGGCAGTGATTATTTGACATTTATTAGTGAAATGAATTGCATGCACCAAATGCTATATCATATTTTAGGGGAAAAAATACATACCTGATGAACATGAGTAGCAATTTGATTGCAATCAGTGGTGCCCTTGTTCTTGATCACCTTCGTATTTTTAGATGAGTCATCTAAAATAAATCAACATGCATAATTTAGTATCAATATCTAAAATTTACAAGTTAATCTTTTTATTAAGAAACAGTAGGGGAACCCCCTATTATATACTACCTCCGTTTTTTAATGGATGACGCTGTTGACTTTTTTCACACGTTTGACCATTTGTCTTATTCAAACATTTCTCATAATTATAATTTATTTTGTTGTGAGTCGTTTATCACTCAAAGTACTTGATTTATATCTTATACATTTGTATAAAATTTTTTAGTAAGACGAATGGTCAAATATGTGTTCAAAAGTCAACAGTGTTATCTATTAAAAAACAGAGGGAATATTATGTAATAAGGAAAAGTTATTTACAGAAACCTATGTCTGCACACACCCCTTTTGCAAAATATGTATAAAAAATACATGGATTTTTATTGTGGATACATTTTAATTTATTTTTTAAAATATTTCTTTCCTCAGCATTATTTTTCACTCCACACACCATTACTAAAATTTTATGGAACTTACCCTTAAAAAAGAATTTTATGGAACTTTGACCGTCTAAAATTAGTAAAATGTGTCAAAAGTAAAAGCATTATGAAATCATACTGCTCCCCTAATTTGGTGAATCTAGCAAAAAAAAAAATCCACATATAAGTAGTCAAGGTTGGAAAGATTACAAAACTGTCTAAACACAAACATATGTTTAACTTTTGCAGAGACACAAGATTGAAATATATCAAACTTGTTTTTACCAACTACAGAAACAAATCAATAACTGATAATACTACCTTGAAGCAAACCCTTTATCTTCTCCATTCGTACAACTTTTAGATCTAGATGTTGCCATATATTTTGTGTAGTTTCAAAATCAAGAGGCTTCTTTACCAAAAATCGAGCGCCAAGTTGCACACACCTCTTCATTGTGCACATCGTTGTTTCAGTTGACATCACTTTTTAAAAGTGAGATTCATTAGAACAAATAAATGTGAAAAATAATTTAGTAGTGACAGAATGACATTTAATAATTGAAGGTGTAAAATCCCAAAAGATGCCATATATAATATGCCTACTTACTAATCACTTGAATGGATTTATGAATCTTCCTAGAAGCCGTAAGAAATGCAAAACCATTCAGCTCTTCCATGTGCACCTCTGCCAGTACCAAATCAAAATCTTGTGCATGATTCTCAAGAAAATCCAGCGCTTTGATGGGGCTTGTGTACACTGTGACTGTGAACAATAAAAAAAATTAGTGCATGTTTACAACTCAAAATTTCTCTTTACATAAGTTTGCATGCCAAACAATATATATATGGCAATACTATTTTAAGAATATAAATGCACCGAAAATTGGAAAAAATGAAATTGTATTACCTTGGGCCCAAAATTTGATTGGAGCCAAGGTAAACCAAAGGTAGTATGCTGCAACTTACTGTAAAATTTTATTGAGTGATTAACCCACACTACTACTCACATGGCCACCTCTAAGTAAGCCACATGTTCCAAGAGTTATACTGTGGTATATACTTGAAAGAGAATAAATCATTTTTTCGAACATAGATCGAGGACTAGAATTGAAGACTTACCACAAAAGTTGAATTGAGTGAGCATGGAACTTGTAGAGTAGGCATGACGTCTATCTTCATCGATTACCATGACATTGAGCATGTCGGTAAGCCTTCCTTCTTTCTTTTGTTCCATATGTTTCTTTAGGATGGATTGTATTGTTTTTGGTGTTGTGTATGTGAGTGAAGTACACTCAAAAGCACTAGAGCTTATTTATAGTTGCACAATATATGTTGTTTTGGTATACTTTTTATTACTATTCATTGAAGTCCATTGCCTAAAAACAATTTATACATATGTCCATAATGTATGAATATAAAATATAAAAGGATATCTAAAAACACTACAATATGCAACCATTGTTAGTCTATCATAATAAAACATATGATTTGATAAAATCCACTTATTTTTCCCATATGAGTATCGCTTGATGATCATATTATAGGTACTTTACAAGCAAAATTTTTGTTTAGTTTGATAATATTGCAGGGACATACTTGATTTGTATATTATTTTCATGTTTTATCTTATCATAAATAAACATAAAATTGTAGGAAGACAACACACTATAAGGACATCACATAGCTCGCTAAAAAGATGGCCACCATTGGCATAACACGTCTAAACATTTATGTATTGATTTATCTTACATGTCACATTGCAAGAAGAAGTCACATTATATTGATGCGACACACTATAGAAAGTAGTGATAACACACAAATCGTACAAGCTTCTTCGTGCATGACACATTCATTATTATCACTAATTTCTCATAAAGAGGCATTTTATTCTAAACCATTAAGAGTGATTGTGTACATGGGACATAATACTGCGTACATGGGAAGAAAGGTAAATAAAATGGAGCAAGTACCAGGGTGTTTTTTAAATTCCACCATTGAACCTAGGAAATTGGGGAAGACCTTTGACTCTAGCTACATACGTATGCAAGATATGATGACATGCAACAATAAAGAACGAAAAGAAATGGACATCCATTCCGCAATGCATATCTCCATGGGTCAATGTTCTTTGGAGTTATTCCACCTACCCCTAAATTATATATATATATATATATATATATATATATATATATATATATATATATATATATATATATATATATATATATATATATATATATATATATATATATATATATATATATATATATATATATATATATATATATATATATATATATATATCTTGCATCTAATACACAAAGACAAAAGTAAGATAGAAAGTTTGGGCTACACCCTCTGAGCAAGTGGACATATATACACTTCATGTCAGTAATGTCACCAGCCAACCACCCCATGCACATCCACCAACCAAACAATCATGCATGGTGATTGCCTTATATGATACTATTGTTTCATTAAACTTTGACCTCTAACTGATATTAACTATAACACGGTGGACCAAAATCTACAATAGCTTACCTATTTCAAAGAGCAGGCCCATGTATGCATGGAACTAAACTTACACTATCATCCTTGATTAGTGTAAAAGGATTAACCCAGAATTACAACGGTTGAAACATGAGCATTTAAAAACTTGTCTAAACCTCTTTAAACACTCTACACGAGACTAATAATATCACATAAGAACACTTAGGGCACATGGGCCCAAACCAAAACACACATGAGCCGAACTAGCATACAAAAGAACACCTATAGTCAGAGATGATAGGGGGGTCATGACCAAGTATAATCTCCACTAGCATATATCCCTAAATCTCACCATCCCCAAATCATGAACCACAAGAGCCTATACTTCTAGTGTAGTGTATTGCGATGTCCTTGGCATTGGTATATGCATCATTATATTATTTCATAAATTTTCATAATTGTTTATATACTTTTTTCCTGAATATTGTATACTATTGACAATGAATACATACTCCCTCTAGTTCTAGTTTAATTGACGTTTTAGACAGCATTGCAAATAGCAATAAGTAATTAATTAGGATCCATATTTTTAGTTATACTCATATTAAATACATTCGGGGATGGAGACGAAGTAACGGATGCATGCATCTTTACTCCGGGAGTATTGGCCATTGCGTCACAGATGGAAACGAAGCAACAAATGTTTGCATCGGGAGTGTATTGTGTTTGCATGCATGCAAGGGTAAAGCTGGGAAACTATGAGTCTTGAAAGCTAAACCGTCAATTTTTTCAATCCAAAAGCTATTAGGCTATAACGTCAGCTAAGAGAACTGGAGGGAGTAGCTCAATAGGGCTTTCCAAGCTTGAAACCAGGGTTAATCGGTTTAAAAAAAACGAAACCAGGGCTAATGATTAGCATACTTGGCAAGGCCAAAATGATATAAGGCAGCACGACATTTATCCTCGGTTGCATGTATACCTCCAATGAAATCAAAGTTTTTTCTGAGCAAAGGTGGAGCTTCTACTTGGACTGGTTGTATTGTTGTATCAAGAGCACCACTAGAATATTGAAGTCACTAGAGAGAGTTGAGGTAGGAGCTCCTAGATATCACCATCACAAAGATTGATGGGAACTTCACATATTGTTTCAGAATCTTATAATTTCTAACTTCAGAAGTAAACTTATTACATACCGTACAATTTCTTATGGATATTTTAATTTGTAAAACATTGTGATGGCATATTTTAGAAAACATATATGTTGTGTTTTTCCTTTTTGCCTGCAGGCTCTTCTATGCTCAATACTTCTACAAATTTTGCACAATATCACCATTCAGAATGCTAATATTTCCTAATATTCAGGACATGGTCCATGCCTTATTTTGCAGAAAGTAAGACACAAACGCTACCATTAACATATATGGTGCATCCTTGCAGTAATTCCCTGATCTTCTCCATCATCAGAACTTTCAGGGCAATATGCTGCCACAGATCATGTACAATGTCTTCGTTAGGAGGCTTCTTCACTAGAAAACGTGCAGCGAGTTTAACACACCTCATCATTGTGTACAACCTTGTGGTTTCAGCTGACATCACTAGTACAAATTAAACAAGCATTATCAATAAAGCCATTTCCCAATAATTTTTTTTGTCCATGCAGATGCATAAGATAAAATTAATAGAGTTGAATTAGAACAGAATCAGCCTACTTACTGATCACTTGAAGGTCTTGATGTTTCATTCTTGCAGCTTCAAGGAACTTTAAACCACTCAATTGTTTCACGTCCACTGTTGCCAAGACTACGACAATGTCTTGTGCATTATTCTCCAGAATAATGAGTGCATTCACAGGACTTGAGTACATTATCACTGAAAAGCAACAATTACTTTTAAGACCCATTTGGGATGCAGTATCTGCTCTGAACTTGATAGAAATATTTTCAGATGTAATATATTGCAAAGCTGAGATTGGTAACATATAGATCAAAAATCAATATCCCACAAAAGTATTACTGTAGGTACCCCAAATGAAAAATCAGGGATTTTTTTCACTCTGGATGTTGACACTTTATGATCTGAAAGTGACAATTAGTGGAAGAAACATTTTCATATGTATATTTCCTGGTTACAGATCCAGAAAAATTTTAGAGAGACTGAGCAAATCCAACAAAACTTAGTATTTACTAATTGAAGAAAAGACGTCTTCAATCATTGGAAAACGTAAAACTTAATTGGAGTTTTTCGCGAAGAGCCTGATCGGCCGGACTCATGGTGGTAAATCTAGCACCGTAATATTTCCCTTGCATGGATGTATACAGGAATCGAACAGACTTACCATGAAAGTTGAGGCTAGAGAGCATAGCTCTTGTAGAGTTGGCATGACACTTATCTCCATCAACGATAATGACAAAAGCCCCATCAGCGAAGTGTCATACCCTTTGAGCCATAAAATTCTGATTGGATTCTGCTAGCTCTGGTCCTCTATTTGGTGTGTGAAGCCCTTGGAAGCGTTGGAGTCTATTTATAGCACAAAACAGGGTTCCTGCTCATGATATCTGTATAAAGCCTTTGTCGTCATATAATATTTCTAATGTGTTCAATAAAAGCAGGAAATCTCCGCACCATATATATAAGACCATAACACATTAGCATTTATACAGACCCCCCATATTAGCAAGTATACATGTAATTTCTTAAAAGGAACTTACGTGAGTAAATATATAAATATTTATATTGTGGGTAACACAAGCGTTGTGTTAAATAAAATGCCATAAAACATGGATAGCTCAACAATGGTGAAGATGGCACGTGACATTTTCCACTTAAAAAAAATATTGTTTGTTAATATGATTGAGGACAGATGTTCTTTAAACTACATGGTTAGTATACTGTATATGGAATTTCAAATGTAAACAAAACCCAAAATGAAATCAGCCATTAATTAACAAAAAGGAAAGCATTAGCGTGTAATTCCTATTGGGACAAACTGCCAATCTATGCCGTAGTCCTCGGCAGAAGTTGTGCTATAATTGCCATAAGAGAAAAGAATGAGTTGGCAATGTTAGCATAGGAACAATTACAATCTTTCTAGTGAAATTTATTGAGTTAGAAATAGAAAAATATTTTTTTATTTAAGTGAAACGACAAAGGTCTCAAAGGAAAGAAATTTGCATGTTGTTAAAGCGAACCATGAAAATAGTGGTATTCTCGCTCTACAAAATCACATTCTTATTCTATATTACCCAAAGGCTGGCATTGCATATGTTGAAAAAAAATTAGAAACTCTTATCTATAATTCTTAGCTTACTCCATGAAAGCCACTAGATTATGATTTACTATATTGCTCGATTATAACCCCAGACCAAAATTTCAGTGATGGCTAAGGCTTTATTTCAGGAAAAAAAAAAGAAATATTGCTTCCATACTAAATAATTAGCATTTGCAAAGAAAATTTTTTAGTACTACCTCCAAACAAGGGTCTTAAAAAAAATAGTCTACCAAGGTATTTTGTGTGATTGCATCACCTAGATTAAATGAGGATGGCCTAAGATATAAAACATTTATGACTTTTCCAGGGTAATGCAAACATAAATGATCCAGATGCTATGAAGAGTTAACGCATTCATGTATGCTATGTAGGTGAAATATAAAGGACTTGATGCACCACATCTCACAGGTGTTCATTTATGGTTTAGAACATACATCCATATCTTACTGATCAAAGCACTTTCTTCCATATCATTTCAAATTAATAAAGGAGGCATCCATGCAAGAATCACATAGATCAATTTTAGATTGAATGTGTTTATTCAAAAATATATGGCGTGAATGATTTTGGTGATTCATAACAAACAACCTAATAGGTGATAGTCCCCAAACATGAGAATTGGATGTGTTGCAATTTCCAAAATGCAAAGATTGAAACATTGATGCCTATGCCAAGAACCTTAGTAGGGGTCTTTGGGAGACGATATAGGAGTCACCGTGGAAACTGATAGGGAGCATGTGTGCGGTGCTCAACTACAGCGGTAGAAACCAAAGTCAGTTTTTTCTCTAAAGTTAGCAAAGCATGTGAGCAAGGAAAGACTGAACAATTCGGTGAGCAAGGCCTCTGGCTGGTCAATCAGCTGGAAAAGAAAGGATTTCTGTTCTTGGGCCGGTGGTTTTCTAGGCTGAGTACCGTTCATATCAGTTATATGAACGGGGACAGAATAATTGAAACCGAGACGACAACGGGTTAATTAAATTGATTTAATGTTGATAATATGATACAAATAATTGATTTAATTTTGATGGTGTTAACAGAAATGTTTAGCGGTATAGGATATATGTGAGACTTACGTGATGGCATAATGAGTATATATGAAAATCCGTGTTACTGAAGAGGAAAAACATGTGCTATAACTTTTTTTGAGAGATTACAACAAGGACACACAGACGCACACCACACTCACACTACACACGCATGTTAGCTAGGAAAAGCATGTGCTATACTTCAAGTGACAGTGAACTCCCCAAAGTGGAATAATTAACTATTTGCCACTCTTAAGAGCGGTGATAAAGGATTTGCCACTGGACCCACATGTCATAGACACATGAGGGTCTACATCTCATAGGCAGCGAGTGGCAAATCCTTAATTGCCACATCTTAAAAGTGGCAAATAGTTAAATGTTCCCAAACCTCAGAGTATCATGTGGTCAGTCTAACGTTGTTGAAGCGTGGATGTTGGTTTTAGTTAGCTGGGTTTATAAGACACTAGGGAAGAAAAAGTTCTCTCTATACCATGGTTTTAATTTTTTTTTGGTAAAATTTAAGATGAAAACATGATACACCACGCTAAAATGGTCCCAAAAAAACCCTCCACCATTTATGTTCTATTTTTGGACACTACTGAATTTAAGAAAAAACAGTTGGTACAAAACAGAAACAAAAGCCGGCATGTACAGTCGGAAACTTCCATACCATTTTCACCCACACCACTTCCAAATGTAAGCCCTGGCATGTGAGAGTGAGACCAGCAGCAGGGACAAGATATAACAAAGAGGGCGGCCAACTCGAGAAATATCATAGCATGGGTTTGCGCATCCGCATTGATAGGTATTAGGATTAGAGCAGTTCCATCACTAACTTGAAGATCGATTGGATAATTACAATTTTCAGTAGAACCACAAGCATATATAAGTTGTTTAGATTAGAACTACAACGAACAACACGTAGGGTCCAAGGTACATGCTACAGAAAATTCCAACCTGAGGACTTAAAGTTGATCACATATTCTTCTTGGAAGTAAGGGTTAGAAAGTCAATTAGAAGTTAGAGTACTTGAATCTTCAATGTCATCTTGTGTCTTGGCTGCACATGTGCACACCGGTGGTCAACCAACATTTCTCAATCTTGGGTAGCCGGATGAAGCTAGCCACCTAGCATAGCTTGAACCAATGAGCTTGTCACTGCAGTCCAACTATTACAATTGGGCCAATCGTCAATCGAGTGTTTAGATAATTCTTTGCTCCTAATTACTAGGCACATATAGATGGTTCGTTGTTAATTTTATTTTTAATCTTCCATGGGCAGCACGTGAACTTTGCATAAATAAAAAACAGCTCCATTATGTTTGGGTTGTAATATCTAAGCTTTACCAACCATGTTATTTCAGAAGGTATACCCAACAAGTAAGCACTGATTGGAACCATATTCCTAACAGACAATATGTCAATATCACAATTTTACTATAATGTCCAGAAACTTCAACAGTTTTAACATTCCATGAAGGACAGGTATATAATGAACTGCCATATGCAATTGGCCATCATTATTATTATTAGAAGGCTACTAATTACTGCTGCAACTACGACCAGTTAGTAGTAGATTGCAGCAGACCGATGCCTCTGTCTAATCGCTATCGGATTCTGAATAATCCACAAGGCGGAAAACTGCTGCCTTGCTTCCTTTGGTGGCTTGCATACCATCAGAATTAGTCATCTTGTTGATTATCTCTTGTGAAGCATTTGCGTTGCATGGTTTAGTGACAACAGCAGCAACCTGATGATGATCACCAGATGAGTCTATGTCATTGGCTTCATTGGCACATCCATCTTGATCTCCTCCTACCACAACTTGTTCATCCTCATCACCAGAAGGATCACTGGAATGCTTGGACTCATCAAAGACAATCCCATACTGTAAGGCTCTTCGCATCGCGGCGTAAACATCGTCATATTCAGCGTCTTCAGAGAGGATTTGCATCTAAAAGGTAAAAAAAGGAAAAGAGAAAATTGACAGTTTGTTTCATGAAGTGTGCAGGCAATATATTTGAGCGTGGTAATTAATAATGTCCAGTTTTGTGTCGTTTAACTCACGGTTGTTTCTGTAGGTTGAGTGTTGGAACGAGGCTGCAGTGTACTTGCGTTGCGGCACACGTGATGACTCTCTGCAGGCCCTATTCTAGAATTTGATTCATCCTTGCTGGTATCCGTTGTAAATGATGCTTTCTTCAAATCCTTTGTTAGCCGTAGTCGATGTTTCTATGATAAATTAACGGAACAATTAATGAAATATTTGTATAATCAAGAAGGCACAGCTGTCATGATATTCTTCGTATGACATATCACCTGGACCTTCTCTCTCACACACATTCCCTAATACCCAAGAGTGTTGTGTATATTTTATTCAAAAGAAGAAAAATAATTACAAGAAAACAAAAGGAATGACAAGAAATGTGCCAAAGAGAACATCATCAACACTAAAGTTACCAACAACCATTATAGTAAAATAATCCTTTTGTTTTTGAAACGCACCATAAGAGCATGCCCAAGAGAAGTCTAAAAATGCATCCCCAAATTCTGTTATTAGGATTCTGAATCATGTATTTTAAGGTATCTTTTGGTGATGCTATAAGGCACCCTCATTTGCAATTGACTGGGATGATCAGGTTCACTTTAGGAGAGACACAGTTAAGATGCAGTTATTGCAATGTTTTCAAATCCATAACTTTAGTGTTTTTTTTTTGCAGGGGTGTAGGTTCTCAATCGAGCTTACTTACAATGGATAAGTGCATTCGTTATTCTATCTAAAAGACAATCATTTAATTCTTCAAAGGAAAAATGCTTTTCTACTTGGTCAATGTTTACCTTTATTTTTAGATTTCAAAGCAATTATAATTACCATATACTTCTATGTCATTTATATGTATATGTTACACATACCTGCAGATGAGCAGCAATTTGCCTACAATCAATGTTGTCCACACCCATGATCTTCTTTATATTTTTTGGTGAAGCATCTGAGATAAATCAATCAACATGCATGTATATAATTTACTCTCTATATATATGGACTCGAAAATATCTTCTATATATAGCGATGAACTTAGTTACACAGAAGTTGTTAACCTTTTCCAAGTATTTGAAGAGCATGTAAAAACTTTTTCTGTAGATGTGGAGTCCACATGAGATAATATTTCTTCTTAGTATCATTCTTCGGGTTTTCAGCAAGAGAATTCGTTTCATTGGCACAAGTGCTTTCATCTCCAATACCTACATATGCATAGAGCAGTAGCTGCCCATTCCTGTCATCACTTGTCTGTTCTTTTGTGAAAAAGGTATGAAAAAGTATATTGCTTTTATTATGGTACTATACATAAAAAATTTCAAATTAATAAGTTTTTGTTTTTACTTTTTGAAATGAAATTAGAAAGCCTTTCTTCCATCACTATTTCTCACTACAAAGGTTCTTGAATAAGTGTGCATATGTCTCTATGCCAACTCTACATATATAGAGTTTATTTTTAGTTGATACTATTTATTTTAACTTGTATACTTCACACTTCACAGCATAGCAGTAATGCAACTTTGACTATCCGAAATAAACTAAAACAATGCAGTAGTAAAAAAAACTATATAATTATAAAACAATATTTCCTAAAATATGCTCTTAATTATAAAATATTGCTGGAGAAATTATCAAAAGATAATAAACATATTTGCAGTCAAAATAAGACAATTATAAAATTATCTAAACACAAATGTGATAAACTATACCCAAGCTGATATAAGACTGCTATATTTTTTTCAGTTGTAAAATAAACTGATAAATTATAACAACACCACCTTGAAGCAAGTCCTTGATCTTCTCCATTCTTAGAACTTTCAAGTCAACATATTGCCACAAATTCTTAATGGTTCCAGCATCAAGGGGCTTATTGACCAAAAATTGAGCTCCAAGTTTGACGCACCTCTTCATTGTGTACATTGTCGTTTCAGTTGACATCACTAATTGAAAAGAGATATTTTTATCGTTTCAGCTGATATCACTAATTGAAAAGATATATTTATTAGCATAATAACTCAGATAAATATTTTAGTAGATCAATCAAACTAATAAACATGATGCCTGGACATTCAAGAATCGGAGGTCTACAGATGAGCTTTAAAGTCTCCAGAAAGAATAATTAGCATGCCTACTTACTAATCACTTGAATGGATTTATGAAGCTCTCTTGCAACTTTAAGGAAATCAAAACCATTCATCTCTTCCATGTGGACAT
The DNA here is from genome assembly GCF_034140825.1 of Oryza sativa Japonica Group. Lineage (NCBI taxonomy): Eukaryota > Viridiplantae > Streptophyta > Magnoliopsida > Poales > Poaceae > Oryza > Oryza sativa. Next base: position 16,962,542 of record NC_089038.1, on the reverse strand, counting down.
CTGCCAGCACCAAATCAACACCTTCTGCATGATTCTGAAGAAAGTCTAGTGCTTTTATGGGGCTTGTAAATACAGTGACTGAAAAACCAAAAAAGAATCTCAGTGCCTATTCCAACTTAAAAAATAAGGTTTACAATGTTTGGATGCCAACCAAATGAAAAGTTAAAATCAGTGTTTGAAGAATATACACATAGAATTAATGTCAGTATGCATACTTGGAACACATTCCGCCCAAAGTTTTCATTGAGCCTTTTTTTGCACGTAATATAGACAAGTTCATGAATAACATCCACTACAGCTTTTGTCATTGCTTCATAAGTACTATAGCTGATATATATAACTTGTTTGCAACCTTTTAACATGCGACTTAACAATCAAGCCAAAGGTTACAACACATGCAGATAGCTAGTCCTTGACAAAAACACAACCTTTATTTCAACATAGCTGGAGGATCAGAATTGAAGGGACTTACCAGAAAAGTTGAGTTCTGCAGAAAGCATGTAGCTTGTAGAATCAGCATGGCATTTATCTTCATCAATTACCATGGCACTAAGCCTACCAGCAGGGAGTCCTTCCTTTTGGGCCATAAGTTCCTCGAGAATAGCATTCCGCTAGTTATGTTCTTTGTGAAGCATGAAAGCACTAGAGGCTATTTATAGTGCAACAAGGTTTGATGTATGTTGTTTTTGGTATATGTTTTGTTACTGCTATTCATCAAGGGCCATTGCATATGATAATTTCTAAATAGGTCCATATTGTATAAATATAAATTTTGAAAGGATATAAATAACTAATTTATATTAGTTTTGCTTAAATTTATCATGGTGATACATGTAATGTGATAAAATCCAATAATATTTTCCATATGAACATATATAGTTAGAGAACATAATATGTACCAACTACTAGATGATATTATCAATATACACGAAGAATATGCATGTGTATCATAAGCAGGATGCTCTCTAGTTGGATTATGACCAACAAGACACAGTGGAGGAACCCACATTGTACGAATAAGGCAAAAGTTGGATCGTGGGAGTGACACACTATAGTGATGTAACAATTCCGATTAGTTAGATGGCCACCATTGATGGAACTTCCAATGTGTGTTATCTTATTCCTTTGACACATATAGATCACACAATCAGAACGTCACACTATAGTGACGTAATGTATTCACACAGTTATGATGACACCATAATCACACAAATTTTCTCTATGCTTTCTGTACCAATAATCCCATTCTTTTCATAAAAAAATCATGTCCTTAACATTGATAACATATACAGTAGAATGTCAACGCAAGGTGCAGCACTAACTAGTGTATATATTTTAGTGTCAAGAATAACTTGCCAAAGAAAGGTTTCTGCGCAAGATAGAGGGGCAACCAAGGTCCTTTCTGAAATTCTACCAATTGGACCTAGCCAAATAGTTTTGACTCTAGATATGTATCTCGATGATGCATGCAGTAGGATATTGCGATGTGCTCAGCAATATATATTATTTTTTTAAGGAAATGTGCGCAGAGATATAAAGTATTAGAAACTTTGATATCCATCCATAGCATCTTTGTCAAACTGATGTGTGCTCTTGGAGATATCTTAAATAAACTATGTCATGGCAGCCACAACAGCCATTATATTGTGCATGCAAACGCAGGTAAATCCTTGTTATTTGCACTGGTTGGAGACTTGTGCATCGTCAAAGATACTAAGGCATGATGGAGGCCTAGTTTAATTGTCTGATTGGTTTAGCTACGGCTAATAAGTCATACAAAAATAAATGAAATAATCAAAACTAATCTATGAATAGAACTTTTATATGTGTGTTATTAGTAGTTTACTCACACGGTCCTGAATAACTATTAAATTTGACCAAATCATTTGTTTCAAAATGCCTGCCACCACTACACTTCCATTAGTAAAATTCCAACATTGCCCTACTCTGGATACTTCTATTTTGGCTCATCACTTCGCCCCCCCCCCCCTCAATTTATTTTCTTAATTCCATTTCCTAATAATTGCCAAGAATAAATTGGTCACAAACTTTCAAATAAATTGAGGGAACAGAAGGATTAAAAAGTTAAGGCTGGAAAATAAACTACAACAACAACCTAAAATCCACTCTAGCTTAAAATTTCAAAATTTGTCTACGACTGCGGGTTACTTGGATGGACTAGTTTGTGGATTACAATTAGCTTGAGTAGGATGAGGACCAGTACGAAAATGGAATAATTGGTGCAGAAAGCATGACTGGCCATAACTGCCTCCATTCCTGACCTGCACTATCATTGCCATTACCGGCTTTGATCTGTGTCATTACCATTAGGGCTGTCAACGAGCCGAGCTCGAGCGAGCTCGTCTGCCCAAGCTCGAGCTCGACACAAGCTCGAGCCGAGCTCGAGCCGAGCCTATTCTACCTTCGAGCTTTTAGGCAAGCTCGGTTCGAGCTCGTTCGAGCTCGAGCTCGGCTACCGAGCTCGGTCATAAGTAGTATAATATATATTTTAATGATAATCTTTTGATAAGTATAATTATTTTTTAGTTAATCACACTAATAAAAGAGTAGAAAATAATTAAAATAAATATATTATGCTAACACATGCTAATTTATTGTGTAAATAGATACTAATATATATATTTACCTATTAGTTTATTATATTAATAAGGTGAACATGCAATATGAACTATAAATAGTCAAGCTCGGCCAGGCTCGGCAAAAGCTCGAGCTCGGCTCGGTAAAGCTCGCGAGCTTTTGCTCAGGCTCGGGTTCGGCTCGTTTGAAGCTCGAGCCGAGCTCGAATCGAGCCTAGGACGAGCCAAGCTCGAGCTGCTCGCGAGCCTCGAGCTTTTTTGACAGCCCTAATTACCATAGTGTGGACTACCAAATAATGTTTATCTACATTTTTTCAGATCATTGTCGCAACTCTCACTCATTAGCATGACGAAAACATAGCAGCAAAAACAATTCTTTGTTTGAGTCACAATTAAAACTGCATACGAAGTTCAACGTTGCACAGGCTTCAATGATGGCTGCAGCACCGATCATCTGATTTACGAATTGCGGCTACAAGCTAGTGACTATAAAAGCCAACTGCTTGCGTGCAGGGTTCACTATTTTGGAATGCATAACTATTTCAGGGTGGCCAAAATTCCACAAATTTCTAATGAATAACTTGAAGAATTTGGTGAATTTTTTATAAATTTAAATAATTATTTGCTAAATCTAAAAAAAAATGAAAATTTTGGCTGGGAGAACCTTGTACTGGATCCACCTGTAACTTGAAATTTTGGAAATTCAGATCCAAAATTGTAACCCCCCTGGTTAAGTGCAGCACTATGCCGCTTGTGGCCCTATATGTTATTTTGGACATTGGCACCATCCCTGGATATAGTTATTACATGGATAAAATTCTTTATATTATGGGATAGAGGTAATATATGTGTTGTAACGTGCTGCAATTAGTTTATCATCATGCAAAATATACATTCCTATTAAGCTGCTTGAGCGTGAAAGCTAATGACAATTATTCCCTTATGTAACTACAAAATTATTACAAAAAATCGAAAGAGTTCTACTTGTGCTTAATGAACTATTCAAATGGAAAATATGATATTTGCTAAATTTTTTAGTGTCATTTTGTTTTGGCTACAAGGGCATAATGGTCTTTTAGGGATAAACTTACCAGGCAATTTTCGCTGACTAGAGGGGATGGCAAAACAAAAATAAAAACACAGTAAAGGTAAAAGAGAGAAGTGCAAATTGTTGACGGCGAAAAAGAGAATATGGTCGCAACAAGTGGGGAAAAGAAAGTTTTACTAATTACATATGATTTGGTATGCTGGAAAGGTCTAGTTACTTAACCAATATCAACATAGATAATTATTTTGCATGACAAAAAGATATAATCAAAAGGATTAAAAAAAACCAGCTCACCTCAATCTCCCCTTTTCTTCTTTACTCAACTCTGTAATCATTCTTGGTGGAAAGCCTGAACATAAGAAGGGGTTAAAAATCAATAACCCATTAATGGTACAGTATAAAATAATATGACTGTACATGGGAAGAAAGGTTTTTAAACAAAATACAATAATTGTAAGGGTGTTTTTTGAAATTCTACCGGTTGAGCCTAGGCTAATGGAGAAGACCTTTGACTTCAGCTACATACATATGCAAGATATGATGACATTTTCAGTCAAAAAAAGGTATGGTGGTATGTAACAATAAAGAATAAAAGAAATGGGCCATCAATTCCGCAGTGCATATCTCTTTGGGGTCAGTGTACTTTGGAGTTATCCCACCTACCCATAAATAAGCTATATATTGCATCTATTACACAAAGACAAAAGTGAAATAGAAAGTTTGGATTGCACCCTCTAAAAAAGTGCACATATATACGCTACATGTATGTAATATCACCGGCCAACCACCACCGTGCATATCAACCAACCACCACCATGCACATCGACCAACCAAACGTCCCTGGTTGTTGCCATAAATGATACTATCCTTCTGTTATGTTGAACTTTGACCTCTCACTGGTATCTATAACATCCTGGCCCAAAAATCCATAGTAGTCTAGCTCTTCCAAGGAACAGGCCCATGTATGTATAGCACTAAATTTATACTATCATCTTCACACTGTTGATAGGCTATACCCAACAATGGTATTTGTATAGTACGGGACATTGATACTAAGGTATATGCGAGATTGCGGAAAAGTAGACAGGAGACATGGATTTTTATACTGATTCGAACCCTCAAGTTGAGTTATAACCCTACTCCAGTTTATATGTATAGCTCTAGGATGTATCACACTGACTACAATGGGGGAGCAAGTTAGCTAATCTAACCCGTCGACTAGTATCCACCGAGATCTAATCCAATGACTTGGGGTCAGCGGGTAGCGATCGACTTCCTCCTAGCTGTCTCTCAATGTGACTCATGACTATGGCTTGTGATTCGATGCCCTCCCCTCCCGGGGGCTTTGTATTTATACAGGTAGGCAACTTCCTCTCCAAGTAGAACTCGGAGAGCCCTTGTAGGATACAGGAATATAAGACCTTGCCTTCCCTAGGTCGTACTTCGACATCTCCTATTCACGTGGAAGGAATTTTCGTCCCTATCTACTATATTCTCATATTTGCATATATCTTTCAATATAATAGGTATTCCTGGTGGTTATGAATCTAAGTATAAGAAGTGTACCTAATCCGTAACACTGACACATATAAAAAGATGAACCAAAATTACTATGGTTAGAGCACAAGGATTTATAAGCTAGCCCTAACCTATTTAAACTCTCTACATGGGACTAATCCAATCACACAACAACACATAGGCCACATGGTCCTACACCAGAATACATACATGGGCCAAACTAATATACATTATTACTTGCTAATGAGAAATGCTAAGGGGCATCCGGGTATAGTCTCCATATCCTTTGGCCCTAAATCTTACTAGCACCACATCATGGACAATAAGGGCCAATTGTAACGCCCCGATTTTTGAGACATTAAAAAATGTTTAATAAAAACACTGTTTTCAAAATTTTGGTTCTTTATGTGTGAATGAAGGACTTAAGTGCCAAATATCTAAATTAGATCCATCCCTGAAACCCCAAAACCGCGATCCGAAAATTCCATCCCAAATCCTGAGTCATGAATTTTAAAATTCAAATCATATTCAGAAATATTCAACGTCCCAGCCAAACTCCCTCTGTTTTAAATCCTGAGAAATATTCAACGTCATCTTTTCCTCTTCTCCGCTTGCAGCCACAAAAGCCCATGGCCCAAGTGGGCTAGCCCACACGCTGTGTTTGGCCAAACAACGCATGCGTGACCGGCCGCCCATCTCTCCCTCACTACAGGCCCGCTCTCTAGCCACCAGCTTCGCAGCACTCGCTCAAACGCCCGCCTGCGTCCTCTCATCCCCCTACTTCCGATCTTCCCTCTCCACGTCAACCACATGCTCGATCAAATGTGCAAGTGAATAACGTCGCTCTGCCACCAAGTTGTCCCATCGCTAGCCGAGTCCTAGCCTTCCTCTCCTCCTCACCATCTGACCCACCGACCAAGCCATCGCCGATATACCTTCATTCCGCGCGGGTCTGTTTTGCTTCCATGTTCAGCAAGAAAAATCTCGTCGCGGATAGGCAAAAAAAAAAAATCTCGCCACCACTTTCCTGTAGCCAACGGCTCTCTCTATTGTTGCTTTGCGATGCCCCGCTCCTATAAATCCATTGCCTTTCCCTTCTTGTTTCCCCCGTGCATCTGGGTCGTCTTGCCACTCTTGTTGTGTTGGCTAAGCCTGAGCTCTTCAAATTTGCCTCCAAAATTTCTCAGTTCTGGTGAGCCCTAGCCCCTTTCTAACTGTCCCCGAATTTCCCTAGAAATGATTGCTAGCTTTGAGCAAAGCCACGGCCGTGCTCCATCACCGCCGGGGACCATACGACGCATAGCCTGGCAATCGCACTTGGTTCCACGCCGCCGCTTTCCCATTACCCAATCAAAGCCATTCACCACATTCTTCATCCCTCACTCATTGTGCCAGAGGCTGCCAGTGATGATGAGCCGCCAGCAATCATCACAAGGTGCTGCACACTATCTACCGTTGATTGCTGGTTTGTGGTTCACGGCCCAGTAGGCTGTGGTCCTCATTCCTCAGTGGGTTGATTGTTGACCCACTGACACCATATCGAACCTGTCAGAAAAGAAATAATGCTGAGAATATTATTTTTCTTCATCAAATAAAACTTTTTTTCCGAAAATCCATGAAAGCTTCAAAAATCCATATATCCTCAGTCGTTACTCCAATTGATCCCGTTCAAGTCTCCAAACTTTTCTAAAATTAAGATCTACACTATGGCACTATTAGTCATTAATAATAGTAATTTATTTTTGGGGTGTTGTGCACTTCTCTCCTCTTTTGGCGTAGTCAACGATGACGAAAATTATTTCGGACGAGGATTTTCGAAGACTTTGAAGACAAATACCTGATGAAAGTCACCCTTTGATCATATTGCCCCTAATTTATATATGTTTTGTTTGCAAAACTCTATTTTAGTATGCACATTAAATTTGACCAGCCTCGGTTCATGTGACGAACTGATGGTCCTACCTATTAGTTGCATAATACCCATGTGATTTTGAAATCCCATATACCTTTATCGCTCCACCTTTTATGGTACCTCCGCAACCATGCTCCTCAAGCATGAGTTCAAAAGGCTCTTCTCCCATAACCTCTATTGTTTGTTGATAAAAGGACAAAGCAAGTTTTAGATCTCTTAGGGAGAACTGACACTTGGTGTCAGCAAAATTTGCAAGATAGATACGATTGTGAAAGACTCATGATGCAAAGTGTGACACTTTGTCTTTGCTTAGGAAACTCTGTCTGAGACAGCAGAGGGTCCATGGTTTTGTGTTGTCAAGTTGATGACAGGGTGACATCGTGACAATGCACTCGTGAAACCCTGAGTACGGGGCATACAAAGATTAGGACAAATTTTATATGAAATTTATAGCTCTCGATGAGATCTACAAGTTAAATATTTCATTTGAAACCTTTTAAATACTCAAATTCATGATTCAAATCTCAGTTAGGCAGTCTCAAATGGAATTGTATGCATTTTTAAACAAAAATGATGCGTAGGTGAGTTGGTCATGGAGAGCGCGCGAGAGGGAGAGATCTTGGGTTCGAATCCTGGCATGACAAGATATCAAAAGAAAATAGTTAGGATGATAAATTAATATTGAAACATTTAATTTGGTACATAGAACTAATGCCACACATGGAGTGGTGGCAATAGTTATTTATTGCAACGATGTAAAGTGTTGCAATATATATTTTTTTGACACATCCATTTATGGCAATATCAAATTTTATTACAACTAAATAAAAATCGTTGCAATAACCTATTACCACGCTATTTATTACCACGGCTAGCAACGATTTTAAGATTGTGGCAACATGTATCTATTGCCACAATTTTAGCATTAATGCTACGATTTTTTTGTGGCGATAAATTATTTTTCTAGTAGTGGCTCCAAGAGCCTCGGGTGTGGCCCCCCATGCACTGTGCTCCGGGGGCATCAGTCACCAACCCTCGAAGCACAGCCCCTCGTGGATGCTCAAGGCACATCTACAGGCTGCCCCCGAAGCACAGCCCCCATGGGCTTTGCTTTGGGTAGTGCTCGAGACACATTTACCGTCAACCCCCGAAGCACAGCCCTCGTGGGCTGTGCTCGGGTACATTTACATCCTATTCCCAGAGCATGGCCCCACATCGGTTGTGATTGGTGTACATCTACATCACATCCCCAGAGCACGTGGTGCTCGAGGTACATCTATACGCTGCCCCCGAAGCACAACACTCTATGCGCTGTGCTTGAGGCACATCTACCCCCACGCTCGGGCCCCGAGTGCTCGGGGAGCAGCAATGCATGAAGCCCACTAGGCCTCACATTCAATACGGGGTGAAGTATATCAACCCGGCATGTGACTGGGACAACACACGACAAGACAGCACACTCCAACCCTGCAACAAGCCTTCATCACCCCTATGTGGAAAGGCATGGGCTGTCAGGTAGCACGGTTGACTGCCATGCCACGTGTCCGGTCCATAGCTATCTTGCACTTTCTTCTGACAGTAAGCACGCGTTCTGATGGCCAGACCCACTCATCAAGAAGCAACAAGACTAAACACACATAACCCCTGTACTAGGGCCCATTTGTAAGAAATGGGCCACTGCGGTATCCCATTGCAACTACAAAAGCGGTATCCCATTGCAACTACAAAAGGAGGACCAAGGCCATAGGGTGAAAAAGTGAAAAGGAAAAAGGAGAAAGGAAGTTAGGATCTAGCCACAATACTATGAAGAAGGGTTCATCCTCTCCCACCTAGAACAACATCCACTCAACTCAACACCCACATTGTAAACTTAATCATTATCATCTAGCTAAGAACACATGAGTATGATGTTACGCTTCTGAGCGGCCCAAACCTATCTAAACCATCATCTCTTGTATCCCTCGTTCATACATGCGACGCCAATCGCCTCGTTTCCGTGCACCCACTCCCCTGCCGAATCCCAAAGGGCATGTGCCACTCCTCCCCACTAGAGGAGCTCCCGCTCCGACTCTTGTCTATGCCAAATCTATTTCGAACATACAAAGATAGATGAAAGGTCATAAGAAAACCTATTACATGATGAATACTTTGCTTTGGATATTTTAATTTGTAAAACATTATGATGTCATGTTTTAGAATGTTTGTATGCAACTTTGTGTTTTTCCTTCTACTAGTAGGTTCTTGTATGCTCAATAGTTCTATAAGTTTCTCATAATATCACAATTCAGAATGCTAATAGTTCTAGTTATTCAGCACTACCATATGTGTTTACGTGCCACATGAGCCTATACTACTAGCGTAGTATATTACAATATCCTTGGTATTGGTATATGCATCATTACGTTATTTCATAATTTTCCATGATTGTTTGTATACTTTTTCTTGAAAATCATATACTATTAATTGACAATGAATACAGAGCTCAATAGGGTTTTACAAGCTTGAAACCAGGGCTAATGGCTAGCGTACTTGGCAGGGCCAAAATGATGTAAGGGCAGCACGACATTTATCCTCGGTTGCATGTATACCTCCAATGGAGTCTAAGTTTTTTTTTTTTTGAGCAAAGGTGGAGCTTCTGCTTGGACTGGTAGTGTACTAGTGTTGTTGTATCAAGAGCACCACTAGAATATTGAAGTCACTAGATAGAGTTGAGGTAGGAGCTCCTAGATATCACCATCACAAAGATTGATGGGAACTTCACATATTGTTTCAAAATCTTATAATTTCTAACTTTAGAAGTAAGCTTATTACATACCGTACACTTTCTTTTGTATATTTTAATTGGTAAAGCATTGTGATGTCATGTTTTAGAATACTTATGCAACATTGTGTTTTTTCCTTTTTCACCTGCAGTTTCTTGTATGCTCAATAGTTCTACAAATTTTGCACAATATCGCGGTTCAGAATGCTAATAGTTCCAGATATTCAGCACATGGTGCATTTCTTATTTTGCAGAAAGTAAGATACAAACACTACCATAAACATATATGGTAGTGCATTCTTTCAGTCACTTGTTCCCCCCACATTCTCAGCTCACTCGATCTCTACACAGAGTCGAGTCGAGACCGGATTATATCTAAGTGCTTGTGGGTTTCTTGGTCTCATCATCCTCAAAATCTGGGTAGTCCACAAGGATCACCCCAACTCTTGCATCACTCTTGATCTTGTCGGAGACTTGTTCACCTGAAGTATTGTTACTACCTATGCTCTCTTCAACATTCACATTATTATACGCTTTAGGCACTACATGACCATCACCACTAGAGACTTTTTCATCAGACCCTTCAGCAGCAGCAGTGTTAGAGATTTTAGCATTGTCATGTCCCTTCTCATCTGATTGAACTTTAACTGAATCAGCCTTCTTAGCTTCAAAGGAATTCACTTCCTCCTCTTCATTATTTTCATCTGCTTCAGTTTCTCCAGAGAATTGCTCTTCATAACTAATAGTTATCACCGTCTCTTGTCCAGGATCTGCATTGTACAACATATGAAGCTGAATCAAGCTAACTTTCACATAAATATAGCAATCAAATAGTTTTGATAAATTCAACCTAAGATACTAGCTGTGAGACACATTGTAAATAGAAGATGGAAACAACAGTGGCACTTTCTTGAAGCTTTGGTCAGTATATCTTTCAGTGGAAAAGGTATCTTCCTAGTGTTTTGCTTATGAGTATAGCTACACATTCTCTGTTTGCACATCTATCTTGAGTAGCGGTAACTCTATTATATTACTTGCCCTATTTTAGATCCATGTGGACACTTCCAATGTAAAGTTACAGTTGTTTCTCTACTGATTAAAAGAGAGAGTCGTCCTCCTTTTGTTGCCCTCCACCACTTTCTCCTAAATACTGTTACCCTCCCGTAAAAACCGATGTCTCAAAACAATCAACCATGGTATAAAAACCAATCAAATCCTTTCACCAAACTAAAGAAACCGAACCATTGCGACACACGGGTCTATAACTAGTCTAGCAGGAAAGAACAAGAAATTTGTGTCAGCAAAATGTGCATCTCAATGGATAGGTTTTATTTGTCTAACTCATAGCAAAATTTTCAAGACCATTACTCCTCTCTACTCTATTGTTTTCTTTTACTTTGCACATGTCATCTATTGCTTCATTAATTCACAAGCAATGTCACTTTATATATTACACATGCATACTAGGTGAGGCATAGCATTAGGAATACCCCAACTAATGCACGCATCATCCTAATGAAAGACATTCAATATACTTGCTCATAACAGTCATCTGCTACCAGGATACTAATTAATGAAGTCATTTTATATCTAAGAGCGAGTACAATAAGGTGACATAAGTGTATTGTACAAATTGTCAAGTTAGAATTGTGCTTATGTGAAGGAGACATAAGAAAAGCAGGATATTGATTTATACCCAGCTGCAGCACGAGCTTCAATAAACAATGTGAGATAGATGGCTGGATTATTATTGGGGTTAATTATACCAACTACTAAAAATAATATTAATTATTGCAAAAACTATTTCCAACCTTGCAGTAATTCCCTGATCTTCTCCATCTTCAAAACTTTCAGGTCAACATGCTGCCACAGATTACCTACAGTTTCTTCGTTAAGAGGCTTCTTCACTAGAAAACGTGCACCGAGTTTAACACACCTCATCATTGTGGACATTGTTGTCTCAGCTGACATCACTGATACAAATAAAGCAAGATTATCGAAAACCAATTCCCAATAAATCATTTTGTCTCTCCAGATGCATCACAGAAAAATAATGGGGTTGAATTAGAACAGAATCAGCCTACTTACTGATAACTTGAAGGTCCTGGCGTTTCACTCTTGCAGCTTCGAGGAACTGAAAACCACTCAATTGTTTCATGTCCACTGCTGCCAAGACTACAGCGACGTCTTGTGCGTTATTCTCCAGAAAAACGAGTGCATTCACAGGACTTGAGTACACTATCACTGAAAAGCAACAATACCTTTTAAGAACCATTTGGAATGCAGTATCTTTTCAGGACTTTATAGAAACATTTTCTGATGTCATATACTTCAAAGCTGAGATCGGTAACATGGTAACATATAGGCCAAAATCAATATATCACAAAAGTAGTACTGTTGGTACCCCAAATGAAAAAACAAGGATTTGTCACTCCAGATGTTGACACTTTATGATCTGGAAGTGACAAATCATGTACCAATAATTTAGCTGAAGAAATGTTTTCATATGTATGTTTCCCTGAGACATATCCAAATAACTTTCAGAGCCCAAGCAAATCTAACTACACTTAGTATCAACCGATTAAAGAAAAGTTGTATTAAATTATTCGAAAACATAAAAAATCATTGGAGATTTTGGTGACAACACCGAGCGGGCGGTAAATCCGCCACTGTAATGTCTCCCTTACATGGATTATATACAGGAATTGAACTAACTTACCATGAAAATTGAGGCTGGAGAGCATGCCTCTTGCGAAGTTGGCATGTGACTTATCTTCATCAACGATCATGACAAAAACCCCATCAGCAGAGTGTCCTACCCTTTGAGCCATGAGTTTCTCAAAGCTATGGATTCTACTTGCTATGGTTCTATTTTTTGGTGTGAAGCCCTTGGAAGCGGTGGAGTCTATTTATAGCACAAAATGGGGTTCCTGCACACGGTTTCCGCTATAAGTTTTTGTCGTGATATCATTATTATATTGCATTCAATAAAAGCAGAGCAAACTTCACACCGTTTATATTCATAAACGCCATAACATATAAATATTTATACAACCACCCCTGCTAGCAATTATATGTATAATTTCAAAAGAACTTACGGGACTAAATATATAAATGTTAATATTCTGTGTGATGCATGTTTTGTGTTTAAAAAAAATGCCATAAAACAGGGATAGCAGAACAATTGGGAAAGTACCACACGATATTTTCCATATATAAAAATATTGTTTGTTAATATGATTCCAATATAGTTATTCTTTAACTTATATGGTCACTACAGTGTATATGGAGTGTCGTATGTAAAGAGAAACCTAAAATGAAATCAGTGATTTATTAAGGAAAATAAAGCATTATACATGCTTTGGTTGTAGGAGTACGACATCCTTACTATTGTAGGAGTACTATTTCATTATCACAGGCAAAAAATGTGACATTAAAATGTATTCAAACCAGAGTATAGTTCCTAATGGGTAAACTTCCAATCTATGACATGTTCCTAATGGAAACAAATGAGTTGGCAATGTTGCCATTGAGACTATTACAATCTTTGTTGTAAATTTACACAGTAAGAAATCTAAAGTATATTTTTACTTTGAGTGTTGTTCAAGTGAACCATGATGGTTGGAAGGCATATTTCTAAAATAGTGATCCTCTCACGCTATATATGTAATGTAAGCACATTTTTTTTTCATCTTATGTTACCCAAAGGCATTTTGTGCTGTTTTGAAAATGTTAAATTTGAAATGAAAGTTTGTAACGCTATCTCTAATTCTTAGCTTACACCATGTAAGCCATCAAGTTATGATTTACCACAATGCTCTAATTATTACTCCAAATTTGAAATGAAATTCTGTAACGCTATCTCTTTACTCCATATAAGCCACCAAGTTGCGACTTACCACAATGCTCAAATTATTGCTCCAAACAAAAATTAGTGATGACTTTTCCTGATTGAACCATGAACAACTGTCCTGGAGTTTCAATATTATTTCCACACTTTAACTTAAAAAAAAAGAAATATTGCTTCTGTGTCCTGAGAAAGGCTTTTAGTGCTACCTCCAAACAAGGGTCTTGAAAAATAAATATATACCAATCCAAGGTCTTTTATGAGATTATACCATATGAATTAAATGAGATGGCCAAGATATAAAACATTTATATCTTTCAAGTGTAACACATCTAAATGTTTTATATAAAACATTAATGTTCCAAGAAGATATGATGGATTTAATGCACCACATCTCACATAACTTCATTTATGAATTTTCAACATACATCCATATCTTGATGATCTATGCATTAATTTCTCCATATCTATTTGTTGGTGTAATAAATAGGGGATATGTCTCTAATAAGTGTGTTCAAACCTCGGGCCTGGCCTAAAAAAATGCAAGCCAAAAATTCAGGCCTAAGCATGATGCCGCCCTAAAAAGCAAGCCCAATTTTGGCCCAAACCCTAGGCTTTTTAAAAAAATTTCAAGCTTCCAAGCTGCAAAATGTGGGTGCAAGCCTAGCCCAGTGGACAACCAAATCAGCCTGTATTGGGTTGAGTTTGTACTTTGAACATGCCTAATATCAAGCATAGAAATAGATTATCATATGAGAAATTTCTTTTTTATGTTTGGTTCATATCTAGATACATATATCTTAGTCTCAAGATATCAGCCCAAGTGTGAGATGGGCATCAAATCCAGAAGACCAGGGTTAATACAGGTCAATCCTATTTGGGCATTCCTATTTAGGCAACTATTAAAAATCCATTTGAATAAATACATGGGGCCCGGGACCTCCAAGGGGGTAAGACTTTCTAGATGGACTAGTGCCACGGATCTGAAGACCATACCTAGACCCGTTGAAACCCCACAAGTCACCCTGAGATTGTTGAGTAGCTCTAGATTAGTCCAACTTATATATGTTGTTCTTTGATTGCCATATTGCAAAATTTCTTTGGAGAATAGCTTATTTTTCCTTTGGACTGAAACCTCCTAATAGTATTTCTAATGTAGTTGAAAATTGGCTTGGTGTTGTTGACTCAAAAATTTAAAATCTCATATTTGTTGGAGCATCTGCTTTTTGTTGGGCTCTTTGGTTGAATAGGAATGAGATAGTTTTTGACAAATCTCCAAATAAATCTTATATGCATTGGCTCTGCTTCTAGGCACAGTTTCAAAAGTGTGAAGAGAACAATGAGCTCATACATACTGCATGTCGAAGCTTAGAAGTTACGGTCATGCATATTTTCACCAACTACGGATGGAGATTCACAAATATACTTCAATAATTGTTTTCTCCTCATGTGCTGGTTTTATTATTCTATTCTTATTGTTGCCTGACTATTGGCTCTCTTTGAGAGTTTTTTTTTAAAATAAGTAGTTGTAGCTTATTTGAAGTAAAGGTCGGAATTTATATTCCATTATCTAGAAAAAAAAATGTTGTACCCTCCCTATATACAAACATACAGGATGCCATACAATTATATACAAACGTACAACATACAGGATGTACCCTGAGGAGGGCCCGAACCTATATATATATAAACTCCACATACTTAAGTTACATAGATAACACAAGTTATACACATAATTACTGTCAATTAACTAATGGATCAAACATGATCACAGATATAAAAGGAGCTCTCGCTGTGCAGGTGATTAGAGAGTATCATCTGATCTGGGATTTAGTGCGCTTGGAGTAAATTTGCAACATGATACAGCGGATCAGCACCGTTTGCAGATTATCAGGATCCGGTTTATGCTGTCGCAAATCAGCATTTGTGGCTCTTTTTGTTGGGACTATCATATTTGCTCCATGGAAGAGGTCAAGAGGATTTGGAAAAGTTGGGCACCCCTGAAGTGTAAATTTTCTGTGTGGCTCACGGTAAAAAATCGATGTTGGACGGCCGATGGCCTATACAAGCGATGCTCGCCACACCCTGCAGCTTCTTTGCCCTTTTTGTGATCATGCTGAGGAGACGGCCGGTACAGCATATTATCTAGAGATATTTAACCATTTGCCACATTTAGATGTGGCAATTAACTTTTTGTCACTGGACTCACATGTCATAGATACATGTGGACCCACGTGTCATCTATGGGCAACATGTACTATATAACCTACATAAAGAAAATGAATTTCAATCAAGGAATCAATAATTCCAGGTTCTCGGATATAGATGCATACTTGCAGGAAAAAAAAACTTGTTCAGGAAATGCTTACATTACTTTTGTTTGAATGGGAAAAGAGTATGACATGTGGGCCCAGGTGGTATTTGGAAAGGAAATTTTGGGAGAGTGGCATTTGAGATCTGGCATTTTGAGAGGATGGCAAAAAGTAAATTCTCCCCATTCAGAAGAGAGAAGATTGTTGTTGTCAACTATATATATATATATATATATATATATATATATATATATATATATATATATATATATATATATATATATATATATATATATATATATATATACATATATATACATATACATATATATATACATATATATACATATACATACATATACATATATATATACATATATATACATATACATATATATATACATATATATACATATACATATATATATACATATATATACATATACATATATATATACATATACATATACATATACATATACATATACATATATATATACATATACATATACATATATATATACATATATATATATATATATTTCTGTTTCTATTCATTTCTGCTCCACATGTATTCAAACCCAAAAAACTTCTTCTTCTTTGAAGGCTCTATAACCTAAAATCACAAATTCATATGGGTGCCATAAATCAATGACCTGCTCAATTCATTATTTTTCAAAAAAAAAATAGAAAAAAGCAATCAACAATCAACTGAAGCCTTGGGGAGAGTGGGAGTGAACAGTGTGGCCGTGGACGGCGGAACTGTTGGGGAGGGGTGGAATGGATGGTGTGACAGTGCCTGTGTTGGGGCACTGGAGGGCCCATCGGCTCGAGGTAGCAGAGCAGCCAAGAAGGTGGTGTTCTCTCTTCTGTAAAAACAAAAATGAATTCTTGGTTTGTAGGTAGAATTGGTCTTCTTTTTTTTATTTATGGAGGGGTACCTCACGCTGCTGCGACGAAGATTGTGCAGTGGTGCTTCATTCACTGAGAAGCTAGGGATTTGAAAGGTAGATGGGTTTGTGGATTGTTACATAGATTGATATTTTTCAAGTTCTAACTGATACTTGGATTGATATGCATGGCAAATAGACATATATGTAGTTGATTGTTGGCCAAAAAAAAAATAAAATTAGGGGTACAATTGTACCCCATGCCCCAGAATGTGTCCGCCCCTGTCTTGTTTAGTGTCTTTTAGTTTTTGTAACGTGTGTTAGTGTTTAGGCTGGGGAGTTTCTGAATTCCCCTCATGGGTATGTTTTATTTATTTACTATTATTATTATTATTATTATTATTATTATTATTATTATTATTATTATTATTATTATTATTATTAATGAAATGATACGTCGATCTTCTATGTGTTCGAAATAAATTAACTAATCAATGACATCGTTCAAATTAAGAATGGAGGCAAACAGAGAATGCATCCAAATCTCATATAGATCGAGTTTAGAAAAGATTGAGGCTGTGTTTGCAACCCCATGTTTCCAACCCCTCTCCCTCGTTTTCCACGCACACGCTTTTCAAACTACTAAACGGTGTGTTTTTTGCAAAAAGTTTCTATACCAAAGTTGCTTAAAAAATCAAATTAATCCTTTTTAAAAAAAATTAACTAATACTTAATTAATCACACGCTAATGGACCACTCCGTTTTCCGTGCGGGAGGGATTAGTTCACATCCGTTGAATCCAAACACAACCTGAATGTGCTTAGTCAAGTATATATCCACTTTTTTGTCCAAGCATGCATGCACTCTAGTTTCTCAGTATGGAGGGCACCTTTCTGATAGAATTGTACTTGAAAACTTTTTCTTGATCTTGGTGAAACACCATAAACAGCTGAGCTATCAGAATTCCATGTGGAATTCACTAGGGCTGAGTCGAACTTGAAAGGTGCAGTCAAAATAAGCATAAGCATGAGTCGAACTTGAGGCCCATGAAAAAAACATCTACGGTTGAACATGTCCCCATCCCAATAAGGGATAAGGTGAGTTTTTTTTAAGGGTATAATATGAGAATTTACCTTTAAGTGATTAAAAATAGGCAAGGCCATATATGCTTAAGATAAAAATGGTTGGGAGGGTCCCCTAGGGTTTTCTAGGGTTCCCTTTTTTTCCTCTGGTGGCTCGCCAGAGGGTTTTTTTATCTTTCACGATTGTTTTGATCTATTTCGTTTTTTCTCGAAGCAACTCGAGGACGCGGAGGGAGAGAGGATGTTTTTCGCAACGGTTTCAGCTCCAATATATCAAGAATGCAAATTAATTTTGAATGATTCTGGTATGGTTTCTATATAGTATTATAATAGGGAAGAAAACCAAGTAGCTCATGAATTGACCGGTATAGATTTTAATAATAAAATGTCATGTATCTGGATCGATGAACCCTTGGTTTTATTATGAGCAAATTGGTTAACAATGTAACTATATTTTCAGATCAATAAAATCTAGCCGAATGGCTTTCCCTTAAAAAAACAGTCCCACTACGGTGCTCACTACTAGCGGTAAAAATCAATCTTAACTGTTGATCTTATTTGATCGAAGTATTCAGATTCTCGTCGGTTAGCGGTAGTAGAAATATGGAGGGATATTATTGTCACAGAAAAAATAGATGCGGAGGGTATAATCGTCATTTAGCTATGACTAAACTTTTTATCTTTTTTGGCTTTTTTTAATGAAATATGAGCGATGTCAGTGTAATGGATGATCATATATCGATTTAGCTGGGAAAAACATAAATGATAATGTAACTCCTAAACATTGTATTATTAAATTACTAATTTACCCCTAATAATACTGATAGCATAATACTACCAGCAGAGAGCACCAGAATATCGTAAAAAAATGGTTGGGAGGGTCTAGAAAGATAAATGTGTTAGTGCAATTTGCAGATAGTTTTTCACAGCAACATGTTTCTTTCTTTGAAGAAAACGTGACAAAACTGCTGAGCAGATCGTGTGCACGCAAGTCAAACTGACAAGCTGTTATTTTTTACATGAAAACTGACATGAACGGGTTCACATTCTAGAGCCAAAACCTTTTTTTCGTTACCCATGTGTCCAAACCACCAATGCCCCTCTCTGATTCCTTAAAAAAAAAAAAGTTCTGAGATCCCCTTGAAAATACTCGTGGTCCATCCATCTTCAGCCGACATTTTCCGTAACTTGAGATTTCTAATGTGCTCCCTACTGTGGTAGAAATTAATACAGTTAATATTTTCTTATCTAAGGGACCAGATTAATTTATACTAGGAGTACTACCAATGCAATTAATTTAGTCCAATAAAATACTTTATCCTTTCACATTTGATCGTCGTATAGGCCTTGTTTGGATCCTCCGACCTATTAAATAGCCCTCCGGAATCTTGATATTTAGGAGTATTAAACATAGATTACTGACAAAACCAATTCCATAACCCCTAGGCTATTTTGCGAGACGAATCTAATGATGTATATTAATCCATGATTAGTGACTGATTACTGTAGCATCACTGTAGCAAATCATGGATTAATATACCTCGTTAGATTCGTCTCACAAAATAGCCTAAGGGTTATGGAATGGGTTTTGTCAGTAATCTATGTTTAATACTCCTAAATAGCAAGATTCTGGAGGGCTATTTAATAGCCCTCCGGATCCAAACAGGGCCGCTCTGGACATCAACTACCTCCATCCAAAAAATAAAAGCACTTTTAAACTTTGACACGGTCTTTGAGATGCTACTTTAACCAACGATATTTATAAAAGTAATATGTTTTAAATAAAAAGAGTAGTATATTGTGATAGTTTGTTTAATGATAAATCTAGTAACATCAAATTTACATGATTGATCTTTTTTATTTATTTGCTATTAACAGTCAACGTTATAAATATTTAACTTGACACTATACTGAAAATGCTTATATATTGGGATGGAGGGAGTACCTTTATCTCCCATTGAACGAGATGCGTGGTTGTTTCGTTTCCGCAGAGGGAAGGTGAAGACCGATGCACATTAACTCCCACACATAGATAAATGAACAGGCACCACTCCAACTGGTTATATGCTGATCAATTTTCAATAACCTCAAAAATCTTATATGTTGATCATCACAAAAAAAACTTGTATGCGTCATTTGTGAATGGATGGAGTAAATAATGGAATGATAAAATGTAACCCTGATAACTCTTACAATTTCAGCTGGGGTTTGTGACTTTATGCCGAGCTAGGCTCCATCGATCTAGTCAAACCTTATTATGTAAAATACAAAAATACCTAAATGAAGGGTTAGGAAAATACAATTACACCCTTTTAATATAAAAATGCCTAAATAAAGGGTTAGAAGGAATACGATTGCATCCTTTTAAATCGATGGTTCGATCAAGAGGAAAGGCTCGGGCTATCGGAAGCACTTCAAATGAGATGAGTGATTAGCATATGAATAATTGAATATTAATTAACTGTTTAGCAGTTTGAGAATGAAGTATGCTAACGATAAATAAGAAAGCAGCTCTTGCTATAAGGTAGTACTTAGGAACGCAACCTCAGTGACACTACTTGGTAAATTGCATTAAAACTATACATTCGTCGATAAATTTTCTCCTAAAAATTTAACATATGTAAATATAATGTAGTTGAAGTGTAATTACATCGTAGCTTGTATGTAATTATAATACAACTTTTATGTAATTTTCAAAAATCTGTAACTACAATCCAACGATGTAATAACACTACGATTACTTTAATAACTGGAAATTTTGTATGACTGCATGGGAAATTTTGCATGGCTGCATCGTTTAATCTGTATCTTAATTAGGTCTTCTTTGTTTAGGTTTAGGTTTATTGGGTTAGATTTTTAAGTCAGCTCATTGGCTTATATGATTTATAAACCGGTAGATTTAATGTCCTAAGTTTAATGGTGGAGTCATACATCTATCTCACACAAGCCAAAAAAAAAAAACTTCTCTAACCTAGATTTGGCTTAATAATAGTGCTAGAGTGGCTTATGACTCCAAAAAAAATACTAAATGAAAAGGCTACTTGTTTGTTTAGGCTTAGACCCTATTTGATAAAACTTAGGATTTTATAATCTGGATTATTAAGACTAAGCTGAAATAAACAAATAGCTTATTATGATATATTATTACAATCTATAAGCTAGATTACTATAATCTGATAATCCACTCTAAATATTTTTTTAGATTATTGGGTGGCTAACAGCTAACAAACAACTAATAATTGAGAAACAAACAGTTAATATTTTATTCTATGTTGGCTTATTATAATCCAGTTTACAGTAATCTAACTCAATAATTTAGATTATAATAATATCAAGCTGAAATAAAAGGCATTAGACTTGTGTTCAGAACCCCTGGTTCCCAATACAAAGTGCCCGCACGGAAAACGGAGCAGCAATTAACGGGTGACTAATTAAGTATTTGCTATTTTTTAAAAAAATAGATTAATTTGTTTTTTTAAGCAACTTTCGTATAGAAATTTTTTGTAAAAAAAAATACATCGTTTAGCAGTTTGAACAGCGTGTGTGCGGAAAACGAGGGAGATTGGTTGGGAAGAGGGCCATTAACGGGGGGCGTTTTTTTTTTTCCTTACAGCATCTGGAGCCCTCGTGGCGACAAGCGAGCGACTGAAGGAGAAAGCCTTTCCAATTAAATTACATTAAATTAAATTAAATTGAAAATAAAAAAATAAAAACCTCTCCCTCCCACTCTCCCACCCGTCTAGTCTACTCCTCCCACTCTCTCTCTCTCTCTCTCCCTCTCTCTCCCCTCGCCGCCGCCGCGACGCGACGCGTCCCCATCACCGACATGGCGAAGCCGGCGCCGGCGCCGGCGGCCGGGGCGCGGGAGGACGAGGACGCGCCGGCGCTGCGGAGGCGCCTGCGCAGGCTCGTGGCGGCGGCCACCGCCGGCGCCGCCTCGGAGTCCGTGCTCGACGAGGCCGCCGCGGCGCTCGCGGCGCTGCGGGATGCGGAGGTCGGCGTCGGGAGGAAGGGCGTCGGAGGAGGAGAGGAGGCGGCCGCCGCCGCCGTCCCGGCGCTGTTCCTGTGCCCGATCTCGTCCGGGATCATGAGGGACCCCGTCGTCATCGAGTCCGGACAGGTGAGTCCGCCGCCGAGCACCTCACCTCACCTCCATTAATTCTTTGCTTCATTTCATCTTTTTTTTTTTGGGGGGGGGGGGTGGGGGGGGGTTCCTTCGTTCGATTGACTGCGCCGTCGGTGCCAACAATCCTGCGGCTCACCTCGTAAACGCGGTCAATTTCTGCTCTCGATCGGCTATCACCCACCAAGCATTCTTCCATTCAGTTCTTGGGCAGCAGCACAAACGTCGTGGTCGTTCTTGCGTTAGTTCGATTCAACCAACCGCGCCGCATTTGGTGAACGATTAACGCACTGTTCGTCCCTCGGAATCCGTGTACGTGGTTCGTCCTGTGTGAAATCGATGGTACTTTTTTTCCCGCCGGGAGTACATCAAACATGATTGCTGCCGATTCTTGCTCCAATCAGTGCGAAGATGTGCCGTGTTTGGGGCTTCCAAATTGTTAGGTTCTTTTGTCTGTTTACCACTGTTTGTGGTTACAGCAAATTTGTTAGTTGGAAGCTATTGAATATGTGGTGGTCAACAGAAGAGCTGTTTGTAGCTGTACTTGACAATGCCTTGAGTAGGTAAAGCTGCAGAGCAACTGCAATTGTCACATTTGGTACATTTAGAGGTCCCTAATATTAGGATCTTAATTATATTTGTTTAGTACAGTTTGTTGCTAGTACAGGAAATTGAAAGCGGTACTCTCTCGGCGAATGTTTGATTCATGATTGATGGTAGATCTGCGTGGATATGGAGGGATTAGTACCTGTAATCCGCATCTCCAATTTTAGAATAGTTTTAATTCGTTCTTTGGAGTATGTGAATCGAAGAGTTTCAATTTTCACATTTAATTGCTGTTGTGATGGGATTCCCGTAAAAGATTCGGATGTTTTAAAGATGGATTTGGTTCCATTTAAACCCTGTAATTGTCACATAATGGAGTTGGTTTGCTTTCTTTACATGCGAAACGTGTGAATTGAATGGTTATTGAGGCAAAAAAATTTATGTCTAGTACTTGTTTGGTAAGTATTAGTTACGGTATTATCTTATATATTCACTCCACAACATGCAGAATTACCTAAAGGTTTAGCATGGTTTCCGTTGCTTCATGCATAAATGAATGAGATATGTATGTTTTAAACACTGAAATTTTCATAAGTGGATGGAGCACTTTGCATGCGTTCTAAAAACCAAATTTGGCCATTGTATTGACCAATATTTGTTAGTATGAAAATTTTATGAAATTATATAGTATGGCATTGGTACTTATATGAAGTTGCAGTAATGGCATACTGATTGTACTGGAATTAATAATATTATGACATACATTTGGATCGTGTAGTGTGAAGTCTGGATCTTGTATATTATTTTGGCTAGTCAGTTCCATGCTATTGGTGTGTTTTCTGTCACTACTTGCCTTTATGAGTACCGAGGTGAATTTTTACTGTTTAAATATGCTGATATGATGAGGTTCTCTAGGAATATGGAGCAAAATAGTAAGTCAACAAATATGGTAAGGAAATAGCTACGTATAACTTGACAACATTGGGGGAAAATCACCAGAGTTAATAAACAAGTGGATGGTTTCAAAGTGTTAGGTTTAAATTTGACATCGCCACATTAACAACTAGAACAAGAACCTAGAGACGTTATCCAACTGATCTTTATTTCTTGTTCCATGCAGACCTATGATCGTCGTTCCATTCAGGAGTGGTTTAGTGCAGGAAACCAGATATGCCCGCAGACTCAACAAGTGCTCTCACACACAATTGTCATTCCTAACCACCTTGTTCGTACCATGATCTCACAGTGGTGCACAGAAAATGGGCTCACTCTGCCAGAAATTGAGAACCAAGAACAAGATCATGTTACCAACAGTGAGGAGAAAACATTTGATGAAATATTTGTCAAAATAACTTCCTCAGCAAACAGTGGTGGACGGAAGCAAGCAATCAAGGATCTTCGGCTTCTTACAAAACGTAACAGCGAATTCAGAGCTGTTTTAGGACAGAGACCAGATTCCATCGCACAGATGATCTTGGCACGGTCCACCCCAGGATTACAGAATGATCCACAGGTATTGGAGGACATGGTGACTATAATTCTCAACTTTTCAATCCATGATAGCAATAAGAAGATCATTGGAGATGATTCAGAAGCCATCCAATTTCTCATATGGGCACTGAAATCGGGAGATATGGGGAGCCGTAGCAACTCTGCAGCTGCCATCTTTACTCTGTCAGCTCTCGACTCAAACAAGGAGAAGATTGGCAAGTTAGGGGCAATGGATCCTTTGATTGATCTCCTTGAACATGGCAGCATCATAGCGAAGAAAGATGCGGCATCTGCGATTTTCAATCTTTG
Organism: Oryza sativa Japonica Group; assembly: GCF_034140825.1. Lineage (NCBI taxonomy): Eukaryota > Viridiplantae > Streptophyta > Magnoliopsida > Poales > Poaceae > Oryza > Oryza sativa. The sequence goes on along the minus strand of NC_089038.1, from coordinate 16,938,106 downwards.
TCTGCTCCATGAGAACAGGTCAATAGCCGCAAGGAGCGGAATTGTCGATGTGGCGATGAGAGCCATCGATGATCAGTCCCTTGTTGAGGAGTCCTTAGCTATACTTGCTTTGCTATCAAGAAATCAAGAGATGGTGGAGATCATCACCGAGTTCAACGGTACCGCTTCCATGCTCCGTTCGATAAGGGAGAGTGAGTGCAAGCGCAGCAAAGAGAACGCGATGGTAGTTCTCTTCGCTATATGTACATACAACAGGACAAAGCTGAAGGAGGTCGAGGCAGATGAGAGCATAAACGGCTCCCTCACTTTTCTCGCACAAACTGGCACTCAAAGGGCAAGGAGGAAAGCTTCTGGGATCCTTGAGAAGATGAAGAGGACGATGCACAATAGGCATTGTTCATGTTAGCTCCAGCAACGAAGATGAAGCTGGAGGAACGATGAACAATGCATGAGGATGCTCATTTGATGTATATGTTGAGATACATATATAGCTATTTTCCTTTTTCAGTATATAGGAGATCCGCATATGCATAGATAATAGTAAAGAGTTTTTACTCGTTGGTCCTGCCTGTTTTTGGAATCTTGGTCATTTGAAACAGGCAGCCGAATGAATTTTTCTTCAGATTAGCAATCCTTCAGCATATGCTGAACACTATGAGTTTTGCTTACTAAGACTCAGTCTGGAGATAATATCATTGCAGAGACCGCAATATTAGGCTTTTCACAAAATTTTGAATTTTAAATCTTATGGCCTGTTCACTTTGATGTCAAAAAAAACCTTACCAAAATTTGTTATTACCAAAATTTTGGCATAGTTGGCAGGATTTGTTATATAGTTACTAAAATTTGACAGCAAACTAAATGTAGCCACTTTTTTGGCAACTTTATCAAAATTTGGTAAGGTTGAAAATGGCAACAAAGTGAATAGGTCCTTAGTGTTCTATGAGGAGGAAGTAAGAAGAAAGAAGCCTTCTGACATCACGTCAGATTAACTTGAGTTTCATATTTGGAGTACTCACCATAAAAAGGTAGTTTAAGCTGAAATCTTCTAGACGTTTCCTAGTGTCCTGATATTCCAGGGCTCAAACTAAGATGTTCAGCAACCATGCAAATCAACATTAAGTCGACATTATGTATTTCAGAACTGCAGATTTGACACATCATCAGCACCTCGAAAAATATTAGTATATACTTCCCTTCTAAAAAGTCTATGTTAGTTTTCTCTTGTTTTCCTATACTCCTATAAAGAGGTAAAAACTACCAAGGATAAAGTTTTTGCATATATGGGCATGTTTAGGTTGTTGCTGAAATCACCCTAGTATTACATCCGTCCCATAATAAGTATTGTCCTATTTACAATTTTTTTCCTCCAACTACTTTTTATTCAAACTTTTTTCCCATCTTACTCTCAGTCTACCTTCGCACTAACCCCGTCTATTTAACGAAGAGCATTTAGTTAGTCCGTTTTTTCTACTAATTTGATCTTTCAATTCTAAAACTATACTAGGATAGAGGAAGTATATGGATATGGATCCTCTGACTTCACATGTGTAAAGTCAGAGAGCTACAGGGCTGTGACTTTGGAGTATTTTTAGCCATCCAATTCACAGTGAACAAGCGAGAGCGATTGCTACATTACATCGGTGAATGGTAACTATGCGCAATATCTTTCGCTGATTTTGCACCGTGCTACAGTAAATTACTACAAATTACTGTCTTCCACTGTAGCGCCAGACACATTTTACTGTACACCTCTGGTTTTATTGCCGGATCCGAAGTGGATTACTACCAATGAATTCTAAGGCTAACCCTACCAAACTTTAAGAGTAACCCCGGTGCTGTTCCGCAAGTCGCTAGTAAGGTACCAGGAAATCACGTGCTCTCACATGTTGGATTCCTGTCATTGCCGGCATCTTCGCTGCCACCATATCACCACAGGATCCTTGCAGAAAATCCTGCTGTTTGGACTGGACTTTATCGGTTATTACAGCGACATAAACTACAGTGGGTGAAATAAAACCAAAGACCAGGACCGAGACCGAATTGACCGAGAGATGGTCGCAGTCATGTAAAAACCGATTTTTCGGTGGTTCGGTCTTTTTCCTTGGATTCTCGAAAAAAAGGGTACTCGAAATTGTCAAAACTGCCTATCTGTCTCAATTCAAGTAGCACTCTCCAAGTCTACAGGAATGAGACAACAGGGTGCTTTAGCAAACCTCTCATTTTCTACGTGCATACTTTTCAAACTACTAAACAGTATATTTTTTAAAAAAAATTCTATACGAAAGTTGCTTTAAAAAATTATACTACCTCCATCCCAAAATGTAGCAACTTTTGGCTTGTCCAGATTCATAGTTAAAAATGCTTACATTTTGGGACAGAGGGAGTATTGGTTTATTTTAAAAAATAAATCAATACTTAATTAATCAATACTATATACTAATGAGTCACTCTGTTTTACTGCGTGGGGGATTAGTTTTCAACATTACCAACCGAACACAGCCGAATCAAATAAAACCCTGCACGTTGCTGCGTAACAATAGAAAACCCTGTTATGTAGAAAATAGAGGTTGCGCCTAATCAAAGATAATCATATACCAAATCAGATGAGTCTATTGTGAGCCAGTATACTGTATATCAGTATATATATGTAAATCTCTGGTTTTGGTATCGATCTACATCACCATGAGTCTTGGGCTAGGATTTTCTGTGGCACTTCAAATAAAACAAATCATTAGCGTAGTATTAATTGAGTGTTAGTTACTATAAATATAAAAAAATGAATTTATTGAATTTTAACTTTTGCAAGAAACATAGCAGTTTAATAAGCGTGCTCATAGCGATTGAGAAAGTTGTTGTACTAGCTATTTGTTCAACCGAACTCGGCGTTAGACAGTTGGAAGTTAGATTTGCTAACAGAAGTAATTGGCCTCAAAAAAAATTGCTTGATCAAACACTACGTGGTAATCATGAACCTGAGAATTCTAATACCAACAGTAAATAGTATGAGTTATGAATTGATCGATTATAAAATTGAGAAAAGAAAATATCCAAAAAAAAGATTGTTAATCTGATGATGTGATACGTACACGTGCACCAATTTTGGATCTTCTTATGCAGCAATTTGTAGATCCGCAGACAATGAAACGGCGAAGCTCGTCTGCACTGAAACTTGGAGGATGAGGTAACCAAAGAAAACAATATAATGGGCCAAATCTGTTGGTTAGGTAGGTGGAGTATGTTGGGCCGGCCCAAATTTATGTATGTATATATATGGAGAGGAAATAATGACTTGGAAGGCCTGGACAATTATATTTTTTTAAAAGATAATCACGGCACTTAATTGATTAAGCAGCATCAATACAGAGCAGCACATCCCAGATACACTCCGCAATTTCATCTCGAAAGACAATACTACTACATGCCAAGAGCTCAGAAGAACGAGATAGTAGGTTGTATGCCGCAACATTGGACAAAACGATTAACATGTTTAAAGGAACAAGCCAGAAAAGCAGTCGCCATATTCTTGATGCCAGTGCGAATCGCCATTGCTTCGGGCACTACACTATGGGTGTGGTAATTCCAGGAAGATACTCATTGCATGCCAAACACAAAGGATTGGTGGATCCCCAAGCTGCTACTGACGGCAGTCGGCACCTTTGTAGCAGTGTTGCACAGTCGCCACCTATGCCACTATCTTCTGTCCCACTCAACTCGGATGCAAGGAGGACTTTGTTCCTTGAATAGTTCCTCGACTCCCAAAGCCCCTATTTTGGAGGCACCAACTCCTCTTCAAGAAATCTGAAATCCATTTGTCTCATATCATATACTTGTTAGTTCACCCCCTACATAAACTAAACGGGAAAGTCGGTCTCACTTCGTCTCACACAGCAGTTGGAAGGAGGATGTATACTATGGTAGCAAAGTCACATTTAACTACATTAAGTGGGACATTAAGGGCATAAACTATATAAGATAGGACAGACGTCTAGACCTAATGATCTTTGCAGAAATAATTAGAGATCTCACATCTATCGGCATTGTTTCTTTTTTCTTTTTTCAAGTTCAATTTCTCAGATAGTACATCGAACTAACATTCTTTCGTAGCAATTCTAAGAGCTGAGAGTCCTCAATGGGAATTGACAAAATTAACATTGTACAACAAGCTTAGTCCCGCATTTTGTCGTTCACTAACAATCAAGCAGCGAATAAAAATTCAGTGCACAGCTTTGGACATTCAATTTGCCTCTTCTTTTTTTTCTCTCAAGGTATCCGTCCCTCTTAGCTTTCTCTGTGCCGCCCTCGAAGATGAAGTACAAGAAATGACATTCTATTCAGGGACAGTGGCATTCACCTCAGTTGAGACATCTTGATCAGAAGATGCAGCAGCACTTCCATCATCTAGACTGGCACCAACAGTGGGAAGTTCATCCTTGCTGTCGATGTGATCCTGACCTCCTGATTTTGATGCGTCGATCATGCCACAAGATCCATCTTCCGTGGTAGCAGTATCACCGCTCTGCGAGCTAGAGTTCTCTTCGACCGCCACCACATTGTCGTCACCTTGAGTACCTGGTCCTGGGGGAATCGGACCTACGAATTCATCACCATCAGCATTAGAGTTGTCAACATCCATCTGATCCTCATTGACTTGTTTGCTTCCTGCCGCTTCTTCATCAGCAGCCCTATCCATCTTTCTTGCTTCCTCTTCAGCTTTCGCCGCTTCTTTTTCTTCCTCTGCCTGCGTACGCTTCTGTGCTTCCATTTCCTCCTCCTCCTGAGCACGCTTCTGTGCTTCCATTTCCTCCTGTATCATCAGTTGCCTCTTATGCTCCTCAAGCTGCTCTTGGATCCTCTTGTAACTAGTTAACAGATCACCATAGCGGCTTTGGAGAGTCCGTTCTAATGCTTTCTGTTTGTTTACTTCTTCAGTCAAATTTCTTATACGATAAGATGCAGCCATCTGTTCCTGCTTCTGCAGCTCTTGAAAGCATTCAAGCTCTGTTGCTGAAGTGTCCATCTGCTTGAATGTATCTTGAACCTGTGACCAGAGTTTACCAGCTCGTACCTAAAAAATCAAATGGTATGTTCGACATCAGCATAACAAAAGGTCATAAAAAGTAAGAATTAACATGCAATCAGAGAACAAAATCAGTATCAAGTGAAAAAGACACTGTTTAGTAGGAAATGTTAAATGGCAGGTAAAAGCAAACACAACATTTGTGTTTTAGCCTTGGGATGAAATTTCAAACACTGCATTCTCAATACAACAAAATGGGAGATAGATAAAAGAGTAATGAAGCCATGTTATCGGTAATGCTAATATAGACATGTTGCAATGCTTATGGTGCATCATCCCAAGCCTACCTGGTATCCTTGTGTCAGAAGCTTGATTTTCTGCTCAAGCCGCGAAGCCTTCTTAGCTTCATCATCCATTCTCTTCTTCACAATTTCAAACTCATATTGCAAAGCAGCTATCTTATCAGAATTTCCAGCAACGCTGGCAAGACCATAGCTGTTGTTATTTGGAAAAAACATAAGGTCCTCTTGGCATGCATCATGTGCTTTCACAAAATCTTCCAAAGATTCACTTTCATGTCCCATGGCGACACGAAGGTATTGAACCTCCTCCTCAAGCATAGAATTGGCCTGTGAACAAATAAATGACGCAATATGGATTAACTTGCACCATTACATAAATAAATTAGGGGCACAAGACTGGAAATAATATGAAGTCATATCTTGCAGATGATCCCAATTACTATGGTAGTATCGTAGCTTTTTTCACGGTAAGCATCAAGCAATATCACATTTACTATCAATACAATAAACTAACCATGGAGACAACTAAAAACCGACCATATATCGCGTATGATGTAGTACACTAAAACCTGAGTAACTCCTGAGAAAATTGAATACTGGCTACAGCATGCGGATTGTGTATAGCATTAATATAAGTACTGTTCAAAAGAATCCAAGAAACCCAGAAAATAGACCATATGCCAAACTGACTAGAAACAAAAAATAGATGCGAAATGGAAGGTTCTTGATGAAAATCTACAGGTTATGTACAGAAATAACTTCACAGACAATGTATGGAAATGACTAGATGAGAGAATATAGCTTCTAGGTCCATCTCTACAAAATATCTCCGTTTAAATTGTCTGGGAGATTGGCTTGAAACTTGAAAGCGTTACCTTCAGCTCTCTGTGCCCTGTCCAGAGATTATATGCTAAGGAAATTTATATGTGCATTGTCTTCCAATATAAAATGATGCCACCCCATTACTCTACTGACAATGAAGGCCCCATGTAAGCTAGATCACCTTTGCTATCAATGTGATTGCTAGTTGATGCAGATGAAATTCTCACAATGGCATAACACGGATTTCATACTGTCAATTAAATTTTCACAATGATGTGATGCAATTTCACATCTCACCACACAAGACATGATCTTTTGTTGGGGTCACTATGGGAATCATTAACGACATGGGCAATTCATTGTGAAACATGTTCCCATCAAAGCTGAGTACGTGAAATGAGCTCATATGTTCTAGCCATCTACTGCATCAAACAATGATACCAAGGAGACAATGGCTGAGCCATTCAATAACCAAAGGATGCACCGTAAATAAGGCATTGCAATTTTTTATGGAATGAAGTTTTTTGTTCTGACTATCCAAAGACCAAAATACAAAGTATCCAAAAGGGTACTACATGTAAACAGATTCATGATCCTGCAATGCCAAGCACATGGTTATATCTTTATAGTGCTAATCAGATCAAACATTACGTTCTTAAAACTAAGCACATGATCCTATGGATCCCACAGCTACATGGTATCTTTCCAGTATAACATATAAAGTTAGCATTAATTCAAGTTATCCTCCAGAGAACATTTGATGCCATTAGGATAATTCAAACTTTGGCTGCTTGAGAATCAAAGAGTAAGAATACAAAAGTTGCTACATGAAGTCATAAATTATTTAGGATTGATGCTTTAAGGCACATGTTATATGTGTTCAGTGAGAGATAAACATTGATCAATCTTGCACACACAGGATTTCAAGTTATTACTACAGGATTTCAAGTTATAACTAATCCAACAAAATTTGCATTCATGAGTAGAGTCTATCAGTCACTTGAAATAGATGTTAACAGATTAAAATAGGCATGTCTCATTGCTAAAATACTAATATAATAAGAGGGGAAGAAAACCTACCTCTTTTAATTCGTCTTCATCAAAATCTTCAATCTCAGGTACAGAAGGAGTCCCATTCGCCTGGCGCTTGCTTCCTTTCTTTTTATCCTTTTGAGTTTTCTCATCTAGAGGATATTTAGCATTATCATGCTCAAGGAGCCGAAGAAGCTCCTCATTTATTAGTTCGTCAGCTTGTTCAAGTGATGTAGGAGGCACGAAGGTGCTCCTGCTTCTGCTTTCACCACCCTTAATTAGAGTTTGTCGGAGAATTTCTATAGAAGCTGCCGGTGGCCTTGGCAAGCTCCTCTGCAAAACTTTGGATCTCTTTCTGAGCAAGGCTTCCTGCCTTGCTTGTTCCTCAGCCCTCTCTCGTGCAAGCCTGTCTGACATATCCTCAATTTTCTCTTCAGCTTCTTCCTTCTCCTCCTCCGTGATAGGTGGCATAACTATCTGGTACTCATTCTTAGGCTGTGGAATAGAAGCAAACCCAGATCGTAGGCTTTTTCTCAATTCAGCTTGCCTACGAAGCTCAAGTTTAGCAGTATCTTGCATATCCACCTCTTCATTTATGCGAAGCTCATCTCGGAAAGGAGTACTTTTTGGAGTTAAACCAAAAGAACTTCCATCTCTGGAGGGTGTCATTCCAATTCTTGGAGTAGCACCAGGGCCAGGGCTTGCCAAAGGTGTTGCCATTGGATTTGGAGTCTGCATTTCCTTCTTACGTGGTGTAACACCAGAGAAATCTGATGGGTGAAGCTCCGGGTTATCCCCTCCTAAAAGAGGGGTCTGAGACTCCCTTAGACGCGCTAGATTTTCTGCCTCCATCATAATAGCATCACCCTTCCCAGCTGGAGTTCGTTGTGGCGTCCGCAATGGTGTCATTCCAAGTCTTGGAGTTTGGGAATAACTAGAAAGCAATGCTCTTGTGGCAGTACTACCTTCGCCAAGTTCCTCAACTAAAGAAGGATCACCAGCATTACCCATCTTTGCTATCTCTTCTAGCTCATGATCAGAGATTTGGGGTGGTGGAAGCATTAATTTGGACCTCTTTGTGACAGCTTCTGGATCGTTGAGTCTATTTGCCTGCATAATTGCAGCAGGAGCATCCTGCCTCTGGAGAATCTTGTTCCTGGCAATGTCTTGTTTTCTTAATTGTGCCTCTATGTCTACTCTTCTCTTACCTTCAAGCTCCTCAATAGTGGTTGGGAACTGTACATGCTCAAGTGGCCTGTCCTCACCAACAGTATCATAAAAACCTGGAGGCGGCCTCTTTTCAAAAGGAATCTCAGCATTATAATCGATACCCTTTCTCTTTCTCTTCCTCTGCCGTGTATCAATACCAGCCGCCTTTAATTCTCTCCTTTTCTGCAGTGAGGCAAGTCGCCTTGCCTCTTCAAGTTGTTTCTCTCTTGCCTTCCGCTTTGCCTTTTTACCCCTGGTGTTAGCTAAGCGAGCCCTTGCCTCAGAAAGCATCTCCTTTTCATCTTCATCCATATCAACAGGATCAGGACGTGCAGGTTTTGACTCGGGGTTCGGGTCAATCTCACCAGGCCGTAACTTCCTTGGATCATCATTAGGCTCATAATTCTCATCCTTTGCACAGGCAGCATCAAGAAGTTTCTCATAACGCTCAAGGCACTGAGATGGTGTTCGACCAACAATAGGTGCAATTGTCCTCCACTGCGTAGGCATGAGTTTAGCAAGATGCAGTAACTTCTCATCCTCTTCCCTTGTCCATTCAGTCTGCCATCAACAAAAAAGAGTTAGCACAGAAAATAAAATGAGAGAATAATAGTTGGTGTGACAAATCTGCAAGTGCAATTGGTTATGCTCAAATAGAACCAATAATTGAAATAAATGCGATATATTGTTAATGACATATCATGAGACGAAATTATCCAGACTGAGCAAAAAGGGCATACCAAATGCTATACAATAATTTGAACAATTTAGGTTCATAGAATGGCAAACAAGATACAACACGTCCAAAAGCACTTATTTCAATCAAATCACAGAGTGTTGAGGGTTTAACATCAGAGAATTTTCATAATTGCAGTGTCAATTGGCAACATAATGATGTAGCAGCATGGTTTAAATGTGCCATCGTTCTGGCATTCACAAAGAGATAGTTGTATTAAGCATTAGTTCCATATGGTAAATTTACCACCAATAGACACACCATCAGCCCTTCAAAAGCAGTGTATGCTTGCAGCAATATGGCATGAGGAGAACATAACTAGAGGAATGGAAGGAATATGTTGATAATATTTTATATATTGGTCCAAAACTATTGAGTACATTTCAGTAAAGTAGACAAAAATACTGGGAAATATCTAAACAAGATATATAGCCAGATAAAATAAAACCCACGTCTAGTAAGCAACCCTTCTTTTACTTTTTAAGCAGCATATTAGCATGTGTTGCAAACTGAGAAAATTAATATACATGTAAAGAACAGTTCTAAACCACACTACTAATATGACCCAGATTATTGTTTAACAGAAAGATACTAATACTATTGTTACTTTTCTTTTTAATCATGTAGGAATTGTTAATATACAAAGCCTACGTCCTCAGAGTCATAGTCCCATAATGTCTAAAGTGGGTCCTGAATTTGTGATTCCAAATGTAATCATGAAATCTGTATATGTGAGTTTGAACTAATTTGACGAAAGATCATTTACTGCGAAGTGTTCAGTTCTAATTCACTCAAAAGTTCTGGTGCAGTGGAATGTGACCCACTGCTAGTATGGGCCCTGTGCTCAGAGGGAAGTGAGATATAGAATAGTATTTTTACAGAACCACAAATCATGAGGTGGCGGGTGATGAAATTCCTAAGTTCACCAAACATGGAAAGGTTCTAGGACCTGATAAATTTCTACTTGAATAAGATTTCTTAAACACAACAGAATTTTCTACTCTAAAGTCTTAACTTCCATGCTCCAGAAATAACTTGTAGCGAGTGGCAACATTTTTTTTAAATACAGCAAAGAATGCAAACAGTATACTATATCAAACAACATTTTTTTCCCCTAAGGTAACATCCCATGTCAAGAACTAACTCATGCGCTAAATCAGTGAGCAAAAAATGCAGCTCGAACCACGCGGCTCAGGACCAAACAGGCTGACAGATCAGGGAACATGGTGACGGCATGTCGTTACAGAAACATCCAACTAGATTTTGAAATGCAGGAAACCATGTTTTATTGAATAAGATCTCATGGACAATTCACTATAACATCCATCTTATAAGGTCTAAATACAACGAAGAATGCAAACAGTATATACCACATTAAACAACAATTTTTCCCCTATTGAGGCTGTAACATCTCATGTCAAGAAGTCATTCATGCGCTAAATCTAAATCTAATTTTGTCTCGACATTGCTGATCTCACGGACAATTTACTATAACATCCATCTTAAGGTCTAAAATACAACGAAGAATGCAAACAGTATACCACATTAAACAACATTTTTTCCCCTAATCACGCTGTAACATCTCATGTGAAAAACTCATTCATGCGCTAAATCTAAATCAGTGAGCAAGAAATGCAGCTCTAACAGAGCAGACAGATCACGAGGGGGAGTGGGATATGCACATACCTTCTTGATGGAGGGGTCGAGCCACTCGTACCAGCGGGCCTTGCACTGCTTGGCGGACTTGCGGACGAGGAGGGACGAGATGCGCGCCCACTGGTTCTTGCCGTACTTCATCACGGCGGCCTTGAGGATCTCGTCCTCCGTGTTCTTCCACACCCCGCCCTTTATCATGATCCTCATCTTGCCTCCCCTCTCCTTCGCTCACCTCCCCGAAGCTGGTTTTCTCCTCCTCGCCGGAGGGCCCCCGATGCTTCTCCCCTCCCCCACCCCCACCCCCCGCCCCGCCCGGACGAGGCTGCTAGGGTTTCGCCGGGGCGGCGGGCAGAGTGGGTTCTAGGGCTAAGTGGAGGGCGGGGATCGAGGTGGGGGAAGGATGCGGATGTGGATGCGGATGCGGGCGGGGATGGGCGGCGGCGGCGGCGGCGGCGGAGGGGGAGGGGGAGTGGAGGCCGTGGAGGCCGTGGGGATTTGGGTTTTGGGCTTTTTTTGGTCGAGGAGGAGGACGAGTGATAAGGTGGGTACCTCGGTCGGTCAAACCAGCTAGGGCAGTTTGCCTTGCCGCCCGATGCTAGTCGCTAGTACCCAATGATTCTTTGGTTAATTTAATCGTACCACTGTAAATTTGGTATATTAGAAAAATGTTACTACTATTTACGATATTGGTTACATGCTATTGGAATTTGGGAAAATTGAAACAATATCACTCACGTCCATTTTTTTGTCAACCTGCGTCTAATTCCACCAGTGAAATGTCACTTTTACTTCTTCCCCTTTTATCTCTTTTCTTCCTCTCTCCCGGTAGAGAGACAAGATGCGCGACAGCGATGAAGCTCGGGGCTGACAGTGGCGGAGCTCAAGGCCCGACGCCTCCTTCATCAGCAAGACGAGTTGCTCCTCCATCGGCTGAGCTCGAGCTACGGAAGGGAATGCCAGTGGCGGCACTCGGTTGGGTGGAGGGGTGACACGGTGGCGATGACATGGATCTCTTTCACCGCCGTCGTCGCCATAGACGCTGCCCGTGGTCCTCCTTGTCAGATCTGGACGGAGGCAGCGCCACTGGCAACGGAGCTCCGGTGCCCCTACCCAGCAAAGATCACTTCTCCAGTAGTGAAACCAAATAAACTATATTAATGCTCATGCATTCGTGACAGAGTCTATTTCATACATTCGCAACAGAAGATGAGCATTTTTGCAACAGAGCAGATCCTCTGCTCTTACATATGCCAAGGACCATTGTTGCATATGGTTTACCAATTAAACATCTCTTTTAATAGCATTATTTTAGTGCGACATGGTTAGGCTTCAAACCAAACAAAACCATATTAATCCTCATGCATGCATATGAATCGAAACAAGGTCATCTATATATTATGTGCACGATACATTTCTAATTGAAGATGAGCCGGTTCTTTTTTTTACGTATCAGATCCTCTGCTCTTACATGTGCAAAAGACTGTTGTTTTAATAGCACTACACTATTTGGCGCGCTCAACCGCTCCCTAATACTCCCTTCGTTTCTAAATATTTAACACCGTTGACTTTTTAGCATATGTGTGACCGTTCATCTTATTTAAAAACTTTTGTGAAATATGTAAAACTATATGTATATATATAAGTATATTTAATAATGAATCAAATGATAGGAAAAGAATTAATAATTACTTAAAATTTTTTAATAAGATGAACGGTCAAACATATTTTAAAAAGTCAACGGCGTTAAATATTTAGAAACGGAGGGAGTATATAGTTTGTATTTAGTGATTTTTGGGTGATAACACGTTGTGTGATTATGGATGATAGCTCTAATGTCCACGATTAGATAACCCTAGTAAACAGAAACATTGTTGGCATGTTGCCGCCTGGTAAATTCTGTCTGTCTGAACTTCTTCTTTCAGCTGAACTATAGATCCTGATCAACTGATCTCTGTTTTCACGACAAGCTGTGAGCTTTCTACCTGCACTAGCTTTTGCAGAGAAAACACATGCATATGGCCCTCTTTCATTTCTAGAAAAAAATATGGAAATGTTACCTAGCTTTCTAATTTTACAATTTTTACTAGTATATATGCCAGAACACTGTAGCGGTTGATCACCTGGACCATCCATCTTAGATCAGACGATGAAGATACAATAAGGTCAGCTACTAATGCCCATTTTTACCGTGCTTCTCTGTATTAATTAACTTGCCAAGCATCATATGGTATCCCTTCTGTTTTTCCATCATACATATGTGATATGTGACGGAGAAATTTTACGGATATTAGAAAAGTACAACGAGATACCTAAATTTTATTTGATACCTTGAAATACCTAGTGACTAACGGATTAGGGAAACTATTTGATACCTAAGTTTTATTTTCGGTGAATAGCTAATATGGTCCCTGAAGTTTCGCTTCAGGCTCAGTCTAGTCCTTGAGATTTCAAATAGTCCAAACAAGTCCTTCAAATTAATCATTTGAGTTAATATAGTCCTTGGACCCACAAAAAGTGCCACGTGAGCACGCCAAATCATCCTCGCATGCAGAGGTATGAATGAAATGGACCATTCTACCTTTATATACCATATATAAAAGAAAACAAAAAGAAGATAAATGTTTCACATGTGTATGATCGTTTTAGAATTGTCACTTATGATTGTTGTAGCCAAGCATGGATCGTGTAATTCCTTTGTTGGCCACCCATCCATAACAATGCTAGGCTTGGGCTGGCCTATTTTTTTTTTGTCTTTTCTTTCTTTTCTATATGGTATATAAGGGTAGAATGGTCATTTTATTCATACCGTTGCATGCAAGGATGACTTGGCGTGCTCACGTGGCACTTTTTTGGGTCCAAGGACTATATTAACCCAAATGATTAATTTGGAGGACTTGTTCGGACGATTTGAAACATCGAGTACTAAATTGAGCCCAAAGCGAAACTTTAGGGACCGTATTGACTATTCACCCTTTTATTTTCAAGCATGATAAAATTATATATCTAACGTGATGACTTGAAATAGGCCTCCAATAATCTTTTTTTTTCGCGAGCGTGTAAAACGATTGCAGATCAGTATATTAGAATAAAGCATTTTTTTCCATACACAACGTAAACGGCCAGACGGCCATTGCCTGGGGTAAGGAACAAAAAGGCCTCCAGCAATCAAATTCTTCACAAGACATCACATGAGTTAATAATACTACAAGCATTTATATAATATACAAGAAGAGAGGTTCATAATCCATATATTTGGCGCTAGCATGCACCGGTGATAGTACGATCGATCCAACCAGGAATCATATATTACGAAAGCAAGATACTACTACCAACTAGCAGAGGCACACGTACACACTTAATATAATCTGCATACATATGCCACTAATTAATTAAGTAACTAATATCTCATACTAGTAGGCTAATTACTAATCTGGAGTAAATTGCACCCACGGTGTATTAACTTGGCAGGTGGGTGCAATTTAGTGTAAGAACTTAAGAATGAGTGCTCTAGTGCAACAACTTGGAAGATATATGCAATTTAGTACAACAACTTTATAAGTGATCGCATAAATGCAATAAGTTGCTAGATATGTATGATTTTGATACAATAAGTTCAGAAGTTATGCGACAACTTAATTATTTGGAGCATTTTTTTATACATATTCAATTTTTAAGTACTTATTTTAACATTATACTAGTGTGGATATGTATGTAAGCATATTTATATTTTTATCCTAATAACTAATAACTGAAAGTCAATTAAACTGAATGTAGAAATTATTATATTTCAGTTGAGATTTGGAAAGGTGAAGAAAACAATAATTCATAAAGGTAATTGATGTGCAGTATAATTCTAAAAGATTAAATTCAATATTATAAGGTAACATATGTAGGATTGCTATTTAATGGTATATTGACATTGTGAGAGAAACTCACCTAGCATATGCTTAACTAAGTTGATGCACCAAAATACTAAATAGTCAAGTTCTTGTACTAAAACACACCCACTTATCAAGTTGTTGCACTCGAACGTTCAATTCTCAAGTTCTTGCACTATATTACACCCACATGCTAAGTTGTTGTACCGTGGGTGCAATTTACTCACTAATCTGCATGCTTAGATAATTTAGCATCGATCAGTGAGTCAGTGATGAACTCATGCTTACACGTACGTACCTTATAATTGGTCGATCAAAACTTGAGAAGCTCCAGAGATCGGCACCGACGAGCTCATGGCCGTTGGGGTAGTCCAGCGGCGGAACGCTGCCGCCGAGGAGGAGGAGGAGCTCCTGGATGAACTCCCACCCATACGTCGCTTACCTCCTACGCCTGCGCCGCCACGCTGCATATATAGTAGGCTTGTCAACTCCACGCCACCTGCTGCCGTCGCCGGAGTATCCACGGCTTGCGGCGGCGCCATGGCGGTGTTGCATTTCTTTGGCCGCTTTGGTGGAGCTGCATAGGGCATCACCACGGGTGCCGGCGCCAGCGGCAGCGGAGGGAGGTCTTCGCGGGCGGCGAAGTTGGCCTTGGCGTTGAGGCCGTAGAGCCTGCGCGAGACGGCGTCATAGGCGAGCGCGGTCTCCAACCAGTGGCGGATCAAGAAAATCGATTCGTTGGTGTCGTAACATGTCTATCAATGTTATAGTATGCTAATTATACTTAGATCATGATGTTATAACATATAAATAAGTAGTTTTGCTATAGATTTTGCCGAAAATCGTCGGTGACGCCTGACACCCTCCAGCGCCACGTCGAACGTGCCGATCCACAAGCGGGACCCCTTGATCACATTGTCCCGGATCTCGGCCGACCACCGCACGCCCGTACGTGCGCTGGTGGACACCCAGGAACCCGTGCTTGCTTCTCCTCTTCTTCGTCGCCGGCGGCTTCGCGCCGCCGCCGCCGCCGCGCTTGCCAGCTTTAGTGCCAGCGCCCCCGGTCTCAGGCGCCACCGGATTTGGGAGAGGGTGGTGTTCTTGCCTGAAGGTTTGTGACAGATTCAACAGCTGATGTACTACCTGCATTTTCCATGCAAGATTCCGCACAAATTTCAAGTCCAAATACAAATCCTGAACGATTTTTGGGGGAAAACAAGCATGCATGGATTGATGGATGTATGTGTTCATTAATGCAAGTGATAAAATTCATTCAGAAACCAATTAGAGAAATACCAGAATACAGCACACATGGATTGATTGTGTTATGGAGAACACTGAATAATTAATTTGGCAAACAATCTAGTATGAATGCATGGTAACTAATGATTCTAATCGTCCCCATTTTACTTGAGTTCATCATCTTCTGCAGCGGCGGCGGCGGAGGAGGAGAGGGGGAGTGGAGGCCGTGGGGATTTGGGTTTTGGGCTTTTTTTGGGTCGAGGAGGAGGACGAGTGATAAGGTGGGTCGGTCGGTGATTCTCGGGTGCGACCGCGAACAGGTTCAGGTCACTCGGTCGGTCGGTCCAACAAGCTAGGGCACTTTGCCTTGCCGCCCGTTGCTTCAGGGGCTACCACTTATGTGACAAATTAGTGGTCGCTTTGACTTATTGTTTACAACGTTTAACCATTCATCTTATTATTTAAAAAATTAGTACTAATATAAAAAAGATAAATTATACTTAAAATAATTTTGATAGTAAAGCAAGTCATAAACAAAATAAATAATAATTTCATAATTTTTTTAATAAGACGAATAATTAAACGTTAAAAAAAACTCAAAGCGACAAGTAATTTAGGACGGAAGTAGTACCTAATTGATAATCTGATTTTTTTTCTTTTATCTCGGAGTCTTATTCCCTTTCAAGAAAATTATTATTGAAAATGGCATCTCTTCTATAGCATGTACAATAGAACGGTAAGGATTGACGACAATGGTTATACGTAGATCGACTCGAACGATGCACTGAAGGGAAGAGAGGAGGTGAGAGAACACAAACTGGTGATTAACTTATCACCGGAACTGCACATGAACTACAAGAAGATGGGCAAAATGGCACCATGAGTGGATAATAGTAGAGAAAAAAGGCAGCGAAAAGGAGTGCTCGATGTCTTTGACATCGCTGATCTCCGGTTCGTCGGCGGCAGCGTTAGTGGTCGCCTCATTCATGTTTGCCACGGGAGGCAGCGGTGTTTGGCTCGTAGCCATCTCCTTTAAGTCAGGTTTGTCTCGAGTGGTGATGATGCTCGTAGTTCCGTCGTTTATGTTTATCGCGGGCAGCAACATCAGTCATAGCTAGCCATTGCATAAAAAAAGATGTTTAGATCTAGTGGGGCTCTACGAGCCATGGTGATGGAGCTTCACTTTGAAGCAGTTGCTTGTCCTTTGTATCGTTGCTTCCATACAATCTTCCTCGGCAAAGCATTCATCATGATATTTTGATCTAACTTTTTGCAGCAAGTCTTCGATCTCTTTGGTTGGAAAGACATAGGGCAATCGTTGGTGCCACGACCGGTTTCTTGCACAAGCTGATGAAGGAGAAGATAGCTAGGATAGATATGTAGCCTATTTAGAATAAAATAATCCCTATGTAATGTATAGTACTATAGCCCCATTGATTGTATGAGGTGTCTCTACAATTGTGTAAAGATGATGTATAAGAAATTGGAGTAAGGAGTGGGCGGCTCTATTAGACTTGCTCTTAATAAAACAAAAAATAATTTGTCTATGCCTGAAATGTAAAGGGCTAGTACCACGAAATATTGGAAAAGGTTTTTCTTCTGCATCTAGCTCAAGTGCTCAACACATCATCTTACGTAGCTCTACGTGTTAATTATGATAAAAAAAATGCTTATAGTTGTTCTAAATCTAGCCAAGGAGAGAAGTTGATACTTGTGTAATTTCATAATGGTAGTTTCTACATTACCATTTCAAGTTGCCCAACTTTATATAGTCCATCAAACTATAGATAGTGATTAAAGATTATAAAAATACATGTAACCTACCGATGAGATCCCAGTTGTCATCCTCTCCTGCAGCTACGGAATTAACCCTAAACACCACTTCCTCATCATCATATGATGAGGATGTGGATATACTCTCCCGTGTATTCACGGTCAATACACTTCCACCACTATGAGAACCCTAAGCAATCACATAGAAAACAAGATCAAGACCTCATATGCATTACAGAGGAGGTTTAAGTCATGTCTCCCCAACCATTTGGTTTATGTGAGTGCTCTCCTCTTATAAGATGCGAAGTTGTGTGTTACAACTTACTCCGGGTTAACCTCCTTATGCTCTCTCGGCTACAGCCACGCTCAATCCCTCCTCCTCCCATTGATAAATATGAAGGGTCATGTAAAGTTGGTATTGGTACTTAGGTTGTGTTTGGTGGATGATGTTGGGAAAACTAGATGAATTACACTTAGTGGGGATGAACTATATAAGTATATAGGATACCTCACGCGTGTAAAACGGAGCAACTCATTAGTATAATATTAATTAAATATTAGCTATTTTTTTAAAAAATGTATTAAGATGATTTTTAAAGCAACTTTCTTATAGAATATTTTTTCAAAACACACGCGTACAAGTTTAGAAAGCCATTTACTAAGGAAGGTGAGGTGGCAACAAATGGCTGCCGAACATAGCCTTATTGTGCAAAGGCTATCTGATATTGCTGGAAGAGATGAAGCGATTTTTAGCTGACAATTCAACTCAAATGCCGAACAGTGATGACTGTGGTATTGTTATGAGAAAAAAAATCACTTTTTTATACTATGCTGAGGAAGAATTTATGTTACATCATACCTTTTTGACAGATATAAATAAATAAAAACTTAGGACCGAATGGGCCAAAATATAAAAAAAATTAAAACTGGATGGGACATTTCCTAGCTGTAAATTTATTGTACTAGAAAATATCTCATCCGGTTCTAGGTTCTTATATTTTGGGATGGTTGAAGTATTAAACAGAGAAGGAAAAAGTGAATTACCCACATGGAACTATCACGATCGACCAAATTACCCCATAAACTCAAATACCAGACATTTTACATCCTCAATTATTCATACCAGACAAATTACCCTAGCATTGTTTTTAGTGGTTTTGACCAATAGCTTGCACACGTGACATCAACGTGGCAATCCAATCAGCAAAGAAGATTAAAATAAAGTGTATGGACTCACCTGTCATTTATCTCCCTCAAGCTAATACCCCTCCCCAGCGTGCGTTGTCCGGTGTTGCCACCCTAGATCCACACGTGTTGTGCTCCCGCCGTGACGCAAAGCCGGGAAGGTCCGCACGGAGGTCCGGGACGACGACGAGAATGTTGAATGTGGAGGGGTAGGACAAGGCACACAATTTCTAGAGGTAGTGGTGGTGAAGTGTGGGTACGAGCGGTGGGAGGTGAGGACCACATGATCCTTGCTGATGACGCAAGCAGTGTAGTGGAAGTCACAGACTCATGGTAGGCCTTGTCAGCCTCGGCGACGAGGCAGTGGAAGTGTAGCTCCGCCTGATGCTGGAGGCGCCAGAGCTCTAATGCCGTTGTTGTCGCGAGTGGAGGTGGGAGCAGCCAGGACGGAGGCACGCTTCATGCGGGGGTGGTCTTTGCCAGGGACGTCAACGTGGTTGGTGTAGAGCTGTCAGTGGCGCTGTCAACCTCATCAATGAGGATGGTGTTGATGGGGCCATAGAAGGAGGCAACAATCTAGAATCATGTGCCGCCCCAGATCCACGCTGCCACACCCACCACACTCGCTAGAACCATGCCGAACCTCGCCTCTAGCCGCCTCCTCCAATGGCCGCCTCACCCCAGCCATTGCTCTAATACCAAGTCTCACCTCCACAGTTGTCTGTCAACCCCATTCCCAGCGACCGAAGAGAGGGGCCTCGTCTCACCTCTAGGTACCTCCGCCGCCCAATTCTTAGCCTCGGTTGCCAATCTCATCCTAAGCCCTGCTTTCTCTAGCCATCCGTCGTCCCTATTACCAACTGCTCGAGAGATGAAAAGAGAGGGGGCCTCGCCTCGCCTCCACCACCGGCCTTCATCCCCATCCCGAGGCACACCTCTCTTGCTTCCTCTATCCGCCCCTCATTATGAGCTTGAGAGAGTAGGAAAGAGATGGTGGAGAGGAGAGATTGAGGGAGAGATGAAAATAGATGACAGGTGGGCCCTACAAATTTATTGTTATTATTTTTGTTGATTGAATTGCCCCATGTGCAAGCTCTAGGTTAAAACAACTCATAACAGTGTTAGCGGTAATTCGTCCGATATAAATAATTGAGAGCATAAAACATCTAATATTTAGTTTGGAGGTAATTCAGTCGACCGCTGAACTATAATCTTATTCCTTTTCCAATAAAGAAACCCAA
Source organism: Oryza sativa Japonica Group (assembly GCF_034140825.1). Classification (NCBI taxonomy): domain Eukaryota; kingdom Viridiplantae; phylum Streptophyta; class Magnoliopsida; order Poales; family Poaceae; genus Oryza; species Oryza sativa. Next base: position 16,918,010 of record NC_089038.1, on the reverse strand, counting down.
AATTATTTTTATTTTTGAAAGTCTAAAATTATTCATTTTTGAGCGTCCAACCGCCAAATTACGATGGGGAATTTTCCTTAACGAGAGCAGCGAGCAGGGGCTGGGCCTAAAACCCTAACAACAGAACCGCCGCCGCCACGGAACCCACCCACGCCGGAATGTCGCCGGCGGAGCCCCGGCCGCCCGCCGCCGCCACCCGCAAGCGGAAGAAGCCGCACAAACCCACCAAAACCCTCGCCAAGAACCCCACCAATCCCGTCTCCACGAAGGCGAAGAAGAAGAAACCGCCGCCGCCCTCCAAGGCGGACCAATCCGCCTCCGCCGCCGCCGCCGGTGGCGTCCTCCTGTCGGCCGAGATGCCCCCTGCGCGGCAGCTCGAGTTCCTCCTCCGCAGCTTCGAGCGCGCCGCCAAGATGCGCCTCTCCCCGCTCGAGCTCGACGCCTACTCCGGTAAACCCTACCCACACCAGAGTCCAGAGATGCTTCTTGGCGCCATGAATGATTACCAGCTTTGTTGATTTGCAGAGGGATGCATGGTGCCGCTCGCGGAGGGGGCGAGCCAGGACGTGGAGGGATTCGGTGACCATGTGAAAGGGGCCTTTGGCTCCTCTTGGAAGGAGGAGCTTTGTGAGGGGGAGCTCGATGGCGGCGCCGTGGACGCGGGCAGCCCGGCGCTCCTGGTTATCTGCTCAGCTGCTCTGAGATCGTTGGAGCTTCTTAGGTAGTAGAAACTTGTTGCGAATGGTTCACATCGTTTTGTGTTGTGTCCTTATGTCGAGTCCGTAGAGAATTGACAGGATATGATGTTGCGTCTATCTCGATATCGCCAAATTATTCTGATTTGTTCTAAATAATTGATCATGTTCTGTTGACACGATAGTTGGTGTGTACTTTGCAGGGGTTTAAAGATGTTTACTAAAGAGTGCCGCCCTATTAAGCTCTTTGCTAAGCACATGAAAGTGGAGGAGCAGGTTTGTATTGTCTCAGTTGGAAATTTTGGGTGGCATTAGGTTACTGCATTTTGTTTAGTCATACCAAAACCAAAGGTTGCAGTTCATCCACTCTCTACCATGACTGAAATGATAATGCTGCTGCCTTATGACCTAGCCCTACAACACTGTTGTTTGGAATGCTCACTTACAGTGTAGCTTCTGCAGTTTTAATGGAAGTATAAAAGTGATCATGCTTCTGCAGTGTAACATAGTGACTAATTTTGGGAACTCTATGTTGATATAAGGATATACTCCATACAACATTTTCTCACCTCTTTTTTCTAGTTGAGTACTGATCATGCATCACTATGTTAGGAAGAGAAGAAAATTAAGTCATAGCCCATGTTGTGTTGAAATGATAAGGTTTCTTGTATTGATTTTGCACTTCATTATTTTTTTCTTGATTTGATATTTGTTACTTTTTAGTATAATTGTGTGCTTTGGTCATGTAATAGTTCTGCTGAATTGCAGACGACAATGTTGTATTGTGTAAATTCAGTTGTTCTTTGCTTTTAGCCTCCAGCTTCCTAGTGTTTTTTTCAAGGGAACCGCTTCCTAGTGTTTTTGTTTCTACCTTAATTCCAATTTTTCTTTGCAGGTTGCGTTGCTTAAAACTCGAGTTAATATTGCTTGCGGTACACCAAGCAGGTATGTGATATTGCCTGTTCATGCATCCACCCGTCTCATATTCCTATTATGTTTGATGAGCATACAATGGGGCCTTAATAAATCGCTGATTCAAGACCAATTTTGCATTAAATTATAGTCTGAAGTATTAGTAAGTGTTTTTTTATGTATCCTATTCACAACATAAAGGATATAAACTAACCAAATTTTCCTATGTTGCACCTGTAATATTTTTATTCTTCTGAAAGCAGCTTCTGAATAAGCTAATATGTTCAAGAAAAATCACGATATGTTGAAAATAAATGATTAGCTCTTATTACTTATAGCTATATTCCATGGATTTTTTTTTAGCATATCAGTGTACGCTAAATCACTAATTAGAGAAGAATGAATGATGAAGCTTTGTTAACAGTCATGTCAAGCAGATAACAGTTCAAGCAAATTTGTTTAGCTTTTCTCTGCCATCCAACAGAAATAATAAAAAGCGGATTGATAAAGTTACATATTCAGATCATCAAGCCGAAATTTGAATACTATTATCCATCTATCTCCCTGCCTGCATTCTCCTTTGCACAGGAGTGTTTCGCTAATCTCTTTCGTGTGACAACACGATACCATAGGCATATTGGCATATTATGGTTGTGAGGAAATGTGATATCTCACTTTTATGAGTAAATTTCTATTGTGAAATAAGGGTGGCTCTTGGAAATTTTATCTTTATCTTTGTCATGTTTTGTTCAACAGAAGAGAAATTTTCAGTTACTTTCAACTCCATAGCCAGGCTAGGTCATTCATGTCTTCTTAGAGACAGTACCACTGAAGGGGCTTTACAGCTTTACTATGACTGCAACAAAAGAAAACCCTAGAAAGATTAGATGACAGTTCTAACTTGGTCATTTATACCCTTCATTTTGTTTGGAGCTTTCTGCATGTCATTGGAACCACATCAAAATGTCAACTATGCCATCATTATATGCTAACTTTTTCAGCATTTTACTTGAGAAAACATGAAACATTAGATCATTGTTTGAAGTCGAAATTTTTTATGATTAGATTGTATCTAGAAACATTTGGTGTTCATGTCTTATGGTAAGCATAAAGTAAATGCTTCTGCTAGTGATGTTAGGAAAGTGAGCTAATTTTAGTGTGAAGAGCCTAATGGAGAAAAATATATGTTCAAGACAGTGCAAAAAGTGATCTGGTTTCTTCCTTGTTTGTTAAATATCAGCAAAAATGACGTGCTTCCTGCAGTAGTACTGCATGCTTATTCTGTTATTAACTTTATCTCACAATTTTTTTCCTGTTCAGGATCAAGAAGCTAATTGACATGGAAGCATTATCTCTGTCACGGGTGAAACTAGTTGTACTTGACATGCAGAGAGATGCAAAGTCATTTACCTTATTCACGTTGCCACAAGTCAGGTAGTATATTGACAACAATATTTTAACCACAAAAAGAAAAAAAAATGCACAACCATTGGCATTGTTCTAATTTTTTTTGGCATCACCATGCAGCAACGAGTTCTGGGACTTATACAAGGGCTATCTCGATCAGAAAGTTCGAGGAGGAGATACAAGATTATGTTTTTATGGTGCTGTCTCTGAGAAAGATGTGAAAAAAGCCCTTCCATCTGCGGAGTAAAAATGGCTGATACGATGAATTTGTGTCATGTGCACATTGTAGTCAATGTACTAGATATGTATTTTTGACATACTAGAAGTTTGTAGAAGCAGGCTGGGCAAGAAAATTTTGGAATTTTGAGTGCATTTTTGTCAATCCTACCAATTTTTGGGTTTTGTCCTCGCAAACTCAGGCTGAGTTCGATTCAGCCGTTTGGCTGAGATTATGGTTGATGCGAAAATTAATTAAGTATAACTATTATGAACTTGAAAAATGGAATTTTTTTAAAGTGTAAATCTATTTTTTAATTTTGTAATATTTAAAACTCAGTTAATCATGCATTACATATGTGTCCTTAGCGATTCAAAAACAAATGTTGTAAATAAACTATGATAAAGAAAACTACAAAATCAACTCCAAAATTAAATTTTAAAATTAAAAAGTTGGCTTATAAGTATAAGCATAAGCGAAATGATGAAGCTACTAATGTAAAACAAGCTAAATTTGAATGGAGTAAAATGATTCCCACAAGATCTTTGTGTTAATATTTCCCTTGAAAATTACACATGAAAAATGAGGAAGATTAATGAAACAACTTTGTTCCAGATTAATGAAACAACCTTTGTTCACCCGACCATGCTGGCATCACAAGAGTCCACATCTCATGATTCATGATGGCATTCCTAATTACTTCGTTCGTCCCATGATGGCATTCCTAATTAGTTCGTTCGTCCTAAAAAAAATTCAACTTCTAGTGTTTGAATTTTATCCCACAAAAAATCAGCTTCCCTTCGATACCTCTTACTACTTTTTACAGTAATTAAGGGTATTTTAGTCCTTCTCCATCTCCACTAATTCCACATTGGGATGCTAAGTTTTATCCCCTCGATACCTCTTACTACTTTTTACAGTAATTAAGGGTATTTTAGTCCTTCTCCATCTCCACTAATTTCATATTGAGATGCTAGGAATGTATTTTTTTTACGACTGAGGGAGTAGCTTAAGGTGCCAACTGTCAACAACCCATTACATAAAACTGTTCTACAAAATATAACTGCTAGTACATTTTAGTGAACCTACTACAGAAGTTTCAGAGTGAGACATCAGCTGCTGATTATGTACACGTTTCAGGCATCCAGTACAACAATAGCTTGATTTCCAGATATAAAAGGTTGGTGCGCAAAATAGAACTCCTGGGTTATAGGGAACATTATCCACCATTCATCCTGCACTTATCGTCTGGTAGCATTCTCCAATACTGATTTTCGCAAAAACCGCTTGGTTTTTCATGAAACCACTATAGGTCAGTTTATAAAAACCAAGCTGTTTTAGCTGGTTTTTATTCTGGTTGGGAAGTCATCAATTTCGATAAACCAACAGGAGCTGTTTTCACCTGCTTTTCGATGAACCGACAGTAGCGGTTTTCACTTAAGGTAAACCCAGCATGACATTGCACGAAATATGGGTACACGAAGGATAGTTTCTCAACTGGAAGTGACCTTACAAAGTTCACAGGGTGTCAACACCATCTATTGTATGCAAAATACCTACGCCCATATTTTAGCAAGCATCCATTTCGAAGCCTAGCAAAGAAACATACATCATGGTGTACCCACGATACATTTTACAGAAGCTAGCTCTACTTAGCTGGTTAAAAGGACAAAAAGCTTTCACACAGATGCACAACGGGTTGGACACCATATCATCATGCCAGTGGACAGTGTCAGAATTTCTTTTTCACCATATGTTCACCATTAGAATGGCAGCAATCTTCTGTGTCCTGGGGACGAACACCGAGGCGTTTTCCTCCTCTTAGGAGGCGGCTCCGAATAAGGCCCTGTTGCAAGACGAGAAGGCATAGCTTGACAATAGGTTTTGCTTAAATCATCAGGCACAAGAAACTGGAAAAGTATGGGCATGACAATTGGATGTGAAATGTCTGAAGTTCTGAACGAACCTTGAAGCCGGGGTGACTCTAAGTTGGTTATGGCAAGGATAGAACCGTCCTGTGAATAAAGCTGTGTATTCAGTAAGATATATACACTTGCTAGGCATATCATTATCACACCCATAATTTTAGTTATACACTAGACCTGTTTCAACACTGAAATGAAAGAAAATAGTGAGCACTGCTAATGACAGTTCTTGAAGACATAATGAGCCGCAGTTTTAATATCATAGTCCTATATTTTCAGCTGAACTATTTGATGGGCATGTAAATTTAATTCAAGTGAAAACAGCTCCAATGAAGTACACAGAAATAATGTTCCAAGTGAAAACAATTCAAACCATCAGGTTATGCAGCATCCCTGGTGAACCTTCAGCTTTTGTGCTAGCACAATTTTTCAATTTTGAGAGCTGATCACATACATTATGATACTTGTGCTAGTTGATAACTTTAACATTACATAGCACGAGTCTACATAAACTTCTGATTATGGTAACAGCAGAAATGAATGCTTATGTTTTCTTTTCAAGAAAAATGAACAATTATATTATTACTAACCATGTCATATATAATCTTCTGGCTTCCTGGATCCAACCGTGGAACTATCAGTCGACCTGAAAAAAATAAACACATTTCTTGGTAAATGAATAAATGAATAAATGGTTAAGCGGTATTCAAAATTCAAAGACCAAACACTTCACCTGATCTAGTGCTTCTCTTGAGAGATTCAGGTGTAGCAAGAGATAAAGCCTTACCCTTAGCCTTAGTACGAGTCAGGGGAGGTTCAATCACCTTCAAATTTCAACAAACTATTAAATAAGTTCTCAATAGAAGCATACATATTTCACATGCAAATGAGACTATACATTGAAAGACAAATGGATTCATAATGTATACGCAACTTCATTGCAGGCAATACGTAGGCCTAAAGTGTCAAAACAAAAAAAACATAAAACCAGAATTTGCACAACTTGCTGATTGCTTGAATGTCTGATTTTTATTCAGGTGACTATTTATTACAATGACAACAGCATGATCGCAACAAAGTTTCTGCAGAACCACAGAGTGAACCCCTTCCTTAAATGGCTTGAGTGAGCATTCCACCTACTCCCCCCCCCCCCCAACCTCTATTTCCTTAAAAGAACAAACATGTTGTGTCAACTTGTACTTACCTACTCCCTTGATAACGCCTTTGGCATTATAATTAGGAACCAGAGTAATACCATTTGCCTTTCGGAAAACCAAAGGATGTGTTTAATAATGCAAATAATATGATCAAAACATTTGGTTAGGGCTTTATCTATTAGTTGCATAGCCAATACAACTTCTTACTGAACCTTGTGAAACGTTAGTTTCGAATGTAAGAAAGTTTGCCTTAAATAACTTCAAACATACTCTGCGAATGCCAAACCATATAAGTTACCATAGCTGGCAGTTTGGAACACATGAATTTCAAAAGAACTTTTTGTACAAATTCAATATGAGCGGGCAATACCTATATGAATTGGAGGCTATTTCCACAATATACATAGAGTACTGGTTTAAACATGTAACATGTGGTCACACTATGCAGTTTCAAGCTTTAAAATATCTTAGTTTGTGTAATTTCTTTTGCCACCCTTGAGAACTATATACCCACCTTATGTGATTACAAGGAAGATACACACACACACACAACATGCACACACCTACGAGTGTGCCTCTTTAAACACATGTGCAACCTGCTTTTACGTAAATTTCTAGAGAAGCAATTAATAAAACCGTGATTTTCTTGGTATTTATATGGAAAGAAGAAAAGAAAATGAGATAAGGTCCTTGTTTTAGTGGTAAAAAGCCATTAAAGGTTTCAGCAATGGTAGAAGAAAAAAATCACTTGTAAACAACAACAGTAGACATGTTAACACTTTTAAGTCCTTAACATAATAAGTAAGGTACCCTGAAAATAAAATTACACTTACAACTAAAGCTCCGGTATTTCCATTTAGTGGTGTCGTTGGATATGATGCTTCCCGTTTAGTTCTTTTCTTGTTCACTCGTCTCTTCAAGGAAGCTCTAGGGGTACCTTCACAACCTCTCACATCTAAAGAAGTACAAGGTGTTTTATCTTCATTTGGTACCGTTTCATCATGCACTGAAGCATTAGGAGTGCGACTACAATCTAAATTATGAGCACTATCAATTAAGTCATCACAAGCCTCACGATCAAACAGACTGTTTGCAGGAGAAACCCTGTGCAGTCTCGACCTTTTGCTCACATGTGCATTTGGAGTATTTTCCAAATCTCCAGTTTCCTGAAGGTTAGTACGACATCTCTTTTCAAGTGGTGCTTTACTAACAAGAACTTCAGAAACCACAGCCGCTAAGCTTCCAGAACTTCTATTACTTTCCCCATCCAAACCATAGGACATATGACCAGCCGTCTGATTGCAAATTAAAACAGCATTGTCAGAATTAGTAGCATCCCCATTTTGTCTTGAGTCGGTGTGGACAATTACATTCCGAGTTTCTCTTTCTTTGTTAGTACAGTGATTAGTATCACCACGACACCCTGGTTTAGAAGTACTGTCTGTAGCCAAGTGCATTTCCTCATTACCCACATCCTTATACAAGGTACCATGTCCATTAATACTGCCATTTGTAGCAGAAGCAGATTTTCTGGTCACTGAACTACCATTCTCGTCACAAGTACTATTTGGCAAGTAAGAGCACCTCCGGAAGGGAACACCATCAGCATTGTTGCCCGAGAACTTGTTTACAGTGTTAACAATGTTTCCCATGAAAGCAGCTCCAAGTAGTTGCCTTCCACAAACTATTCTGAGGACACTTGAGTCGTGCACACTCTCCAGACCAATCACGAAAGCAAAGCCAGGTTGAGATTACATCTAGAGATTTGTTTTCTCAGCCCATGAAAACTATCCTAGTTACTCTTGGCTGGAATCGCGATCAAGTAGACCTGCATGCAAGTCATACAGCAAAAAGAGGTTACTTATATTCATCGCAACAGTGTTACTATTCTACTAGAGTAAAAGCATGCTTGCATGAATTCTTTAAACATAAAACGTGCACATGTTATCAAACAAAAAAAGAAGAGGTTGATATATTTATCCAAAGCTCAAAATCTTCGATGCCGTGTGTGCTTTCAAAGGAAAAAAAATCAGATATATGGCTGCAATTAGATGTATAAAAGGAGAGTATAGAAATCATCGGGTTCAATTAGTTGTCTCCCTAATAATCTGATAGCGAACCGCAGCTCAAAGCACACATGACACGCTTGTGATTTACCTCGGCCATACATGCGATGCAAAACCGCACCATCCAAATCGAATCAAAGAAAGGGGGGGGGGGGTGTCAGTCAAAATAACCCGTCCTTCCTCAAAGGGAATCAAAGCCCTCTCTCATTCCAACACTGTCGGGGGTTTTACTTAATTACTGACCAGCAAAAAAAATAACTTGCAGCAAAGAAGGGGAACACTAGGAAGTAGTAACCAAAATCGTTCTTTAATTTTTCATTGCATTGAATATCTTAAATAATAATGATAAAAAAAAGAAAAATGACTTTGATACGTAGGTAGAGGTCCAGACCTAGATTGGTACTACTAGTACAGTACTTAAAAAAAAAGAAAGTCTACAACGGAGATCTAACATTTTATAGAAATTCTAGCCATGGAAATAGGAGGAGCGTACGTACCCCCAGCAAACGCGCTCGCGGCGTCGGCGGCAGCGGCTAGGGTTTAGCTCCCAGCGAGGGAGCGAGGGAAGGGGGGCTGCGGCGTAGCCACGCTGGGCCTCCACCTCCCCCGTCCCGCGGCCGGATCAGCTCGGCTGCGAGCGAGGTGATGGGTGAGCGAGGCGAGGGAGGAGAAGGGCGCGAGGGTGAAGATGCGTGCCGATTTTGGTGGTAGCTGCGGGGGGCTGAGTTTATGAGCTTCTTCTGGTTGGGCTCTCGTCCAGTTCAGCATCTGCGTTCCGGGCACTGTTGGATTTGAAGATGGTAGCAAGGCTCAACAAATACTCCACGCACGCAAAACGGAGCAAAATTAATTAGGTATTAAGTTTTCTTTGAAAAATAGATTAATATGATTTTTAAAGTAACTTTTGTATAATTTTTTTTTTAAAAAAACACCGTTAAGTAGTTTGAAGAGCATGCATGTTGAAAACGAGAGAGATGGGTTGGAAAAGTAAACATAAAGTACTCTGTTTGAGGAGTTTTAACAGGTTGACAAAACCGATTGAATTTCATGAAACCGATCAGTTTTCATGAAACCGCTAGGTCTCGGTTTGTGAAAAGTTTGATGAAAACCGGTCGGTATTAACCAGTTTTCATACGGTGTTGACTAAAATTCGTCGGTTTTTACCGATTTTCTGTCAGATTTTGGTAAACCGGTGAGTAGTTTTTACTTCGAAATCAAAATGGTAAACCTTGGTTTTAAGACTCTGAGAAGCAGCTGGTGAGAATCTGGAAAAGCTGAGAAACCTAGCTTACCCAGCTTCCGGCTTCTAATTCATTTTTTGAGTTGTACAACTGCATATTCTCAGAATATGTGAAAATCTAGATTGTTTGGGGGAGCTTCCGCAAGCTGGATTTTAGGAGAGTTGCATCTACAGGAAGCTCACCAAACAGACACTATGGTGAGAAGTACTCCCTCGGTCCCATAAAAAACCAAACTAGTACTGGATGCAACATATCCTAATAGTACGAATCTGGACATACCTCTGTCTAGATTCATCATACTAAAATATGTTACATACAGTTCTAGATTCTTTTTTTTGGACGGAGGGAGTAGTTGGTTGGTAGTTAGTTTTTAAGAATTTGAAGAAGCTAGAAACCTATAACTTTTGGTCCTAGTTCATTTTATATTATGTAGCTACCCCTAGTTCATTTTATATTATATAGCTACCAATTTTGAGAATCTGGATGATAATATGTCCCTATTTACGAGAATTTGTCAATCTACATTATGATTAGCTTCAATAAAAGTATGTTTGGTTCATGATCAAGGAAGGATGGGATATGGCCATCCATTTTTTGGGATATGGCCCCCTTCAGCCTCATGCATAGTTGCCAGACATCACTGCCGGAAGGTTGCTCGTGCGCTAGCAGACCCTGTGGCCCTGCCGTTCATGCCACTGAACAAGCTTGTCGTCTGCACCATCGCCAGACGCCATCGCCCGCGCCGCCCGCGCCACCGAACCCTAGCCCACGCGCAGTCGTTGGACGCCGCTGCCCACGTCACTCCGCCACTGGACACCGCCTCCCTCGTGCTGCCGGACGCCGCCGGCCGTGTCGCCTGAGGAGGTAGGGTTAAGATGGGATACCGGATGCACCCATCCAGCATATACAAGGAATATTCTTTAGGAATATTCTTTAGGTGGTGGCCATATCCCAATCCGACCTTCAACCAAACATTTTTTTTTGAGAGCTCAGTCATGTCTTGAGATTGACGAAGTCACCACAGGCGCCTCGCTGTCGACGGGTACGTCGCCTACCACTGAAAGAATAATTAGCCGTAAATGCGAACACCCGTGTCAAATCTAGAATTTGAACCCGGGTGGGTAGGTTCCACCACAAGGAATCTAACTAGTTGAGCTATACTCACTTCGCCGAATTCTTTTTTTATGACAAACACAGTTCGTTTTCTCACAGTATGCACGATTAGTTTTTTCTCTTTTTTTTTACTTTGAAATCGATTTTAGCTCCACACTAGAGCTGCTCTTAGCTTGAGATTTTAGGTTGTCCACGTATCTAAAACCAATCTTTAGGATTTGCTAGCCTAGTTTTCGAATATGTTCATAGGGGTAGAGTTTGCGTGCGTTCATAGGGGTGAGTGTGCGTGCGTTGTAAGTGTCTATGTTGCACTGTGTAATTCTAAAAAAACAAATCTAGAGCTAGATGTGACACATCCTAATATTAATTTTGGACATATACTAGGATATGTTACATTAGGTACTAGATTTGTTTTTTAAAAAAGTATGTATTTCTCTTTCCTCTATTTTATTATTGTGAGTGGACACATGATAATTCCGAGGAATGTTTGCCTATTCCTTTTGGAAGGATTTCCAAATATTTGGATTCCTAATAATTAATTCCTATGAATGTTATTCGGTTCATAGGAATGTAGATTTAGAAAAACCAAAGGAAAATTTTCTTTTCTATAAGTTGTAGAGATTTCATATAGTTATATTTTCAATTTTTTTTCTTTGTGATTAGAAAAGCGAAGAAAATCGCTTGTAATTTGCCAATGGGATATGGTACAATCTAACGCTTGTCCATATCAAATCACGGAACCTCTGTTCGAATAAGCAATGGACAAAACATATATACATGGATGTGCATCTCTTCTCCATACAGCAAACGTTAACACTACACGATTCATGCCACGGAGAAGAGATCCACTCGGTTCCATGAAACTATTACGGCACAATAAAAATTCCAACAGCTTCGGAACGCAGGAATTTTACAGGATTTTCACAGGAAACAACTCAATTCCTCCAAACCGAATAGGCCCTTCCAACACAAATTCCTCCAGACAAGCTTGAATGATTTTCGCAACCAACAGCAAGAAGACTAGAGACTCAATGGGTCTTATATTGGTGTGGATAGCACAGTTCCAGGAATCAAAATACATTAGCTGTATCAGACACCTGCGACTGGTGATGCAGAACAAACTAGCTAGCTAGTTAATGTTGATGGCCACCATAGAGGTGAAGAGGTGCTGCAAGTGCTGACATGAAACCAGCAACATTGGTCATTTCGAAACTAGCAACATTGGTCCATACCAAGGCCTACAATCAGCTACCAAACAACAATTATCTGCAAGCTAAACTGCCAGGCGTATATACAAAATCCACCATCCTCATCCTATACCGAGCGGATTCCAGATAGATCATCAAAAATGCAGAATGGAGCCCACATTTTCAAAGAGGATATAATCGATGCGCAGGCTATGGAAGTTGCTCAACGGACCCTTCTCTTGCTCTCAGGAGTCCTTGACTCGTTCCCTGCCAGCAAAGTTCATACAGCATTATATGCTTTTACCCAGAGGCATGCTGTTTCCGATAGTCTCTCTTGGGCAGAAACAAGATACACTGGAAACAACAGTAATATACAGACCTTTGAGAGGTGGTGATTCAAACTCTAAGCCAGCCACACCTGAAACCAAACCGTCCTACAAAAGGAATGCATTTAGTGAGACACTGAGCAAAAGGCTTGAATAAATGCACTGCACCAAATCACAAATAGTAGGTTGGATGCTGCTTTTCTCATATTCCCTGAACCTACGCTAAATAATTTTAGCAATCACATGTAAGCTAATTATGGACAAGATCTCATCACACGGCAAAGAGGTTTCAGGTTTCTTGACTAACTCTGTCATAGACGATCCTTTGGCATCCAGGATCCAATGTGGGAACTACCACGCGACCTGCAAAACAAATTGCCGTAGATTTAGTTGCAGTCAATAAATAATTCAAGCAACAGAGTCCAGCAGCAAAATATATTGTACCTGATCTAGTTCTTCTCAGTTTGAGAGATTCAGGTGTTGAAACTGATGATGACTTGGCCTTGCCACGGGTAAGAGGAGAATAATGTCCCTGAGATGTTCCAAAAGAATTGCAATAAGGAAAACTATATATAAAAAATATATATCATACTGATGTGAACACTGATTCACATAGTACATGTAGCCAGATAAGTACCATGTAGGTGCAGAAGATGGGCAGAAAGAAATGGCAACCCTAATTGAATATAGAGCACAAATGTTCGAACCCAACAGTTCAACATAACTATCTCCCAGAAGGACAGCATGGTGAAAGTATAGTTGTTGAGCTACTAAAGTAGTCTCTATCTAATAGTGTATAAGATTTACTTCCACAATAGAAAAAACATGTCAAACAGCAATTTGTTATCACTGATGACATCACTGTTAAGGATGTTCAGAGGGTCTGGAGGCTATTGCTAGAAGAGGTGCCCACCAAGGCTGCTACTACGTTCGAAGTTTGTTATTGTGTGTCAATCTTGATTGGTTCATGCTTAACTTAGTCCTAATGACTGAGATTTGCCATCACCAGTTTCTTTTTTTTGCCTTCAGTAACACTTTAACTGACTACAGGTACTAAACTTTCAACTTTTAGACAATAAAAAGGATGTGAAGTAAGTAGTAACTTTCATACTTACATATGGAATTGGAGTTCTGATCATTGGCGATCTAGTAGCGCCCTTTAACATGAAATGCTCAGATCTCTGCTCCTGTGCTGAGCCTAAATGCTGATTACGCAAGCTAGGAGCACCCTGCAACACATTAGGTAAAAGTTGTCTATTATATATGTGTATAATGAGCACAATTAATATCACTAGCAGAAACATGCTAAATATGAATTTGGCATCATGAATATCAAAGGAATATATAATGCCTCTTTGCTTGCACAAAGATGCTACATTATGTTGATTATTAATTTATATATCATAGTGTTTCAGGTTATATGTAGCATTTGAGTGTTTCAGGAATATATCATAGTGTTTAGGGGTGGAAACGAGCCGAGCTGAGCTCGTCACAAACTAAATTTGGCTTGGCTCGGCTTGGTTAGGGAAATAAGTTAAAACTTGAGCTCGGCTCAGCTCATTTCTTGCTCGAGCCAGCTCGAGCTGGCTTGCAAGCCTTTCTATTGAAACGACTCTTCATATATATTTTGTAAATATTAAAAAAAGTAAAAACAAATCATTAACATGTAAAATTTAAATAAGTTTATATATTCAATTCTTCAAAATCTTAATGATAAATTTCAAGTTGACAAATAATAACGCCATATAAAGTAAAATAATCGATATAAACATACGATGCCCAAGGCTCGCGAGCCAAAACAAGCGGCTCGCAAGCTAGCTCGGTTCGGCTCATTTCAGCAACGAGCTGAAAAGGCGGCTTGGGCTTGGCTCGTTTGACTTACGAGCCGAGCCTAGCCAACCAAACTCAAGCCAAGCCCGAGCCAAGCTCACGAGCCCAAGCTTTTTTTCCACCCCTAATAGTGTTTCAGGTTATATGTAACATTGAGTCAATACTCAATAGCAGTTGTTATGCTTGTTAAAATATCTTTGTGACATAAACTTTTTGCATAAGTACAAGAAGTTTGTTTAACATAACTATCTTCCAAAAGGACAGCATGATATTTATAAGAAAGTATAGTTTTTGAGCTACTAAAGTAGCCTTAATCTAGTAGTGAATAAGATTTACATCCACAATAGAAAAAAAAATGTCAACCAGCAATGTGCTATCATTGATGACGTCACTGCTGGAGAATATGTGGAGATCCTGCTGCCAGAGGAGCTGCCCACCTAGGCTGCTACTAAGTTCGAAAACTGTTATAATGTGTCAATCTTGGTAGGTTCGTGCTTAATTTAGTCCTAATGACTGAGATTTGCCATTACCATTTTTCGTTTTATTTTTGCCTTCAATAATACTTTAACTGATTACAAGCACTAAATTTCTAAAATTTTAAACAGTAAAAAGGATGTGAAGTAATACTTACATCTGGAATTGGAGTTCTGATCATTGGCGATCTAGCAGCACCTTGTGACATGGACTGCTCAGGTCTCTGCTCCTGTGCTGAGCCTACATTCTGCTTAGGTGATCTAGGAGCACCCTGTAATATGTCACACTCTGATCTCTGCACCTCTGCTGGGCCTACAGGCTGCTTTTCCAGGTAAAAGTTATCAAGCCTATTATAAATGTGCATCATGAGGAGCACAACTAAAATCAATGGTAGAAACATGCTAAATATGAATTCAGCATCATGAATATAAGAAGGAAGTATGATGTTTCTCTGCTTGCACACAGATGCTACATTATGTTCATTATTTATTTATATATCAAGTGTTTCAGGTTATATGTAGCATCGAGTCAATAGCATTGTTATGCTTGTTAAAATATCTGTGACATAACCTTAGTGCATAGGTACAAGAAGTTTGTTTAAACTATTCCAATGTCACCAAATGACCAAAGAATGGAAAACTAATAGGGGCATTATCAGCACATGAACTACATAAGCAAGAATTCCTGAAGAAAAAACTTCGAGTAGCTAAATGAGGTTTGAACATTGATTAAACTAACTAATGGTTTGTTAAAACTCACATTTCCCAGGGACTCCACATCTGAATGAACTGAAGTTGAAATGTCTTCATTTGGTACTACCTCCTCGTTCAATGTCATGTGCTGAGCTATTTCCGGGAAACCTTGATTTTCCAAGCAATTATTGCTATTACATGTACTTATGGGTAGAATATTGTCCAAACAACTGTCTGGGGAGAGATTAGCCCTTTCAGGTAGCACGGTGGCTAAAACCTCTTTAGATCCCTGACTCACTGCACTGCCAGCATTAGCACTTCCATCTCCCATCTCACAGATCATATTATCAGTGGACATATCGAAATTTGAATCGGAGTTGACAACATGGCTGCCAACCTCCTGATGTTCTGCATCTGCATGGATAAATTCATTCTGATTCCCTGACTCAGTGGACATACCGTAAATTGAATCAGAGTTGACAAGATGGCTGCCAGCCTCCTGATATTCTGCATCTGAATGGATAAATTCATTCTGATTCCCTGCATCTTCAGAAGTTTTGTCCCTAGTAGTTTCTTCTATAGAAGTCAAAGATGCACTAAGATCTATATTGCCATGACCCCTTTCTTTAGAAAAGCTCTTCACGACCAAGTCTATCTGCTGATTACCCACCTTGTTACATACAGCTAGAGATCCTGTACTGCCTTCGTTAAAAGCAGTAGTCTTTTCCTTTGCTGAAATGTCAAGGTCGCAGGTGTATTCCTCAAATCTTGGTTTTTTGTTTGACAAATAGGAACCTTTTTCAAAGGAATCAGCATCATTACCTGAGGAACTTCTTGAGTTGTTAAGAAGGTTCGCTAGGAAAGAAGATCCAACTTTATCAATAAAGTTTCCTATCTGGAATCGCTCCAAATAAAATTTAGTTCGGCCATCTCGTGAAATGCTAGTGTAAGAACAGCTCTGTTGAGATCCTAAGTTGTAACTCTCCCACAAGCATGGAAATCCAGTCATGAATTTTTCGCAGACCTGCATACATTATTTCAATATTAAAGACCATGTCATGTATAAGTGCAGTTACAGAAGTAGAAGCTTTTTGGACCTGAATTTGAACAGAAGTTATCAAATAGGCAAAAAATGCCAAAGTTAATATAGGTAATGCTTGAATTTCAAACGGTATTGGTGTTGTCTATCATCAAATAGTAACACAGTAGGATAGCTACACGAACAAATCAGAAACAGGCCTTTGGTTGAGAAGTTCCTGACATTGTCCGTTCCAGTGGTCCATAAGACAAAAGGCACAAAAAAAATGAGCATACCTCAAGCGAATATCCATTATTTTCCATTTGCGAAAGGTCCAACGGGCCATCAATTAACACTATGATGCTGTCTTCAGCTTCAAGCATACAAGCCTTATGCCGTTTTACAATGGGTGCAGAAGTGAATAGATGGGGTTTGTGGTTCCTGTTAAACATGAGCAACCAATAACTTCACTAAAATACCAGAAATTTGCACCTAAAACAAGAAAATAAATTGAGAAACATTATTGATGCTTCCAAAATATGAGGATCATGGCTAAACAATGATGCTCAATCTGTTTCAAGACAATGAGGAACCTACCTAGCCCAACTACAGTTTCATGGTCTCCAAGATACAACTAAATGCAAGAATAACACTGTAAGGCACAAGTTGAAGAACATTTTGGGTTGGATTATCAAAGAATCATCTGGGCACACCCCTAGCAAGGAGGTTGTGGTCAGGGAGGGAATGTTTCTACGCATGCTTATCATGGCTTGAGTACTGTAATTATGGGCAGCAGATCAACTTTATATTACATTTCTCCAGACTCTCAGTTCTACAACTCCTGTTATATGAAGATTGCAAATTTGTACATCTAGCCTGCGCCCATGATCTCTTCTTCAACAAACACCCAAAAAACAATCCAGCTCATAGGACCAATTCTTCATGCCACTTCATCTACCCAAACAGACTTGAAACTTGAAAGTAGAAACATGTCCAAAAAGAAAAAACTAAAATGAACCAAAATGCTCCCAATCGCTTAGCCCCATTGGTTGGTCTTTCTACCAAATGATTAGAATCTCTTTTTTTTTCCTCTAAAGAAAACCACAAAAGATTCCCACAGAGACAAAAACACACACATGCACACAATGCTAACTCCAAGCGGATCGATGGGGGAGGCATCAACCCAGAAAAGAAAAGATGCATCATATTTTGATGAGTCGTTGGAAGAAGAAACGCCTCACCTTTCCGTGTGGCCGGCGATGCGGACCTTCCGGTCGTCCCCCTCCACCCTCTTCAGCCACCAATCGAACAGCTCCACCTGAAACAGCGTCAGTGCATCTCATGCATTCAATCCAATATGCCATCACCACCAACGAGCGAGAAAGTAAGAGCGGGAGAGGGAGCGTACGCAGGGGTGCTCCTCGCAGTCGGAGGAGGAGGAGGGGGAGGGGACGGGGCCGGCGGAGGCGGAGGCGGAGGCGGCGGTGGCGCGTAGAGGGTTCCGCGAGAAGGAAGGGCTGAGGATGGTGGCCGGCTGCGGCGCGCGCCGGCGAGGGCTCGCCGGCGGCGGCGGCGGCGGGGGGGTAGGGGTTTGGGAGGGTTCGGTGCCCATATTTATTTTTTTTCTCTTTTCTTTCCTTTTTTTACCGCTCTTTTTTGGGAGAAAAAAATCGAAGAGGCGGGAGGGGGAGAGAGAAGTAGGGAGGAGAACGGACGGAGAGAAGTACTGACGAGTGGGGCCATGGGGCCCCAGAGCCGGGCTCGCGTCTCGAAATATCTTTTTTTTATTAGTTTTTCTTCAATGTTGCATTTGATTCAAATATTATTTATCAAGCAATGAAATATTTTTTTAATCAAATGATGACACAGTTAAGACATTTCTTTTACTGGGCGAGAAAACATCTAACATGTGAATCACAGTCCAATATTTTATCGTCCAATCCCTAGTTAGCTCCGTAATGAGAAAACATCTAAAAGGTGAATCACCGTCCAATATTTTATCGTCCAATCCCTAGTTAGCTCCGTAACATTTTTTTATCAAATGATGAAACAACTGAAAGTTTCTTTTACTTAGCGAGAAAACATGTAAAAGGTGAAACACCGTTCGATATTTTGTCGTCTAATCACTAGTTAGCTCCATTACTCCAGGCTGGTTTGATCACCTTAAAAACATTATTGAGGGATAAAGATTTTTATACTGGTTTGGGCTCTCAGGATGAGTAACAGCTCTACTCCAGTTTATATGAAATATTTCTGGTATTCACTATACGGATTACTCGAAGAAACCTAACGGGACACAAGCAGAGGAAACATTTCTAACTCGTTTTATTCCTATATTTGAATATTTGATATATCTTTCCGTATAATATTGGTATGCGGTATTTCCGTATGTTACGAATCCAAGTATATCCAATTATAGGAGGTATGTTTTATTTGTAACACTAATAAACTCCCTAAACTAGTGGTCGGATTTAATTCATATCCGTCAACGATAAAACCGGGTATAACGACTCCTTTAATTATCAAACCGTGTAAAATGACTCCCTCAGCTATTTTGAGAGCGAATTTCACTGATGTGGCGTCCATGTGGCATCCTAGTCATAAAAAACATTAAAAAAGTGGGGCCCATATGTCATCCCCTCTCTCTTCTTCCAGCTCAACACCCACTCTCTCTCTCTCTCTCCCTATCTTCTTTTCAACGCAGCAAGGTGATGGTTGATAGCAGTAGGGTGACGCAGCAGGATGGTGACTGACATCAGTAGGGTGACGACAACGAAGAAGCTTGAGGGAGCTAGGTAGCACAAGCGGAGGATGTCCATGATCACCACGAAGCTCTCCTTGAGGATGACATCATAATCAATGGTGACCGGCTCTATCGGCCCTATAGTCGAGGAGAAGCCGCCACTGCCAACTCCCTCGAGCTCCTTTGCTGACGTGCCTTCTCCAAGACCTAGCGTCGCCGGCCGAGCTTGGAGAGGATTGAGGAAAGCGGTGAGGCGCTTGAGAGCAGTGAGGGAGCCCGAAGTGGAGGGCGGCGAAGGGCAGGAGAAGCTCACTGAGTCTCCTGCTCTGCTGAGATCTACCTTTGTGAGCTCGCTACTGGACTTGGCCTCTCCGCATGTCGCCACTGCCTCGAGCTCCATCTCTACCACTACACCCCTCCACTGGCCCGGGGCTGTCTCCACTGGATTTGGCGGCATGGTAGGCATGTGGGAGGCAAAGCCAACAGGAAGGGCAACGACTGTAGCACATATCAATATAATGATGGCGACATCAGCTGGGAGATGCCAACGTAGACAACGGCTTCAATCGAGCCGCCAATTGGTGAAGGTTGGGAGGTGACGATGACTCCTTCCATGACTCTTCCTCCAACCAACATCTCGTCATCACCCTAGTATGGAGCTCGTGGCCGACGCGCCTGGGTTGAAGAGGAGCCGATTGGATGAGCACCTCCTAGGTCGGAGAGAAGGGGAGTGCTCGGCGCCACCACTCCCCATCATCGTCATGCCCTCGCTATTGTTGTGGAGAAGAGGGACAAGAGGGCCAGTCGTTCAGGGAAGGAAGGGGGAAGAGGGAGTAGATTGAGATAAGGGGGAGAGAGGAAGGAAGAAGGGAGGGAGAAAGAGGATGACATGTGGGGCTCATGCTGCGATTGGCCGGTAGGCCAGCCCGTTGTCTGGAATTTTTGTCCATTTATAATCTTTCCTAGATTGAAAAGCTATTTTTCACGATATGTTATTGAATTTAAAGATTTGGTCAAGCCAACTTCAATACTCCCTCCACCGTATAATATAAGGGATTTTGGTATCACATCCCTCCAAAATTCCTTATATTATAGGACGGAGAGAGTAGCTCTGAATTTAAAAAGTCATCCTGAACAAAGGCATGAGTTTTCAAAAAATAAAAAATCGACAGAGGAACAAAGTGTAATGAGCACGAACTATTTTTCAAGGATCAACTGTACATATTTTTTTCGAAAGATTGGTGTATTCCATTTCGTTTAAGGGTTGCTTTTGCAGACCAATTTTGGCATGGAGCTTCAACAATTTTCATGATTGAGGGGCAAATTAATTTTTGCGCCCTTTAAACACTATCAACAAGGAAGATGTGAGTATCCCTAATTACTTATAAGCATCTATACAGATTAGGAATGTCAAAAAAAAAAAAAACTATACGGATTAGGGGGGAGCTGTACGAGGTGCCTGGTTTGTTGGCCGGGGGCTGGCCTTAAGACCTTGAGACTTGGGTTACTTCACGCTGTTCTGTTCTCGCAGGCTCGACTCCTGGAAGAAGAAAGAGTCGATCTCACGGAGAAGTCTCTGCTGCTCCATCTCAACGGTGGCGCGAGAGCACGCCCGCTGCTCCAGCATCATGCCGAAGAGCAAAGCACGCACGTCGTCGGCGCATCTCGCCGCCGCAGCCTTCTGCTCCGAGGGCTGCGCCTTCGAGCCGCCGCCTCCCTCATAGGCCTGTCTCCTGCAGACCTGCATCAGGATACGCGGAAATCGTCACTTCAGGGAGCATGTGATGATAATTGGCTCTGCGTGATGACAGAGGGTCGAGATGTAAACCATTTCCATATTTTTTAAGAAGAGAGATGTGGATGTTACTCGGTCCTCTCGTACTAAGCAAGAAATGCAGCTATTTTTTTAGTTCTTTTTTAAACACAACAGGAAGCATTTTCTTGCGATTAAATTTGAAGTACGAGGAATGAGGGAACCACCCCATATCCAAGAGAGAGGGGAAAAAAAAAGAAACTTTGCTTGCTTCCAATTATATCATATGAACTAAGGAGAAACCCCTGAGACTGGAGGGTGTAGACCACAGAACAACTAATGGGATAAATTGCAATCAGATATCAAGAATTGTTTATATATGGCGTCTTGCAAAACTACATGTACGCATTACTCTGATTTGTATATATAAAGGACAGCAGTACGAACCTGGAACAAGTTGTGTAGACCAGCAATGTGTTCTTGATTGAGATAGTTTTTGGCCATAAGTTCACTGAAGAGAGTGACAATTTCCGCGGTAACATTCCTAGCAGAAAGATTAGCAACTATACCAGATATCAAAGAATCACTGAACAACGATGTCAACCAATCTGGTACTTGGCTCAGTTGGAGCAATGAAAGAGCTATATTTGCTGCAATCTTCTGCTGATTACTGAAGGATTTGGATGTCAAACCAGGAGCAGTCAAGGCAACTGCAAATTCCTCCAATATTAACCTAGACCATTTAGATTCTCTGATCACCGCCTTCTCTCTGCTTCCAAATCTCTCCCAACCTAAAATCACCGTGAGACAGGCACCACAATTTTCAGCAACTCTACTATCTTGATCGAAGACCATTCCCTCTGTCACTGCAATCATGGACTTCAGATACTTTGCAGAGCATCTTAACTCAGCATTAAGACAGCTCCTCTGATCTGAAATTCTGTTAAGCAATTCCAACAGGCATTGTGAAGCAATAAGCTTTACGGGAGAAGGGCCAAAGTGCATGAGACGACACAAATCATGGCACGGAATGCCAAGAACAGAGGAAGACTCAGTGTCATCTGAATATTGCAGGAATTCCTGCCAGTCAATGCTTGCCTCTAAGATCGCTTGCAGGCTGGAAAAGAAAAGAGACTATCATTAGTTCATACACAAGCAATTAAATGAAGCATGCAATACAGCTGCATACCTTCGTACAGAGAAAAATATCAATAAAAGCATAAGAATCAATAATTCCCCAAAGGTTGTCTCCTGATTGTGTTGAAATAAAGATGGGCCCTTTGCACAAGCTTCTTGAACTATACCATCCATCAACAAAGCCAAACAATTATTCAAGATTATGGCTTTTGCAGGCTCAATAAGCACCTTGTTTGCTGAATGGTTTAAAATAAGGCACAATATCCCAATTAATATCTTCCATTCTTGCTCACTTGATGTATAAGCAAGACTAGAATTGAAACAATCCAATAGCTGCACAGAAAGTGGTTAGTAAATTAGAAAAATTCTAAATTCTAATTAGGGAACAAAAGAAAATGCGGTACCAATTAAAATTGCACCCATTTTCATGAAAATGAACTGGAAGGACAAAGGAAGCAACTGCAAGCCACTAGGCTTGATCCAATAGGGGCAAAGGAAAATGGCTACTCTAATTACTCTTCTGCATTTCTTTTTTTATATATATATCAGCATTTGCCTAAGGTTTTATTTTGTGGAACCCCTATGACTTGGTACTGGTAGTACTAACTCCTAACTTATGTTTATAAAACAAAAGACAAGAAATCTCCTTTCAGAACAATGGGAAGAAGAATGGAAGATTGTAGTCTGAAATGATTTTACAGGATAGTCACTCTCTATAAAGCTGTTGGTAACCAGCAGAAACAAAGCATATCTACGGATGAAATAAGCTCCAACAGGCAGTGTATCATTGAACTCATATCATACATGAACATGAGTACCTTCATGGTAAGAGCAAGCCATGCATCATCATCACAGGTGAATGTCATTGCACTTGCTGAATGTAAAATGTTGAATATCAATAAGGAACAAACTGATTTGATCCTTGATGAGCACAGGGAGAGGTATATGCTACCAAGTGCATCAACAATACCACATGACACGAACTGATCAGAAGTACAAGGAAAGGACACTAGAATTTCAGTAATAACATTAACTACTGATAGGACCTCATCTTCTGCACTCTCCTTTATCATCTGACTCAATAAGGATACCAGCAAAGACGAGATGCAGGTTTCCCCAGAATATACCAGTTCTGCAATCAATTGTATGTCCACCAATTGAGTGCTGCTTGAAAGCATGACAGTTCTGTCCTCACAAAAAAATTTACAGAAATTCAGCAAATGAAAGGAGAGTGGTTCCATAAGTTCTTCATTCTGGAAGAGCCATTTTAGCGCTATCAGATGGACTCGGATCAGAAGCAAGTCCCACTCCTTGTGTGTCATTGCATGGAACAGTGTTTTCTCAGCTTCTGGACTATGTGGAATGCCAAATCTAAATGAAATGCCTCTGACAAAGGCATAAAGATGAACCAGAAGAGTAAGCATCAGAGAGCCTGGGATTTCATGGGGGAACTTCGCACCATTGAGAAGAATGTATTGCTCGACTGAAGCCAGAATTTGATTGTCAGCAGCCAGCCTGATTAGTAAACAATTATCATATTAGAGAATGTATGTACAGTTCTTTACAAGGTAAGCAAAAGGAATGTACCAGGTATGCACCAGATCAGTACCTTTCATTGTAGAATGAACAAACATATAATATAACAAGAATTGCACATTGGCATGATGCCAAGTTAAAGTCTTCTGAGCTACATTGCCCAAGTAAATACAACAGCTCTGCAGGATCAGGTGGAAGATAAATGCATGCATCTCTAATTGTTTCCCCATAACTGATGCCCAAAACTTTGTCAACAATTGAACTGATGACCAAATATACTGCTGATTTTACATGGTCAGTAGGAAATAAGCCCATGAATCCAAATGACAAGCTAAACCACGATGATGAGGCAAGCATCTCAGCAAACTTAAATGATTTGTTATCAGATGCCCTTGATAAAATAATTTGGAAAATCTGAAGGATGCCGGACAATGTTTCTTCATCATTACCATCAACAATAGCACTTTCAAGCCAAGGAAGTAAATATGTTTCACAGGTTTCAATGATGCTATCCTCAAGAGACTTCTTGCGAAGAATCTGATCTTTATTCCCTTCAAGGCAGAAGATAAGTGCTTCTTTTAGAAGGAGGAGGGAATGTGGTATGAGGAACAAACAATCATACTCGTGAGAGAATGTCAAAGAGATTGCATGTTTTGATGCTTCTACAATGAATGATGGCAGTTTTTGGATGTCATCAGCAGATGGTAACTTCAGAATCTCTACAAGCATTGAGCAAACCAGAGCAAAGGTTTCAGAACTCATGCCAAGTTCACCATTTCCATGTCTTCTCAAAATTGCTGACAAAGTACAGGCTATCTGTTCTTCTTGGGACAGCGACAAAATGCCAGAACAATTAATTATGCTAATACAAACAAGTCGTAAAACTTGAGATTGGACTGGGTGAAATGGTATCTCTGAAACATAGTGAAGAACAGGAAGTAAAGTAGAAACTGCAATGGCAAGCTTTTCCTTGAATCTCTCCTCTGAATTGGCTAAAATGGATAGTACTTTAATAGAGGAAATGACCAGTGGATCATTATTTCCTGAAACATATAACAGCTTGGTTAGAAACTGTGAGGCATTTGATGACTGCAGAAGATGGTTCCTCATACCTGATAACCTGAGAACCTCAAATACATAATCAGCAACATTCTGATCTATCAATGTTTTCAGAACAAATATATTTGCATCAGATGACAGGAAATGGAAGATCAATTCCAATGTCCCTGTTTGCACTTCTATATTAGTAGATAGCAGAGATCCTTTGACAGCTTCAGCAAACAGAATTACGAGAGAATCATTTAGTGGCACATTATCTTCTGCTTCAGCAGAATTAATTAAACTCGGATCACTAAGCAGTAAAATGTCAAAGGCCCCCTTCTTTGCTAAAGTAAGGAGCAATGCTGCGGAAGAACAACAAAAGAATCATTATGCATTCTAATGAGTATAGAACAAGTTAGTGAATTTCAATTTTGAACATTGATGAGCTATTCCATAACTATAATAAAAAGAAAATGTAAACTCATTACTACAAATTAAATGAATGTATTAAATGTATATGAATTACCACTATAAGAGAGGGATGAAAAATTCAGTGAAGAAATTTTAAGGTACTTAATCAATCTTCCAAAATGGTTCACTTCCTCGATGAATACTTAAGATTTTTGGAAGCCCAGAACTGTCATAAGCATCCATTTCAATTTTAAAACTCTCAAAAAAAATTCATACACATGCAACTGCAGAAATTGGTGGATTTATATAACTTCACTTCAGCAGGTTATCTTTTCGTACTCTCTAAGAACACAAGTTCCTCAAACCGTGAGAGACATTCAGTTAAACTTCTTTTCAATCGTTAACTAATCATATACTCCATCCGTTTCACAATGTAAATCTTTCTAGCATTGACCACATACATATAGATGTTAATATATGTCTAGATTCATTAACATCTAAATGAATGTGGGCAATGCTAGAAAGTCTTACATTGTGAAACGGAGGAAGTATTTAATATTTAAATGCTCACATGAACACCATGTGTGGATATGGTACAGAAAAAAATTGTAGTGCTGAATTTTCTATAACTTTAATGAATGAATAGTGATATGAATCGTATGATAAGAACAACTAATAATTGAAGTTATATCCAGCCTCTCAAGAACCATAATAAGGCAAAGAACATCAAGAATTTTGACTGCATATCTGGAGGTGCTATAAATTGCATGTGCCAGTACAGTAAGTAAACCATCATCGTATGGAAATGCATCATAGTGCTACTTCCTCCGTCCCATAATATAAGGGATTTTGATATTTTGCTTGCACTGTTTGACCACTCGTCTTATTCAAAAAATTTGTGCAAATATAAAAAACGAAAAGTTATGCTTAAAGCACTTTGGATAATAAAGTAAGTCACAAAAAAAAATAATGGTTCCAAAATTTTTTGAATAAGACGAATGGTCAAACAGTGCAAGCAAAATATCAAAATCCCTTATATTAGGGGACGGAGGGAGTACCTTTTCTCTGTCCATAACATGCATGCGAATGTAATGTATTTATTTTGTTAGAAATCAACATCTATATTGAAGAAAAATAAGAATATACCAACCAATACAGTTCAGGCGAACATCATCATTTTGGGTTTTGAGTAGGACTTCAAGAGAAAATTGAAGCAAGCTTCTTCCAATCGCTGAAAGATCCACATTGTCATTATCACATATGTCATCCCATGGGGTGGCGTTTAACAGTGAGAGTTTGTATAGTACAAAGAGTATCTCTCCACGAATTTCATCACTGTACCAGAACAAGTTAAGGATGCTGTCAGATAAGGTTATTCGCAAGGCGAGGAAAGTGTCAATATGCAATGGTATTAACCTTGGTAGCCGGAGATTGTTGACAAGGTTTAAGTAAAGAGATTGTTTATCTCCAATGTAAGTTGCAGCATCTTTGGTAGAATTTAGCAGGATCCCCAAACAGTGTAGCTGTACTGACATAAATGTACGGGTCAGAAATTACGGCAGCAAATATATTCAGTAAAACTACAATAGTGTTGTTGCCACTAATTCAGCACAGTTGTAAGAGAGTACCAAGCCTCACACCTTAAAGGGTCCAGTCTGTGCAGTCAAACGATGATATAAAAGGACTGCAGCCCAATTGATTAGATACAATAGTCAGGAATCGTAAATTCATAACTATGGTAAAAGGGAAATCAAGCCGTCATCCAACTGTGGCCTAAAACCTAACAGCAAATGCTGGCAGCTTTCAAATATATTCCTGAGACTGAAATTAATAGATTAAATGATTCTGTAATATTGCTAAAAAATGATTAGGTAATTGATTATGCTTAACATCAGAGTTCATTGTTTTCACTCATATAACAGGTCAAGCTAAGCATCCCTATAAAATGTTTCTAATATATTTATATACGAAAATTTCCTGCCTTGTTATGACACCACGGAAATATAAAGGGCATTACTCAGACGCTGCACAAATTATATGATCCAGCTTAGGAGTAGTAAAACCCTCATGCCATGTGTAAGGCATTAAGAAAGAAATCATCAATGGAAGCAACGAATATGTGGAAATAACTGATAAAATATTCAGATTAGCCGAACAAACTGGAAATATTATCTACAAAAAGCTACCTCGAAATGACATTATAAGCACCATTTCCATAACAGAGTTGCAGAGCAAAACAAACACAATGTTCCTCCGTTTCCTTCAGCAGAAGATATATGCCAGATTAATATCGTTTGCAACGCCATATGCTAGTGAAATATTGTTCAGACACTCGAATACTCCATCCTCCACTGCACCTGACCTCACCACCGGCATCCATGTCCTCACACACAGTAGCACACGGATTTCTCGGAGACAACAGCGAGTGTGGTTGAGGCAGCGGGCGCACGTACCGTGTGGAGGTGCTTGACGAGGGAGCCGGAGGAGAGGGCGCGGGCGACGCGGGCGACGAGGTCGGAGGCGGCGGGGGAGCCCACGGCGGCGGCGAGGTCGGCGGCGAGGTCGGACGCCTGGGCGGCGAGCGCGGCGTCGCGGCGGGAGGCGGCACCGGCGAGCGCCTCGGCGAGGGGCGCGGCGAGGAGGCGCGGGTGCGCGGCGCGGAGCGGGGCGAGGAAGGCCGGGTCGGCGAGCGCCAGGGAGAGGGCGGCGAGCGCGTGGGAGACGTGGTGGGCCGGCGCGGAGGCGGCCGAGGAGAGCAGCGCCGCGGCGCAGGAGAGGCAGACGCGGCCCCCCGCCGAGGTCGGCAGCGAGTGCGACGCGCGGTGGCCCGCGCCGCACGCCCGCGCCGCCGCCGCCGGCGTGTCCTCGCCGTCGGATTCCATGCGGCGGAAGTACGCCGTTGGCACTTGGCAGTTTGAGAAGGACTTGAGAACGAGTGCCGCACACAATTTTTGTGATTCTGTTTGAAACCAAAATAAATCCAAACGGCTAAACGATACTTTTTTTAAAAAATATATAGAAGTTGTTTGAAAATATCAAATAAACCTATTTTTAAATTTATAATAATAAGTTTGGTAAATGTCTTGGTCAGGGGCTTTACCAATTATTTTGTGTGGAGCTATGTGAAGAATATTTAGACTGTATTATTTCTTCTTTCCCAACTCATCTCTCTTTTTTTTTCCACTCACATGCTTTTAAAAAGTTAAATGGTAGTATGTTTTTTTTAAAAAAAAAATTATGTACGAAAATTACTTTACACAGTACCACATGCCGAACTCAGCCTTAAAAAAATACCAAATTTTGATATGGTCTGGTGTGACATTGTATTTTATATATGTTAAGATTGCTATCTTACTAAAATATGATAATAGTAAATCTCCTACCGCCAATGTAACTGGCATGACGGTAGACATTGGCAGCTGCACCCTAAACGTGGCGAAAAAGTTTAGATTAAAAATATTTTTTAAAGGGTCTATTTTTAAAATATTATAATTTTTTTTAAAAAAGCATGCAACAAGCGTTGCATCTCATTTTTCGCTAACATCACTTTACCATTCAGACCGCAGCTATCCTTTGATTCCTTGAACTGCCATACAATGAAACCGACTCATCTTTTTCCTCTCACTTCCTCCGTTTACTTCACAATCTTTAGATTGTTTAACTACAAATGATCACCAACAGAATTCAATCCGCAGCTACCTTTTGTTTTCCTTTCTAGTTTCTACCCATACGATACCAACTCGGTTCTTTTGCTACCTCTTAATCTGTTTACAGAGCAATCTATAATGCATAATTAACTACAAATAAACAACCAATGGAATAAATCAGCACCTACAACCTCACACAATGTCACAGCTCTTCTTCCATTGCTGCTATATCCCAAGAGATTTGGTATGTGAGCATGCTGCTGCTCCATTGCCCCCATTTGATGGGCACGCACCCCAGACATCAGGTCAGGATTTTTGTCAGGATAGCCGCCTCCTGCTACTGCGTCGCACCGAGCTCGGTTCGATCAGCCTCTTGACAGAAGAAGGCTGGGCAGCGTACAGCCCTACCGACTCGGGGATGTCGAGGTCGGCCTTCGCCGTTGTCGGGCCAGGCATCCCCTGCTGCTCCCTTGAGAAGTTGTGCAGCTGCTGAACTTGGATTCTGGTCTTCTCCACCTGAAAGGGAGCTTCGTGCGTCAATCTAGGCTGCATATGTATTATGGAGAATCGGTAACCACCCAAACATCCGAATGGAAACCCCTCGTGTAAATAATGAATGTCCATAAATGGCCACAAGTAGGGCAACAAAACTCTCTAGAATAGTAGCAGTTAGCTATGATCGATGATTTCTTTGCTCGGTGCCTTACGTCAGGATATAGCAGACTAGATAAAGTATACTCCTGGTTTAGCCCTACAAAAAGATACTTTCTCCCTAGACATTTCACAAGAAATAATTATTATTCCATAATATGATCCGGAAAAGATTGAAACATCTAGTTTGGGCACTCTTATGAAAGTATGAAACCATCCCAAAGTGACTCTATCCTAACATGATATAAAACCAGCAGGAAAGAAATGGAGCCATGTAAAGCGAACATGCCAAGAAGAAGCAGGTAGATATCCTAATTAACTTAAAAAAAGCTCTGGTTGTATCATACCAGCTCCTGGTGAAATGGACTAGAATGGGCTTCCGAAAGCCTTCTTTGCAGATCATCTTCTTTCTTCCTTTCATACTCAGAGTTTTCCATTTCATTTTCCCTTTCTTTCAATTCTCGATATAACTCTGACATGAGGATCAACCAAATTTGCAGTCAGAACATGGCATGCATATGAAGTGATATAAACAGCCTATGTAAGGAAACGGAACAGGCTAAATGAAGCAAATGGAGCTATATACATGCAATTTTTACCACAAGAATTTTCAATTTAATTTTATAGAACTTCATGTAACTATGGCATACCTGTAAATACTGACAAGATCCAAATTTGGGTTGGGATGTCATAAAGTGTTTTAGCTAATGTCAGTGATGACTTCAAGATCTCTCTGGCCTGTCCACAGTCATGTAATTGAAGTGCTAATGTACCCAATATTGTTAAATACTGAGAAACCAATTGGATATTACCCAACTGTTGGTGTGCTATTCTCAAACCACCAGCAAGGCGAAGCCTGAATCCACAAAATATCAATGGATTATTAGCAAACTTGCTAGTAGTGCTCAGAACATAATTAGATGCAATGTGAACACAATGTAACAGTATGGAGTCCCTTAAACCTATTCTGCAATACACAACAATACTCATGTGCACTAGTTATTATATCATAATAACTCCTTACCTTGCTTCTTGTGGATTCTGCTGTCTCATAAGTAAAAGTCCATAAACAAAAATTATACAGGTCTTCTCTCTCACGCCAACAAATGAGTCCATGGTTCTATAAGCAGGACCAACCAATTCTAGTGCCTGAAGAATGGAAAAGGTGAAGAAATAATTAGTTTTTTTAGCCAGCAGAAGACAGGTAGGAAAGATTGACATAAAATCCTACTTCACCTGTGAAGTTGATTCTGCATCACCCATGCAAATGTAGGATACTGATGCATATACTTGGCACATAGATTGCATTGATCTGCTATCCGTCAGCTGAAATCATTCCATGCATTTTAGTTAAGATATGAGTATGACAGCTTAGCTTGCAACAGAACATGAGCAGACCATATGACAGAAATGGTAACCAATTGAAATATAGATCTTGTCATTACAGACAAGAGATAATGAATGACACCATGCCTCGTGTTAAGGTTCCATTTGACATCGCATTGGCTTTTCAAAAGCACTTATTCAATTATATTTTTGGATCGAAAAATAAAGATTCTCCTAACTGACGAGATTTCACAACATGATGCAGCAACTGCAAACTGACCTAAGTCCCTAGGTCACATGAAAGATGGAGAGAACATGATGCAAAGTACAGAGTAATACTTTGGTTTAATAGCATACGACTAACAAGCACATGATAGGGGTCAAGAACTGTTAAGTGATACTCAGAGGGGGATAAATACCCTTGCTGCTTCAAGGAAATGGAAAGCGGCCTCATCAAAGCAGCCGACAGAGTGTGCATATTGTCCCCTTAGCATTTCGATTGTGTTTTCACAACCTCGGAGAATTGTTGGGAAACGAGTAAACCAGTTTATCATCTGAGCTAAAGCCTACAAAAAAAGGGGGTAAATTGAGTGAATAAAGTGTACAAGGAACTAAGGAAGATCCATACATCTGTTTCTTTATTGGGGAATAGTACCATTATAATTACTGTATCTATAAAATTAGACACATTTGCCTACACCAAACTCAGTAATATGCACAGAGCATATATCTGGCCAATGTAATGTGAGACATATATTGTCCACAGTACATAGTACTAGATGAAAACAGATACTTGTCAAAAATGAACATGTTTGTGCAATTACCTCTTGGGCTTCAACGAATTCTGATCTCGTGAGTTCCACAGCAACTTTATTTTCCAAAAATTGGAGTAAAAGCATCAAATACAGGCCAGCTGTCCATATTGTAGAGTGTTCCAAATTTGCCTCTGCATCAGTGTTTACACACCAATCAAAAAGGACGAAGGCCACAGGAGGAAGTACCATAGCAATTTTATCCTTATTGGTCTATATTAGGATCTATCGAGCCGGTCAGACTCTTGGTTCACCGGTCCAATGGTCTGATCAGTGAACCGCTGGTTAAACTGTTGTTCAAACACAGTTTAAATATATTGAGTATTCCTTCCTAAGCACAAAAACCAGATAGCTGGGTGGTGGCCAACAGTCCGAGGCGAAAACCCACCCTGCCAACCAGGGTTCGACTCCCACATCCCACCTTTTTCAGGTCGATTTAAAATAAATAGGCCAAACCACAAGATTCAACCAAATGACCCTATAGTAGCTCACTGAAACATGTTAAGGAAAGTGAACAAGAAAACGACTAAAGGCATTTAATGAACACATGAGATTCGATCATATGTAGTGACCACAAAATGCTTTCAGATTGAACACAAAATTAATTTCACTACAACCAACTGAGACAATCTACAAGGTATATCACGCATGAACACAAGCAACGATTTAAACCGAAGCTAAAGTTGTTTCTAGATGTTCAATACAGTGGCAAATAGAATCTTTTACATGAATTCTCTTTCAAGTATAGGTATATTTGAAGAATATTATGATGCATATAGTAGGCACAATCTTTAACTTGCAGAAATTGGTGCTGCCTTGTGTAGTTTTAGCAATTATGCCTCATTGACCCTATAGGTCACCAAGTGTCACAAATGAAGGCTATTTAAAGGCATCCATAGGATGCTATTGCCAGATTAAAAAGTGAAACCAGTCAGAAGTACTAGGCAATAACTATACATCATACACATGTTTTTACTCAACACAATTGGTACCATAAATCCATAATCTAGTTGATAAAATTCTATAATCAGACAAGCCATATGGAAGCATGACTTGTCTGTTCTGTACAGTGGGTGAATCATGAATGAACCATAAGCACATAACCAATCAGAGAAAACATGAGTGAGCTTTGAATATAGAAATACATATGGAACCATACAAATGGTAAATAGTCCCCATATAATAATAAAAGAAATCCATTTTCTCACCTGTCACACCATCCACAATCCCAAGCTTCGAGAGTTCCCCTGTCGAAAACAATGTGAATACCACTAAGTTCCATATATATACAAGTTCCTAGAGAATTTAAAGGACAAAACTAAAGCTAGGCTTTGAAGGTCCAAAATAATGTGTGGTGCAAGAGCGTGTTTAGGCAGTCATTAGCCTATGAAGGCATCAACCTACATCGTGTTAGAAGAACTTTCCTTCCAAATTTCCTAGTGATAGGTATGCGATGAGTTAATCTGGTATGCAAAGGTTATGATGATAACTATTCAGCTGACCACTTGCAGAAGATAAGACCATGCCAGCTATATTTTCTCAAGGTGTTATGCCATGGATATGATTGGAATGTAATAAATCCAAATTTCACTTTTGAGTGGGAGACCTATTTAATGAAACTCAATGATGTAGAATTGGTCAGCACATCCTCGCTTGGTGCCCCAAAAGGAATCAAACAAACCTAAACGATAAATTTAATTAAAGACTAAATGCCCCGTTGTCACCCTCCTCATCTCTTTCAACTAATGCTACATCATTTATATCAAATCGAACAAGTAACATGGTAAGGGCAGTGACATGGACACATTGATGGGATTTGCTGAAAATGATAACTGATAGTGGAGTGTTCGGCTACATGAGCTTGCCATAGGCACATTATCCTTCATGGATTGGTTGTAGGTCTTACCATATCATGATAATTTGACTCTTAAGTTCAAAATGCTCAATCAACAACTTGGTCAACAATACACACAACTTGCAAGGGTCTCTGAGCATATGCCAAAGTCAACACTTATATCATATCACAATTATATTGTAGACACATATGAGAAAATGTTGACACGTGTACTCTGAGACAGATAAGCCTTTTATACGTAAAAAAAAGTTCATTGGAGCAATAAATCGTACTATTTGTGTTGGTTGAATTTTCCTTAGTTTTCTACACACAATCTCCTATAGTTGAACAAAAACTGTAGCATCAAGTCATTCGGATGTCGTGGATACATGAGAATAGACAATGAAATGGTTGAATCAAGTTCAGACCTGCCTAAACTGCACAAGAAGGAAACAGCTACTATCTTGTGGCCATGGTTGTAAACTAGAAATGTCTAGAGATGCCTAGTTAGCAAGATGCCCCCATTTTTATAGCAATAATTCAAATTAGTTGATATTCAGCAGCACATACCACGAATGAGCTCCAGTCCTGAATGAATTCTCTTTCCGCACTCCTTAAATATTCCTTTTGGCCGGCTCACCATGACAACCATGAGATCCACCAGCACAAACACCGCAGCCCGTGGGAGCCACT
Source organism: Oryza sativa Japonica Group (assembly GCF_034140825.1). Lineage (NCBI taxonomy): Eukaryota > Viridiplantae > Streptophyta > Magnoliopsida > Poales > Poaceae > Oryza > Oryza sativa. The sequence continues at coordinate 16,884,166 of NC_089038.1, read as the reverse complement.
CCCCATGCATCGGCGGCGGTGCCAACAGCAACTTATCCCCGTAATCCAACACATCATTCAGTTTGTCATAGCCACACAATGTTTGCAGCTGATACTTGAGCTGCCTCTGCTTGTGCGTTAGCGCCGACCTCTCCCTCTCCTTCAACCCTGGTTGCGCTAGCGTTCTCTCCACCGTGCCGAGCTCAGCAGCAAGCTCCTGAACCCGCTGGCCTTTCTGCATCTCGTCCTTCGCGGCAGTGTCTAGCCGCTCCACATGCTGCGAGGCAGCCTTGTAGTCACATGTCCTCAACAGGTAGAAGGTCTGAAGCAGCTCTGTGTAGAAGAACAACCCAGTCCACTGCTCCTTCTGCACCCAATTCAACAAAAAGCTAAATTCAATTGTATTTTTTAGAAAGATACATTACAATTAGAGTCTCCACACAGATTACTACAATCTTAGCAACTCCCTCTGCTACATATAATAAGTCGCTGTGACTTTTTTTTCTAAGTTAAACTTATTTAAGTTTGTCCAAATTTATAGAAAAACATATCAACATTTTCTACACAAAACTATCATACTATCAAAATGTATTCAATATTAGATTTAATACAACTAATTTGGTGTTCCAAATACTGCTATGTTTTTCTATAAACTTGGCCAAATTTGGAGAAGTTTGACTTAAGCGACTTATAACATGGAAGGGAAGAAATACTATTTATAGGATTAAAGAAAAAAAGAAACCCTAATCTAAGGCTACCTGGTCGGCGGGGAGTGCTTCCCAGAGGCCGGAGGCGCGCGTGACGGCGGCCTCAACGGCGGCGTTGTCCTCCCAGCAGAGGAGGTGGACGTGGAGGCCGGTGGCGGCGAAGAAGAGCTCGAGCTGGGGGCTCCCGAGCTCCGCGGCGGCGGAGGCGCCGGCGGACAGCGTGGAGAGCGCGGAGGCGGCGTCCCCATCTACGGCGAGCGCGGAGGCGAGCTGCGTCTGGAAGTTGCAGGTCCAGAGGAGGGCCGGGCCACGGGCGAGGAGGCCCGACGCGGAGGCGGAGGCGAGGAGCCCCAGGCCGCGGCGGAGCACGTTCTTCTGCGAGGGGACGGCGCCGAGGACGCCGTAGGCGGTGGCGAGGAGGGAGTGGGCGAGGAGCTTGAGCCGGGGCGGAGCCGAGGGGAGCGGGGAGAGGAGGAGGAGGGCGCGCTCGAGGTGGGACTTGGCGGCGGCGAGCCCCCCGGAGCGGGAGCGCAGCAGCAGGGCCGCGAGCCGCAGCCGCGCCCGGGCCTCGGCGAGCGGGAGGAGCGGCGCGGCCGCCGCCGACGCGGCGGAGGCGGGCGGCGGCGGGGCCAGCGCCGCCTCCAGGCACCGCGCGGCGGCGCCGAGGTCGCGCCGCCGCTCCGCCTCCTCCGCCATCGCGAGGAGGCCGTCCGCCGCCGACGACATGGCCGCCATGGGCGCCGCCGGTTTCAACGCGCTTCTTCTGTTTTCCGGTCGCGTTGCGTCGCGGACCCGGATAGGGGAAAGTGGTACTACTCTAGCCTATTATGAACTGGTCCGGTGGGAGCACGTAAGTCGGAGGTATGTTGAGAAAAACCGAAAATTTCGTAAATTTCGAAATATTGAAAAACAATTTTTGAGAAAATCCGAAAATTTCGTAAATTTCGAAATATTGAATTTTTTTTTAGAAAAAACGAAAAGTTTGGCCAAGATACAGATTTGCCAGGGGTCCGAAATTTAAGAAATTTCGAAATGAAATTTCAATCCCTGTTGTTAAGTAGGATGAAACAACTCATCTCACAATGCAAACTTTTTTGTTTGATGGGTCCCACTCCCATCAGTAAATCACTTTTCATCTACCTCTCTTTCTCTCCTCTTTGCCTTCCCTGTTCCCCATCGGCGGAGGAGCCAAGAAGCAGTTGCGTCATTGATTCATTTCCCGCCGCCTCCGTACATCACCTCGTCTCTACTCACCGCTGTTGGTCACATCCACATCGTTGCTCCTCTACCTCCCCAGTTCTGCTGGTGGCCTCTCTGCTCATGCGGCGAGCTTTGGTGACGAAAAATCGAGCTCAGGTGGCGGACTCCAAGCTCAGTGGTGTGGATCAACCTCAGCACCGACGAGATCAAACTCCGATGAAAGAATCAGAGCTCCAATCGGCACGACATCTTCCTCCCCCGGCCGCCGCCCCCTCTCCCTACTACAGATCTGACCCGACTGACACCGACGCTCCTCCTTCGCTGCTTTAGATCCGATGTTGCCGACGACACATGTGACAATGGAGGATGGCTTTGGCACGGTGGTGACTGCTTCTTCCTAGCGACGGTGAAGCCGGGTAGGCCCTTCTTCTTTCTTGTCATCCCCCTTGCCCTCCCTTGTGCTGCTTCCGATCCACTGCCTTGTAGACGGCAGCGGGATGTGCGCGGCGGCAACATATGGGGCATCATGCAGTCTACATGACAACGCTAACACTTCGAAGTTTTTCAGCTTGCTGACAAACTCTATTCTTTTCTTTACATGCCTGGATGATAGACTTCAGTCTTCTCTTTCATGCCTGGATTGATTCTATCATTTGTTACACGGGTAATCGCGAGCAGCAGCAGCAGCCAGCCAGCCATGCCACGCCTCGCGTCGCCTATATAAGATCAATGCTATCTAAGACTATGTCCAAACTCGCCTATATAAGACCACATTGGATCGTGCTTGATTGACGGCCATGATTATAGTACCGCCAACCCTCACAGGCAGTAAATTTTTACACAATATAAGCATTTCTAAGACATTGGTTTCAATGCATAGCAATCCAAACATTTTTAGCCAATTACCTCAACCATCCCATAATGTAAACGTTTTTTTAGGTAGGCACGAATATTAATAAAGTAGGTAGAGATAATTGGAGGAGGGTTGTGATTGGTGAAGAAAAGAAAATATGTGGAAAGAATGGTTGTTTTTGGTTGAGATGAGAGGGTAGGTGGAGAAATAGCTTCATATTAGGACATGTTGTTACACTATAAATAGCTACATTTTGAGACAGGGGAAGCATGTGCTTATGAGGGAAATTTAAACAATTCAAACTTCAAAATTCGACCAACAAGGTGACTGAAAGACAATCATCTTCCTCAAGCCTCTAACTAAGCACACCCTTTATCCCCATTTTTTGAAACGGCATCAAAAGGACAAACCATTTGGCAGTTAGCACTACTAGACCACTTAATTAAGAGCAAGTTTAATAGTATAGCCAACTACTAGCTCTAATTCATCCATAGCCAATCTAGTAGCTCATTCATACAATAATTACGTACTATACTATTAATACCTAGTCCCACCTGTCATACATATACTGCGTTTTGGAGTCCGTGCTACAGCTGGCTACAAATCTGTAGCTCGCTGCTCTTCTCTCACCTTATTTATCTCCTTAAAATATGTTTGCAGCTGGCTTATAGCCTGCTATTGTACCTGCTGTAAGTGTACAACCCAAAGCCATCACCACCACCATCAATCCATCATCTTTGTCATCATCCCAAATTGCAAAAAAAAAAAAAACAAACAAAACAAAAACTGCATGTCCAGAATAACCAGGGCATATATCAGAGACACAATCAGCCAGACGAATAGCAGTATCCGGCTAATTGAAGCTCTAGCATCAGCTACGCTCGACTCGATCGATGGCAACATGCCACAGGGTGGCCTCGACGACGCTGAAGGTGCAGACGTCGCCTACGAGGAGACCGTTCGCCTGGCAGAACCTCTTCCAGCCGGATGGAAGCAGGTTGCAGCAGCCGTATCCGTTCTTGTTTACACTACAAGCCACCTCCCATGACCTGCTGCTGCTGCTGCTGCTTCTTCCTCTCGAGCTGTTGATCATTAGAGTGATGGTGGTTTCTTCTACGAGCCCGATCGACTTGCAGAAGATCCCTGGCAAAGACTGTAGATGTACAGTGGATTGGTTTAGTCTGATCAGCTGAACCTTTTTTTTTTTCACTTTAGTGGCGTGAAATGTGAACGCAACACTGATTCTATACATGATCTAGCTAGGATGCATGACATGTTCTTGCAGTGTAATGAATGAAAATAATTCTTGTGCGAGTGTAAAATTTTAGTATAATGGTGGCTGAGCTTGAGTGATATCTATGGGGAGTATAGCTACTTGAACAATAGGAATACTCCATAGCAAGTGTAAATGCATTTATCTTATTCTTAGTGGAGCTACTTTGGGCCTATTTGGGGAAGCTTATATGCATGCTACAGCTCCTACTAGAATCAAATGCTGATTTTGAGAAAAAGACAGAAGCTAGTTTTCTCAGCTTCTCCAGATACTCACCAGTTGCTTATTAGAATCTAAAACTCCTTCAAACAAACTTTTTGTCTTATTCATAATATGCTCGTCATATATATCATGCGTGGGAGGAACTAATACTAGCACTTACAATATTGCCATTTTCCAGCATATAGTTGCTGATCTCCTTCTTTATCCAAGAAGGTGGTCCGATCTCGTAGATAGATTTGGATTTTTTCGGCCGTTTTGTTTCTCTGCCTTTCTTTCTGCTACCCTTTATACTGCAAGGTATTTCCTGTAATTGGTTTTTACAATCTTCGCCAAATCTACTGTTCTTGTTACATTTCCTTGTAGAAAAAGAAGGTGTTTCATGTTGGTTTCTAGCACCTGCAAAATGTAGAGAAGACAGAAAAGAATCGAACGGTAGCATGTTCTTAGGACAGATTAATTCAAATGTCAGCAACTCAAATTTGATGGCTCACTTTGCTGAATTGTGATGTCGTCCTTGGTCTTCAAATCTTTCTTGCATCCATTGATCCCAAACACTTTGATTTTGAACACTAAGTTGCCTTCATGCCTCAAGAGCACAACATCACCCGGGGAAATGCCATGGAATGACAGAAACTGTAACCAGCCTCCTTTGAAAAACATGCCCAATTCATCCTTCTCGAGCTCAATGCGCCAGAATTTGCCGAGGGGGCTTAAAATGCTAGCCATGTGGATGTTCAGATGCTCTTCGGCAATGTAATGTTGTACAAACTTAGCAGGGATCCTCTGTTAGAACAGATATGTCAGTGCAATATGCATAGTTTCATGATATATACATCTGACATCTCAACTCTGAATATTCAGAAAGGCAAATTCTTTTTGTTTTTTTGAAAGAAAGAGACAAGAAGATTGCCTTATATATTGATAAAGAAGGGTCTATTTACAAGAGAAAGGCAAATTCAGAAAAGGTATATCGAGGGATTATTTTGTTCATGTCACTAATTAGGTAGATCAAATTATCAGGTTTCTCGCTACAGAAATGGACAACATTCCCTATGTTTGAGCCGTTAGATTGACGTGAAAAGTCACAACTACCTCTCTCATAAACATGGATCAATCTTGTTCAAGGAGAGAGCTCTGTCTAGTTCTAAGTGAGGTATCATTGACAATTTGACCTGTGTGCTATTGCGAATTGCACCATGATGGAATGCAAAGAGGAATGGTAAAACTATAAAGTTTGTTGGCTAACAGATGCTTGATAATTAAACTAGCTAGTGGCAGAAGTGATAATTTTGATTTTTAAATTTCGGTAACTTTCTAAATATTTAGAAATCGTATTTGTAGATTTCACTTCAAAAATACTTTCATAGTATTATTATCATCAAGTTATTCAAATGCTTGGCAATAGAAATCAGCAGTAAAAAAAATTGTATTTTGAAAATTATAGTAATGTAAAAGGTAAACCAGTAGGCGGAAAACAAAGGCCGCAGGAATAGGATATGAGTTTGCGCACCATCTTTTCCATGAAACCCGGTAGAAGTACCCTCAAGAATTGCGGCTTATTTGACGCGTCTCTTGCTCTACCGCTTCTGGTTGTCACAACTAGTAAAAGAAAATGTTTAACCGACAAACCAATGGTAATAACACTATTACAGAAAGATTGATAGGTGCCAGTTGGAAAACCCGTTTCCCCAACCAACACATAGTAAACGACATTGATGAAATTGGTTATCAGTGCCAGTTTCAAAACCAGCACCTATAATGAATATAGATGCCCATTATAAACTTTCATACCACGTGGTTGGCAGTATAGGTGCCGATTATTTACAACAACTAACATCTTTAAGTAGTAGTATATAGGTGCCGGTTCCAGTCATATTATTTTTTTTTATCAAAATGATCTAGTCACACTACCATAGAAACAACATCACTGCTAGAGTGCCAGTTAAAAACGATATATCTGCCTGTTCATTTTGATTTTAGCGGAAAACAAAGTGAACCGACAGTGATACTCTATCGCTATTCATTTCTGCCGGATGACCATTTATGTCATAGTAATTGTCTAATTGATCATCTTGTATATTTTATTTTTCAAAAAAACATTTTGCAAGTGGATTTCCAAGTTCAATCTGATTACCCGTATTTCTCCAAAGAGAACAAAAACCAAAATGATTAACTTAAATTTTGCGTGCAAATAATCCTTTGGATTACCTGCAGGGCGAGCGCCGAAGTCCTAGAGGCAGCAGGTGGTGTCGAACAGCTTGACGGTGAGCACGCCACCGCCCTCGTGCCGGACCACCACGAACCACCCCATGCCCAGGCCGTGCGCCGCCGCGAACTCCGCCCACCCGCGCCCCAGGAACGCGCCGCCGCCGTCGCCGTCGTCGTCCCGGCCGACCTCGACGTCCCAGACCTTGCCGACCGGGCTCACCACGCGCGCCGCCCGCCGCGGCGCTCCACCGCCGCCGCCGCCGCCGTCGCCGCGCTCGCCCAGGAGGTCCGCGGCGAGCTCGTCGGAGATGCGCTGCGCGCAGACATCGAAGGCGAGTACGGATCGAGCACAAACGGTACGGGGAGAGACCAAGAAAGCAAAAGAAAGAAAGAGCAAATGGCGCCGAAAATTAATGGTGGCTAGCTTCTCCTTCTTACCATCTTGTGGAAGGAAGAAGGCATCAGCACCTTGAGCTGCATGGCCTTCGCTGCGCCGACGGCGGCGCCGGCGCCGGCATGGTCGCCGGGCATGGTCGCCGGCGGCGGCAGGGCGGAGGAGACTGCTGAGCTGGCTGCCGCCTCGGCTCCTCGTCTTCTACCGGAGGAGGGGAATGAGGCGTGCGCGGCGCGTTGCCTTGAGAATCGTAACAGACTCTTGCAGTTGCGGTACAAAAGAAAAAAGAAATCGTATTATGTGATGCTTCGAATCGTATTAAATTTAAAAATATACTATTCATTTAATTTTATTTTAAAAATATTTGGGATGTAAATTTATTTATAGAAATATACAGTTGATATTGCATAACGACCGTGAATCGTGGACAGTATCGCGTGGAGAAAGTGCGAGGCCATCTCGCGGAACCAAAGAACTCTCGCTGATTGAAACAGTGATAACACACTGCCACGCCAGTTAATTAGTGATTAATTGTCCTTAATCGCTAGTTAGGATAATTAATTACTAATTATTATTAGTTAATACTTAATTAGGTAATTAACCACTAATTGAAGTGAGATCGCCGGGACTGCCATGCCGGTGTCGCTGTTTCAATCAGCGAGACAGCGAATGGTCTCGCTCTTAAAGCAGGTACACTAACAAGCTATAAGCCAGCTGTAAACATATTTTAAATAGATAAATAAGAAGAGAGAATGGCAGTGGGCTATAGATTTGTAGCCAGCTGTAGCACGGACTCTAAGATGTAATGTGTATGACAGGTGGGACCAGATATTAATAGTGTAGTATGTAATTATTGTATGAATAAGCTATTAGATTGGCTATAGATAAATTGGAGTTAGTAGTTGGCTATACTATTAAACTTGCTCTTACGGTCCGTGAGACCACATGGTCTCTTGTTGTTCAGTGCAAGATCGTGTGGTCTCGCATTTTCACCGCGCGATACCGTCTGTGACGTCATTTCTATATTATTTTTCGCAACAGTTATGCAAGATCGACGGTATATTTCTACAAAACAATTTGCATCTCGAGTATTTCTAAAAAAAATGAATGAACAGTATATTTTCAAATTTATTTTTTTCGAGACTTCCATATTGTTGTTTTCACATCAGCTAGTATCACGAATTCTATCCCATTTTAAGTGCAGTCATGATTTTCCGTGTCCAACTTTAATTATCCGTCTTATTTATTTTTTTAGAATAGTTTAAAAACATAAGTCACGCATAAAGTTCTATTCATGTTTTATCATCTCCTAACAATAAAAATACTAATTATAAAAACTTCAAATAAGATGAACGATTAAAGTTGGACACGAAAACTTATTATTGCGCTTAAAATGGGACGGTGGGAGTATTCGGTCTTCTAATTCCATGAATCAACTTTTATGACAGGAGGTAACAATTTCTTGCTTTTACACACAAATCAGATGTGGGAGATTACTTTAGATGGTGGGTGTTTCTTGATCATTAATTATATCAGATTGAGATCCCTAGATATGGTGGACATGAGTCTATAGTTGAGTTTTTGCAGCATAGAGGATAGTTTGGGCAATATTTCAAACTGCTGAAAAGCAATTCAAATACACACCGTGTCAAAATTTTGCACATGCCATTGGATCCAGGTAGAGCTGAGTTTTTCATACGGCAAATTTTGCCGCAAGATATCGTAACTTTATGGTTTTAGTTTGTAGCACACCACGTGAATTGTCTTATGGGGGAAAACACTCTCAAAATATGGTTATTTGCCAGGGGACATCGCACCTATTAAATTAATAATTTCCGTGTCGACTATATGAGAGGGCCCCCATGTTTTTACATGCCTTGACCAAATTGCCCCTTCCTTCTCTTTCTCTTCCTATCTTCTTCCTCTCTTTCTCCCTCAACGGCACGGCTTGTAGCGGCTGCACGGCGCAGGGCGGCGCGCGTGCTGCGCAAGGTGGTGGGCGACACGGTGGCGCACTCATGCAGGAGTGGCAGCCAGCATGAAGGTGGAGTGGTGGTCGGCGCGGAGGTGGAGCAGCAGCTAGCGACGTGGTGGCGTGCCTGTGTAGGAGCGGTGACCGCTGCGATGGCGGAGCAGCGGACGGCGCAGCTGCGCGGAATGCAGCTGTAGCAGAAGACGGCCGCTGCCGCCGTAGATGACCGCCGTCGCCGCCTCCTTGTACGTCTTTCAAACCATGTGCCCCCATGCCCAGCTCTTCTCTGCCCCGCTCCCCGACCCCATGTGCCACCCGACGGCATCATGGCGCTCTCTCCCTCAACGGCATATGGCTCCGATCAGCTTGCCTCCCTCGCCGTGCACGTCAACCGTAGGTTCCTGTCGCACACATGGCAATTAAGGACCGGTTCGCGGGATGCACTGGAAGACTTACAGCGCTTGCTACAAGCGGGAATGGGTAACTGTCTGACTTGAAGTATAGCTTTCCTTTGGTTGACGCATCCAGGCAAGGGTGGCCGTGATGGAGCAGGATGGGCCCTGCGACGGCTTTTGTCGCTTCCGGATTTACCTAGGCACGAGAGGGGACTGTCTGCTGCCTATAGAGGAGTGGGGGTGAAACCTGAGGTGTGGTGTCCTTGGTCAAAGGGATAGTTATTAGGACCGGACCGGACATCGAACCGGTCGAAGCCTCGGTTCACGGTTTGATTGGTTCAACCGGTTGAACCGCCGGCCCAAGACGGTTTAAATAAAATGAGATACATAGTCCAATCACACAAGCATGCATAGCTCAGTGGTGGGGTTTCTCGAGTCTAAAGGGAAGGTTGGGGGTTCGAACCCCTCTGCCCACATTTTTCTTCTATTTTCTTCCCGGTTCTTGCTAAAAACCGGCGGTTCAATCGGTTTTTCCCGGGTTGATTGCATAGCCGATCTTTAAACTGGACCGGACCAGACTATTCGAACGACCAGAGTCACCGTGAGTTCAACGTGGTGTAGCGTTGTTCAGTGGAGATTTAATATTACTTTAATTAATCAATTGTTTAACTATTTTGCTTAATAAAATGTTTTACAACCGCCTTTATGCAAATAGCCACAAACCTCCCTTTGTCTCCCCTTGCACGAATGCATCGTTGGTTTGGCTTGCTGAGTACGGTGGTTTTACTCAGCCTTGATATTATTTCCTCTTTTCAGAAGTGTAGTGCTTCTGAGCTGAAGATGGAGTTAGAAGACTAAGGCTCGGACCCCAGTTGAGTTTTGCCTGTGGAGTGGAGCTGAAGCCCCGCTAGGATCGCCCTTTTCTGCTGCTGCCGTTTCCTTTCGGTGTGAGGACTAAGTGCCTCTTCTATAAGTATTTACGCTTTATTTACGTCTGGAACTGTTTATTACTTGTCGTCTTGTGTACCTTGGCTGGTCCTGGACAGAGATTTAATACACAAAATACTCTGGAAATTTGGGCTAAATTTCTGGGTGTGACACTAGCCCAGCACAAGCCATCTCCTCTGTGTCGACATGGAGGATGGAGAAGCGCCAGCCATGGCAGTGTGGAAGGAGGGGACAGAGAGAAGAGAGAAGGAACTAGGAAGACTTAACATGTGGGCCCAAGGACATTTTAGAACTTTCACACAATTTCTCTCCCTTATTCAACTGGAAATTATTAATTTAATGGGTGTGGTGTCCACCAGCAAATAACCACATTTTAAGAGTGTGTTTCCTCAAAAGTCACTTCGCACAGTGTTCTACAGCTAAAACCGCAAAGTCATGATGTCCTGTGGCAAAATTTGCCTTTTCATACTTACTAGAAAAAATGCCCGTGCGTTGCAACGGGTGAAATCTATTTTAATCTTATTATTGTTATATGGTTTAGTTAAGATGAAATTTACTGTGGGAATTCGCTTGGATATATATCTCTATTATTATAAAAATTGAAGATATTTTTGCCGGTATTTTTGGTACGTCATCTGTGTATGAGTTGGTTTTTAAGTTCATTTGTTTTTAGAAATACATATCCATATTTGAATCGGTTTTTAAGATCGTTCACTTTTGTTAATACAGAAGGAATCATATAAGAAATATATTTAAAAAAATTCGCATGCTAACTTGAGACGATCAGACTCCTAACTGTAGCTCCTGATTTTCTAAAAAAAATATATATCCAAGCGAACTGTCACAGTGTATTTCATCTTAACTAAACCATATAATAATAATAAGATTAAAATAGACTTCACCCGTTGCAACGCATGGGTACTTTTTCTAGTAGTTTTAGAAAATCATGAGCTATAGTTAGGAGTTCGATCGTCTCAAGTTAGCATGCGGTTTTTTAAACAGATTTCTTATATGATTCCTTCTGTATTACCAAAAGTGAACGATCTTAAAAATCGACTCAAATACGGATATATATTTCTAAATGCAAATGAACTTAAAAAGTGATACAAACACGGATGACGTACCAAAATACCAAAAAAACTTCTTCAATTTTAATTTTTATAATAGTAGAGTTTCGTTGTCGACTTGCGCACAAGCTGAATTTTAAGGGAGAGGAATTGTTAGGGACTTGGGTCGGCTTTACAATGGCCCAGTTTAGCAGCTCACTCATGTCCTGGCCAAAACAAGTCCAAGGGAGAGCAACATGAAAAGCAGCTAGTGCTGCACTTCGAACGTTTTGAACCTGCAACGCAGCGGAGGCGGCAACCTGTTCCTGTCTTGGAACTTGTCTTCCATTGCTTGTACTAGCTATTGGTTTATTGAGATTTGGGGGTATTGGGTTGCTAACAATGTGCCAACACTCCTTGCCGGCGCACAGGTCTGTGCCGTCGATGGCGGAGACACTGCCACTGCTGGATGAAAACATCGGCGGTAAATTCGAGTGCAGCGGCTTCTGAATTTGTACAGCCATTGGCCTTGCTTCTCCTCCAAATCTTCTCTTTTCTTTAATCGATACATCTTCATCACGCACGGATCCTTCTCTGCATCCTAAATTCGATCTGTTAAATTGATTAACCTTTGATTTCACATGATTAAGGATAAATAATATGGGTTGACCTGTAGCTAGATTTGTTACACAAACCAAACATTTAGCTGCTAAATCTTGCCATCAAAAGTATTATAAAAGTTAGTCGATACAGCGGAACGATGATTAACCTTCTTTTTCGCTTTAGTCATTGATCACTCAATACATACCAGATAACGACATAAGAATATATTATATTTGTTAATGAAGTTTAGCCGAAGGCTACATCTCCATAGCTCTGATTATGTATGCTCCTCCCCAACCAACATAACACCTAGCCGCTATGAGTCCATGGCCTCACCGGCATCATTTTTCCTATGTGTCTACCCTACATTTGTAGTTATCATAGTTACATTATGACATCTCTTTATTTAAGAAAGAGTTTATGACAGAGTTCAACTCTAAATACCACTCCTCGTAGGAACTAGTATATTCGACCCCTATTCTAAAGAAACAAATTAATCAAACAGTGAGATGAGTCAAGCCTACCAATTGAGAAAGATTTGGCTTACCCAGCTAAGCTATAGCCCGGGTTAGCAAACAACCGAGCGTACCCGTACTAAACTATTGATTAATAAATTACATGGTAGTAATAAAGATTCAAATAAATTACACACTATATACTATACTATGTTGTCTGTGTGTTAAAATGGAGTTTTAGAAAAGAAAAAGAGTTATCCACTCATCTAAGATTCTGCATGTAACTTTCATCTGGCACATGGGCCTTGAAATTTGGCCAACACACTCTTCTCTTTCACTTAAGGTGTGTTTAGTTCACGCCAAAATTAAAAATTTAGTTAAAATTGAAACGATGTGATGGAAAAGTTAGAAGTTTATGTATGTAGGAAAGTTTTGATGTGATAGAAAAGTTGAAAGTTTGAAGAAAAAGTTTGGAACTAAACAAGGCCTTAATAAAAAAAGGTAAAGGGTTGATGACGTACAATAGTAAATTTACTACTCAAATCACTACTTACTCTCTTTAAAATAAAATTAACTTAAGTGTAGATAAGATATTTATGAAATGCAATTATTTGGAATCAACTAAGCTACCAAACCTTTTATAGCAATTCGGTTGACATATTGCATGGCATAGCTCTAGGCCTGCTAATTATGGTCAGCCCAGCCTAACCGGGTCAAGGTTGAGCCAACTTTTTATACGTATTACTTCTCTCATAAATATTTTTTTTCATATGCAAACGAAGTATTTTATGTTTTGAGAAGAAGTATTTCATATAAAGTTTTTTTTTCTATATATAGATCTAGAGTAGAAAGTTTTTTGTTTCCAGGAAGAAAGTGCTTTCAAATTTATTTTTACTTTAATATAAAGTTTCAAAATGTTTATATAAATTTTTTTCTTTAGAAAATTCTTCTTACATCAAAAGTTTCATGTGAGCATGTTCTTACGACAAGAAAAAGAAGCTATAGTGTGTGTGAGAACAGCACCATGTGTAACTCAAGGTTTGCTTGCTTGTATCTACAGTAATTAGCTGGCCCCTGATCTTAATTTTTATCTGGTTGGATCAGCACTAATAATCTTAGAGCCATATCGATTAGTTGAGATCGTGATAAAAACTGTCCAATTAATCAGTGTCTTTTTATGAATATAAAAAACATATAAAGAAAACCTAACATAGGAATAGGAAAAATAACAATTTGTATATACTCCCTGCATCTTATAAAAAACTAATCTAATAATAGATATGACGTATCATAGGACTACGAATCTGGATATATCTCTGTTTAAATTCATAGTAGTAGGATATGTAAGTTGATTTTTTTTTGACGGAAGGAGTCCATATCATGTTCAACTGTTCAAGTAGCGTAGACTTGTACGATTTGTAGTGTCTTTAGTTGCATGTTTACTCAAGCGTACGTGCAGTAGGACATGTGTACAGTATATAATTTTATCATAATTTCAAAGTCGATCTTGAAATGTACCCATGCAATTCAACACTTCGAAATGAAGTCTTCAAATTCGTGGCTACGTGCCTCTACACGACAAGAGTTAAAAGCTTGAAACGCACACATGCATGCATGCATATCGCGTGGCATTGGCATCTATATATTTTTCTTAAGAGTAAAGTGCACGAGCAGCCCTTAAATTTATAAAGGTATATAATCTAAGTTTCTAAATTCTCAAAAATTTATCATAGCTAGTGTGTTATTTAGGTCATAAATCGCCACAGTCCCTTCAGAATCTACGTGGCGCTAATGTGGCATGCTACACGGATAAGACGTGACATCATTTTGACTGACAAATGGGACTCAGTTAAAAATTTTTCTTTTTCTTTTTTTCTTCTTATCATCTCTTTTTCTTCTCCTTCTCTTTTTTTTTTCCTTTCTTCCCCTTTCTCTGTGACACGAGCAGAAGAAAGGAAAAAAAGAAGAATGAGAAGAAAACAAAAAACAAAAAAAAGAAATGGACATGTCATGTCCGTGTGGCATACTACATCAGCGCCACATAGGATTTTAGAGGGGCTATGTCGATTTGGGACCTGGATGATATAGTTTGACGAGTTCTGAAATCTGTATCTGCATTTTGAGAGTTTGGGGACCTAGATGGCATAACTCTACAAATTTAAGAACCGCCTATGCACTTTACTCTTCTGTTAATTTCGTGGCCCGGCCCAAGTTACTCAATCAAATTTAGCACCAACTTCAAAAAAATAATTCATCATGAAAATCCTAAAATTTGAACTTGGAACTAATCTCAAACCCAAAAAAAAGCAAATTAAACATTGCAGCCCCCACTTTAAGCTCCAAAAATCAAAATTACTATGGCATTGGAGGGTTTTGAATATTCAAACATCATAAATCAAATAGGATCCCTTTGATTTCTAAAAAAGAAATATAAGAAATTTATAGAATTTCAATCCTATTGAAAAGAACTCGTAGGAAGCTCTTTGAAACAAATGATTGAATCTAATCTTTTTCTTATAAATTTATATAGAATAAACAATCCTATGGAGATTTTGAAGAGAAATTATCAAAAGTTCAAACCTCTTGGAAAATTTGTTTTGAGTTTATCTCGCTACGTTTTTCCCGCTATCTATTCAAACGATCATTCTGATATTAATTATTTTATGTGTCTTGCAATCTCCTGTTTCACACTTACATTTCTACCAAATTTTTGTGTTTTCGTGTTTCTCCATTTTTTTTATCATGTGTTTAATTTAAAGGAGCCCAAGCTTCGTGGTATTCTTGCTGCCAGCTTTCATATATGCTTTGAAATCCATGAAACTCAAAGTAGTATATATGTTTCATATTCAATTATTCATGTGAATATTTAGGCCCTCTTGTTTAAGTTTATAAGCCAATTTATAAGCCGAAAAGTCTAAGCCTAAACAAACAAGCGGCTTTTTCGTTTGGCTTTTTTGAAGCCATAAGCCACTCTAACACTATTAAGCCAAAAGGTAGGTTGGAGAAGTTTTTTCAATTTATATGAGGTAGATGTATGACTCCACCACTAAACTTTATATAAACTAAAAAGCTGACTTAAAACTCTTAGCCAATAAGCCAAAGTCTAAAAAAAAAAGGGCCTTGAAGGTATTGGCCTGCCCAAATGCATTACGAAAGTTAAAGGCTTAATTAAAGCTTCTCTATTTGAGAACACACGGAACATATCGTGTGAGTGTAAAACCCCTCCAAAAGATGCAGATAATCTGCAGACAGGATGAGCATTGCTCATACATGTAGTTTACAAGGATCACGTTGTATATATATAAATTACCTTCCAATCTGCCATGCATTGGCTTAGCTTATTGGATACCCTAAATTAATTCCTCCTCCATATATAATCTATATTATCACATGATCGATGCTCTGACTTAAATCATCCTACGACCAATCTCATCCTAAAATCAGGGAGAAAGTCGTAGCATGAATTGCTTCACCTGCACGAATCGCACGAGGCGAGAGAACCCTACTCTTCTCCCTATAAATTCACCAGCTCGGAAGAACACCACACCATGCAAAGCTCACACACTTCAGCTCGAGATCGAGCTAAGCTAGCAGGCAAAGGCATTAGCGATTAATTAGCATGGCGTCGCTGTGGCGGCTGGCGCTGGCGGCGGCGATGTGCGGCGCGCTGATCCTGTCGTCGTCGTCGTCGGCGGCGGCGGCCGGGAAGAAGACCGGGCGGATCACGGTGTACTGGGGGCAGACGGCGGCGGAGGGGCGGCTCCGGGAGGCGTGCGGCAGCGGGCTGTACACGACGGTGATCGTCTCCTTCCTCACCGGCTTCGGCGGCGGCCGGTACAAGCTGGACCTCGCCGGCCACGACCGGGGCGCCGTGGGGCCCGACGTGAAGTACTGCCAGTCCAGGGGGGTGCTCGTCCTCCTCTCCATCGGCGGCGGCATCGGCAGGTACTCCCTCGCCTCCAAGGCCGACGCCAAGGCCGTCGCCGACCACCTCTGGGACTTTTACCTTGGCGGCCGCTCCAAGTCCCGCCCCTTCGGCGACGCCGTGCTCGACGGCATCGACTTCGACATCGAGCTCGGCCGCCCCGCCCACTACGACGACCTCGCCAGGTACCTAAGGCTACGGTTTTAAATATTCTTCTGTAGCTGTTTGAGATTTGAGAAAAGTCTAGCTATTTGCTCTTACGTACTTTTTCCGTTTTATATTATAAGTTGTTTTGATTTTTTTTCAAACTTCTTTACGTTTAACCTAATTTATATAGAATAAATTGATTTAATTAAATGTAACATTAAATATATTTTAAAGATATGTTTGTTTTGTGTTGAAAATACTGCTATATTCTTCTATAACTGGATCAAACTTAAAATAATTTGATTAGAAAAAAAATCAAATCGACTTATAATATGAAATGGATCGAGGAAGTATAAAATTTAACTGCTATAGCATCTCATTTAACCCGATGTTACCTGTTTTGAGACTGTCTACCGCTAGATGTCTTAGCCCGCTATTTAAAAAACTGTAGGTACCTCAAAGCTTACAGCGGGAGGAAGCCAGGGGGTAAGAAGGTGTGGCTGACGGCGGCGCCGCAGTGCCCGTTCCCGGACAGGATGCTGGGCGAGGCGCTGCGCACGGGGGTGTTCGACCGCGTCCACGTCCAGTTCTACAACAACCCGGCCTGCAGCTACCGCGCCAGCAACGCCGCCGCGTTCGCCGCGGCGTGGAGGAAGTGGGCGTCCAGCCTGCCGAGGAGCTCCGTCTACCTCGGGCTCCCGGCGGCGCCGGGCGCGGCGAACAGCGGGTACGTCCCGCCGGCGGCGCTGGCGGGGGAGGCGCTGCCGATCGTGCAGCGGTCGAGGAACTACGGCGGCGTGATGCTGTGGAGCAGGTACTGGGACCGGCGCACCGGCTACAGCAAGAAGATAAAGCATGCCGTGTGATTGTACTACTATGTGTGCTTAATATTGGAATAAGGGTGGCCTTGCAGTAGTTCTTACTGCTGACAAAATGGCCCTGCGATCACACCTTATGTGACTGTATAATTAGTGTGTGTTTGGGGAAGAAGAGCATATGGATGCTAGCTTCCAAGTATATTGTGTATGTGTATGTCCAATAATAATATTGTGTAATAAAATAAAATGGCAAGTCGTCCTTGTCAGGAAGAAGATCAAACGGCCTAGATCATTTCTATGATCTACTGCTAGTAAAGATTGATCAACACAAGTTAATTTATCTTTTAATTAGTTTCTACCTAACTAGCTAGCAAGATGTCCGTGCGTTGCAACGGGACTTGATTGAATTTGGAATTGAAGTTGAAGGTTGTCTCATGAAGGTTCTAGTTTTAGTTGAAGAAAACAAAAAAAAACATGAAAAAACTAATATATAAATTTTTATACATGGATAACAGAAAAATAGGGAAAAAAGATAAAGTTAAGTTGGAAAATGGAGCACAACGCCATAAGTAACGAGTAACACATGAGAAATAGTGAAAAAGAATCCGACAGCGGAAACATAGGACCTGTTTGGTACAAATCCAGCTCTACCTCTCTTAGAACTGGAGCCTAACCAAACAGTTTCATCTCCACATAAAATAAGAGCGGAGTTGGGTGGAGCGCTCTCATAAAATAAACTAGAGAGGTGGAGCTGGGTTTAGACTGCTCCACAATTCCACTCCAGACCCAACCCAGAAAGCTAAATTTAGAAGTTGGAACTCTACCAAACATGCCCATATAGTTCGAGAAAGGGGAACCAAAAGTGTTACCAAAACACTTTGTACAATAGGAATTTTCCAATAAAATCATTAGGTTGGCAACAAATGTCAATAAAAATAATTTCTACAATTGCACAATCCTCTTCTTTAATGTGTCTTTGTGTTTATAACTCGTATTTCTTGACTTATGCCTACCACAAGGGGCTTCTCTGCCATGGCCCTTCGCGGTTCCACCCCTCCATCTTCAATGCCCATGTGGGTTGTGAAGGTGGCCATCTCATGTCCTATTCTAGTATGTTTTCAGATTTATTTGAACAAATTCTATAGATATTTATATATATTGGGCATTCCATGTGTTGTCCATTCTAAGACTTAAGAACTTGTCGATTCTAGAAATCGGCAATAATAAAAGAGGGTAGCGCACGAGATCTAAAAATGTATGATGCAGAAACAAGGATTTAGACAAGTTTAGGTACTCTCGATAAGAGGTAATACTCTACTCCTATTTGGGGATTGTATCCACCTCGCGTGTATTATCGACCTGGCTATTGAATTGTGGTTATGCTCTTGGAGGGCTCCCTGCTCACCTTATATAGGTCAGGGGTAAGGTTACAAAGAGGAGAACCTAACCGAATACGGTATCAGTTTCTTAATCTATTATATGGTAGAATTTAACTAGGACTCTAGGCCCTACCATAGAACAAAAGGCAACAATGTGACTGAGTCCTACTTTATTACATAATACATGGACCTAACTCACCTTCTATCTCTAGTCGGATATGCAAGGCGTGTGGGTATCCGTTATCCATATTCTTCACAGAACTTAAGATTGTATAGAGTTTTTTTTTCCTATTTTTTCGTTTGTGGTTATTGCATTCACAAGGTCCTCAACGAGAGAATTTATTCTTTGCACACAATCTTACACGAATACACTGCACACACCAAATTACAAAATATAAAAAAATCTATAAAAAAGTATACATCTACTTCCAATGGTATTACACCAATAATGTACAAAGTCCCATCTTCAAATTTGAATTCCCTCAAAAAAATTTTACATAGGTGTAATACCATTTTTCTAGAATTAATCAAATAACAAATTAAATTCCCAACAAAATAGAACGCATTATATTTCTGTGATACAGATTGGCTACAATAAATAATTATATTTATGTGCCATGGTTGTCCAGTAAATCTTGACAGGATTTGCATCTTATCTTTATAAATAGAGAATCTAAGTTATAAGTGAGCGTATCCTATGCACACATGCTCTCGTGTGTACACATGGTATACATGAACTAAAACTTATCATTCAAAATTCTAGAAAAAACATACATGTACTTCCAATAGTATTACATCTACATGCAAAATCACATCTTCAAATTCATTCTATATAGAGAGTAAAAAAAAAAGACAAAATTCTGATAGAATTATAACCTTAAAATTGTTAGATTTTTTTTGTTACAGCTAAAATATAATGAATTTGAGGTTACGATTTTATCTCTAGGTGTAATACTATTCTAAGTACATGTATAAATTTTTCTAGATTTTTTTGTGATATTTGTTAGTTGGTGTGTACATGTGTAAATGTGAGAGCTTGTGTGTATAGGATATATTGCCATTTTTTTTGGGGGGGGGGGGGTGGGTGTTGGGGTGGGTGGGGAGCACATTTACAAGCGTGTGAATTGTGGCATAGGTGTATAGCCAACTAGAAAAGTATTTTTGCAAGCGTCTAAACAAGGTTTTTCAGATGGGCAGGGCAACCACTTGTCCCCAGTTATCTCTTCCATATAGGCAACACAACAGCAATGTGAAAAGGGATATCACTTGCCTGCAAGAACAAAAATCACAAAAAAAAACTAAAATTTAAAAAGTCGAGACCCTAGCTCAAATCCGTTCTAGCCACCGTCGTCGTTGTCGAGACCCTACCGCACAAGAGGCCAGAGGCGCAGATCCGTCCCTCCCGGGGCCGGGGCCACCAGACCCACTGCCGTCGTCATCGCTGCCGCAAAGGCCCACCACACCTGAGGCCGGTGGCGATGGATCCGCCCCTCCTCGGGCTAGGGCCTATGGATCCACGAGAGAGAAGGCCGGCACCACTGGATCTGCGAGTGAGAAGGCCGGCACCAACCGGTTCCACGAGGGCAGCCGGTAGCTCCCGAGGCGGCGGAGACGCCCTGCAGAGGCAACACCGCTGCTGGCATCCTCACACACTGATGGACCTGCCACATTGTTGCCGTAGTTCGCCAACCTCCTCGCGCACAATCTACATAATCAATCGAATCGCTTTTTTAATATTGCTTCTACTTTTTACATAGCTCTACTTTAATTTGTCCATCTTTATCGATTTGCACCGTAAATCGTCTGCCTTCACTGCGAAAGTGTGAAATCCTTTCTAGGTTTGTCCCGTAAACCTTCAATTTTCCCATGAGATGGATAGTTATCCATCGTTCTATCTAAATCGGCTCCGCTAGCCGGTTTAATATATCAAAATCTATCTTGGTCTAGCTTTTTGTTAGTTTGGGGTGGTTGGCGACTCCATATCACCGCAAGGTGTTTAGGTGTTGCAATCGTGATTGTCTTCTTGCCAAAAAAAAGTTGCCAACTATATAATCTTGATGATGTGGCCTCACAGTATTTGAGTTTTATAGAATAAATAACTTGTAGTGGGTACCAATTATATAGGAAGAAATGATATCTACAACAGTAATTGGGCCAATGAAAGTGTGCTTTCTTTATTAGTCATATGAAAAAACACTGATTGATCGACCTTCTATCACGGGCCCCCGCAGATAAACCCACGGGTGAAAGCAATCTCCTGGCCTTGGCTTCGCATTTGGCGGGGCCCCGCCCTAATGGTCCCGCGGGTTGAAAATCTAACTCGCCCCGGCCCCATAGGGATAGGTCCCCACCCCCGACAGGGATTTTGCCACTCCTGGTTGGCACACTTCAAAAATCTGAGAAATGATACTGGGGATTTTTTTTTGGGATATACTAGATATTGTTAACATACAACACATGGAGAGATAGGTAGATATATAGAGACAGATAGGGAAGATTTGAGGAGAGAATATGTGCAAAAAGAAACTTTTGGTGTGGGTGTGTTTTGTCTTCTGATCAATTTATAGGTGTATCGAATACAGATTTGTCGCCACGTTAAACACCATTCTTGAGCACTTACCCGACTTTTCTTTTCGTTTTTTTTCTTTTTAGAATAAAGATCGGGGATTGACCCTGCTTTTCATTGGAAGCAACCAATATCCCGTAGGGCAGCTTGCTTGACAATAGCGTACAACAAACAACTCAGTTTGGTTACATCCCCGAGTTCAACTCAAATAAAGCTACAAAAAGTATCTTAAAACTAAACCAACTAGTACTAAAACCTCTTTAGAAAATAGAATCGGAAGCAAATCATCTGATGTAAAGTTAAAGAAATTTGGTCATTAATACGTAGAACAATAGGAAATATGTCTTACATGTCAATGGCTATACGTTAAAGGATCTTGATCGATCCATAGCTAACCAGAAAGGACATGTAGCTTAGTGATTGCAGTGATTATCCGTTAAAGGATCTTGATGGATCCATAGCCAACAAGAAAGGACATGTAGCTTAGTGGTTGCAGTGACTTGAGTAGCACTCCAAAGTCTTGAGTTCTAATCTCCATAGGAGCAAATTTTAAATTGGGTTATTTGCCGGGCTAAGTTTTCAATGCATATATCCGGTTTGATGTAGAGGATCGGTAACAAATACACTTCTCTACTATAAAAATTAAAGATGTTTTTGCCAGTATTTTGGTACGTCATCCGTGTTTGAGTCGGTTTTTAATTTCAATATTTTTGGAAATGCAGATCCGTGTTTGAGTCGGTTTTTAATTTTGTTCGTTTTTAAAAATACAGAAGGAGTCGTATAAGGAATCTCTTTAAAAAAAATTGCATGTTAACTTGAGGCGATCGGACCTCTAATTGTAGCTCATGATTTTGTAAAAAGAATATCCAAGCGAATTCTGTAACATCCTGAAAATTCAAGACAATGAAAATCACGAAAATTTCGAACTTTTTAAAACTTTTGCATCATGCTGGTTGTTATGATTGCTATTGCTTGCCAAACCGTAAATGATCACCAAGAAAGTAAAGAAAAGAACTACATTTAAGCAATAGATATGATTTACGGGAATATATTTAATCCTACAAATAATTATGCACAAGATATTAAAATCAAATAAAAGAAAAGTTATTATTAACCTATTTTATCAAATATTAAAATATTTGAATAATGTAGGTGGGTTCCATAATATGTGTACACATGAAATGATGATCATTCAAATAAACTGAACTCTCTGTATATATAATAGAATTACGGGAGTATTTAATTCGATATGTAGATCGATTTTGCACCAAGTTCCTAATTGCATTTAGGGATTGAAATTTGATATATTAAACCCCTCCATATAAAATAAACTAACATATAGATAAATTGAGCTAATGTGCTATTGTGTTAATAACGGTCTCATTAGAAAATTATAGAATCTTTAATAAACCTTAAATATTGGACAATATTAAATTTTGGGCAAATTCACATTTGAACACTTAATACGGTCACCTAAATGCTTGGGAGTAAATACAAATTTAATTTGCAACTTTTCTCAATTTATAAATCAACCAAAACCCTAAAAGAAGAAAAATAGGAAAACTTTGAAAAATATATAATAATAATAAGAATTAACCCTAATTAAAAATTCAAATAAATTATATAAATAAAATATGAGTAATATTAATCTAGAATAAATCCATTGGTTGGAATGACACAAATATTGGGTAAACTTCATTTATACAAAATCTAGGATTTATAGAATCAAATTTACACAAAAAAATAGGCTAAAATGGGGATTAAATAGGAAAAGACACTATTCATCGGCCGCCAGGTGTTCGACGTGGTCCCCTAACCCAGCCCCTCCTCTTTCCCCCTCTCTCTGTCGCCTGCCACCGCGCCGACGTCGCCATCGCCGCCCCGCGCCCGCGCCCCACGCCGTGCCGCCTGCCCGTCGCGTCGCTGCTGCCGCGCCGAGCGCCGTCGCCGTCACTGCCTCGCGCCGCGCGCCGCCGCTGTCACGCCGTCCTACGCCCGGGCGTCGCGTCCATCGTGTCGCCGTCGTCTCGAGCCCCGCGCTGCCCTGTCGCCATCGCCGCGCGCCGAGCCCCGTGCCGCGCCGCGCCGTCCCGTCGCTGCGTCGCCGTCCCGTCGACGCTCCGCCGTCGTTGTCGCGTCGCCCGTCGCCCTCACCGCGCGCCGAGCCCCGCGCCGCCGCGAGCCCCGCGCCGCCGTCGCATCACCCCCTCCCTTCTCTTCCCTCTTCCCCTTATTCCCTCTCTCCCCTATAAGAGCCACCGTTCTCCCCTCTCCTCACTCCATCTTCCCCCTCATCTCCCTCTTCCCCCTCTCCACGCGCCGCCGCGTCGACGCCTTCGAGCCGCCGCGCCGCCGCCCTCATGCTGTCGTGCCGCCGCATTCGTGACCGCCGCGCCGCCGCCTCAGTGTGCCGCGCCGTGCGCCGTCGTCGCCGCCGCCGTCGTCACCGCCGCCGTCGTCGCCACCGCCGCCGTCGGTGAGCCGCTGCCCCCCCTATTTGTCGCCGTGCCGCCGGGTAGAGAGGGAGCCGAGAAAGAGAGAGGAAGGGAGAAGCCGAGGGAGAGAAAGAAGAGGAAATGAGGAGAGAAACCGGAAAGGAGAGAGAGAGAGAAAGGAGAAGAAAAGAAAAGAGAGAGAAAGAAAAAGAAAAGAAAAGAGAGAGAAAGGAGAGGAGAGATTAGAGTGGGCCCCACGTGTTTAGTGAATAGTAATCCCCTTCTTAATCTTTATTAGTTGAGTCTATTACATGTGGGTCCGGGTGGTTAAAAATCTAATTATAGAAGTTTTATGGTCTCGAGTTTATGACATGTGGGCCCCACTTGTCATTAGCTCTTCCTGTTTCCCTTTAGAAAATAATTCGGTAGGAAAAAGGAATAAACCCGGGGTCCCACTTGTCAATGGATATGTCTTGGATTAAAAATAAATCGTTTATGAACAGTAGCTTTTCGCAATTTCTCAGATTAATTCAAATTTGAATCTTTACACTAGCATAACTTATTCATTTTAACTCGGATTTGAGTGAAACTTGAACCTAAATTCATCTAAATTCATAAGCTTTCCAATGATATATAATTCACTATTCAATAAAATATATTTATAATAATAAATTAATTAATATCAAATGATTAGATAATAGTTAACCTAAATAGTGTGCCAATAAATAAAAAAATGGATATTGTACAGTAGCATAATTATCTTTAATATGTCTTGTCACTGTAGCAACCAAATAAATTAGTTATAATCAATCCTTCAAATTAATGGGTGTAAAGGAAAATATTAGTGCCATTTACTAGCCTATGTCCAAATATAACTAATTCCATGACTTATAAATTATTTACATAAAGTTTAGCCTCATATTTTGTAACTAAAATATAAAAACACATAGATGAGTCTTTAACTTGTTTAGGAGAGTAATCACAAAGCTAGTTGTATTTGGACCACTTAAAAAAATTAGTTGATACAATGTCATGTGAAGTAGAATATATATATATATAGTCGGTTGATATCCATTAGTTAACCAAATAGAGCCATCTTAAAATCAACATGTATTGTATAGCTTACAGTAAAAAGAAACTACTCAAATATATGATCCAATAATAAGATATTGTTGCTTACACATATACTATACATCCCATTATAGTGGTACGGTATAGTATTAATTTGCGTGTTGCATATATGAAATTAAGAGGGAGTGTATGATAAACATGTATATTAGATAAATACTAGTTATAAATCTTGACCTCATATAATTATAATTATAGTTCAACTGTAAATTAGGATTATTCATTGTAAAATTATGTGATGGGATAATCTGTAACCATAATATGATTAACCTAAACAATTCTAACATACAAAGCAAGGGTAATTGTTAACCTTTATAATTTATTTTGACAAGTAAAATATGTACATAATTAAAATAAAGCCTCCATCAATAAAATAATAATACAGATGATTCACAGTAATTATTTGACCGATCCAAATCCATCCGGCAACAAAACCTCTAGTGTATAACCGTTCTATTTAGATAGATGCATGAATAGCCATTTGCTAGACTTAACCACATAGTAGCCAGATACGTATCTCATTCATACTACATTGGCTAGCTCCTAAATAGACCACCATGATAACAGAAAGATTAAGAAACTTTAGCCCTTAGCATGTTGGAACCCATTAGCAAGCGCGAATAATATGAGCAACCTTAGGTTCAACCTCAACAAATATATTTTGTTTGTGCATATTTGATTGTTGCTTGAATATTGGTTTTTCTCGTGTATTATAGACTTTGTGTATCGGTTAGTCGTGAGGCAATGTTAGCAACTTCCAGGAGGTGAAGGTTGATCAAGAATTATATCAAGAATAAGGACTATCCTGAGCAAAGCAAGTCATCACTATTCCTTGAACATGTTGATCCCAATTGTGAAATTGTTTTGTTTACAAATAAAATTGCATCCAATGATGAACATCCCACTTGTGATTATGCCATGCCTTGATTATTGTTTACCCTTAAATCTTTGTAACCATGTTTACGTATGAGTCCCTAGTCAACTATGACAATTGCTTAGAAATGCTATTCTAGAATCATGCATACTCATATTTATCAAATGCTATATGCTTGGGCAATTACCTTTGGGAAGGTAATTGAGATGCGGCATGTGGAGACATGAGCGCCACATTGCCATGATGTTGATGACATGATTTGTGAAAGGAGAAATAAAATTAAACAACTGTTTTCGACTGGGGCGGACGGAGGACTTGGGTGGTATCTGGAAAAGGCTAGTACCATCCCCGGTCAATTAAGGACCGAGCCATGAAGTTAAGCATGAAACGACCCCCGTACAACCGCACTTCTCGTATGGGTATAGACCTAGCGGAATAGATAGCTGAGCGGAGGCAGTATCCATGCATAGTGGTTTCTTGATGTGTGAGGCAGGGGCTCTACGGTGGGGTAGCCATTGGTAGAACCGCGAGGCGGGTGTCTACAGTGGTGTCGCCATCGGTAGGACTGCCATGAGAAAAATTAAACATAATTATAACTTAATGCATGTGTGAGTCTTTCCTTCCCGGGTACGCCAGAACTCCTCTCACTGCTAGAAACCGTGTACGCCTAGAGTGCATGAGGATGTAAAGTTCATGGAGCGGGTACTGCCAATGCGAGGTTATCGAAAAGCTTTGCCGTGACGTGTCTCATGTGTTGGGACGAGGCTCATGTGTTGGGCAGTCACGGAGTGTGGGTAAAGTGTACATCCACTGCAGTGTGAGTAAACCAAATCTATTCGAATAGCCGTGCTCGCGGTTATTGAGCACTGGGACATGTATTACACTTGGCTAGACTCTAAATTCTTAACTTGTGGGGGATGGGATATTGCATGATGAATTTTATGCTGATGGAGCCACTTCCTGAGAGGCGGGAAGGTGGACGTCCTCAGAAAAATCATAACGACTCAATGGCGGGAAGCTATCCTTGGGATCACAATGGATGGTGAACAGAACCGTCATTGTTTAATGTGAACAATGGTATTAAAACTTGATCAGTCTATGCTAGGTCTTAGGCTTGTGAAAAAAATTGTAAAATTAGCTTTATGCAAAAGAACCTGAAGCCATTCCTTGAAATACCCTCTATCATACGCATTGTTGTTGTGGTGGCTTGCTGAGTACGGTTGGTACTCACCTTTGCTATTCATATATCTTTTAGGAGAGTGTTGAAGAGAAGCCCTTGTCGGTACGCTTGCGTATCCAACAAGATGATCGGAGTGCGGTCTTGTTCTAGGTCTCGTTCCCCGGTCGACTGCCTGTGGCATGTTAACCGGGCCCTTATATTATTTTGTCTTCCGCTGTTGTTCTCTGGTAGTTGTTGGCCTACCTGGCCCTAATGTAAGTATTTAACTCTTTTAGCCTGAATTCATTCGTGATATGTTGTGATTCAACTATGTATGTGTGTACCAACTACTGATCCAGGGATTGGTACGGATAAACATAGATGATTTCCGATTTCCAAAATCGGGGGTCCACAAATTCCCACAGTGAATTTCAACTTAGCTAAACCATACAATAATAATAAGATTAAAATAGTCTTCACTCGTTGCAACGCACGGGTATCTTTTTCCAGTATTATAAAAAAATATGAAACTCAGATGATAGCATTGTCATGTGAAAGTCTTATTATATGTACGAAACCTTCATTGTGAAAAGAACTTCCTTTATGAAGAGGCTATTCAGGTTGATGCCATCTAGTTATTGCTAAACTTTGGTAAATACATAAAAAAAATCCTGTCGAAATTTTGGTAATATTTCCAACTTACTAAAGTTTTAGCAATAATTTGGTAATATTTATTTTGGCTATAATCTGAACATCACCGAAAACTTCCTCATAAAAAAATTAAATACTCTCACCTAAATACTACTTTAATTCCATTGTTCGTATGAATATGCGCATGTTAATTTCCTATATTTCTAACTTGATTTGAATTTGGGTGCATATCTTTTTGTTACGCAGCAATTGAATTAGCCCCGATAAATCCGTGCTCAAGTTTGAATAGACGACGACACGCGATGCGCCGCAGAATCTCGAAGCGATGATCACACCTGATTCTTCGCAGCACCACCGCCCCGCAGAAAAGGCTCCTCGCGTCGTCGTCTCGCCGGCGGCCGCCATGGGATCGCGCGGTGACCATGGCGGCGGCGGCGGCGGCCGCGGCGCGGCGAGGGCGACGCAGCTCAAGGTTCTCGTGCCTTCTTCCTTCCGCAAGATGGTAAGCAGAAGCCGCCACGCCACGCCACGCCATGTCGCCATGCCATTGCCACCTTCTTTCTTTATTGCTTCCATGGCGCGCCGCGCGGCGCGCGCCTGCGGCACGCCCCGGCCGCGGCGCCCTACTCTCGTGGGTGGCTCATGTCTCTGTGAATGCAGCGCATCTGCGACGAGCTCGCGGCGCAGCTGGGCGTCGGCGTCGGCGGCGGCGGCGCGCCACGGGCGGCGACGGCGCGCGTGGCGAGCCCGCTCGGCAAGGCCTGGGACGTCGGGGTCGTCCGGGACGGCGACGGCCGAGCGTTCCTGGGGCGCGGGTGGGCGGAGTTCGCCGCCGCGCACGGCCTCGGCGTGGGGTGGTTCGTGGTGCTCCGCCACGGCGGCGGCGTGCTCGCCGTCGAGGCGTTCGACACCACCTGCTGCCTCAGGGTGTTCGGCGCTCCCCCTGCAGGTAATCCAAGGGATTTTGCTTGCAAAAAATTTATTTGTCTTGGATGATGCTTTCTTCATGGTGCCAAAGTTAAAATTTGAATTGCTGTATAAACTTTGTACTTAATTTGAATGGCTACTTCAGAGATGGAGTAGTTAATCAAATTGAACTTTGGTATTCTACTTGCAAGATGTTCTCTCTTTTTTCCGAAAGAAAGTATATAACAAGATGATTAGATTGCATTAATTGTTTAGGGCTTTAGGCCATATTCTTTTTAGCTATTTTACCTATTGGAATATAAAATCAATTGTTCGTCTTTTCTCGTCAATTTAAGTTTTAGATTGGTTCAAATCCTGTAAATTGTAGCCCACTTCTGTTTCGTGCTTGAGGCTTGAGGCTGTCTCGCATGGTGGGGAGTGTTAGAATATGAAGTGAATTGCTCGACTTTTCTCATCAGCTTAAGGTTTTTTTTATTAAATTAGTCGGTGCATGTAACTCAATACACTATATTATTAATGATGTGGATTATGTGCTCCATGCCTTAAAAAAATTTCTCAAAAAAATGTACTATATTTTTAATATATAGCACCATTGACTTTTTAGATAACATTTTACTATTCATCTTATTAAAAAAATTTTATAAATTCATTTGCATTGTTGTGACTTATTTTATCTTCAAATAAACCTCTAACCTGAGCTTATATACTTTTACATATTTAAACTAATTCTTTTAATACGATGAATGGTTAAGCCTTATGAAAAAGTCAACAGTGACATATAAATAATGGAGGTAGTATTTGTTAAGTTTATTTGTTAAGATATTTAATTTGTATCGATTTACATAATCCACTACAGCAATTCGAACAATATATATTCTGAAATTGGGCCTATAATATCTCTTATTAATTGCTCTTTTACCACCATTGGTCTGCCATAATCTTCTAGTTTCAGTTTTAATTTTGAGTTGTAAATAACGTCTTCTTTTAGCTATGACATTCAGAAGCGGGCAGGGCAACAGACACTTCACGTAAGCCGCAGTTCTTGACGGTACTTCTGCCGGGTATAATGGACAAGATGGTACACAAACTCATCGATCCCAGTCACTTTCTTTTGCTTCTATTAGTATTTATTGTGCTACTCTTTCCTGTCACAAAGAACAAATTGTTTTGGACATCGGTACATTTTTCAATATGCAAATATTTACTGCTAATTTCTGATACAAAGCGTTTTAAGAACTTAATACAATGATACTGTTGTGAAAATATTTTTTAGGGACAAATCTATATGCCTAATTTGTAATTATCCAATCAAAAATTGAAAACGATATTGTATTTAAAGGTTTTTTAAGATGACTGGAAACATGTCTAGAAACCAACATGGTGTAGGATCGTAAATGGTCTTTCCCACCCCAAAAGCTAGTCATTGAGGTGAGGGGTTCCCCCATTTATATATTAGGTCTCTTATCCTTACACAATCAATGTGGGACTATTCAAAACATGCATGTTTCATGATAGGAGGCAGTACTACCTAAGTAATATTTTGTTTGTGACATTAAAAAAAGCCTAAAATTATCACTTATTCCTCTAGTTTATAGTAATTGCCAGCCCTGTCAATTTTGTCATCCATCTTTTAGCCTCCTTAACGTTCCTCTTTCTATTTCATCATGGTGCAATTCACAATGGCCCACATGTCAATGATACACTTCACTGGCTAAAACAGAGGGAAATAATCCATATATTTAGTGACAAAAATATTATTTATTCTTTAAAAGAGCGATAATATCAGCTATCTAGCTAATTAGTGGCACGAACAAAATGCCTTTCTGAATATTTTAGAGTTGAGATGTATCATGAACGATGCACATTTCACTGCCTTTCCTACAGAGGATCCCTGATAAGTTTGTACGAGACTACATCACTGGAGAGAACCTGAACAGCAACATGGCTATCATCTTAAGTCCCCTCGGCAAATCTTGGCGCGTCGAGCTCGACAAGGATCAATCGGGCGTGTTTTTAGGGGGTGGATGGCTACAATTCTTGTCATTCCATGGTATCTCTCGGGGCGACGTCGTGATCTTCAGGTATGAGGGAAACCTGGTGTTCAAAATCAGTGTTTTTGGGCCCAATGGACGCCAGAAAGATTTCAAGGCAAAGGGCATCAGCATTTATCAAGGTGAGCAAGCAATTTTGTTTTTCGTATTCGAATCCCCATCAGTTATAGTTTGTGTTTTGAATTATGTCTTGGAAATATGTTGTCATTTGATTCATTTTTTCTGTCTTCGCAACATTTACAGGTACTGGAGAGCAACAGGAAGCACCTTCTTTTTCTAGAAGGAAATGTAATAACAAGAAGAAGAGTAGATTTGGTGAAGATGATGGAAACCAACAGGAAATGCCTTGCAGTAGAAAGGGCAGCGGCAACAAAGGGAGAACAAGTGACAGAGAAACAAAAAGGATGAGAAAAACCAGATCTGTCTACGAGATTGGACCGCGCTCTTGGATAAAGAAGGAGATCAATGAATATGTTCTTGAAAGATGCATTCTCGTAAGCACAACTATTCCTCTCCTGATATTATCATGTTGTTGTTACAAGGAAAAAGTCTTCATCCCTAGATGGAAATTAAATCTAAAAAATAGTTATGAAAAGTTAAAAATATAATTGTATCAATATCAAATATTTTTTAACTTTTCATAACTATTTTTTAGATTTAATTTAATGACAACAAATGATATTCAGAAGAACAAGTGGCCCAAACAGCACCGAGTAAAAAATTCTTACATAACTTGAATCTTTTTGAAGCAAAGTGTAAACAAATAATCCGCGTCAATAATCCAGATGACATGACCAACTCCTTCAATTAGAACTGGCCCCAATCATAAATTCATCTGAAACCATCAGTTATATGAATCATCTCTGCAATGCCTGCATTCATGCAGTCTCTCGCAAGGACCTTCTGCGAGTCGATCGGTCTCGTAGAGGAGAGCAGCATCACGCTGATGATGATCGACACGACATCAACGCAAGGAGATCAAGGAGGAAGCAGCAGCAGCAGCAGATCATGGGAGGTGACCGGGCGTCGGTACAAGGACGCCTGCTACCTGCTGGGAGCCGGCTGGAGGAGGTTCTGCGAGGACAACGGCGTCAGGTCCGGCGACGTCTGCGTCTTCACCGTCCTCGACACCACCCTGTGGCGCGTCGACATCGAGCGTTGCTGATCTCATACCACTGCTATATTTATACTTCTTCCTTTCTGCGATATCTAATAAACTTTTCCGTGGTTTGTCTTTCAGCTTATGAGCAGATACCAGATTTTGAATTTTAGAACTTAATTTTGATTTTTTTATTATGGTTTTATTTTTGCAGTATTGGCTTTTTAAATGACTAGGAACATTGGTAAATTCTTTTTTCTTTTTGCTAATAAGATGTCTGTTCTATTATTGCCATCTAACCTTAACTGTGTGCTATTTTCAAATGATCGGATCGTGGGGAATGAAAGTTGTTTGGTTATATTTATAAAAATAATTTGTAATCTTTAGTCAAAATATAATCATGTGAGGTTATTTTATAAAGATTTTAATTGTTACATACGCCGTTGTAATCGGATCGTATATCATACGAGTAATTCGAGAGAACATTTTATTTGAAGCTTAGGCGACATAATATATTTTTTACTTGCTTGATGAACTAGAATAATACACTACTTAAGTTAGATTTTTTTTGGAACAACACGTATGCGGATAGCATCAAACAGGTCGCTTGTTAAGAACAGATGACCGACAGCTACGAGAGACGAGCCGGCTCGGTGACGAGGCGATGAATGATGAGGTGGTGCGGCGAAGACCCCAACGATACAAGAGATGAGGATGCTCGGTGACGACCGGCGCTCCGGCGCGGTAAGATGCGTGGTGCTACAGCACGGAGGCGAGAGGGCGCGACGAACGGCGCGTACGCGAGGGTGCTTGTGGGCTGTGGCGCCTTAGTGAGAGATTGGAAATGACTAAGGTTTAGTTTAACAGGACCAACTAGACCTATATTGTCAAAATGGACTATTTTTACAAAGGCAATTCACATTCCAGGGTCTTGCGGGGTCACCCACGGGTTGATTGGCTTGTCTCTAATCCTAGCATGTATAATTCAATTATTAGTTCTCTCGTGAAGGGACCATGTATTTGGGTTTATCTTTTTACATGTCACTTTTGGTATGCATGACCGGAACTTTTTTCTCAAAAAAAAATGTGAAACACATTTTAAACCCACCATAGCTCTTTTTGTCGATCGCCACCCTGACTCATATAACACCTAGTACCACTCCTCAAATTTGGATTGGATTTCGCTTCTCTTTGGCCCAATATCGGGGATTCGAAAGGGATTTACAAATATTTTTCTTTGTTTTTTATGACACCCTGCAATCAATGTTTGCC
The DNA here is from genome assembly GCF_034140825.1 of Oryza sativa Japonica Group. NCBI lineage: Eukaryota > Viridiplantae > Streptophyta > Magnoliopsida > Poales > Poaceae > Oryza > Oryza sativa. Next base: position 16,851,480 of record NC_089038.1, on the reverse strand, counting down.
AATTGACAAGGTTGGACCAGGGGTTGCGAGTTTCCAGTAATGACCTATGCTTTCATGAGTATCTAGCATGGTAGCCCGCGCAGATTGCGCGGCTAGCATCATTATATTTTCTCTCATATAATAGTATATATGTTTTCTCATTATATTATTCAAATATATTAAAATGACAGCATAATTTTAAATTTTGCAATAACTTTACAAAACTACTAATGGGTAATATTCATATTGTATTTTATATACGTGTTAGTTATTAATTATTTTTAATATCAAATTTTAGTTATTTGTAAATTATATATATTCCTATATGGACTCTAGACTTGTCTTTTAATATTTCTTTTTTTTAATTTCGAATTTTCTATAAATTGTATTTCTATATAGACTCTATGCTCTTCTTCAAATATTATTTATTTTTATTTCTGATTTTTTATTATTTCTAATTGTATTTCCATGTGGACTCTAAACTCATCTTTCAATATTCTTTAATTTTTAATTTCGAATTTTGTATTCCTATATTATAACTTTAAACTCTTATTCCCATGTTTTTCTTAATTTTGAATTTTATTTACTTGTAAATTGTATCTTTATACGAACTCTAAACTCTACTTTTAATTGTATTATGTTTATTCTGAATTTTAGTTATTTTTAAATTCCTATATGGACTCTATACTCTACTTCTAATATTCCTTATTTTTCAATTCCGAATTTCTTTTTTTTTCTTAATTGTATTTCTATATAGACTCTATACTCTACTTCTAATATTTCTTATTTTTAATTCCGAATATCTATTATTTCCTGATTGTATTTCTATATGGACTCTATACTCCACATCTAATATTCCTTATTTTTAATTCCAAATTTCAGTTATTTCCTAATTGTATTTCTATATGGACTCTAGTCACCTCTTCTAATATTCCTTATTTTTTAATTTCGAATTTCAACTATTTCTAAATTGTATTTCTATATGGACTCTAGTCTCCTCTTCTAATATTCCTTACTTTTTAATTTCGAATTTCAGCTATTTCTAAATTGTATTTCTATATAAACTCATCTTTCAATCTTTAATTTTTAATTTCAAATTTCAGTTACTTCTAAATTGTATTCCTATATTGACTTTAAACTCTTCTTCCCATGTTTTTTCTTAATTTCGAATTTTGGTTATTTGTAAATTATATTTTTATACGGTCTCTAAACTCTACTTTTAATTTTATTATGTTTATTCCGAATTTTAGTTAGTTTTAAATTCCTATATGGATTCTATACTCTACTTCTAATATTCCTTATTTTTTAATTCTGAATTTCTATTTTTTTCTTAATTGTATTTCTATATGGACTATCTATACTCTACTTCTAATATTCCTTATGTTTAATTCCGAATTTCTATTATTTTCTAATTGTATTTCTATATGGACTCTATACTCTATTTCTAATATTTCTTATTTTTAATTCCAAATTTCAGTTATTTCCTAATTGTATTTCTATATGGACTCTAGTCACCTCTTCTACTATTTCTTATTTTTTAATTCCGAATTTCAACTATTTTTAAATTATATTTCTATATGTACTCTAATCTCCTCTTCTAATATCCCGTACTTATTATTTCCGAATTTTAGCTATTTCTAAATTGCGTTTCTATATGGACTCTGTTTTTTCTTTTCTCCGATTAATGTGAGAATTTTTAGGCCATGAGAGCGAACGTGGAGACTCCTTTTTCTATTCCTTTAATAATATAATAGATAGATTCAAGACTACTAATTTTTCTCCATAAGTACCAATTGTTCTGTAGCTGCCTAGATTTTCTTTACAATCGTTTTCTTAAAATTATTTTATACTAGATTCTCTTTGAAACTTAATTATTGTGGACATAAATCCGTAGCTAATTGCAAATAACTTTAGCGCCCAAGTTAAATGTCTTGGTGCCAAAACCCGTCCGACATGGTAGCGAGGCCACGTTGAATATTCACTCGTAAGTTTCTATGATATCAACCCGCTACCACCTATGTATGCTCTCTCTCCTTGTTCCCTCGCCCCTCTCTTCAATTCCTATTGCTTTGGTGTAAATTTCGTGGAAAAATTAAGAAAGCAAAAATATTTTGATTCATTTCCCCTGATTTGTATTTTAAATTTAAGATTAGGACCTCATATGGGACAAGTATGTGGTCCTCTCCGTGCTTATTCACTCCCGCTTTAAATCATGTTCTTCTCATATTGGATTTTATGAGGAATTGATAAAACAGGGTAACATGTTTTATCTTCCCTTAATTTGTTTCTATTTTTAGTGTTAAGACCTAAAATCTGGAGGACGTGGGAGGTCACCCCAAGAGGATTATTTGCCAACCCTCGACACCGAAGATATTGACGCTCATCCATGTTATCAGCCATAATGGACACCTATCGTGTAGCCTCAGCGTCAATATAATTGGTAATTTTTGTTTAGAGTGCACTCATCCCTATGAACACATGCACGCAAACCCTACCCCTATGAGCATCTTTAAAGACTGGCCCGGCAAATCCTGGAGAGATTGACAGATTGACGAAGTCACCACAGGCGCCTCGCTGTCGACGGGTACGTCGCCTACCACCGAAAGTATAATGCCATTAAATCGAAGACTGGCCCAGCAAATCCTGGATAGATTGATAGATTGACGAAGTCACCACAGGCGCCTCGCTGTCGACGGGTACGTCGCCTACCACCGAAAGTACAACGCCATTAAATCCTGAAAAATTCGCTCCCATGGGGAGTCGAACCCAGGACCTCAGGTGCTACTGAGGCTCTTGTAACCACTAGGCTACAGGTCTTTTCGCCTGAGACATTTAACCTGGATAACAAAGCTAGGAATTTTGTGCCGAGTTTTGGGTCTATTTTCGCGAAAGGTTTTTCTTAATTGTATTTGTAAAGTTTATGGAAGGGTTAGAACTTAGAATTTCCATGTGGAACTCGGCGCTTTGAATATATCGCCGATCTTTCGTACTATATATACTATTTTGTACATTTAGGAAATGCTAGAAACATACTACCTCTGTCGAGGAGTGATCCTCTCTAGCGAGAGATCGTGAGATCCCCCATTTGTGAGTTCGGCCGGGGAAAAGGGTTCGCCTCTCGAGATCGTGTATCCGCCCTGAGGGTTTCTAGATCGCGTATGGGCGACAAGATTATACAGGTTCGGGCTGCTATGGAGCGTAATACCCTACTCCTGTGTGTGGGATTTATGGTTGAGTGTTACAAAGGTTCCTGAACTCTGGAGAGCGCTCTTGGTCTTCTCCTTCTAGAGCTCAGGCCTACTCAGTGTCGTCCCTTTTCTCGGTGGGTAAGGTCCTCCTTTTATAGTTCAAGGGGATACCACATGCGCCGCTTCTACCTACTCTTTCACGGGAGGGGGACCCACTTTACCTCGACCGGACCATGATCCGTGCCTTCGCCCGGAAGCTAAGCAGCAGTCCGTCCTTGAGTGGGACCCAGCGCCGCTCCCCGCCTAACACGGGGGACAGCCCTGTTATTCCCTCTTAAATGAGTGAAGACTTGTGGCGGTCCTCCTCACTTGGAGGGAACTCCGGATAATGCTCCGATGGGACGGGACATACCTGCCTCCACTTCGTCGGAGACAGAGGCGAACGTGGGGGCACGGCCGTCCGTCCAATCGGACGTGACCGGCGATAGGGCGGTCACAGTCTGGTCACACCCGATTGACGTGGGTCAGTCGAGCGGCACCGCATGTCTGCCCTTACCGTATTAAACGCGGTGAGGGACAGTTGGGGCGCCGTACGCATTAATGGCGGTTCAGCCTGGGTCTCCTCCCCGCTCGCTCCCCCCGCCACATGGCAGTTGGGCGAGGGCCTCGAGGCGAGGTAGCGCGAGGGCCCGAGGGGCGTGACGTGGCACCCTGAGGCCCCCCGGCTGCTTCTGTGACTCACGAGGCACGGGGTGAGGGCCAGGCTATAGAGCCACGTGGCTGGATGGGAAAGTAACTTCCCCTCACTTTGCATACCCCGGACCCATATCTCCGACAACCTCTATCCCAAAATAAGTGCAGTTTATATTATTCACGTTCGTTTTATTTGAAAAATTTTTGTGATTACTATTTTTATTTTTATTGTTATTAGATGATAAAATATAAATAGTGTAGTACTTTATGTGCGACTTTTTTTAAAAAAATTTCATAAATTTTTTAAATAAGACAGACGGTCAAACATTGCACATGGATATTTTTACGGCTATACTTATTTAGGACGAGGTAGTATATGATCAACATGATTACGGCCACCGGCCATGCCCATGCTCATTGATTAGTAGGAGACTCTTCGTAGGAGCACGCACGTACTACTGCTGGCCGGTATAGACTACAGTATTAATTAATATAGTTAATAACTCTAAGATTCGCACGGGGTGTTTAGGCCCATGCCTTGTCCGATTAATTTGACCAAAATGTCACATCACCCTATGTACAAATGTCACAAAATCTAGCCTCTACTGTAATTGTGTTTAGCTAGCTTTACACTGATCGTGACATCCATCACGACGCAAAGAAAAAAGAATTAATAAAGCAGCTGTACATTTGCATCCGCAGATGATGTGTCTGCCGCTAGGGTGACCTGATGACAGCGCCGCGTGCTCTCTGCTAATTGCTAAACTAATCTCTGTAATTAGGTCATGGCCGGCTAGGTTTAGGTTTGTCAGGTGCAACAACAATTTTGTCTGTAAAAGCTTAATTTGGGTCGACTGTCATTAACTGGAGACAGTAATCATTAATTACCCTGTATAGGGGTTTCTATTAATTCTATTGTCATTGTGTTGCTTATTGGTGACCACATACACGTGTGGCCTATTTGCACCACAGCTCTCAATCAATCTGATTCTCCTGAAACCAACATGGCAACATGAACATCTGTTTGGTATTGAGTGGGTTATGATAATCTTGTTTGATACAGTTGTTTTTCAGAGATTTTTTTTTATCTTTTTTGGCTTTTCTTTTAATCTTCGGTGTAGATTATTCTTGAATTACTTAAACGGAGAAATTTTAAGAGATATGGCAGTCCCATAACATAAATTATCTAAGCTTAATTTGATTTCTAAATAAAACGCATTTTTTACCCCTTTCTATGATTACTAAAAAGTAAGGATATCAGAATAACCAAAAACCGAAATTAAGACTAGGAAAGCACGATATGGGGGGTAACGCGTGCGTAAACTCTACCACTATGGTCTTAAACCATATTGCCCACAATTACATAAGCAATGCTAACAAAATTTAATTGAGATTAAAGATTTACGACTGGTGTTCGTCATTTAGCGTGGATCAGTCGGACATGCATGATCCTCAGTAGCATTTACAGCAGCAGTGCCTAACATGTGAACCTGATCCCATAAGTCAGTGGCTGCTACTGCAAGTGTAGTACTGCAGGCAATTCCCACTAGGATCAGTCAGTGCTCATCATAAGTGTAATCGGTAAGTGTAACGGGAAACATAATGAAACTAAGCCCCACTATGCTTATCTGAATGCTTATCCGTACTGCTTATTAGGAAGAAAACTGAAAACAAATATCATAAAATAAACTACAATGAAAACCACAAAATCAACTTTAAAAGTCTGTTTAGATTGGTGCCAAAATAAATTTTACCAAAATTTGGTAATGCCAAAATTTTAGCAAATTAACAACATTGCCAAAATTTTGATAAGATTTGCTTAATAACGTTGCCAAAATTCTATATATATTGCCAATATTTAGTAACAAACTAAACGTAACAATATAATTATTAATTTTACTAAATAATTGTATGGTTAAAAATATCATCAATCTCAATAAGCCCTAAATTAAAATTTTAAATTTTACTAGCTTATAACAAGTGAATCGACAAGGCGTAAGCCTAATTCTCTCACTGAGCTACACTCGCCCGCTTTTAGAATTTTGCCGAGGTTGCCGTGCCCACACCCACTTGCTGACCTTCCAAGCACAGTGCCCGGATAGCGATGATGGGCCAGCCTGACCTGCTTAAAAAGCCTCCTTTCACCACCATCGCCCCAAGACGACAGCCGGCGGCAGACAAGCCGACAGCACTCCGGTCCCCCCCTCCCCTTCACACTGACATTCACCTCTCTCTCTCTCTTTCTCACAAATGACAAACTGCACACAGCATCAATGGACACTCCAAATACAGTGTCCAACTGTGCAAGAACACAAGTACTACTGTACTAGTATCTCTGTCCCATGTTAAGGTTTTACTTTTTCTATTTCTCTCCAAATAAATTTATTTTTAAGTAATAATTATATTGAAATTAGTGAAAGTAGAAAATAATTATATTGAAAGTAGACAAAATGACAAATAGTCGCATTAGGATTTGATAAAGTAGGGGCATTTTATTCTTTTTGGTGTTTGTATTGGTATGTGTGAGATGAATGAAAAATTGACTTATTTTAGGATGGGGAAGTATTATTGAACATATCAGAAAAAAATATATATCACATTCGTTCCAAAATATAAGTTTTAGATTCAATAGGATACTATTAAAGTTGGTAAAATTAAATGGAAAAAAAATTATGATTAGTTGAGAAAGGAGGTAGGTAAAATATTTGAGGTGAAAGATCATGATTGATTAATAAAAGAATATTGGTAGAAAAACTGAAGGTTAGAAGTTGTTATATTTTGAGAAGAACTGAAGGTTAGGAGTATAAGAAAATGGATTGTTAGGAGTATAAGAAAATGGATTGATGGATGAATGAATTGAAATGCGAATACTGTTTGTCATAACCTGCTGAATGCTGATGCAGGTGTTCTGCATCAGATGCAGCTACAGAAAAAAAAATCAGAAGAACATGAGGATCAGGAGCTCAGCATACCGATTCAATGAGATATTAATGATCATATTGCCATAGCTATCAGAGCATGTTTGTAGCCCAATACAAAGGATTTGAGCTAAGTTTCTTCAAGAAATCAAACTCAGTAGAGAGAACAGGACGGTTTCATTTCACTCTACTAGAATACTGTTTCAACACACATCCTATGGTGTGATGAACAAGACCAAAGACCAGAGCCAGGCTGCTAAAACTGTCTGAGGAGCCATTGCTAGCACTGTTCCTTGCCGGCATCGGCATCGGCACCGGCACCAGCATTGCGGTTGTTGTCATCACCGGAAGCACCGTTGTCGGTGGTGGTGGTGGTGGTGGAGTAGTGGGTGTGCTTCTTGGAGGATCCCCTGCACTGCCCGATGGGGTATTTGCGCGCATTGAGCTCCATCTTACGCAGCGCTGCCTTGCCAAGGTCGACATCGCACATGTCAGAGAGGCGGATGAGGTAGAGGAGCACATCGGCGAGCTCCTCGCCTAGGTGCTCCACCTCCCTCTCCCCCCACCCAGGGAGCCCCTTGGGCACCTCCCCCTTCCACTGGAAGACCTCCGAGAGCTCCCCCACCTCACCCACCTGCATCACATTGCCAAGATCACTAACAGTCAAAATTACAGTTTTACATTATCACGGTTGCACATTGCAACAACAGTCAATTGCAGTATCACAGAACATGGTGCACAGAAGGCAGATGCAGTAAGCATGGATGAGCTGCAGGTTGCCATTTATGCTAGGTGCAGGGACCAGCTTGGTCAGGGTGACTGCATTTGCCTTTTGTTGTGGCCATCATTATCTGATCTCAGCCTAGCATTGCAAAAACACATGGTGGTAAAAAAAAAGAAACAAGGATGTTGGGTTCCAGTTACTGTTGCTGTATGTGGGCTGCTTTCTCCAGCACATCACTATAGTAGTATAGGGCTGGTTTCCTTTGTGACCTAAATTGACCTTACCAATTTTTGTCAATGTCAAATTTTGATAAGTTTTGGCATGGCTAATCTTGATAAGGTAAAGTTGTGTTTGGATTGAAGCCAAAACAGCATAATTTCACTATTGAAATGGACTATTTCTTTAGGCATGCCAAAATTTGGCTTCTAACAAAATAGACACTAAACACTATTGAAATTGACAAATATTGGCAAGGCCAATTTAGGCGACGTACCAAACCAGCCCATAGTATTCTACATCAGTTATAGTGATGGATCAGGCTATCTAGAGATTCTTAATAACTGGAGAATGAATTTCTCATGAATATGACAAGAATAGAAACAAAAAAGGACATATTCATGGATGGATAACAAATGAAATAAGGTGAGGACAATTGCAAAAGCATATTGTAAAGTGGTACATCTCTTTTATTTTTGTTTCTTTGGGGCTGAATTTTTGTCTCTGTTACAAACTGTGAAGTACTCACTCACCATGGGACCATGTCAGAACCAGTAGTACTACTTGGTGATCATCATTTATATATGTCTTTGAAATGCATGGCCACACAATAAAATTCCTAATTAGCAAGTTCCTTCCACTCTTTAAGCATTGACTAATTGTACAATTAAGGTCATACTGAAATTCCAAATCCACTCTAGAGTCAAAGCATACACCAGACTCTTATCACATAAAAACAACAGATGAGATTGGTATCTTTTATTTATTATTATTTTTCTCATGATCCAGAGAAGGACAATTTTGGTAGGTAATACTACTGGTTCACAGAAAGGATGATTATCGAATCAAAAAGATTATCCATGGCAACTTATTATATTTCCCATTTATTTCACACCATTTCAGGCTTTCATCAACAAAAATAAACAACAAAAACCTCATCACTTTCTGCTGTCGAAAAGGGTGGAAATATTTTGAAGATCCCAATCCCATCGTGCCTGCAGAATCAGTAGCAGTGCAAAAACAAGAACAGGCGAAAACAGGGTGAAAAACTGACAAAATAGTACAAATCTCTACTGCACACAATGATTTTTTTTCTTGTTCTTTTTTATTCCCTATCTCCTCTGATGGAGACAAGAAGGGAATGAAGTCCAGGCCCCATTCTGACCCCTCAAAACTCATGCAGCAACCAAAAAAAGAATAAGAATAAAAAGAGAGACAAAGAACCAAATGAACCAAGAACCCACCAAGAAAGAAGAGGAAGATGGATACCAAGCAAAAGATCATGAACATTAATACTACCAATAAAAGAGATAGTAGATAATCACTACATCAAAAATAAATAAATAAATAAATAAATAAAAAGAAAATCCTCTCCCAAACAGGAAGATGAAAGAAACCAAGAAGAGAAGAAGGTGAACTAGAACTAGAACTAGAACCCATCCAAGATTGGTTGAAGGGGGGGAGAACGAACCAGAGCGAGGAGAAGGTTCCTGGGGCTGTGGAACTGCTCCCAATCCCTCTCCCTGGCGAACTCCGACATCTTCCTCCTCAGCGTCTCCAGCGTCACCTCTCCTCCGCCGCCGCCGCCGCCGCTGCCCTTGGCCGTCTCCCCCAACCCCACCACAGCACCATTCATCTCTCTCTCTTCTAGACTCTTCGGGGATGAAAGGGAAGGGAGAGAGGTTAGGAGCAGTCTAGGTGGTGGTGGTGGTAGACTGGTAGTAGCGGAGGAGAGGAGAGGAGAGGAGAGGATTTATAGGGAGAGGGAGGTGAATGGGAAGAGGAAGAGGCAGGAAGGAGAGGAGAGAAAAGAGTGTGTGCGTGGGTTTGGATTGTTGTTGTTGGTGTGGCTCGTGTTCAATGCTCTCTTGAGTGAGTCTCTTCTCTTCGCTTGGGACTTTGGGAGTTGGGAGGAAGAAGGGGGGAGGCGAGGAGGCAGCTAATTGGGCCGCGCGGGCCCACGATAGGCCCATTTGTCTGCTGCACACGACCTGCGTCGCAGATTGGTTTTCGCGTGATTTTTCCTAAGGAAAAAGTACACCGATCGTCCCTCAACTTGTCATCGAGTTATAAAATCGTCCCCCAACCATAAACCAGGTACTAAGCGTCCCACAGCTGACAAAACCGTTCGCTTGAGATCCTTCGGTGGTTTTGATCCCGGTTTTGTCTGACGCGGCGGCTAAGTCAGCGTGGGACCCACGTGGGCCCCATATGTCATACTATCCACGTCATCTCCTATTTCCTCCCTTTTCTTCTCTTTTCTCTTCTTCAGCGGGTAGGCTCGGGGCCAAGACGGGCGGCGGCGCAAAGCTGGGCAGGGGGCAGGCGCCGCCGGAGTTGGGTGGCGAAAGGGCGCCAACAACAGCTGCCGCCACCGCGCTCGCCTGCCACACTGATGGCGACAGCAGGAGCGGCGAGTACGCCGCCGCGGCCAGCTTCTTGGCCCCGTCCCTCGGTGGCGGGGTAGCCTTCACGATGAGCCAAGTCAACGTCGTCGCCTTGATCTGGTGGCTGTGGTGGTGGTGAAGCGCCACCATGGAGACGAGCGTGAGCACGCGGGAGACGATCCACTCCTTCATCGACGGCATCTCGTACTCCGGCGGCGCCGTGGCCGCCTTCAAGGAGAGTGGCGTGACGGGGAGAGCAGCGCCTCCGTCACCCCCATCGTCAATGGGGAGGTGCGGGCGTGCGCGGGTGTCGACGGGCGGCGTGGGCGTCGACGGGGCGAGGCGGGAGAGGAGGAGGATGGCGCCGCGACGGCCGGCGGTGGGGAAGCACGGCAGCAGCCTAGCGGAGCTCCACGGCGCGGGCGTCGCGGGCTTCGACGGAGCGAGGTGGGAGAGGAGGAGGACGGCGTCGTGACGGCGGCCGGTGGTGGGCACGGAGGCCAAGCTCCCAGCCCTCAACTGAGCTCGGTGGTGGCAGGCGAGCACGGTGTCAGTGGCTGCTGTTGGTGCGCCGTCCCAGCCCAACTCCGGCGGCGCCCGCCCCCTACTCAGCTTCACGCCGCCGCCCATCTCGGCATGGAGGATGAGATCGACAGGAGCCCATACCATGACGCCCTCGGGGAGCGCTATTTGGGGGCGCTTCATGCCGTGGACGCGTCCCCCGCTGGTTCCCGGACTGGAGCACCGGCGCCGGCGCGTGATGAGAAGAGGGCGCAGTTGGCGGCGTCGGCTTCCTCCACCGCGCGTCGCCGAGGGGAGGGGAGAAGAAGAGGTCCGGCGGCCTGCGTAGCTGTAGAACGACGACGACGAGGAACGGGCCGTTTCTGGCCTCCCCGCCTCCTCCCTCTTCGCGTGCACTTGCTGCGGGAGTTACGTTGTGGGGAAAGGCAGCGCTGTAGCTACAGGTCGACCCCATCCTTGTCATCACCGCACAAAGTCGCCACCGCCATCGTGTTGCTCATCACCGGCCACCAGACCTCTTCTCCTCCTACTGATCGGCCCGCCAAAGCGAGGAAGAGAGAGAGAGGAAGAAGGGATAGAAGAGGGGAGGACCCTCCAAAACTAGGCACCGCCTCCCTCCTTTGCGCCCCCGGCCAAATCAGTCGCCACAGCGCCGCCCGTCGGCGACTGCCCCGGCAACCTCCTCGGCATTCCGTACCCACCGGCCGCCCTGAGAAAAGTGAGAGAGAAAGAGAGAAAGGGAGAGGAGGGGAAATAAGAGAGAGGTGATGAGTTGGCATCCTGACATGTGGGGCCCACATGGTCCCATGCTGACTCAGCCACCACGTCGGATAAAACCGGGGTGAAAAACACCGAAGGACCTAAAGTGAACGGTTTTGTAAAATTGAGGGATGTGATATATCTGGTTTTATGGTTGAGAGACGATTTTGTAACTTGATGACAAGTTGAGGGACCTTCGGTGTACTTTTTCCTTTTCCTAATCACGCGCGATAATCTTTTCGTGATTTTCTTCGTGCGGATTTTTCATGATTTTTTTAATTACGTGTAAATTTTAAGTTAAAAGTTTTAGATTTAAGGTTTCTCTCGACGATAGCGGATATCGTCAAAAGGATGAAAGTTTGATTATTGGGGATCGAGAAATGGCTTTTCTCGTTACCTTCTGCACAGATTATACAACTAGATAATTTGTATACTCATTATGTAAATGGATAGCACTAGCTCCAATCACAACCTTAGCTGATGATCCCTTTTCCATATTAGCATAAATCTTTTCCCGAATATTCTGATTTTTTCTCCACGCCGATAAAGAGCTAAAAGATCGACGACCTGCACGCCAAGCCACCTACAGGCGAAGAGCCGAAGGATATGGATCATACAAAAATCGATCGTCCACTTGTCGTGTGACCCGTTGGTCCTCCAATATCATGGCCCGGGGGTTGAGGTAACTCCCCGTGCTATGGGTGACCTTATTGCAGGGTTTAGAGAGCACTTGTGTATGTGATGCAAGTGAACGTGTACGAAAAACATGTCTTAAAGTTTCATTGTTCGTTCCGTGGTTGACCCTATCTATGTTTCTCCGATAGCCCTTGAACACGTTCATTCTTCAGCCTTGATGCCTTCGTCAGAAATGATGTACCACAACCAGACTCGAAGTCATAAACTCGCACTTCTGGAAATTGACATAGAGTTTATGCTCTTTCCTATTACATTATTATTATTCTTATTTCTCCTACTGAGACAGAATTTTGAACTTGCTATCCTCTTGCCTAATACGAAAAGATTGACCTATGTAGAAAGACTGATTTATTTGGATCGATATGACTAGAAAAAAAATTCCGAAAAGAGGACTTGTTCCATATGCAAATGCAAGAAACCAGGTCCACATGAGAAACCGATACAAATATAACCTAGATGTCCAATCAAACTAAGAGCTAGATGTCTTTTGACTTTCGTTTGGGCCATGGCGGCTAGTGCTCCTAGTGCGATTACGCACGAAGTGAGCATCCCGGTGCCAAATAGCGTGCACGCCTAATCCTGGGATCAAGAGAAGCTCTTGTTTCATATTTTGGTTGTATTTGTTCGAGTCATTTGACACCCGCAATGAAGCAGGGACCCAACAGTGGATGGGAATGTCAGAGTCGACACAGAGACGGTGAGGGGGGCAAGTGTTCTTCAGACTCATTCCAATTGAGTGCAGTTAAAATTTTTCAATTTTGAGTTTAAAGTTTTTTAAATTCAAGTGAATGTTTTGAATTTTTGAGATGAAAGTTTTCAAATATTAGTTGGAAGTTTCAAATCATCAGTATAAAGTTTTCAAATTCGATTTGAAAGTTTTGAAATCTTGACTTAAAATTTTTTAAAAATTTCAAACCCGAGTTAAAATTTTTCAACTATATGTTATAAATTTTTTAAATTTAAGTGAATGTTTTGAATTTTTAGATGAAAATTTTCAAATATTAGTTGAAAGTTTCAAATCTCCAGTTTAAAGTTTTCAAATTCGATTCGAAAGTTTTCAAATCTTGACTTAAAATTTTTGAAAAATTTCAAACATGAGTTAAAAGTTTTCAGCTATATTTTAAAAGTTTTAATAAAATTTTTAAATCTGAGTTCAAAGTTTTCAATGAGAGAAGGGTAATAAAATTAGATAATGTATGTGCTACTTATGTTACTGTAACATATGCTGATAGGAGAGAAGATGAAAGCATAAGTTATAATATACATGAAACGAGTTGAGTCATCAATATATGATTCATTAAGTAGTATATGCATTCCTCAATGATTAATTTGCACTGACCAATGCTAAAAATGGAGGGGTATTAATTATTCTAAACTCAAAAAATAGATTAATATTATTTTCTAAAGCAACTTTGCTAAAAATTTTTTTGCAACATACACACTATTTAAAGTAGTTTGAGAAATGTGTGTGTGAAAAGTGAGGATGTTCTTTTCTCAATGTAGTTCAAACGAAAGCACGATAATGATAGGCTTGCTGGATTTGTTTTAACTAGTGCATATGGAATGCAAATGGTGATGGAAATTGTTGCCCGATGAAGTGTCTGCTTCTGTTTGAGTGGTACCATTTTTAACTGTTTTTATCCTAGACATATATAAATGTGATTTGTTCCCTCTAATTTCCTTGAATATCGTATAGCAATCAGCATAAATTGGTTAAATTGGTAAATCTGAAAAATTCATGAGCGACCGAGATTCGCTTCTGTAGAAATAAATGTCGTTTCTACAAAAAAAAAGTTTTCCCGTTTAGCATTACTGGTATGAAAGAAACTGCAACTCTCTTCGAGCCTGTGATTGGGAGAACACATTCTCTTGGAGGATGTCCTCACGGATATGTGACTGTGAGTGCTGTGTGTGTATGTACATGTCTACCGTGTAAGAGCAACTCCAACAATCTCTCTAAATCCCACTCTCCAAATATTTATTTGGTTAACTCTTCATCTAATTTGGCTAGTCAAACAGTCTTTTACTCCAACATTTTACTCCAACAGCTTCCCATTCATCCTCTCTATTCTGAGTATATGACAATAGGGCCCACATGTCAGTCTCTACAACTTTCTTCTTCCTCCCGTTCTATCCAAATCCCCTTCCCTCTCCCCTTTGTTACCGCCGCCCCATCCCTATTCACCCACCGCCGATGCTCGGGCTCCGTCTGCCGGTGCCCTTCTGCTGAGCTCTTACCGGCCGCCTCGTCTCCCTCAACCTCTCCGTCGAGCAACGCCGCCACCGCCACTCCCTCCCATCTCCAACCCACCCGGCGGATCGATGAGGCGGTAGCAGGTCTCTGGCGTGCGCGATAACGGCGCAATAGCGCGAGTCGATGGCCGGCGGGGCGGCGGCCGCGGGCCTTCCCGCTCCCTTGTGCGGCGAGACAGGTGGCGGCCGTGGGTTTCCGGCACGACGAAGACAGGCGGCGGTCGCGGGGGTCCTGAGGCGGCGAAGGCAGGCGGCGGCCGCAGGGTTCTGACACGGTGAAGTTAGGTGGCGGCGGCGGGGCTCCCGGCGCAGCGAGTCAAGCGGAAGCGAGGCTTCCGGCGCGGCAAGGCAAGCAGTGGCCCGGGCCTTCCAGCGCCTTGCCAGCCTTCCTCGTTCCTCCCTCGCCATCGAGCCGCCTCGTCGCCCTCGTCATGCCGCCAATGGCTGACGCCGAAGAAGGCCGATGACAGCAACGGCAACCTCGGGGACGACGGCAGTGGATGGCGACGGTGCAGACGACGGCGACAGCAGCTGGCGACCTCGACGATGATGGTGGCGCTTCGGCGTGGGTTCAAGATGCACGGCGCCTGCGTCGGTGGCAGCGTCGAGGTCGTGGCCGCCTGCGCCATCATAGAGAAGAGCCGAAGGAGATGGGGGGAGGGGGAATCTGTGTGGAGCCCATGGTTGGCCAGTGATTTTTGGCTGGCCAAATTTGGCTAGTGGAGGGGGGTTTTGGCCAGCCGCGGATGGCTTAGCCATCCGGTTGGAGAGGCTATTGGAGTATGTTTTTTTACTATAATGGCAAAATTTTGGCTTGGAGAGTGGGATGAAGAGACTGTTGGAGATACTCTAATGAGAAACAAAATCAGCTGTTTTGATTTGCCAGTCCTACAATGTGTCATGCTCATATTATTGGGGATTGACTAGGTGGGTGATTTGAGGATAAATTAGTGAATCGAGGATTACATGGGGGTGTTTAGATTCAGGGGTGTAAAGTTTTGGCGTGTCACATCGGGTATTATATAGGGTGTCGCATGAGGTGTTCGGGCACTAATAAAAAAACTAATTACAGTATTTGTAACTAAACCGCGAGATGAATTTGTTAAGCCTAATTAATCCGTCATTAGCACATGTTTATTGTAGCACCACATTGTCAATTTATGGTGCAATTAGGCTTAAAAGATTCATCTTGCAAAGTAGTTACAATTTGTGCAATTAGTTATTTTTAGCATATATTTAATATTTATGCATGTGTTCAAACGTTCGATGTGACATGGCGTAAAATTTTGTGTGGTATCTAAACATGCCCATGTACAGGAAGGAGCTAACCTCATGCACGTGAGAAGGAAATGGAAGAAGGACGACTACGCAGTAGGCAATGATCCATTGTTCCATCGGTTAAGGGAATGCACGGATTGGTAACAAGTTCACAAGCATGTGCAATTGGCAACCATGGCTAATTAATCCACCTGCTAATATCATGGGTAATCCACATGCTAATTCTATCTTACTATAAAATTATAACACACTAAATGCTAAAGCTTAACATATAAAGATGTCACATCATCATCCACTAACAATTATTACATTTAAATATCATGCAAGCATGCTATATTATCTATAATTTTATAATTTACTAAATTTATAGTTTTTAGAATGCAAGCATGTTAAATCATCATCCCACATAATTCACGTTATATTTCAATAGATCTCTGCATCATTTTTTTATAATATCCTCACTTAGTTTATGTCATTTCCCTCTTTTCTCATTAAACCATATCATAGAAATTGTTTTTAGTCCTTATATGATTATTAATCTATGGTCCAAATTATCTCCCTCCTTTTCTTCTCTTATTAAGTCATATCACCTCAATTGTTTTTAGCTATTAGATGATTAATCTATGGTCCAAACTATCTCCCTTCTTTTCTTCTCTTATAAAACCACATCACCTTACTTTTACATTTGAATCATCATTTTATATATACACGTTACTTTTACTTATAGTTATTTTACTAAACTCCCGCAACAACACGCGGGGGTTTCATCTAGTGTTGAATAAGCGTTGATGCCAACAAGTTGCAAAAGAAAAGATGTTAGAGAAGCCGAAACACAAACCAAAAATTGCCGAAAGAGCTACGTACTGCTCATCATCCATCGATTTTTTTTATTTTAGATATTTTTATTAAATAATTTTAATAATAGACCACCCATCTACTTATTTTCAAAATAGACCATTTGACCACGCGGTTGGCACTGACTTGGCTAACACTACACGTCCATGCCACCGGTCATTGCGTGGCACCGAGTGCCCCGTGACACGGACGTCGGGTAGACTCAGTCAAGAGGGAGCCGACGTAGCATGGCACGGCAGTGGCTTGCCACGCAAGGCTCGGTACAACCACGCCATGCTGCCTGCAGTGGTGGGAGGAAATATCCCCTATCCACCGCCGCCGCCTCTTTCTTCCTCCTTTCTCTCTTCTTTCCTTTGTTCTACCCTCTCTCTGTGCGAGAACTCAAAGCAACCTGTGCCCCCCTTCTCAAATCCATTCAAATCACGGGTGTTTTGGTCCGATTTGAAGCCCTTCTGACTGGGAGTCCATCACGAAAGGTATATGTCTTTTTGAGGTTTTTTCTCTAAATTTTTCATCTATTTTTAATGTCTAGGGTTGAATATAATATTGTTGGAATATGTGGTAATGAGGTGCATGGGGATGGATCAGGGTAGATCGGGGTATATTATTAAGTAGTTTTCGTTTCTGTTAGTGACATTTACATAGAAAATACCTTCTTTTGTTTGAATGATATGGTTAAAACAGGGCTTAGACATGGGAGAGCACGAACATGATATTTTTAGCCTTTTAGGTTATTGTGAACATGAAGAGACGATAAGGTCGTGCATGCAGTGCATATTTTCGTGTCCAAGTTGTTGTCTTGCGCCGTTGCATTGTTCTATAATGAGTATTTGCTTTGCATGTGAATATTATGCATGTAGATGGATCGTGTGGTGATTCTGGTGGAACCGTTAGTGCAAATGGAAAGTTTGATGAGATGTGTCAGATTTATGGATACCACATACCTGATAGTAGTCGACTAAATCTCGACAGGACCCACCATCTACCATGTCCTATACGGAAACAACCTGCGGATATAGGAGGAGTTCCGGATAAGGAAATACAACTAGAGTTCTAAATGGAAACGACAAGGACTACTTAGATTGTATCCATATTGGTTTCCCTAGTTCTACTTGGACAAGAGTACACCTATAGGTATAAATACAAGGCCCCCCTAGGAGGAGAGGGGAGACAGACAATCCACACACCCACCATAGAAGATACGGAACAATAGATCAAGACACAAGATCAACATAGAAGCCAACATACGCCAAGACAAGACGCCGGATATCGACTTCAAGGATAAGCACGGCTAGTCCCCTACGATGTCTCTGGATACTGTCAGGAGAGACGAAAGCGCTATCTCTGATCTCGCCGGGCATGAACTCGAGGATGAAGACTACCCTGTTGTCAACTACGAGTCAGACCTTCAGACCGCCATGTCGACAACAGTTAGATAGGCTACCCCAAATATTGTACTGGTGTGATTATGGTGAATAAGAGCAATACCGGCTTCGGCCAACAGGATGTAGGGTTATTACCTGACAATTCAGGGGCCCGAACCTGTATAAAAATCCCCGTCTCCGTCTCTTTTACCTCAGTCTCGCGTATACCCTAGTACCAACGATCCCCATACCATGCAAATACCGGAATCGCGACATCAAACGTCGACAGTGGCGCGCCAGTTAGGGGATCTTTTGGTGCTTCAAGGTTTCGACGAGATGGGTTTAAGAGATGGATTCTCCGATAACGAGCTACTCAACGACTTCAGCTGAGAGGGAGATCCAACCTAACCATATCGGAACCATCATCGTCATCGACAACTTGGTCTATCGAGATCATCCAAGCCTCAAGCTTCGCGGTGTACCAAAAGATGTCAGATCGTATGATGTCGAACGAGTACGCAACAAGGTAATTGGTAGATTGGTTTTTTAAATTAATCTACTAATTTCGTAGATACATCCGGCATGTATCTACAAAGGTATGCAATATTTTATCTACAATTTATTATACCTATTCAGATCATACAGCATTGTCAGATCTATAATTTATTATATTTACCTAGAGCATGTTTTCTATACAATATCTATTATGCGAGTGTTTCCGGTGTTAGGCCGACAACGGTTTAACGCTGGGGGCTCGCTCTATTTTCCTTGTGTATAAATCATACTTGTTTACGGTTTACATAATGCCTGATATTTACATCTGCTCGTTATATCCTGATAATGCTAGAAGATCCATGCAGTTTTTTTTGAGTACATACTCGATATTATCTGCTATATGTTTTGCCTTCTAGAAAACATTTTTCAGGAACAATTGAGCACTCGAGTAGGTTGTGGTCAAGTACACCGCATTATCGAGAACGATCTCAACAAATGCAGAGTCGTCGTGCCCAACCTACCAACGAAGACCAACGACCTATCTCATAGCACCGGCCATGGCTGGACTACTCGAGAAAAGGTTGTTAACGGATAATTCCTCGCGAACACCGTCGGCTTGATCACTCGACATGATTGCGAACGGACATCCAGATATGCTACAAGTTGGGTGTGTGAGTCATGTTGGCCACATGAGACACACGTGTAATAAAACAACTCTAGCACCTCCATTGGTGTTCGAGAGATAACTCTACACGTTCGCTGGTCCTCGAACCAGTACGTAGCAATCTCTCGCACCGCAACCTCCATTGGTGTTCGAAAGATGATTCTACACGTTCGCTGGTCCTCGAACCAGTACATAGCGATCTCTCTCACCGCAACTTCCATTGGTGTTCGAGAGATAATTCTACTCGTTTGCTGGTCCTTGAACCAGTACGTAGCAATCTCCTGCACCGCAAACTTCCCTTGGTGTTCGAGAGATGATTCTACTCGCTCGCTGGTTCTCGAACCAGTACGTAGCAATCTCCCGCACCGCAAACTTCCATAGGTGCTCGAGAGATGATTCTACTCGCTCGCTGGTTCTCGAGCCAGTACGTAGCAATCTCTCGCACCGCAACCTCCATTGGTGTTCGAGAGATAACTCTACACGTTCGCTGGTCCTCGAACCAGTACGTAGCAATCTCTCGCACCGCAACCTCCATTGGTGTTCGAGAGATAATTCTACTCGTTCGCTGGTCCTCGAACCAGTACGTAGCAATCTCTCGCACCGCAACCTCCATTGGTGTTCGAGAGATGATTCTACACGTTCGCTGGTCCTCGAACCAGTACGTAGCAATCTCTCGCACCGCAACCTCAGATGGTTGAGGTACGACTACAGCAGCAACGCAACGGTCCTCGCACCACGACTTCAAATGATCGAGAGACACCTACTCACTGGTTCTCAACCAGTCAATCGTAGCGATCTCTCGTACATTTACTTCTAGTGGTTGAGTTATAACTACTACCTGGTTCTTGACCAGAGGTGTAGCGATTCTCCCATTACCTCTACTTCAACAAAGTTGATATCAGGTACACAATATCGCCAAGTGTTTTACCCAGAGATCCGTTACCACAAAAGACACCTAGCGTTGAAACCTATCCTAATGTCCCTTTACGCCGTCTTGACAAGGCCTCCGAGGAACCTAAGGGAACTTCGGCTGGGGACGCCCAGAGCGGATAAGGCCTTGTCGGATCCTGTAGAGACAAAAGACCATGTAAGATCTAGTCGTGTAAGAGTTCTCGCCGTGCGTATTAACCAAGCCGTGTAATCGGAAATTGGGTTTTCCAACTTCACGACTGGGGGCTAGGATCAATGCTTGTTCAACCGAGGCAGGTCAAAGGTCCAAGAGCCTTATCCTCCGAGAACGATTCTCTGACGACAAGGCTGGGGGCTAGGGAGAGTGTATAACTCAACAAACTGACTGATCGAAGTCGGTAAAAGAGTAGACGCTCATATAAAAAACATTGGTCTGTAAGTTTAATTCATTTTCAGTTTTCCATACATATTATAACATGTCACCCTTTGAGCATTCTCTCGGGGGCTATTTCTATCTAATATTCTTTTCTGAGTATTGATTTTAGGAAAATTCTATTCGACATTATCGAAGACTCCATGTCTCTATGGTTCTACACCAAGATCGACTAAGGCGAGTACGACAAATGTTGACAAGGCTTCGTCGCAGACTCTACGCCTACTCGATTACTCAAGAACGGTTGGTGGATGTCGACAAGGAATACGGAATGAAGAGATGGTGTACCCGCCGAGATAAATTTCTTGACTTCAATCCAAATTTTCGATTACAGCAAGACGGGAGACTTAGTCGTATGCTATGTACTTTCTCGGTTGACATCAAAGATTGACTAAGACAAACCCTTTAGGTGCCCGCACGAGGCTGATAAAGGAAGTTTAACGTTATCTCTGAACTCATCGAAAACGGTCACGTGAGCTCGATAACAGTTCCTCCAAGGTCTGCGGTTGAGAATATGAACTCGTTCATTTGCATCGAAATTGGGGGCTACTGCTAGGGTTATGGATACCACATACCTAATAGTAGTTGACTAAATCTCGGCAGGACCCACCACCTACCATGTCCTATACGGAAACAACCTGCGGATATAGGAGGAGTTCCGGATAAGGAAAGACAACCAGAGTTCTACATGGAAACAACAAGGACTACTTGGATTGTATCCATATTGGTTTCCCTAGTTCTGCTTGGACAAGGGGACACCTATGAGTATAAATACAAGGCCCCCTAGGAGGAGAGGGGAGATAGACAATCCACACACCCACCATAGAAGACACGGGACAATAGATCAAGACACAAGATCAACATAGAAGCTAACATACGCCAAGACAAGACGCCGGATATCGACTTCAAGGATAAGCACGGTTAGTCCCCTACGGTGTCTCCGGATACTGTCAGGAGAGACGAAAGCGCTATCTCTGATCTTGCCGGGCATGAACTCGAGGAGGAAGACTACCCTGTTGTCGACTACGAGTCAGACCTTCAGACCGCCATGTCGACAACAGTTAGATAGGCTACCCCAAATATTGTACTGGTGTGATTATGGTGAATAAGAGCAATACCGGCTTCGGCCAACAGGATGTAGGGTTATTACCTGACAATTCAGGGGCCCGAACCTGTATAAAAATCCCCGTCTCCGTCTCTTTTACCTCAGTCTCGCGTATACACTAGTACCAACGATCCCCATACCATACAAACACCGGAATCGCGACATCAAATGTCGACAAGATGAAAGTAGATGGGTTAGTGTTTGCGGCCATTCCTACATTGGTAGAATTATGTGATCGGGTCCATTCTAAAATGCAACATATCGTACCTACAGACGTAGCATGGAAGGGCGATACGATGCAGGGGTTAGATCATGGGAACATTTTGTGATGATGCCCATATCATGTGAATTGGAGTGGTTGACGTATGTTGCATGTGTTTCGAGTTCACAAGTCCGTTATGTGGTGGTTACAACATGTGGTACAAATCGATGTACATTAGATCCGGTGTCCTTAGATTGTGGTCATTCTTTGGAAACAAATCATGAACCAATAGTAGAACCCAAGGAGACTTTGACATAGGAGCCCCCATTAGTGGAGATAGATGGACATGGTAACGAGGGTGTAGGTCTCTTGGTAGAGTCTGGTAGTTCTCAATCGTTAATGGCACTACCAATGATAGGAACGATAATGGGCAGGCAAATGTCTCTACGGTGCAGCTGAATGTTACTGTTGCAGTTGTGAATGATAAATTCGACCTAGGGTCTTTCAAGTAGGATGGGTGACAAAGAGAACTCGATGACTGCTCATTGTTTCTTCCTCGAAAGATGAAGGCCCAACTTCATTTCATACTGAAAAAAGAGTTGCAAAATCTTAAGAGGTCATTGGACTTCTTACACTTGATTGTTTGTCACGTACTAATTGGCTACAATTGTTTTTGTGATGATAGTACCGAACTCCGATGTTTTGTTTATAGGTACAAAACAGAAACTGAGTTTGTGCACAAATTATTTCAAACAACTGATCTGTATCGGAGAGCAAACACCAAAATTGTACATGTATCCCATGTTCCATCCTAATAGAATTGGCACTAAAATCGAACTCATCGAACCAAAAATTCATGTATGAAATCTTGATGGTTTGGCGTATGCCTCCTTTGCTTCTAAGTATAGTTGCCTGAACATCGAACTCAATGACGCCTCTCGCACGACATCCCGTGTTAGGTGGTGGTCAGTGGCCGTCAGTGACACGGCATATGCTAGCAGGATGCCCTGCCGCGTCCACCAAGGATTGCCCTGAAAGATGAACATCGTGTCGCCATTGTTGTTGTCCTCAGGCCACGGTAGCAACATCGTTGTCGTCGGTGCCAGCTGGGTGGGGGAGCTGTTGTTAACAGTGAAATTTGGTAAGCCCGGAGTAGTCATCGGCTTCGAAGTCCTGAGATTAGCCGATGAGAGTTGTCAAGTCGTCAGTTGTCAGATTCTTGCTATATTCGGTTAAGGAAATTGATCTACTAAAGGAAGCTTATCCAGAAGAGACCGAGTTCAAAGAGAATGCGGCATGGAAAGTTATCTATTAATTAGGAATAGTTTGTTAGTTTCTTTTTATCTTTAGGAAAGTGTGTTTAGTGTCCTATAAGGACTTTATCTTTTCCTTTTACCTTTAGGAAATTGTTTCTTTCTTGTCCGATAAGGACTTGTATCAACCCATGGGTATAAATATGTACACCCAGGGTCTATGTAATCTATCGCTACGATCAATACAATTCGACGCATCGCCACCTTTTACCTTTTCTACTTTATTTTATCGTCTGGCGGGACTTGGCACCTGACGCGGGGCTGCATCAGTGTTCGATCTCCGGCTAAGGGGTAAGTCCAATGTTCCGCCGGCCCAGGCAATTGTATCGTCTACGTCGACGTCGTTCAAGGCTGCATCAGGACATTCGACCTCTTGGATTGCTCTGGTTTGGATGATATATTTGCCTACCTATTTATCATATGTCTCTATTAATCTAGTCTTAGCATATCAATTTAGCTTTATCGGCTGCTTCTCGTTTTAGTGTTTCTGCCGGTATCAGCTAAATCGTGTTGCTAGATTAGATTAGCTTAGACATCTACCACCCTGAAAACTCAGTCAACAGCTTGATTGTCTAGATATTATGTTTCTTTTCATACTTAGTGCTGCATCAGTTAAGTTTGATCTACTAAATCGTGCTTAGAACCATAATCTAGCCTGCTTCTTGATTGCCAATAAGGGTTTCATTAGGGTTTCAGCCGGTGAGTTATCTGGACGTTGCATCGGCTCATAAGGATTGCATATACATATAAGTTGGATTTAGCCGGTGACAACAAAGGTTTCACTGTTTAATCTAATCTTGTGGATTTCATGACATCGGACCTCCAGCCGATGTGTGCTTTAACCTTCGGATCAATGCTTATTTATCATATCATTATTTGCCGATTGGATTATACTGGATTATATTGTTATTTCATTACATCGTCATCAGCCGATTGCCTTTATATCATTATCTACATTGGACATATAGCCGATTGCTTAAACCCTATCGCTATCGGCTGGTATCGACATTGGCTATTATCGGCTATCGGCTGGAACTACTCCATCGGCTTGTCAGCCGATCGGCTTTTTTGATCTACTATTTGCACATCTTGTCAGTTGCAGGATCAAACTAACTGGTACGCCCGCACCTCACCAAGATTTGGACGTGCACAGGAGCTAAGTAGATCTCCCAGGCCGGTGTGTTCGATTTTTTCGTCAACACAAATTGGCATGCCTAGTGGGACCACAAATTTTATATCCACATGTCTGAAGAAGAAGTCAATGCCAAGATCATGGTTGCGGTGGAGAATTTAATGGAGGAACAACAATATTGGCTCGGGGGGCAAGCGCATTAGTTTCAGCATGGTGGAGCACATCAGTATCGGCTCATGAAAGCCGATTGCAAGAAGCAAAGGAAGATCGGTTTTGGAGTTATCAAGACAAGAAATTTTGAAGCATGAATTCTCATACTCCAAAACTGGGGGGCATGTGTTAACAGTAAAATTTGGTAAGTCCGGAGTAGTCATCGGATTAGAGTCAGCATCGGCTTCAAAGTCCTGAGATTAGCCGATGAGAGTTGACAAGTCGTCAGTTGTCGGATTCTTGCTATATTCGGTTAAGGTAATTGATCTACTAAAGGAAGCTTATCCAGAAGAGACCGAGTTCAAAGAGAATGTGGCATGGAAAGTTATCTATTAATTAGGAATTGTTTGTTAGTTTTCTTTTATCTTTAGGAAAGTGTGTTTAGCGTCCTATAAGGACTTTATCTTTTCCTTTTATCTTTAGGAAATTATTTCTTTCTTATCCGACAAGGACTTGTATCAACCCATGGGTATAAATATGTACACCCAGGGTCTATGTAATCTATCACTACGATCAATACAATTCGACGCATCGCCACCTTTTACCTTTTCTACTTTATTTTATCGTCTGGCGGGACTTGGCACCTGACGCGGGGCTGCATCAGTGTTCGATCTCCGGCTAAGGGGTAAGTCCAATGTTCCGCCGGCCCAGGCAATTGTATCGTCTACGTCGACGTCGTTCAAGGCTGCATCAGGACATTCGACCTCTTGGATTGCTCTGGTTTGGATGATATATTTGCCTACCTATTTATCATATGTCTCTATTAATCTAGTCTTAGCATATCAATTTAGCTTTATCGGCTGCTTCTCGTTTTAGTGTTTCTGCCGGTATCAGCTAAATCGTGTTGCTAGATTAGATTAGCTTAGACATCTACCACCCTGAAAACTCAGTCAACGGCTTGATTGTCTAGATATTATGTTTCTTTTCATACTTAGTGCTGCATCAGTTAAGTTTGATCTACTAAATCGTGCTTAGAACCATAATCTAGCCTGCTTCTTGATTGCCAATAAGGGTTTCATTAGGGTTTCAGCCGGTGAGTTATCTGGACGTTGCATCGGCTCATAAGGATTGCATATACATATAAGTTGGATTTAGCCGGTGACAACAAAGGTTTCACTGTTTAATCTAATCTTGTGGATTTCATGACATCGGACCTCCAGCCGATGTGTGCTTTAACCTTCGGATCAATGCTTATTTATCATATCATTATTTGCCGATTGGATTATACTGGATTATATTGTTATTTCATTACATCGTCATCAGCCGATTGCCTTTATATCATTATCTACATTGGACATATAGCCGATTGCTTAAACCCTATCGCTATCGGCTGGTATCGGCATCAGCTATTATCGGCTATCGGCTAGAACTACTCCATCGGCTTGTCAACCGATCGGCTTTTTTGATCTATTATTTGCATATCTTGTCAGTTGTAGGATCAAACTGACTGGCACGCCCGCACCTCACCAAGATTTGGACCTGCACAGGAGCTAAGAAGATCTCCCAGGCTAGTGTGTTCGATTTTTTTGTCAACAGCTGCACACAAACATCACATACTTATGTGCCACCAGTGAGGTGCAGTACTGACTTCTTAGACTTGATCGTTGTCACGTACTAATTGGCTATGATTGTTTTTGTCATTACAGTACCGAACTCTGATATTTTGTCTGTAGAGGTACAAGACAGAGGCTGAGTTTGGGCACAACTTATTTCAAATAACTAATCTGTATCGGCAAGCAAACATCAAAATTGTACATGTATTCCATGTTCCATCCTAATAGAATTGTCACTTGAATCAAACTCATTGAACCAAACATTTATCTGTGCAATCTTGATGGTTTGACATATGCCTCCTTTGCTTCTAAGTATAGTTCCCTTTAGATGGAACTCCATGACGCCCCCCACACGACATCCCATGTTAGGTGGTCATCGGTGCCTGTCGGTTACACGGCGTATGTCAGCAGCATGCCCTGTCGCGTCCATCGAGGCTTGCCCCGAAAGATGAACGTCGCGTCGTCGTTGTTGTTGTCCTTACGCCACAGTAGCAACAGCGTCGTCATCGATGCCGGCTGGGTGGGGGTGCTGCACACAAACATCACGTACATATGTGCCACCGGCGAGGTGCAGTACTGACTTCTTAGACTTGATCGTTGTCACGTACTAATTGGCTACGATTGTTTTTGTGATTACAGTACCGAACTCCGATGTTGTGGCTATACTATAGGTACAAGACAGCGGATGAGTTTGAGCACAAATTATTTCAAATGACTAGTACGTATCGGAAAGCAAACATCAAATTGTACCTGTATTCCATGTTCCATCCTAATAGAATTGGCACTTGAATCGAACTCGTCGAACCAAAGATTCATGTATGCAATCTTGATGGTTTGGCGTATGCCTCATTTGCTTCTAAGTATAGTTGCCTGAACATAGAACTACATGACGCCTCCCGCACGACATCCCGTGTTAGTTGGTCGTTGATGGCCATCGGTGACATGGCGTATGTCAGTAGCATGCCATGCCACATCCACTGACGCTTGCCCTAAAAGAACGTGAACGTCGGGCTGTTGCCGTTGTTGTCCTCAGGCCACGGTTGCAACATCGTCATCGTCGGTGCTGACTGGGTGGTGGTGCTTCACACAACATCACACTGTGTTAGGTGCAGTACTGACTTCGTATACTTGATCGTTGTCACGTACTGATTGGCTACGATTGTATTTGTGATGACAGTACCGAACTCCAATGTTTTGTCTATAGGTACAAGACAAAGGCTGAGTTTGGGCACAAGTTATATCAAATAACTGATCTGTATCGGGAAACAAACACCAAAATTGTACCTTAATTCCATGTTCCATCCTAATAGAATTGGCACTTGAATCGAACTCATCAAACCAAATATTCATGTATACAATCTTGATGGTTCCACGTATTCCTTCTTTGCTTTTAAATATAATAGCCTAAATGTAGAACTCCATGACGCCTCCCGCATGGCATCCCACGCTAGGTGGTCGTCAGTGGCCGTCGGTGACACGGTGTATGTCAGCAGCATGCCCTGTCGTGACCACCGAGGCTTATCCCGAAAGAATGTAAACGTCGCGCTGCTACCGTTGTTGTCCTCGGGCCACGATTGCAGCACCATCGTCGTCGGTGCCACCTGGGTGGTGGTGCTTGCTACAAACAAACATCACGTACGTACCAAAGTGCGAAAAACCGGACCGAGAGTGACCCGAGTAACCCTTTGTTTCACTGGTCCGACGGTCTAACCAGTGGACCGGCGGTTGAACCGCAGTTCGATAGCAATATATACAATGTATATTACTCTAAAACACAAGTGAACAAAGGAGGGATGGTTAGAACCAAGCAGTCTCAGTGCCAAAACCCACGTTCGAGTCCCCAAGCCACAACCCTTTTCAGCGATTTTTGTCAAAAGAACAGGCACCTAGGCCTGAATGCAATGGATTGGGCCTTACCATGGCCCAATTATCTCATTTGCCCGGTCCAACCGAGGCGGTTTAACCTCCAGTTGAGTCTGAACCCGGCCAGTTCAGCCGGTTTAATCCGGGTTGAATGCATGTCGGGTGTTGGAGTGCAACCGAACCGTGGAGACCTTTGCTTCCGGTTTTTCCCGGCCGAACCATCGGCCCGGTACGAACAATATTGACTTTTAAGACTTGATCATTGTCACGTACTAACTTGCTAAGATTGTTTTTGCGATGACAGTTGTCGGTGACATGGGGCCGGGGGTATCGTGACTAGAGGCTTGGGTAGCCGCGGTCACCCACGTGGCCTGACCCCCTCGGGGGGGTCGGGCCCGAGGGTGACATGGCCATCCCTCCCTCTGTCTCCCCGAGGGGTCGGGCCGCTCCCGTTTCGGCCCCGAGGGCTGAGGCGCCCCGACCCCCTATGGTTTTGGCGCCACGTGTGTGGGTTAGGTGAGCACAGCGGGCTCACCTAACCGCATTTATAGCAGGTTGGACGAGCGCGCCACGCCGCATTTAATGCGGCGCAGCGCACGTTTATCCGGTCCGTGACCGGTCGTGGTGTGTGACCGGTCACAGACCGGTCAGATCGCGGGTTAGGTGGCAACAGGCGGCCTGTCGCACGCCTCACCCCGTCCCGTCGGAATGATGAGAGCTTCCTGGCTCTCGTCCCTAGCCGGAGCCGGCGTGCTAACTCCTGGAGTTGGTATGTCAGTCCCGGTCAGATCCATTCCAGGCTTCAGCGCAAGTATGGCAAGGAAGTCGCTGGCCATTAAATGAAGGTTGAAATGGGCGTCCACCGGAAAAGCGGGCGAGCGGGGCAGGAGACGTGCGCTCTGCTTGTCAGAGGTCACTTCCGGCTGTAGACTAGCCCTCATTGTAAAAAGCATGTTTCCCTTCTTAGGCAGCTAGAGGCCCATGTGGTGACCCCTGACCAGATAAAAAGGAGGACCAGGCCTAGGAAGAGGGGAGAAAAAAAAAAGGAGGAGGAAGGGGGTTGGGACTCTGGCGAATGGGTTCTAGAGCCTGAACTCTCTCTCGCTCTCCGGCTCTCTGTATTCCTTCACGCACAGATCCACCAGAACACAGGAGTAGGGTGTTACGCTTCTCAGCGGCCCGAACCTGTCTACGTCGCCCGTGTCTTGTGCATTTCCTCTCTCGCTGACGTTCCTCAGATCGAGGGCGAAGAACCTCACTTAGCGCCCCCGGCCGAACCGGCAAAGGGGGGCCTGCGCGGTCTCCCGGTGAGGAGCCCCACGCTCCGTCATCTGGCGCGCCAGGTAGGGGGCGCGCGTGTCTTTCTAAGCCCTCGTCCTCTTTCGTGTGCGCCAAGCTTCTCCCGCTCAGCTCAATGGCCGAACGGGCAGTGGCTCACAGCCTCTCTCCGAACGCTAGCGGTGACGACGGGGAGCAGAACCCGCGCCGTCGGGCTCGCACCCCACCGCCCCCCTCTCGCCGAAATCTTGGGCGGGGGGAGGCGCTCGGGGAGGTCGAAGGATCCGCGACTTCGCCGCCCGCGGGCGACGGGGGAGGACGGCGAGACGGGGTGCGTCGCCGCCTCGTCTACGGCGATGGCGTCACGCCCCAGGGCGCGCTCCAAGCTGCGGGCGCGCTCCTGCGTCACCCGCCCGTCGTCCCCGATCCAGAGACTCTAGCCCGACGTTGGCTGGATGACGTGGCCGACTTGGTCATGACGGCGCAGCAGCGCCTAGGCGCCGGCGGGCGGTCCTCCGCCACCAAGGCCTCTGGCGCTGCCGCCGCCGGCTCCATGTCGTCGAGGCGGAGGGCGTGGCGAGCGGCGGCCGTTACCCGCCGTTCGTCCGCCATTCCCTCGTCAACGCCTCCAACCCAAGAAGATGTGCGTGGGGGGCCGGATGCCCGCCTCGATATCGAGCGCCGGCGCGACGCTCGTCGCGCCGCCCATGCAACGGAGGGCGCTTCCTCGTCCGGAGCGCCACTTCGGTCCGGGCACGGGGGCCGGCCCCCCGTGTCCCCGGTTGGCGGTGCCAGCTGTCGAGCCTTTGTGGCGAGCCTTCGGAACGTCCGTTGGCCCCCATGGTTCCGGCCCACCATCACCGAAAAATACGACGGAAGCGTCAACCCCGCCGAGTTTCTCCAGATCTACACGACCGGGATCGAGGCCGCCGGGGGTGACGACAGGGTCATGGCGAATTTCTTCCCCATGGCCCTGAAGGGTCAGGCGCGGGGTTGGCTAATGAACTTGCCACCCGCGTCGGTCCACTCTTGGGAGGATTTGTGCCAGCAGTTCACCACGAACTTCCAGGGCACATATCCGCGCCCAGGCGAAGAAGCGGACTTGCATGCGGTACAGTGAAGGGACGATGAGTCTCTTCGCTCGTACATTCAGCGGTTCTGTCAAGTCCGCAACACCATACCATGCATCCCCGCACACGCGGTGATCTACGCGTTCAGGGGGGGCGTGCGGCACAACCGCATGCTCGAGAAGATCGCCTCCAAGGAGCCCCAGATCACCGCGCAGCTTTTTGAGCTCGCAGACCGTGTGGCTCGCAAGGAGGAGGCCTGGACCTGGAACTCCTCCGGTTCTGGTGTGGCAGCTCCGGCCGCCCCCGGGTCCGCCGCTCGGTCAGGGCGACGGGACAGGAGGAGGAAGAAGGGGTCGGCCCGTTCCGACGACGAGGGTCATGTCCTCGCCGTCGAGGGCGCTTCGCGGGCCCCCCGAAAGGGGAGGCCTGTGAGCGACAAAAAGAAGGAGGCCGGCGCTCCCAGCAGGGAGCGCCCGACCGGCAAGTGGTGTACCGTGCACAACACCTCCCTCCACGACCTCGCGGACTGCCGCGCGGTCAAAAGTTTGGCTGAGCGGACGAGGAAGTGGGAGGAGGAGAAGAGGCAGGAGCGCCGTGAGGGCAAGACCCCGGCGGCTCCCGCCGGCAACCGGCGAGGTGAGGCCAAGCAGAAGGCCACCGCCGAGGACATCGACGATGGCGACGATGACCTAGGGTTCCAGGAGCCTGAGGGAGCGTGCGCTCACGCTTCTCGCCGGAGCCTCTAGGCCATGAAGCGAGAGCTTCTGGCCGCGGCCCCTACCCATGAGGCGACGCGGCGGGCGCGGTGGTCGGAGGTTGCCCTCACCTTCGACCAGACCGACCACCCGCCGTGCGTTGCCCGGGGAGGACAGATCGCGATGGTGGTTTCCCCCACCGTTTGCAATGTGAAGTTGGGGCGTGTCCTCATAGACGGGGGTGCAGCCCTCAACATCCTTTCCCCCGCAGCCTTTGACGCCATCAAGGCCCCGGGGATGGTGCTCCGGCCGTCCCAGCCGATCATCGGTGTGACGCCGGGGCACACCTGGCCGCTGGGTCATATCGACCTCCCGGTCACCTTCGGTGGTTCCGCCAACTTCCGCACGGAGCGGGTGGACTTCGATGTGGCGGACCTCAGTCTGCCCTACAACGCGGTCCTGGGGAGGCCCGCGTTGGTGAAGTTCATGGCGACGGTCCACTACGCCTATCTCTAGATGAAGATGCCAGGCCCCGGTGGCCCATCACCGTCCATGGCGACCTCAAAGTCGCGCTTGCCTGTATGGAGCAGCGCGCGGACCACCTTGCCGCGGCGTCCAAGCCCGCGGGTGGCGACGAGAGACTCAGCACCTCCGTCCCGGCCACCCCAAGGCAGCGGATGGTCACATGCGACGAGGTCCCGGTCAAGGAGGTTGCCCTGGGCGATGGCCCGTCCAAGACCACACGAATCGGTGGTCTTCTGGACGACAAATAGGAAGACGCGCTCGTCTCCTTCCTGCGGGCAAACGCCGACGTCTTCGCCTGGAGACCGGCGGACATGCCCGGGGTCCCCAGGGAGGTGATTGAGCACCGTCTTGCCGTGCGGCCGGGCGCAAGGCCGGTCCGGCAGAAAGTGCGGCGGCAGCCCCCGAACGTCAAGCCTTCATCCGCGAGGAGGTGGCGCGACTTCTGGAGGCCGGATTCATCCGTGAGGTCATCCATCCGGAGTGGCTGGCGAACCCGGTCGTCGTTCCCAAGGCGAACGGCAAGCTTCGGATGTGCATCGACTACACCGACCTTAACAAGGCATGTCCTAAGGACCCTTACCCCCTGCCACGCATAGATCAGATTGTCGACTCCACCGCGGGGTGTGACCTTTTGTGTTTTCTAGATGCATACTCTGGTTATCATCAGATTCGCATGGCTAGGGAGGATGAGGAAAAAACTGCATTCATTACCCCCATAGGAACTTATTGTTATACGACAATGCCTTTCGGGTTAAAGAATGCAGGTCCTACTTTTCAACATACTACTCGAATTTCTTTGGGTAGCCAGATAGGACGCAATGTTGAGGCCTATGTTGATGACTTGGTTGTAAAGACGCGCAACCAAGAGGCCTTACTCTCGGATCTAGCGGAAACTTTCGAAAGTCTCCGCTCTGCCCGCATAAAGCTGAACCCCGATAAGTGCGTGTTCGGCGTGCCTGCGGGCAAGCTTCTTCGGTTCTTGGTCTCTGCCCGAGGCATCGAGGCCAACCCCGAGAAGATACGAGCTATAGAGCGGATGCGCCCCCCCAGCAAGCTTAGGGACGTGCAATGCGTCACCGGCTGCCTGGCCGCCCTAAGTCGGTTCATATCGAGGCTGGGAGAGAAGGCACTACCCCTATTTAAGCTCCTCAAACGCTCCGGGCCGTTTACCTGGACGGAGGAGGCTGAGCGGGCCTTCACTCAGTTGAAAGCGTACCTCAGTTCTTCCCCAGTCCTGGTCGCCCCGGAGCCAGATGAGCTGTTGCTACTCTACCTGGCGGCAACCCCGCAGGTGGTCAGCGCGGCGTTGGTCGTGGAGCGCGACGAGGACAACCCTCACTCCGCGCATCCCCACCCTGTGTCGACTCGACCCGGGAGAGAGCAGGGAGGAGAGCCCCCGAGCCGAACGGCGGCCCGAGGCCCCCGACGGCCGGAGCTGGCCCTCCGCCTGCTTGTCCGACGGTGCCAGGCGCCCCCGACCCCCAAGATGGCCCCGGGGCCACTGCGGGAAGGCCGCGCCTGTCGCCCTCTGACCCCGAGGTCGTCGGCACAGAAGCCGAGTGCGCCCCGCGTGGCCTCTCGGACGAAGAGCGCCCTGGAAATGCGGCCCCTGGCGAAGAGGATCGGCCCCGCCGAAAGGTGCAGCGACCCGTCTACTTCGTTAGCGAGGCCCTCCGGGACGCCAAAACCTGATACCCTCAGGCCCAGAAGATGCTTTACGCTATTCTGATGGCTTCGAGGAAGTTGCGCCATTACTTCCAGGCGCATCGGGTCACGGTGGTTACGTCTTACCCCCTCGGCCAAATCTTGCATAACCGAGAGGGTACTGGACGGGTGGTGAGATGGGCAATCGAACTCTCTGAATTCGATTTGCGCTTTGAACCACGCCACGCGATCAAGAGCCAGGCCCTCGCCGACTTTGTGGCGGAGTGGACCCCAGCTCCCGAGCCCGTCTCCGCCCCCGAGGCCAGCTCGGGCCCCCCGCAGCTGCCTCACACCGCCTACTGGGTGATGCAGTTCGACGGCTCCCTGTCTCTTCAGGGCGCCGGTGCGGGGGTCACGTTGACCTCGCCGAGCGGAGACGTCCTCAGATACCTGGTCCGTCTCGACTTTCGGGCGACCAATAATATGGCGGAGTACGAGGGACTCCTTGTGGGACTCAGAGTGGCAGCTGGACTGGGGATCCGCCGCCTCCTGGTGTTAGGCGACTCCCAGTTGGTCGTTAACCAGGTCTGTAAGGAGTACCAGTGCTCTGACCCGCAGATAGACGCTTACGTGCGCCAGGTGCGGCGTATGGAGCGCCATTTCGACGGGATAGAGCTTCGGCACGTGCCCAGACGGGATAACGCGGTCGCCGACGAACTCTCAAGGCTCGCTTCCTCGCGAGCCCAGACCCCACCGGGCGCCTTTGAAGAAAGGCTTGCCTAGCCGTCGGCGCGACCCGACCCCCTAGGGGAGACGGACGCGCCTGAACGGCCCCCGAGGCCCGTCGGAGTCCAGGCCTCGGGACCCGAGGGGAGCGCTCTCAGCTCCCCTAGATTGATTGCTTGGATCACTGAGATCCAGGCGTACCTCGCAAATAAGACTCTACCCGAGGACCGCGAAGGGAGTGAACGCGTCCGGCGCATCTCCAAGCGCTACGTGCTGGTGGAAGGGACCCTCTATCGGCGCGCGGCTAACGGAGTCCTCCTGAAGTGCATTCCTCGGGAACAAGGCGTCGAGCTTCTCGCCGATGTCCATGAAGGCGAGTGCAGAGCCCACTCCGCCTCACGCACCTTGGTTGGCAAGGCCTTTCGCCAGGGTTTCTATTGGCCGACGGCTCTCAACGATGCGGTCGACCTGGTCCGGCGGTGCAGGGCGTGCCAGTTCCACGCCAGGCAAACCAATCAGCCGGCCCAGGCCCTGCAGACTATACCTCTTTCGTGGCCGTTTGCTGTCTGGGGGCTCGATATCCTGGGTCCGTTCAGGCGGGCCCCAGGCAGGTTCGAGTATCTGTATGTCGCTGTCGACA
The DNA here is from genome assembly GCF_034140825.1 of Oryza sativa Japonica Group. Lineage (NCBI taxonomy): Eukaryota > Viridiplantae > Streptophyta > Magnoliopsida > Poales > Poaceae > Oryza > Oryza sativa. The sequence continues at coordinate 16,817,191 of NC_089038.1, read as the reverse complement.
AGTTCACTAAGTGGCCCGAGGCTTATCCGGTCATCAAGATCGATAAGCACTCCGCGCTTAAATTCATCAGAGGCATCACTGCTCGGTTTGGGGTGCCTAACCGTATCATTACGGATAACGGCACCCAGTTCACTAGTGAGCTCTTCGGTGACTACTGCGAAGACATGGGCATCAAGCTCTGCTTCGCCTCCCCCGCCCACCCCAGAAGCAATGGCCAAGTGGAGCGCGCCAACGCGGAAATCCTCAAGGGCCTCAAAACCAAGACCTTCAACATCCTCAAGAAGCACGGCGACTCGTGGATCGAGGAGCTGCCAGCGGTGCTCTGGGCGAACCGAACCACGCCAAGCCGAGCAACCGGGGAAACGCCTTTCTTCCTCGTCTACGGCGCGGAGGCGGTCCTCCCATCTGAGCTCACCCTGAGGTCCCCTTGGGTCACCATGTATTGCGAGGCTGATCAAGATCAGCTTCGCCGAGACGACCTCGACTATTTGGAAGAGCGAAGGCGGCGCGCGGCCCTCCGAGCCACGCGCTACCAGCAGAGCCTGCGGCGCTACCATCAGCGCCACGTCCGGGCCCGATCACTCTACGTCGACGACCTCGTCCTACGCCGCGTCCAAACGCGTGCTGGACTGAGCAAGCTCTCACCAATGTGGGAGGGTCCGTATCGAGTGATCGGCGTCCCCCGGCCGGGCTCCGTTCGGCTGGCCACGGGCGACGGCACAGAGCTACCTAACCCGTGGAACATCGAACACCTTCGTCGCTTCTACCCATAGTGGGGGTCGGGTGTCATGTCTCGGGCTCGGGCCAACCCCGCACCCCCCCCCCCGGGCGTGCAGGGTTGGCCAGGGGCTACCACATGCATATACTTACCTTTTTTCTCTTCCGTATTTCAATAAAAGCATTTTTGATCTCCTGAGGATTGTGTCTGTGCCATTGTTTCCTTTTGAAGAATCTTGGCTTGAATTAACACGCTCGTGCTCGACCCTGCCCTCGGTGGCCCGGGCCGGCTAAAATCGCCAAACGGGGCCCAGAACCGAGCCGTGCCCCGGGGCGTGGTGAACTCCGGGGGGGAATCGGCAAAGGCCCACAATCGGGTCATCCATAACCCTCGGTCACCGCGCTCCCGGCCTGGCCAGTCTCGACACGAGGATCTCCCCAGGCACTAGCCCCGACCCGCGCCGTTTGAGGCTGGGACCTGGGCACGAGCCCTTGTTCAAGCCAAGACACAGAAGGACCGCGGCACAGACCATCCTCGTCTCATACACACAACAAACAGAACTGACGTAGAAATTTCCTCTTTACTTGATTGCAGACTAAATCAGTCTATACAAGAAGGGGGCCCGAAGGCCTCGGAAGAAGAAGGAAAAGTTATTAAGATTGGCGGGGGCCTGGGGGCTCACTCCGACGCGCCCGGGTCGTCGGCCTCGTCGTCGCTGTTATCCGCACCGTCGTCACCGCCCTCCTCGTCGGAGTCGAGCGCGAACACGAGCCGAGGGGCCGTACCCTCGAAGCTGTGGACGATGTGGTCGGCGGCGTCCCGGACCTGCGCGCGCGCGCCGTCCTTGGTTCCGGGAGGGAACTCTTCCAGCGCTGCCCACGGGGAGAAGTCAGGGTCCCTGGCCTGGTAGCTTGTCAGTACGAGCTCCACCGCCCCCCGGGCGAGGTCCCTCGAGGATGACTTGATCGTCTCCTCGAGCTCCTCGGCAAGCCGCTCGACGGCCCCGGCCATCTCTGAGAGGCGCTGGGCGAGGCCCCCCTAGTTGGCGGCGTACTTCGCGTGCCGCCCGCCCCAGAGACCCGTCTGCCGCCCGGCGCGGTCTAGACGGGAGACGGCGTCCCGAAGCATGCCGGGCCCTACTTCGCTCGCCAAGCGAAGGGCCTCGACCTCCCCGGCGGACGAGTCCAGCGCGCCCTGCAGCTCGGCGATGGTGTGTTCGGCGGCTGCAAGTCGGGCGGCTAGGTCGCCGTGGCCCGCGGCCGCCCCGCCGCTGTGCGCTCTCGCGTCCAGCTTCTTCGCCCGCGCCTCGAGCTCAGCGGCCCGCTGATCCAGTGCGGCCCTCTCGGCGCGGACGCCTTCCAGATTGCGGTGCGCCTGCTCCTCCCGCGCTGCCTCGCGGAGGAACAGGCTATCCGCCAGCCGCTGCGCCACGGCCTCGGCCTCCTTGAGAGCTCGCCCCCGCTCGGTGAGCGCGTTCTCGCGGAAGCGGAGTGCGGACTCCTCTTCGGCGCAGGCGGCCTCGTGCGCCGCCAGTGTTGCCTCCCGGGTGGCGACGGCGGCCTCGCGGTCCGCCAGGTCTCTCCTTCGCATCCAGGGCGCGGGCGCGCTCCTCCAGCGCCGTGGCGCGAGCCTCAAGGGCCTCTTCGCGCTGCCGGGACGCCGCCTCGTTCTCCGCCGCGCGCCGTTCCCGGGCAGCGGCGGCGTCAAGGACTCCCCGGGCGGCGTCGAGCTTCTCCTCTAGCTCCGCCGCCCGGCTCCCGTATTGGAGGCGGAGGTCGTTCCACGCCTCGTCGAGCACGGCGGTGGCGATGAGGGCAGTCTCCCGCTCCTCCTCCACCTCCCTGGCGATCTCCGCCAGGTCCCTACGACGGGCCTCGAGCTATGAGGCGTGCCGGCGGTGTGCCTTGCGGCCCGCCTCCACCATGGCCTCCACCGAGCGCCGGCCCTCCTCGACGCGCGCCCACGCCGCGTCGAGCTCCGCCCGCTCCGCCTGCAGGGCCTCCATCTGGGCACTTAACCCGTCCAGCACCGTGCTGTTCGCGGCGGCCAAGGCCTGCAAGAAGGGCTCCGCGCTCAGTGGGGCAGCGGAAGGCAGAGGGGAGAGCCCCCTCGGTGTGGGTGCCGCGCGGCTCGGCCCGCCAATCGACGTGCCGGACTCGGGGGCGTCCCCCGAAGCTGGCCCGTCCCAAGCGTCGCCCGAGGGGTCGGGCCCGAGCGGCGCGCCCGCGGCCTCGTCGTGGGTGGCCTCGGAAGTCGTCGTCGCCTCGGGCGGAGTCGGGTCGGGGGTTTGGCAGGCCGCCTAGCGTGCGCGCGCCGCCTCTGCCTCCCGGACGGACTCCCCGGCCCGGCGGAGTCTGGCCTCCTCCCGAGCGGCCTCCTCAGCCTGGCGAACCCGGACGGCCTCCTGGGCAGCCTCCTCGGCTTCCCGGAGGCGGTCCGCGGCTTCTCGCCGGTCAGCTTCCCGCCTCCGGGCCTCCGCGGTCGCCGTCTCCTCGGCCTCAGACCGGCCGGACTTGGAATGGCGGGGGGGGGCGCGACGGGATCTCGCTGAGGCAGAAGAAAAACCAGAAGACAAAAAGAAACGGGTGAGTGAAAACTCGCCTTGGGAGATGGGAGGATGAATACGGCCGCGGTGGGCGCGGGGACGAACCTGCGGGGAGGTCGGCTAAACGACCACCTCGGGGGCGAGATGAGGTTCCCCCGGCATGGCACGATCCCCCCCATCTTACAGAGCCATTTCTTCTTTCGCTCCCCCTCGGGCTGCGGCGTCGGCGCGGCACCCTTCGGGCGCCTGCTGCTGGCACGCACCGCCCCGCCCCCTCGGGGAGGAGATGGGGGAGGGGTACCCTCCTGCTTCCTCTTCCCCCGGGCGTCGGCAGGGCGGCTGCCCCCCGGGCCCCCGTCGCGGGGCCCAGAAGCACGACCCCCTCCCGGGGTAGATTGTTCCCCCCTGCGGCTCCCGCCCGCGCCATCGTGGCCTCGGGGGGCCCGCTCCCCCGACGCTCCGACCACCTACATGATGTCCAGGATCTTGGCGCGCTCTGGATCGCATCAGAGGGGGAGGACCCCTTGGGGGATGAGGGATGCCTCCACGGAGCTGAGATTCAGCACCCGTTGGACCACCATCCTGAAGTCCTCAGGGTCCCAGTCCCATTTGCGCCCCTGGTGGGTCCTCATGTAGTCCTCGGGCCCGGTGTACTCCAGGCGCCCGGGCGCGCCGCTGGAGCGGCGCGATCCGGCGACGAAGGTAGTCGCCGAACACCATGGCCCCAGTGAGCCCCTGGGATCGCAGACCCGCCAGGCGGTTAAGAACGGCGTCGTAGCCATCTCCCAGATCTACCGCCGCCCGCCAGCTGGAGGCCTGCGCCGGGGGCTGGCTCGGAAGTCGGAGGCGCGCTTCGTCGGCGAGGGGGGTGTAGAACCAATCGCTCTTCCAGTCGTCCCACTTTTTGCGGAGGACGCAGGGAATGTAGCGGTTCAGCACCTGCCCCCGCGGCTGGAAGTAGCAGCCACCGACTACCGTTGGCGGCGACACCGGCTGTACGGTGAAGAACCACCGGAACAGCCAGAGAGATGGGCGCACCCCAATAAACATCTCGCACAGGTGCGCGAAGATGGCCAACGTCATTATCGCGTTGGGGGTGAGGTGCGCCATCTGGAGATCATAAAACTCCAGAATATCCATGAAAAAAATAGAGAATGGCGGGACCAACCCCGCCATTGCGAAAGAGAGGAAGAAGACGGACCGCCCCGGGTAGCGTGGCGCCGGGCGTCCCTCGCCCAGCGCGACCACCTCCCGGCCGGTGGCAGATTCCGGCATGAATCGGCGCGGCAGCCCGGCCTGCCTCTCGCTCACGATGCGGGAAGGCGGCAGCATGCTACCATCGAGCGGTGCGGAGCCCCGTGCCATGACGCCGGCGGAGGAGGAGCTTGAGAGCGAGCGAGTGCGGCAAGGGTAGGGCACAGGAAACGAAGAGTTAGAGCACAAGTGGCGAAGGCAAGGGGAAGAGTGGCGAGAGGAAAGAAACGAACCCCTTCCTCGGCGTCTTTACACCCTTGCCAACGCTATGCCCGGCTCCTCGCTTCCCGCGCCCATTACCTCGCCCCCTCGTTTCTCGCGCCCACGCCTCCACTAACCCCACTCGCCCGTTTGCGGCGCACGCGGCAGATGTGCGGCCGTGGCGGTTGAGATGGGGCAGATCGTGCGCGCATTAACTACGCTCGCCAACCGTGAAAAGCGCCATCATCATGTCTCCAGGCGAAACGAACCGGCTCGTCCCAATTCGCGCGCTGCTCGAGTAATGTAGCGGTCTTAAAGAGGCCGCTCATTATTGTCGATCGGTTTTCCCTTGCCGATGCGCGCGATTTGCGACCGCTGGGTTTCTGCCCGCCTGTAGGGACCGGCCCCACCTGTCACCGGGCCTAAGGAGTGGCGTCACGCCTGAGCGCTTCCCTCGAGGGGGGCGATCGCCCTGGCGTAACGCCGGGGGCTACTGTCGGTGACATGGGGCCGGGGGTATCGTGACTAGAGGCTTGGGTAGCCGCGGTCACCCACGTGGCCTGACTCCCTCGGGGGGGTCGGGCCCGAGGGTGACGTGGCCACCCCTCCCTCTGTCTCCCCGAGGGGTCGGGCCGCTCCCGTTTCGGCCCCGAGGGCTGGGGCGCCCCGACCCCCTGTGGTTTTGGCGCCACGTGTGTGGGTTAGGTGAGCACAGCGGGCTCACCTAACCGCATTTATAGCAGGTTGGACGAGCGCGCCACGCCGCATTTAATGCGGCGCAGCGCACGCTTATCCGGTCCGTGACCGGTCGTGGTGTGTGACCGGTCACAGACCGGTCAGATCGCGGGTTAGGTGGCAACAGACGGCCTGTCGCACGCCTCGCCCCGTCCCGTCGGAATGATGAGAGCTTCCTGGCTCTCGTCCCTAGCCGGAGCCGGTGTGCTAACTCCTGGAGTTGGTATGTCAGTCCCGGTCAGATCCATTCCAGGCTTCAGCGCAAGTATGGCAAGGAAGTCGCTGGCCATTAAATGAAGGTTGAAATGGGCGTCCACCGGAAAAGCGGGCGAGCGGGGCAGGAGACGTGCGCTCTGCTTGTCAGAGGTCACTTCCGGCTGTAGACTAGCCCTCATTGTAAAAAGCATGTTTCCCTTCTTAGGCAGCTAGAGGCCCATGTGGTGACCCCTGACCAGATAAAAAGGAGGCCCAGGCCTAGGAAGAGGGGAGAAAAAAAAAGGAGGAGGAAGGGGGTTGGGACTCTGGCGAATGGGTTCCAGAGCCTGAACTCTCTCTCGCTCTCCGGCTCTCTGTATTCCTTCACGCACAGATCCACCAGAACACAGGAGTAGGGTGTTACGCTTCTCAGCGGCCCGAACCTGTCTACGTCGCCCGTGTCTTGTGCATTTCCTCTCTCGCTGACGTTCCTCAGATCGAGTGCGAAGAACCTCACTTAGCACCCCCGGCCGAACCGGCAAAGGGGGGCCTGCGCGGTCTCCCGGTGAGGAGCCCCACGCTCCGTCAACACTACTGACCTCCGATATTTTGTTGGTAGGTACAAGACAAAGGCATAGTTTGGGCACAAATTATTTCAAATAACTGATCCATTTCGGAAAGCAAACACCAAAATTATACTTGTATTTCATGTTCTTTCCTAATAGAATTTGTACTTGAATTGAACTCATCGAAACACAGATTCATGTATGCAATCTTGATGGTTTGGTGTATGCCTCCTTTGCTTCTAAGTATAGTAGCCTAAATATAGAAATTCATGACACCTCCCGCACGTCATCCCGCGGAAGGTGGTCGTCAATGGCCATCGGTGACACGGTTTATGTTAGCAGCATGCGCTGCCGCGTCCATCGAGGCTTGCCCAGAAAGAATGTGAATGCCGTGCCGCCACTGTTGATCTCCTCGGGCCACAGTTGCAGCTTCATCGTCGTCGGTGTCGGCTGGGTGGCAGTGCTGCACACAAACATCACATATGTATGTGCCACTGGTGAGGTGTCGTACTGACTTCTTATACTTGATCCTTGTCATGTATTAACTGGTTACAATTGATTTTGCGATGGCAGTACCATACTCCGATGTTTTGTTTATAGGTACAAGACAGAGGCTGAGTTTGGGCACAAATTAATCTGAATAACTGATCCGTATCAAAAAAGCAAACTCCAGAATTGTACAATTATTCCTTGTTTCATCCAAATAGAATTGACAATTGAATCGAAGTCATCTAACCAAATAGTCATGTAGGCGGCCTTGATGGTTTGTCTTATGCCTCCTTGGCTTCTAAGTATATTAGCCTGAACATAGAACTCCATGATCACGTCATCTGGCACCTCGTGGTAATTCATGAGCTTGATCAATGGCAGTTTATTGTACTTAAATTAGTCACGTTTTGTAATCTGCATTAATATTACTCCCTCATGCCAAAAAAAGGCTATTACTCGGATACAATATTTGCCATATAAAAATTGTCACTTTATATAGTACTCATATAAAAATTGTCACTTCATATATGGATCATCAACGTTGAGTCTCCACAATCGACTTATCAGTTCCTAACGGAAGATTGGTACCCTAATCCTCATCAAAACGGGTAGTGCAGGAGATGATAATTGGCATGATGATAAAAGCAGGTACAGTAGTGGCCTGATTGTCGATGGCAACATTGCCACATAGACTCGGATGATGCGCTGAGAGAGGGGAAGAGAGAGAGAGGGGTAACGAGTGACTAAGAGCACCTTTAAAAGCAGTGCTCACTTCTAGCTAAAAGAATATTGTAGAGCTAATATGTATATATAATAGGTTAGCTATAAAGTTTCTCTTTTTTTTTCCTCATCCCTTTTTCTTTCACTACGAATTGATTACCTATTTATTGGAGCATGTGTGGAGCAACTCCTTGTATGAGAGTCAACACTTCTTATTTTTCTTTACCCATCTCTGCTATACAATCATATAGCTTTGCTTATGGCTTACTATTATCCTTGCTTTAATTAGTCGCCGAGCTCCATGAAAATGTTGGTCCACTACGTGCACGAGTCACGTGATTAGCTAGTCGATGTAGCATCGTGATCCACGAACTGACGATTTACCCATCGTGGTCCTCCTTCACACGAGGCATTTAACTATTTGTTACTTTTAAGATATGCTAACTAAGGATTTATCACTCGCAGTCTACAATATGTGGGCCCTCATGTGTCTATGATATGTGTGTCCAATGATTAATCCTTAATTGCCACTTGTAAGAGTGGTAAATAGTTAAATATCTCCCTTCGCGCAACTGGTCAATGCTGTCGAGTTGGAGTATGCCGTCACTTGCTGCGTTCTTGGCCACCTGTACGCCTTGTCAAGTTCACCGGCTAACCATGGACGACGACGCTCGTGGGTCGTGGCTGCATGCCATGCTTGAGGTTGGCTCATGGCGAGGTGTAGAATGGCGGCATGGTACAAGCGCGAGATTGTCATGTCAGGCTGACTGGCGTGGCAAAACAACACTGCCACGCTAGTCTAGCTAGCGTGATAACATTATTTGGTCACGCCACCCTCACTGGTGTAGAAGGATAAAACTGTCACCCGCTATGTGGTCGAGGATTCCTAGTGCGCGCACACACACGCTAGAATGGTAAGTGGCGCACTTATTGGCTTCCCCTACTAATTCTAGCACTTAGCGCTACACCTGTAATGCTTAGGTCTAATCCCTTCTCTAATCTCATCATTTAGCCTTCAACAATAAAAAATGAAAAAAAAATATTGAGTTAAAATTTTTGAATTTTCAAATGGAAGTTTTGAATTTGAATTGAAAGTTTGTGAATTTCGAGTTGAATGTTTTGAATTTTGAAATGAAAGTTTTTGAATTTTGAGATGAATGTTTTTGAATTTAAGTTGACAATTTTGAATTTTTAGTTGAAAGTTTTTGAAATCTGATATTAAAGTTTTGAAATTTGATTGAAATTTTTGAATGCAAGTTGAAAGTTTTTAAACTTTGGGATGAAAGTTTTGAAATTTGAGTTGGAGATTGCAGAATTGAAAGTACGGGTGCAATTACCAACACTAATGCAAATTAGACTAGATGGAATCAATAACCAGCGCTAATCACGATTTTATATTGTCGTTTTCTTGACGTTCGTGCCCACCAGACCCATGTGCAGGTGACGAGGGTCCACCACGCGGCACGACTTAGAGAAGTTGCGTGTACAAGCTAATTAGCAAAACCGGTGTGGCGTGTCAAATTTTAAAAATAAGTTTTGAAAGAGTTAATTTTTAAAATTAAAAAAAGGTTCAAAAATAAAAATCACCATCAGCATGGACTAACGAAAGCTCGAGCTATGGCGATGGACGGCAATACCAACCTACCAGGCCTAGACTTGCCCCCATGGTGAGATGCAGCGTGCCTCCTTTCAACGACTCCAGGGCGATGAATAACTGCATTCATCCCACAATTTCAATTTTAGAGGATTTCAATCCTATAGTAAAATTTTTATGAAGCCCTTTAAAACAAATGATTGGATCCTATCTAATCCTTTAAAATTCCTATGGAATGGACAATTCTATAGAGATTTTGGAGGAAATTTAGCAAGAGCTTCAACCTCTTGCTAACTTTCCTTTGAGTCTATGTCTCTCATCCAATTCCTGTTGTTTTCCTGTGGTTCAATCAAACGGTCATTCCTTTGTTTTTCCTGCGTTCAATCAAACGGTCATTCATGTGTTTTTTCTGCGTTTTGCAATCCTCTGTTTTACACTTACATTCCTATCAAAATCCTACGTTTTTCCTATTCCTACGTTTTCTCAATCCTGCGATTTAAAGGGGCCCTTAATTGCTGCAAGATTTTGCTTGCTTTGGTTAGTTTTTTTTTTCGGCATAAGCTCTTATCTCTTGGAGTCTTGGACTTGGATATACTTCGATATGATTTTTTGTGTAGTTAGTAATAAGGGTTTACGATTCCGACATGCCCTTCCGTTTCAGTCATCGGCGAAATTCGGAATTTCGTGAAATCTGATAAAAAACCGGTAAATTCCAAACAAATTTCATAAACAAAAATTTGAATACAAATCCCTTAATTTGCCGAAGTTCTCGAAAACCAGTCGTTTTTGACGAAATTCCGATCGGTAATTTGTCTCTTTTTTAATTCTTTATTATTATTTTCTTTCTTGATGTAAGTTTCAATAAAAACACACAATACATCATTTTTTTCGAAAATTTATATCACAATTGGTTCTATGAATATCATAGTATTTATAAGATTTTGTTTGATTTTTCTTTTTTTATCAATTCAAATTTGAATTTGGATGAAACTCCTCGAAATGTCAAACGGTTTTTACTTTCGAGCCTCATCAAAACATCAAAATTTCACGAAATCCGACCGGATTTCGTCGGAATCGTAAACCCTGATAGTAATACCGTCTTCACCACAGCTCGAGCTCAGGAAAATGACGGAAAAGACAAACAGAAAGAGAAGAGCCGGAGTAATTCCACATACCAGTGAAAGAGATAGGAGGGAGACCCAGGGCCGGTTATAAGGGACTGTTCACATTGATGTTATTTTCACCCATACCATTTTTTTTAGCAAAGTTATAAAAAAAATTATCTACGTTTAGTTTATTACCAAATTTAGTAAATACATAAAAAATTCTGTCAAAATTTTAACAATATTACCAACTTGCCAAAATTTAGTAAGGTTTATTTTGGCTACAATCTACCCTAAACTTTTCGAGACCTAGAGCAAAATAAAATCATCCAAGAAACCTGACATCAAATTTTATTTATTCAAATTGGGGTAAAACACAAATATTGCAACACCAATCAGCCCCACCACGTAGCATTTGTATTGACGAAATTAAAGGTGATAAGTTACAGACTGTTACCTGTACACAGAACCCAATCACTAACTACATGGTATAAGATAAACAAACCTATCTGTACAACATGTCACCTGTATATCATACAAGTGTAACATGAAACTTTGTGCCCTTGATGTCATTCTAAGAAGGAAATGCATGACAATATATCCAGGTACTTGGCACTGTAACAAAATATTTTGCAGCTAAGCAAATTAGTCTCATGAGCAACGCAAGGCTAAAACCAAAAACCAAAATCTTGGATACAGAGAGAATTGAACAAGGTGGAGGGGCACGCATTATACGAAGTAGCTTTCTCCAGCACAAAATGCAAGATACATAACGCATTGCTACATCATGCAGGGCAGTAAACAGGTAGGCATAATTAACAAAATTTATGGAGTACACATCAGGAAGGGTAACGGGATAGTATTGTTCAGCAGGGCATTTCTGTCCCAGTAACAACAAGCCACACAGCCTAACCTAGTCGCTCTTCCGGCGGAAGGAGCAGCCCTCCGTGAGCCTGGCCTTCCCACCAGTAGGCTGGCAGAGCACGGTCTGGCAGCCCGGGCACACAACCACGGTCTGGGAGTGGCTGAATACAGTCGTTCTGCAATCACCGCAAGACATACAGGTTAGAAGATGCCAACATTAGATCAAGATGTCTAAAGCAAAGTTAGGCAAATTATATTGCTTAGAGATGGCACCAATTTCTGGTTTCTTTGAATTGGTTGATCATCAATACAATTATACAAACAAGCCGGATACATCACAAAGCAGAATTGGACATTTCAGATTTGCCATTCTACAAAATTATGTACAATATTACAAGTGCGAATGATGAATTCATGATCACCTCAACGATTGGGCGACCTATGGTGTGATTTTTTTTTTCATGTACATCTGATTTAAGTCCAGATTATCAGGGGTTCACGGGGACTGGTCGTTTTGGGGCCAAAACATGCCAAAAGCACTTGACTGTTGAAGCGATAACAAGAGCAGTATCATCACCACGCTAATTTCCATTTCTTATCTAGGCTATCCGACTTACTTACAACACAACGCATTAACAATGCATACCAACAATAAAAGAGCGATGGTTTCACTTGCTAGAATCAATTTCATATCTAAGACTACTCTGCAAACCAGTTCTAATTCATATCTAAACCTACTCTACAAACCATCCTTAATCATAACTAAAATTAAAAACAGTTTATCTCAATCTTCACACATCAAGCATCAAAGGGCGGTAACAAGTAACATAACAACAGAAAAATTAACAATGGAGAGAGAGTGAGCGGATCAAGAAGAAGCTCGTACATGTTGAAGCAGCCCTGGCACTTGACATCCTGCACACAAGGGCAAAACTCAGCAGTTAGAAGATTCTTGCCGTGCAAAGAGAATTCATCCACACATAGGGCGGCGCGTAGTACCATGAAGAAGGAGTTGGGGGACTGGACGAGGCGCTTCTTCTTGTGCTTGAGCTTCTCCAGCTCCGCCGGCGGGTTAAGCAGGTCGATGTCGTTCGAGAGCACCTGCTCGTTCCCCCAAACACAAACAAACAAACAAACAAAAACCCAAAAATCAATCGCGGTTATCATTCACGGATCAAACGAACGGCGCGCGCAGCCATGCGAGGCGGCCGATTCGAGGGATCGAGATCGAAGCGGCGGCGGCGGCGTACGTACCATCTTGAAGTTGGAGACGGCGGCGGCGGCGGCGGAGAGCGAGGTGGTGGCGGCGCGGGGGGGAGGGGGGCTAGGGCTGGAAGAAGAGGGGGTCGCGCGAGATAGGAGGCGATGGATTTTATACGTGGATGCGGTGGATCTGGACCGTCCATTGGATGATCGTTGCATCCTGGCCTTCCGTGAAGCTGCGGAGGTCGGTTTGCTACTCAGTGTGTTTGATGTCTTCCTTTTGCGTCACCGCACGCGCAACACCACACGCTTACACCTTGTTTAGGATTGCGTTTAAAGAGACGGAAATCAGCGATAATTTTGGTCTTACTCTAGCCCTGTATATGCGTAATATTTGTAGACACTGGTATTTTGAATCCTGGTGGGTGAAGTCAATGCAGGCTAGTTTGTAACATAATTTTAGTAAGACCAAAATTATCGCTGATGTACTCACGACTCCACCACCATACCACCTGCGCTTACCTTACTCGTTGTCTTCTTTGAAATGGAGGATTTTTTTTGGAAGATTTTTCTTTTTGAGCAATTGAACTAATTCTTGGTAAATATTTCTGTAATATTGCTATGATGAAAATTACCGTTCAATAAACGGAGAGTATTTTTGTTACTCAAAAATTAGAATTGGATTGAAGTTGTAACTTGTAACTGATTGCATTGTCACTCGGGGATGGAATCCCATCAGATTCCAAGAATTTGCCCCGTAGAACTTCAAAGGCAATCAAAAACCAGATGTGACTTTATACGATTTGATGAAACTTAATTAAGCTTTGTAAAATTTAGGGTATGATGGTACATTAGCCAGCAAATATTGGCAAACCTAATTTTCGAAGTTACTCTAAGGCTGAGTTCTTATCTCTACTTTCCCAACTCACCTCCCTCGTTTTTCGCGCGCACGCTTTTTAAACTGTTAAATGGTGCTTCTGACTGCTGTAATTTCTCGTAGAATTATAAACTCCCCCAAATAGTCCAACTTTTTATCTAGATTATAAGAAACTAACTACCAATCGGCTACTCCTCAGTATATTAAACTCTCTAAATATGCCCGTAGTATCAAATCTTGGGCAAGTCTTAAACATACCAAATTTTTTGGTATGTTTTTGGCGTTGGCAAATATTGGCATCATAACTACAAGGCAAAGTACTATTTAAGTTACCAACTAGGTAGGACAATTTGAATTGAACCAAAAGAGCCATAATATTAATGGTTGACCTATTATGACGCAAAGAAGCTTGGAGTTCGAACCAAAGCTCAACCATAACTTGCCCTTAGGCCTTCTTTAATTCTCTGGAACCTTATAACTTTTATGGATTTCAGTTGAAATTGAACAGAATTTCAACCAAGTATGAAGTATCACCTTTCCTCTTCCAATGTCCCAACAGGATCTCATATTGCCGTTCTCATGGCATCACAAATTGCCGGCTTGAACTTTTTACTCGACGATTCAACTGACTTTCACAAAAAATTGATAACAACACTCGGGAGCAGTTTCCAGCGGACGGTTCACTGAACCTTGATTATGATTTGAAAATCCATTTCCAAAAACCGTGCTAGTTTTCATTGTTATATAATTGTACATTATATGGAAAAAATAAATTAATTCGTTTTTTCCCCATCCAGCGCCTGTCCCAGTTACCACCTTGCTGAAGCCGGAAGGATAATAACAGTGGTGTGCGGTGCTAAAATTGCCTACGTAAAACGAAATATGAACGTGGGGTTATTGAACTTTCATATGCTTGCAAGATTCCTGAAACGTTTCATTACATATAATAGAAAGAATATAGCTCCATATCTGCATAGCCAGAAATTAGAAGGCATCATTCTTCGCCTCATCTTTCGCTCAAACAAATTCTTTTTGCCTCATCCATTTCGTAGCTGACCATTTCTCCCCTTCCAGAACAGGGCACCCACCATGAATGCTGTTTGAGTCTGTTTCACCATCGAGTCCCTGAAACAATCAAATTAGCATGGAAGCCGAAGAAATTAGTTGACTAACGGAGCACTGACAATTTAAGAAAATATCTGGATCTAATGACAATGGAATGTGTTTTGGTTCATGCTTTATCTAGAACAAATTATAACACACCATGCTCCAAAATAGCACAGCATCTCCTTTGTTTGGCTTGACACATAATCCTTTGACCATCTTCCCGCCACAGCTACATTCACCATCTCCTGCCTGGAACAGAGGTGATAAATTCAGAATATCAGGCAAGCACACCACAAATCATATAACATAAAAGCTAAACAAAGACGGATGAAGCAGCCCCACGACATGTTACATCATGCCATGTATCAGAAGATGTGTAAACGAGGAAAGAAGAACCTAAGGCTGGGAAAGCATGGCTGCAAATTGCTCATGCAAAGGGTTATTCACCTAAAAATGAGATTCAAAGATAATTTGAACTCAAGGGCCTTAAACATCTGACAGATCAACTATGAGGCCAATTACATATTGCGTTGTTCTTAGGATTGCATTCCACATTGCCAATGCAGTTATTGTGGCCATATGAGAGCACAGAGGTCGAGTTGTAAGCTGATGTTACCATAATCAACACAACCAATTCCTCCAGTGGATTCAGTAGTTTCCCTTGAAGCATGAAAAAGTTATCTGCTGGTACAGCTATGACTTAGGAGTATGCCAAAAAAGAATGGCGCTTTTGTTAGCCAGGAAAAATTTTTCCAGACAGCTACAGTGCTCAGTGATAACCAATAGTATACTAGTATCACATGGTTTGTATAGACAACAGATACATGTTCATAAATTGTTTCAATAATTTTTACATATTCAAGAGAAACATGGAAATAAAAAAGATAGCGTGAATGTGCTGCACAACAAAGAGTGGCACTTGACCACATTTTGTGCTGATAAGATCCAAGGAAAGAACTATGGCATAAATGAGCAAACATAAGTAAAGCTGAACCAGAAGAAAAATGTACAGAGCTTTTGATATTGTAAGAAGCTATGTCAGTATAATTCAGCTAACCTGAGGAAAATGGGTTTCACCCCCTTCAACACCATCAGTCAAATACATCAACATTGTTGCAACTCGCTGGCCCCCACGTTTGATGTTGAACTGCAGATTAAATATTCATGGTTTTATTGATTTTTTTTTTTGCGGGGGATGGTTTTATTGATTTGCATTGCTAGTTAAATGAAAAATGCACTCTTGGTCTCTAAGCTTTTCAGACTATAGTTCCCACTAATCCACCCTAAATTCAAACCCAACTTTATTACATTTTCTAACATCAAAACTCGTCAAATCAAACCCCAAAGTAGATCTTGTGGGCATTTTTGCTTGACGTGTCATCTTAGCTGGCACTTGAGCTGGCTATAGATGATGATTTGGATAAGAAAATTCATAAGACGTTTAACATGTTAGCCACCTTTTCCTCTTTTCCCCTTCATTGTCGACAGAAAGAGCTGAAGGGCCAAAAGTGGGCTTTTTCCTTGGTTAAATGTACTACTACTACTACTACTCCCACTGTTTTTAAATAAATGGCGTTGTTGACTTTTGGACATGACGTTTAACCATTCATCTTATTTAAAATTTTAGTGCAAATATGCAAAAATATAAGTCATGCTTAAAATACCTTTAATGATAAAACAAGGAATAATGAAATAAATGATATTTACATAGCCTTTTTGAACAGACGAATGGTCAAACATCATATCCAAAAGTCAACAGCGCCGTCTATTTAAAAACGGAGGTAATGACTAGCCTAGTGACGGCAAAGGAAACTATAGCTCTCTGCTCTCCATAGCATATAAAGGGAGTTCAACTTACAGTGTCAGAAAAGTAATCATGATGTGGCCTGTAATATTGGCTTGGTTCATACCTGTAGTACTTGAAGTTAGCTTGAAAATGATTGATTAATAATCAAGGCAAAGAACTTAGGGGAAAAAATACTGTCGGTTATTCTAGTACCGTAATACTTGGATGAGTTCTCCATTTTCTTCAGGTATCTGAGAGTACACAGAAATCCTCTTCTCTATAGACTGGAGAAAGCAAAGCAAACATTAATGATAGAAGAATGAAGTATTCAACTACTAAGGTTTAAACCCACTGACACAGATTTCAGTCGAACATGTGACAAGGGCAATTTAAAGCAATGGATGATGCATTGTTGGATAATTTGATAGCATAATTAGGTAATAGTGTCAGCAAAAGCCAAAATTTCCTGTGAAATTATCCATTAACGGTGCATTAAAATGCACCGTTAAAATTTTTCAGGATTACCACAGAAATATAACATAAATATATGTCAGCTACTTCTGTATTGCAGTAGTTCAGGGAATTTGTCAGATTTTATACATTAAGTGAGTAGTTGACATTGGTGGAGTAGGAATAAACACAAGCTACATTTTTTGTTAGAGGGACCATGCCATAAAAGGAAACAGTTTGATCCATAAGTACCATGTCAGGAATCAGAGTTTCATTGCCGCCAAAAATATTTCTAAGTATATGTCATGTGCTGTTGCTGGTACTTTTGGCAACACGAACAGAAGCTACAAATTCTATTAGCATAACTTTTGCATTGATACAAAAGGTATGTTAGTTCTACATAACCTTTTAGGTCCATGGTTTTGGTTTTATTTTGACGTTGTAATAGACAAATAATAAATAATCGCAAAATTATATCAGTACCAAATTTTGGTTCAATTTCTAAATAGGATGTACTAGTACCTTAGTTTGAATCTAAAATTAGGAGCGAGGAAAATCTCATACATTCTTCTTCTTTTGACCTAACAGATAAAAGAAAAGGACAAAGTAGTTAAATGGCAGTCTAGGTGTGGCCCATTTTGTATGTTGATTTTAAACTAAACAATGCAGTCAATTTAGGAAACGAATGATAATATCATTTTTTATGTCAAACTTATGAAATATGAAGAGAAGATGACCCGTTTCTAGCCACCCAATAAACATACTCTTGTATTTGTGGTGTCAAGTAATGGCAACTTAACAACCAATTAACACCCCCCCCCCCCCTCACAAAGTAATTTGTTGCAGTACAGACATATCCTGAGAAGACCAAGTTATTTCTCTCAACAGTATAAAGGGAATTTTTCACATGAAGCAATAAGCGGCAAGGAGTAAGGCACCTACAGTTGGGGTATGATGAACGGACCTGAATGACTGGTAACTTTCTTTCTTCAGAACTCACAAACATACCAGAACTTGTACGGACATTACTTTTAACACCCTGTTCCACAAAATATGCCAAGTTAGCAATAACCGAAATATTAAAAGGACATGAAAAATATTTCCGGGGTTTCAGAAATAGAGAACTACAAAAAAACCCAATAGATGAGGGTTCTATGATTGCCAACAGCAAAATCCTCAGAACCATTTGAGAAATATGAGCTATAAATAATCGTTTAATAAACATTACGAATGGTTCCATAAAGCAGATCACACAATAAAAAGAAAAACCTCAGTTTTCTCTCCAAAAAAATAGATCGTATTAATGCTCAAACTTTTTTTTCCTCAACCTTGATGAAGAGAGGAATGTTGACACAAAGGTTTTACAAAGATTTAGAAATAGAAAAAGAAAGAAATACATTATCAACTATCATCTGAACTTTATAAATCTACTAACTTTATAGAAAATAATAGCTATCTAATATTTAGATACAAAGAGAATGTACCTTCCACTTGCTATGAAGTAGAAAGCAACTATTATAGAAAATAATAGCTATCTAACATTGAGATACAAAGAGACATTCCACATTCTAAGTATAAGGCAAGAAATGTACCTTTCCTGTTGCGACATCCACTACAGTGGAAATCTGTAGTCTTGGTCTAGCAATTGATCTTAGATAATCACACTCCTGCAAAGATTAGCACAAGTATACTCAGCAACAACTATTTTGGCCATTGTCCACCAGATTGGTGGTTTATGCATATAATGTTGTTGCCTGGGCTTACAGTTTTTCTTTGGATACATGCAAATAGCAAGGGAAGTATATGCCTGAGTCACCAAATACAAGAGCTGATGAAAAATATTTAGCAACACCAAACTACAAGAGACAGGGCCCAACCTCAGAACTAAGAAAGTTATGGAAGACAATTATCCGAGGTGACCAGCTGATGACTTCAGGCTTCACCTACAGATTATGAACAAATTGAAGTCATTAGATTTTTTGTGTTTTGAGCCTGCTACAAATTAAGTTGCAAAAGAAGACTAAAAAAGGTTAAAAATAACGTGCTCAATTGCCCATACAAAGTGAAACTGATAAAACACACCATATCATGAATGGATGCTCATTGGTCAACAAAAGATATACAATCTTGCAACAAAGAAGAACAAAATTTTTATTTCAGCTTATAGAGGCTGAGAGAATGTTCTTCCATTTTTTTTAAAAAAAGAAAACAATTTCAGTAGATTCTAAACCCTGTCAGAATAAAGGTTTAGAAAAGTTCCTACATCTCAAGCTAAACCTCACAACAAAGCTTTACATGGTTCTACATCTACATATAGAGCTATATCCTATTTGATCAATCATTAAAAATTTACATCTATTATATTGATAAAAGAAAGTTCTAAGAACCTATTCCATATCACAGTTCACTTCATAACTGCATGCATAATCAATGGAGGAACCATCATA
Organism: Oryza sativa Japonica Group; assembly: GCF_034140825.1. Lineage (NCBI taxonomy): Eukaryota > Viridiplantae > Streptophyta > Magnoliopsida > Poales > Poaceae > Oryza > Oryza sativa. The sequence goes on along the minus strand of NC_089038.1, from coordinate 16,798,337 downwards.
CTTGACATTTCATCTCTGTTATTTTCCAACCAATTGCATATGAACCAAATCAACTTGCTAGCCTTTTTGCAAATTAAGCAGTTGATAGATATAATTTTCTTTTTATCATGTAACATGATCAAAACCCAGTTAAATTCCAGAGCACACAACACAAGATGATATTGAAAATGAACAGACACACTTTTGCGCATATAAGAAGCTCATTTTTTTTAATAAATATCGAAATTGGAAACGAATCAAGTCAATTTTATCTGGCCACTTGTAGAAAATAGACAAAATATATAAAGAAGTAAACAAAGCTAAGACTAGCTTTCCACTGTCAGTTTATTCCTCAAACTTGCCTAATAGACTTCAAATCCCCAAATTTATCTGATGTTTGTGTTGTAAATTTACAAAAAAAATTATTGGCATATATACAGATTAGGCCTCAAGCATTTCAGAAAGTAGCATTACATACCAATCCTAGACGGAGAAAAGCTGCTTCTTGATCATTCTCCAAATGTGTTACATCTGCCATGCAGAACGCCTCACGCTTGGTTACACACAATCACCGAGGAAAGACTAGTAAAGTGTATAGCATGTAATTGATGGTTCTCTGGATTTTGATTTACTCAGATGCAGGTATGCAGCCCTATGCTCAACTGAATTGCTGGCACTAAAAAAGTTTTTCGTTTGACATGGATTGAGCAATAACAAGCATATGCATAATGCCACAAAAGACAAGTACAAGGTTGTTCCAGTTATATTGGAAGTAGAGGGAGGAGAAGGTGCACGCATGTATTATTAGAATGCAATAAATAAAAGGGAGGATAGACATACTTGAGTGATCATCTATCCGGCGGAAAAACGCTAACTGAAGTAAAGAGCCTGAAATTGTGTAGAACAAAGCAAGATGAGACAATTATTTCATTGAAGCAGCACATATAAATTTGTACGCGACCAATGGCAATACTAATTGAAATAAAGTGCCAAGGTTTGCAGAAAAGGGAGCAAAATGGAAATAAACTATACTCAATGACCCAGTAGGCCTAATCTTTCGTCCAGAACAGATAAAACTAAAGGCAAATATAGTGTTTACTTGAATTTGCTAGGACACACTGTGCTGAATCGGATGCTCCAGTACCATAAGACCGTGAACACCTGAATAAGTACAGCTTAATTATTTCGACCGCTCATATGTTGAGCTACGGCATGCACCACCATGTAGGCTCAAACTTAAGTAGCTTCCAGCTAGTGATGCGAGACCAGAAACCAGACCAATCAAAGCTCATTAGCAGTAGCACACCAACTAGCCCTTACCACTGGCTCACACACAAGTGACAATGGCTGGCATCCCTGCGCCCATCATGAAATCCATGCGGATGGCAACAAGTCAACAGGCACTGGGCCGCCATGCCAAACACTTGCCATGCTTCCACTGCAGCCGCAGGAAGCCACGAACTGGCAAAATTTTCAGGCTATTTCCCATCAAATCCAGCAAACCCAAGCGTGTCAGATTCAGCCCTCAGCCCAGCACCCCAAACCATCAGTCGCCGACCAAATCATGGCCACAGTGAGGAACACAGCCCCCGCCCCCAAAAAATGCATCAACCAAACCAACCAAGCGGAGCACCCCACGGCGGCGAGGCAGAGCTCGCCCTGATCCCCAAATCGACACGGGCGCGTGCTGCTCCTCCTCAGAGCTAGCTAGCCGACGACGGCGACTCACCTAGGATCATGCCGAGCGTGACGAAGGTGAGCAGCGGCAGCAACCGCCGCGCCCGCGCCCGCGCCATCCCCATCCCCGCCGCCGCCGCCGCCGCCGCCTTTGCTATTTTTGGCGAGAAATCCCGACGAATCTCGGCGGCCTTGGTCGACGACCTCGCCGGAGTCGGGCCGCGGCCCGGTCGCCTCGGCCTTTTTTTTCTCTTTTTTTTAATGTTTTTTTTGCCCCCTTCCCGTGTCTCTCGCGGTCTCTTCCCCCCGCACGCGACTCCACCACGTCAGCACGAGTCCGAGTCGAGTAGCAACTCCACTCCACGCGACCACGCGACCCCGCTCTTTATAAGCAGCGGCTCACTCGCCACGTGGGCGTAGCCTAAAGTACGGCACTATTATACGTTGTACCTGCAACACGGCGGTGACGGCAGTGATGGCTGACGGCGAGGGTGGGGGCATGGAAGACTACGCGGCGTGGGTGGCGGCGACGATATTCTGCCGGAACAACAGCGACTACGCGCCAGAGAACCCCGACGGCCCGCCCCCGCCAACGAGGACGCTGCGGTGCACCTACCGTCGTGGTGGCGGTGAGGATCGGGACTCGTTGTGCGTGCTACATCAGCTGGATGACTGTGACGATGTTGGTGCGCTTGGTGATGAGGGGTGGGTGTGGCCGCGGAAAGCGATGGGTTCGGTCGTTGAGGTCGTCGTGCCGAGCATGCGGGAGCACGGAGTAGGGGCATACCTGGGGTACGTGAGGTGGCGGCGTATGGTTAAGATGTACTCACGTTTCTTCTTGGAGCAGTATTACAGTGAAAAAGGATGATAATGATGCAAACGGGTCAAGCCGTGCACATGTGTATCATTGACTTATAGACTCATTGACTTTATAATTAAATTTGGTATAGAAAATTAGCAGGTAATTAATCCTCTTTATTACTACCCGATTTCTTTAAAACCAATAGAGATTTGTAACATGAATCAGTAGACATTTCATGTGATATTACGTTCAATTCTTACATAACTACACATATTACTACCATGTTATTGCCCCTCGACTAGTATCGTAATTTTAAATTTTGATCATCAAAAATTTTAAATGATTAGGTTTTGATTGTTTGCATATTTTAGAATTTCATTCAGGATGCAAAGATTAATATGGTATACCTTTAACTTTTAAAATATATTCTTCAAAAATATGGGTGAACCTAATTAAGTTTGAAGATGAATAGTATTTAAAGACGAAGAGAGTATGTGTATCTATATATCTATCCATAGTAACTTGTACGTTGTACCACATATTTTTACCATGGTTGTAAAGTTAGACTAGCAACAACATACCTTTTCACTTTGGACCATTTATCTTTACGAATTGTTTCTCTCGGGCCTATTCTACCTCCAGTGGTCCAATTCAACATCTCTCTTCTCTCCCTCCTATGTCTTCCTCTCCGTATCGCCAAGCCAAGCCATCAAGGATGAGGCCATCAGCTACCATCAGCATGAGTTCAAGTGCGAGTCCAAGTCCTCCACCCAACCTGACACAATCCCATGCTTTTTATAAGCGGCTCACTCTCCAAACTCTCCAGTCGCCACGTAGCACAAAGTACGTTGCGTTGCGCAGTGGCAATGGCTGATGGTAGTGATGGCGTGGACAAGTACACAACATGGGTGGCGGCGATGATATTCTAAGATGGCCTTTCGTTTCGGGCTCTAGCGGAATGATGGTTTTCGTGAAATCCAGTGGAAAGCCGATAGATTCCGAACAAATTTCATAAACCAAAATTTGTATACAAATTACTTGAGTTTACTAATAACCTCGTGAAAACCGGTCGGCTTTGGCGAAATTCTGAGCGAAATCATCGGAATTTCAATCGGTAACTATAAAAAGAGGTAAACTGATTTTTTTCCTTTTTAATTTGTTATTCTTTTCTGTCCTACTATAAATTTCAGTAAATATACGGAATACATCAATTTTTTCAGAAATTTATATCCTAATAGGTTCTATAAATATTATACTATTTATAAGATTTTATTTGATTTTTTCTTTTTTTATCAATTCAAATTTGAATTTAGAAACTCATTGAAATCTCATATGGCTTCTACTTTCGAGCCTCATCAAAACCTCGAAATTTTGGAGGGGCATCTCGGAATTGTGAATCCTGGTGGTCGTGCCAAGCCGGCGGGCGTACGGAGTAGGAGCGTATCTAGGGTATGTGAGGTGGTGGCATACGCGATCATGATGTACATGCGTTTCTTCGTGGAGCAGTACTACGGCGAATAAGGATGATGATGATGATGCGGCAAACGGTTCAAGCTATGCATGTGCATATCATTGACTTATTGACTTTATAAGTAATGCGGTACAGAAAATTAGTAAGTAATTAATCCTCCTCACAATCCGATTTCTTCGAAACCAAGAGTGATTCGTAAAATGAACCAGTAGACAGTTCATGTGACATTATATCCTGTGTTCTGACATCAATAACATATTATTGCCTCAACTAGTACTATAATTTTAAGTTTTGATCATCGACAAATTTTAAATGGTTGTACATTTTACAGTTATATTTAGGAATGCAAGATTAATAAGAAATGCTTTTTAGGTATGCAAAATATTACAATCGATGATAACCATGGGCCATATGATTCAACCTGTTTAGTGACCCCCTCTCCTTCTACCGTTGGACCCGATTGCTTAAGCTTAAGGCTGTTGGATCCGGTTGATCCAAGCTTAAGAACTACTTCCTCCGTTTCACAATGTAAGTCATTCTAGCATTTTCTACATTTATATTGATGTTAATAAATCTCGATAGATATATTCATTCTAGCATTTTCCACATTCATATTTATGTTAATGAATCTAGATAGATATATGAATGTGGAAAATGCTAGAATGACTTACATTGTGAAACGGAGGGAATATGTGAATCCGCCGCTCTATGCTTAATTAGAGGGTACAAATCTAGTGACAAGTGGTAGTGGAACAAGGGCGATGGTGCCGTGATGGCCATTACAATCGTGGCAGGTATGCTCAAGTACTTGTATTTTTTTAAGGGTATCAGTTATAATAATCTGTAACGGTTGCTAATACCTAGCCGTTATAGATGAGGTTTCGACGTCACCTATTACCTCTCATCTATAACGGCAGGTATGAATAGGCCATTGTATAGCCGTTACTAACAAGAGTATATCTGTGTATAACGTCAATTGACAAATCCTGAAATCTAAGGGTTCGTAATTCTGAGCCGCTATATATAGATAAGGGTTCCTTTGATCAATGGAATGTGTATCAGTTGACATACCCATTATAGATAGATTGTTTTGAAATGTTATACATGAGGAGGTCTACAGTAGTGCAAACACTTGCATTGGAGCAATTGTTCTACATACATGATACATTTTTTTTAAAAAAAAATACATACATGATCCATATATATCTTGTCGTTGCTTGATCAAGAGATCAAACATTGGCCCATTGCACCCTATCTAACACCACCATCTTAATCACTTCGCAACATCAGTTGACGGATGCAGAAAATCTAAAATTTATTAATGATGAGGAAAGATGGGTATATATTAATGCTATTTTCAAAATAAAAATTACTCCATTTTTGAGCGAATTCGATGCAGTTGTCCAAATCTCGGGGTCCTGTTATGCAGCGCTTCTAGATACTTCTTCCTGAAGAAAAAAAAAACAGAGGGAGGGAACAGGTTAATTAGCTTAGATTAACCCCGAAATTTATCCCTGCATAGTGAAATAGAGTACCTTTCAGGCAGATGATCATGAGGACGATTGTAAGCCGTCCAATCTGGCCCACCTGAAAATAAACGCATGGTCTGTAAAAACCCAAACAAGAGGCCCCCAGGCCCCATCTGTCAGTTAATTAATCACGAAAGGATTACTGAACTGCAAGGAATTCTTTTGATACCCACTCAGAAACAAAAGAAAATGACTACAAATATTTGAAAGGGTACCATGTCATGATCATGGTTAGGATAAAATTGTTGTTAAGGACCAAGGGGAATTTGCTGACCAACTATATATTCGCTCTTTATGAATCCAATAGTAGAGATATTTGTCATCGCTTTGGCTATTTTCGGAGCTAATGTGATGCAGTTAGCACAACTACCTTCAAAAGTTAAATCTGATAAAATCTTGTAGAAATAAACCAGAAACCAATCAGATTACATTTTCTTGGTTCCATTAATTGAAAATTCTATGCCCTTTAATTACCTTTATGTAGTTGTTGGTATCAAGTGTGAAGCGGTGATAGATGCCGGCTGGCACAACGATGAGTGCCCCTTTCCTCACTGAAACCCGGACCCACTTGTCATTCTCATCTCTCACATCGAAGTAACCTTCATTAATTCCAAAATTCAAAATCAGCAATATAGTGAAATAAAAAATTTCTTTGTTTTTTGAGATGAAAGGTTTCGTTATAACAAAAAATCAAGGTAAAGTAAATTGTTCGCACATACCACTACCATCAAGACAATAGCGAACTTCTTCATCTGTGTGGAGATGTTCTTCGAAGAATCTCTTGATCATCACCTCATAATTTGGCATTTTCTCTGGGGTCAATTCAACGATGTCCTACGAAAATGCAAAAAATGCATATACTTAAGTTCGATTTTTTAGATTGGATAATCGATTGATCATTATTAGCCATAAGTAGGATTACAATCCATGGCCATTGAGATCTAACTAGAGCTGGCCCAAATTAATCACAGCTTTGCTGCAAAGAGAAACTATGTGGGTGTTTAGATCCCACCCAAAATTTTACACCTGTCATATCAAACGTTTAAACACCTGCATGAAGTATTAAATATAGGCTAAAAAACTAATTGCACAGATTGCGACTAATTTGCGAGACAAATCTTTTAAGCCTAATTGCTCCATGATTTGACAATGTGGTGCTACAGTAAACATTTGTTAATGATGGATTAATTAGGCTTAATAAATTTGTCTCGTGGTTTACTGATGGATTATGTAATTAGTTTTTTATTAGTGCCCGAACACCCCATACGATACCCTATATAATACCCGATATGACACGCCAAAACTTTACACCCTTGGATCTAAACACCCCCTATGATGCCTTCCGAAAGAGGTAAACCACATTATTATTATTTTTCTTTCATATAAATAATAATGAATGGCATATGGATATGCCAAAAAATTAAGTGATAGGACGTGGATTTACTTATTAGTATATACTAGTTGATACCCCGTGATTTGCTATGTGATATGTAGATGAATGCATGTTATACATTATATAAATGATAGATGTATACATTTAAATAATATGAAAATAATGATTTGACATTGCTTGTATATCAAGTTCTAAAAATACAACAAAATTATAAATAAGATGCCATGCTTGCATGGTATTTAAAATACTCTAGATAATAATATCTCCATTTTTTAATATGTGAAAAATCAACGTTTTACCATTCATCTTATTCAAAATTTTTGTACAAATATAAAACTATTTTAAGTCATACTTAAAGAACATTCGGTTATAAATCATGTCACAATAGAATAAATCATAATTACATACAATTATTGAATAAGATGGATGATCAAACGTATTTAAAAAAATCATTGGCATTATATATTAAAAAATAGAGGGAGTAATTGCTAGTGGCTGATAATGTTGCACATTTAGATGTTAAGTTTTAGGAGTTAGTTGGTATCAACTATATAGATAGTATAGATATGTAACAACAAGGTAATCATTTCAAAGCTTCTACTCCCTCTCATAAATATTTGACATTTACAACAAGATTTGATCTAAATTTTAAAAGTTACACCACCAACTTCTCTAATACTTAGTAACAAAAAAAATGACATGTATATATTTATCTTGAAAAGGGCTATCACAATACCACCATAAACTTATTACTCCATCCGTCCTAAAATATAACAATTTCTAGCATTTAGAATTTAATCTAAGATATAACTATTTCTTCATCAATATTCTCTCCCAACCAATTACAACCCTCCACCATTCATTTTTTCCACATACCTCCACTTCTCAACCAATCACAACCTCTCCCCATATAATTCTACCTATTTTCTTAATAACCGTATCAAACTCTAAAAATTTTTATATTCTGGAGCAGAAGTAGATTTGATAAACTTATTTAAAATAAAATAGATGAACAGTTTCAATAGTTTGACCAGTTCCTATCGTAAACATCTAATATTTATGTCTATATGAGGAGTATATTTTGAAAGCAGACAAAAAAGAAAACCTAATTTAGTCATGCATGCATCTTTTTTTAAGTAAATATTGACCTAATAGCAAGTATATTTTGAAAGCAGAAACAAAAACTAATTTAAGCATGCATATGCATCTTTTTTTAAAAGTAAAGATTGACCTAATAGCAAGAAGACTAACCATGTGCAAGTAGCCTCTCTGTTCACGCATTATCTTAAGGTTCTCATCGTGCTCATGGTTATCTGCATCTAATCGCATTGCAACGAGTCCGAGGTCTGCAAATTGCAAAAAAACTAATTAAAAACTCGTCATCTTTGTGTGTACACACATACATACACACTAGTGGTAAACATCGCATGGATATCGGCGCCACTGGAAAGAAATTAATTAACAAGCTTACGAGGCTAAACAAAATTAACCTTTTTTAAAAAAAAGCTCGATAAATATGTAGATAAATATATATACCAAGCAATTTGGCGAGAGGAAGAAGATCATCAGGCTGGCGGCGATGAGGAAGCCTCTGGTCTTCCTCCGCGTTGTCGTCGTCGTCCATGTACCATGCTTGCACAACTTCCTCCACATCATTCTGTGTCAAATATTCGGCAAAATTTTAGGATGATATTCGCGCAACAGATCACCAGAGCCCTTAGAGTTTGGTAGCGACAAACAGGGTTTGAAATTTCTCAAAAGACAACTTGCGAGCCCATTTTGGTTTAAACTAATTTTTTTAATCACAAACGTATTTGTATAACGGAAAATTGAGCCGTTATATGTATGTATATATAGGTCCCATTTGGATTGCTTGAGATTCTGCGAAGCAACTATTATCCTATCGAATAACTATCCAATAAGAATCTCAAAATGTTAGGTTTTCAATCTTCAGAATCCATGTAAAAATCTAGATTATTTGAGATGCGAAAGATTCCTAAAGAAATCGTAGTGCGTGCGGGGAAACTCCCTGAACATGCCATTGTGTCGTGCATGGGCGCGCTCACCAATGTCATCTAAGAGCACAAAAACCCGAAGAAATCCCTTTGCTCGAACAATTAAAAAAAACTTTGCTGCATTTTCAGTCAATTGGAACCTAATTTAACCTCTCATTTTCCCCAAAAAAAAATTTAACCTCTCATTTGAGTGATTTTTCTTTCTTACAGCAATTGAATTTGCGCTAATTAAGTACGTAATTAACGTACCTCGGAGCCACCGGCGACGACGGTGGTAGGGAATCCCAAGCCGAGCTGGGAGAAGGGCAGCTCGTCGTAAACCAAGCTCTCAAGCCGCCTCTCATCCGTCTCTCCGCCATTGACGCCGACGAGGTTAGCTTCTGCTGATGATCTTGGCTCCAACACCAGGAGAACGAGCAGAAGAAGAAGCAGCAGCAGCGGCTTCTTGGCGATGAGCATCATCAATGGTGATCTTGGCTTCTTGGCTTGCATCATCCTTTGCTGTCTGTGGATTATTGCCTTGGGATGATCGAATTAGTAGCCATTTATAGAGAGAGAGAATTCACGATTCATTCATCATTAGTTGACGAGATGAGCATGCGCGAGCTGCGAGAGGTCAATGTTAATAGAAATTGATTCTGATTGCATCGGCGCGTGCAGTGGTTTTGGCCGGTGGGAAATCAATCATATGTCGGGATGAGGATTTAAATTACTGCTTAAGTGGCCCAGTTGTGGATTTGTTAATGACTTGAAGTTGAAGGTAGTAGAAGCGGAAACTCTGCATTAGGGCCGAGTTTAGTTCTAAAATTTTTCTTCAAAATTCCAACTTTTCCATCACATCAAAAACTTTCCTACACACATAAACTTCTAACTTTTCCGTCACATAGTTTTAATTTCAACCAAATTTTTAATTTTAGCGTGGACTAAACACACCCCAGCTCTAGTTCTTGCTGCTGCAGAGGAGCCATCTGTGAATTAGCGCAAATCTGGGCCCTTCATTTAAGAAAGGTCGGTTGGACCTTGTGAGAGAACAGTATTGTTTTACATTTCCAGAAAAAGACTAGCGACTTGGTTCTACGTATACGAGTGGACGATTGAAGTTGATAATTTTGGGGCCGGTTTTATGTGAGAACTGTATTTCGTCCTTAAATATAAGGATTTTTATAAGTTGTTAATAAAGATTAAGGTTGAGAAAAGAAAAAGACTTATATTACTCGTTTAGTCAGGGTTGGTTGGAGTTGAGATGTAATTGGAAGTAGTGACATATGAGATTGATGGGAGCAAATAGTACTTTATGAATATTTGGATAAATTTCAAACACTTGGTATCCTACATAGGGTAATTTGAGAACATTAGAAAATACATGTAAATATAGATATATTTTTAATCTCAATGCGCAGTAAATATATATGTAGGACTTATCGTTCGTATGTGCACGTCCAGGAAAAGAATTCGTATGAATTCAAGGTCAAAGCTTCATTTTTATTCTTTATTTGATCACCTGATTAATTAACCAAACATAGAGTTAAAAATAACAGGGGTGTTCTGGTAAGCCTCTTCATTGCTTCAAATGGATTCTCTCGTAGATCATGTGAGCCTCCTGATTGGTTCAATAGTATCCAGCGGTGTGTTTTTTTAACCAGTTGCATACAACGATCCTTGCTATTTTGGAATTTGGATCATGCGACTCATTCCCCTTTGAGATATATAGCTTGGTGCTTTCAACTATAAAGAAACCAGTAAAAACTAGTAATCGGCTAGTCGTTCGCTTATTAATTTACTGCATAAATTTTGAATCCAATTTTTTGATTTGAAATCTATTCTTGCGCTGGTAGTTTTGTATTCAGTTCTTAGTGAGATTTGGACACAAACATTTGGCTAATGCACGTCTTATTGAGTGGATTTTAGAGAACCCTAGGTTTTACGGCATATCTATCTATCTATTATATACTAAAAGTTTAATAAACTCCCTACAAACGCTCTGAAGCCGTCACGTGACGCTCCTACAAACATCTCTAGATCGCCACATTGCACTGTTTACATTGCACTGTTTAATCTCATCATCGATTTTCACTTAAATTGGTGGACCCTGTATTTTAAACCATTAGATTGAATGTATTATTTAAAAAAGGTAATGATTTCCTCCTGTGGGCCGGAAAAGGGAAAAAAAAAAGTATTCAGTACGTTATGTACATTTGAAAGAAAAACGATGAAGCTTAATTACCTACTGTTCATCGGACGAGAAGAAAAACATAAGCACAGACTTATGTGATAAAAGCGATAAAGTAAAGGGAAAAAAAAGAAGTTATAGAAATTATGAGAAAAAAAAAATCAAACTGTTGATTTTCATTTAGAATAGTCACCGGTAATTTAAAACATCATATCAAAATAAAATCCCTCTCCCCTCATTTTCTCTTTATTTTTTCTTCTTTTTCTAATTAAGGTAGTTATTATGAGATATGCACTATAACTTATTATTGTAAATGGTTATATCTTTCCTTGCATGGAGCATCGAGCTGTCTGTGCAACGTTCAAGCACTAATATTTTTTTACGGACAATATATACATTGATTTTACAATACGCTTGAATGATTGTATTTTTTAATTAAATTAATCAATGAGCTAAGTCATATATTCACTCTATTTACTATGTTTTTATATAGAAATAGGCATCCGATGGGTCATCTGCAATTATCTCATATCTAATGGGTAAAAAAAAAGCTGTTTGAGATATAGTTACGGGATGTGAGTTCCTTTGTTACAGGCATAGCTGGTGGCCAATCGTCAGATAGTCTAAATGATTATATATAAATAATAGATAGCTAAATGATTATATTTTTAAATATATTCAGTTTTTAGTTTGATCCATATAGGCCTTTCTTGATATATGATAAATATATTTTTAGACATGAATCCATATCCTTTCCGTGATAACTAAGCAGCAATGAAACGTTATATAAAAATTGACAACATATATCGTATCATCATCTATGAGGTGTCCATTACAACACCTCTATGTCTTCACATTTCACATATAATTTTTTTTTTAAAAAAAACCTATTTTTTAGGGGAAAAATGCATATGATCATCGGTTTTATTTAAATCGATCGACCCTTCCCTCTCCGAAAAGCTCAGGGTTCTCCTCTCCTCTTCCCCTTCCTATTATTTAGCTAAAGCCCATTAAACTTCCTATAAACACTCCTAACTGGTCACATGACGCTTTAATAAATTAGAGAAATCATAAAAATTATGAGGAAAAAAAACATCTTGCCCTCGATTTTCACTTAATACGATGGACCTAATATTATACACCATTAGATCTATCTTTAAAAAAATCCAAAACCCATCTCCACTGCCTCCTTCCTCCCGGGGCTCCTCCCACGGTACGTACATCCCTCCTTCTTTCCTTCCTTCCTTCTTTTAATTTTCTAGCTAATAGATTAATAAAAAAATCGTAAAAATTCTAATAAATGTTTAGCGATTATTCTTTTAAAAATTGATGGACCTATTAATCTTAACCATTAGATCTTCATCTAAAAAGAAAATCTAATACATGCATCCTCACCGCCACCTCCATATGTGCGCACCTACGTCGTAGTTGAGTTCTCCCTCCACCCTCCTAACTCTCCTCTTCTCTCCTATTTCTTAAGCTAATTGCTACTTTTTAAGTTAACACTCAATCTATCAAAAACTAATAATCAGATTTCTAAATGATCATAAATATCAAGTTACATTTTTTCTTATTTTTTTGAATTATTGTGTCATTTATAATTAAATACATAATTCGAGATCCATATACATAGCTCAAACTTCTAATATAAATGTTTAAGATCAAATTTTTAAGCCCCATATTAAACAAATATTAAATTTAGATCCTTTAAATGCCCCTAAAATCATCACGTGGCAATCATACCAATGCCCCTAAACCAACATGTAATTATAATCACGTGTAATTATCATCATGTGTAAAATTCACAGAAATTATATTAAAAAAAATCTAACCACTGCCTTTTCAATATTTTCAATCATTAGATCTAATCTTAATCTTAACCTACTTAAAAACTTCAAGATGATTCCGTCCACCATTGCTTAATGATGCCAGCCATGATTCAGCCACACATACTCCACGTATATGTTCTGTTCATGAGAGAGAGCACGCGCGATTCTAACTCAAATTAAAAAAACACCACATCATTTGACTCGGCTCACTGAAAGAAAAAGTCGAATGAAAAACATCTTACTTTTAAGTTAAAATTAATTTGTTAGACCGGTTTTTAACAAACTAATACATATGCCCGTGCATCGCGCGGGCTACCTTCCTAGTGTATCATAAAACTCCCAAGTACGACCCTGTTTAGATCCCATCCCAATACTTTACATCCTGTCACATCGAACATTTGAATACCTACATAAAGTATTAAATATATGCTAAAAATAACTAATTACATAGATTGCGACTAATTTGCGAGACGAATCTTTTAAGCCTAATTGCTCCATGATTTGACAATGTAGTACTACAATAAATATTTGCTAATGACGGATTAATTAGGCTTAATAAATTTGTCTCACGGTTTACTGACGGATTCTGTAATTATTTTTTTAGTGCCCGAACACTCCATACGACACCCTACATAATACCTGATGTGACACGCCAAAACTTTACCCCCTGTATCTAAAACACCCCCTATGTATGGGTTATGTTTTGGTGCGCACCATCTCAATCTAGCTGAAGCGACGCACACCTGCCTTCCTTGACCTTGCCGCTGCCGAAGTTCCAAGTGAGTGCAAAGACGGTGGTGATGGGCTCTTTCTGGTGGTGTTTGGATCCAGGGACTAAAATTTAGTCCATGTCACATTGGATGTTTGGACACTAATTTGGAGTATTAAACATAAATTGATAATAAAACTAATTGCATAAATAAGTGCTAATTCGCGAGACAATTTTTTAAGCCTAATTAATCCATAATTAGCAAATATTACTGTAGCATCATATAGGCTAATCATGGATTAATTAGGCTCAATAGATTCGTCTCGCGAATTAGTCCAAAGTTATGAAATGAGTTTTATAATTAGTCTATGTTTAATACTCCCATATGACATGGAATAAAAAGATTTTTTACCCCATCCAAAGAGGGCCTCAATCCCATCTCCACGGCTCAGGACAGTGGTGGTAGATGCGGTCAGACTTGGCGTTAGCAAGCGGCAGCTGGGCTGGCTGGTGCAGTTGTGGCGCATGACATTTTTGCCACTACCAAGGGTGTAGAGGGCAACGCCCAGGCATTGGATCTGGTAGGGCATCCCATGGGCTGTGGTGAAAACCGTTGGAGTGGCATACTAGTAATAGAAGTTCGGAGGAGCGGTTGCAACGACGGCGACCGAGTCAGGATGGAAACGACGATGCAGCATCGGCACATAGAGCGGCGCCTATGGGTAGATCTAACGGGGCGTCGACGAGGAGTCAAAGACGACTTGAGCGGCGACAATCTGGCATGGCCGATATGGAACACTTGCGATGGCTGTTGCAGCAGAGGGATGGTGCTGCGACAGTATGACCTTGTCTCCCCTTCGCTCGTACTCGGCTGCCTGTGGTGTATAGTTGGCCAAAAGACCCGTAGCCCAATGGTCCGGCCCATAGAACAGAGATTTTTGGCCTGGACCGCATGACACCCCTCGACTGTTGTTGGACCTGTGTCGGCTTGGCCCAACAAATGGGTCGTGCCTGGGCCTCTTCCTCGGCAAGATGGGCTGAGTTCGACGTTTGTTGCCACGTGGCTAGGGATGTACGGATAATTTCCGAATTCCGACCGTGTTTTCGGATACGGATCGCTTCGGTCGGATTTTTTTCGGATATTTTCGGATTCGGATACGAATTCGGATAGTTTTTCTTGGAAACGGATTCGAATACAGTAGCGATGGTATCCGTCAGAACTCGGATTCGGTTGCGGTTGGAAACTATCCGGACTTTTTTTGCCGGATATCCGAATCAAAATCAACAGCCAAATCCAAATCAGCCACATTAAAAATCGAAAAAAAAATAAAAATCTCAAAAATGCCGAAACCCTAGCTCACCGCCGGCGACGCCATCCTCGTCGCTGTCGACGTCGCTCGAAGCCTCAACAGCCGTCCTTGTCCTCGTTGTCGCCGTCGCCATTGCTCGCCGCCGCCGCCACCAGAGCCGCCCCTCCCATCGTTGTTGTCAGAGCCTCCGGAGATCCCCCGCCGCTGCCATGCCGCTCACGCCGCGCCGCGCAGCTCCCGCCCGCCGCCGCTGCCGCTCCCGGCCACGACCGGCCCCTCCCTAGCCCGCCGCCGCTGGATCTGGGAGGGGGAGGGCGCCGGCCGTCTCGCCCGCCGCGTTGTGCCACTCCCGCCGCGCCAGGCCGGCACCCCGCCGTGCTAGGCCGCCACCCTGCCGCCGCGCCCCTTGCCAGGCCGCCACCCCGCCGTGTGCCATGCCCGCCCCTTCCCCTCTGGCATGGAGAATCGAGAAGAAAGGGGAGAAGAGAGCAGAGAAGGAGATAAGAAAGAGAGAGAAAGAGGAAGAGAAGAAGGGAAAGAAAAGGAAGAGGAGGACACTTACAGTTGGGACCCACCTTCTTTAATCCAATGAAAAACTTTGAATCGAATTTTATCATATAGTAAATGAACTCATATGAAAAAGTTATCAAAAACAAAGTTGTAGAACTCATTGACATCTACCATTTTTATTTTGGTAATTTTTCCATCCGAGTTTTATTGAACTATATAAAATTTGAATTTTAAAATATATGAAATTGAAATATTTTTTTGGGTAGTAAATGTTTTCAAATGAAAAAAACTGTCAACAACAAAGTTGTAAAACGCATCAAGATCAACAACTTTTGTTTGGGTCATTTTTCTATGTGACTTTGCTTAAATAGTTTGAATTTGAATTTCAAAATATGACACCTTCAAACAACATTTTCAAATACTAAATGATTTCAACTGAAAAAGTCATCAATAACAAAGTTGTATAACTTATCAAGATCTATAACTTTTATTTTGGTCATTTCTTCATCCGACAAAGCGAAAGTAACATTGTTTACAAAATTTACATATCTCACATATGGTTTCATAAGTTATAAGAGAGATATGTAAATTTTGTGAACAATGTTACTATTGCTTTATTAGATGAAGAAATGACCAAAATAAAAGTTGTAGCTCTTGATGAGTTCTACAACTTTTAAGTTCATGACTTTTTCAGCTGAAATTATTTACCGCTTCAAAATATTATTTGAAGTTGTCATTTTTTTGAAATTCAAAATTTTAATTGATAAAACAAAGTCACAAGAAAAATATGGCCAAAATAATAGCAGTAAGAACACAATAACACAATAGAGCATGATTTTACAAACATTTAGGAAAAAGAATCATCCAGTTTGGAGTTCATATGAGTACGATAAACTAGTCTTAAGGAGCCGCATGAGAAAATAAAGGTCGATTTTTGCAGACGCCGTCACCCTCAACCACAAAATTGGATATAGCAAAATTATTAACACTAAAATTTGGAAATGTTGATATGTTCTATTAGAAAAAATAACAAGTTATATTTCATTGTTGATTTGTGATGCTTAGTTTGAGTGGTTTTTATGTTCCGATTAATATTCGTCACCGTATTCGTTCTGTTTCGTATTCGCTCCGTATCTGTATTCGACAATATTCGATTCCGTTTTCGTATCCGGGGTTTCCGATTCCGATTCCGATTCCGAAAAAAAATATGAAAATGAATATGGTAGAGCTAGTTTCCGTCCGTATCCGATCCGTTTTCATCCCTACACGTGGCCCAATTAACATCTAGGGTTTTAACCTTGCAATCGGTATATAAGATTTGTAGTTTCACTCCATATGCTTTGTTCAATTCACACATATCGTCAACCATTTAGATGTGTGAAATAAATGAGAAGGTGTGGCTTCATGCTACAACAAATCTGGGCTTCTATGACGATTACCTGATGACGGAACACATATCTGTCATAAACAGAGGCTGTTTATGACGACTGTTCACAGGATGACAGCTGTTTATGATCAAACCGTGTATCTGTCATAATCATCGTCACAGTATACTCTGCATGGGCTCTGTGACGATAGCACGATGACAATAATGGATCGTCATAAAATATAGAACTATTATATTTTTTAAAAACAAAAAAAATCTTGTTATACTACATTGCTACTAGACCATAAATCGTTTGTCCTAGGTGAACTCTTCTTGTCTACATCAATTCTAGTCTCTCATTTTAGGATTTTAGGATTGAAGTCATGTCTAGTCTCATTTTATGAATAAAAAAACAGAATTATGGTGTTTCATTTTATGATTGAATGAAAAAACTTAAAAAAACAAACTAAAATGGCTATAAGTTGGTCTAAATTATTCTTTAAAATTTTCCGTGAATTTTCGGAGCTCAATAACTAATTTTAATACCACAAAGTTTATTTAACCTATTAAAATAAATGAAAAACAAATTAAAATTCCTCTCGCTGTCCTTGGGCCTTTTTCGGCCCAAGTATTACTCTCTCCCTCCCTTAGCCCACAGCCTCTCTCTCCCTCCTCCTCCCTCTTTGGGCCACCGGCCAAGCCCTTTTGCTCCTCCCTCGCCAATAAGTCCATTTTACTTCCCTCCTCTCAAATCAAATAACTTTTCGGGTAGTAAATGAATTCAAATGAAAAAATTATCAACAACAAAGTTGTATAACTTATTAAGATCTATAACTTTTGTTTTGGTCATTTTTCAATATGACTTTGTTTCAATAATTTGAATTTGAATTTTAAATTATGACAATTTCAAATAGTATTTTCAAATACTAATGATTTCGTGTAACATACTAAAAAATTAGCTATTTTCTAATTATGCATCATACCGGTTCTTATGTTTTTATTAACCTCCTAAACCTAGGATATTATAATTAAAGAGACCTCCTAAAATTAACCTGCATAAAATCTCTTTCTGGTATTTAATTTCTTTTGTGCCTTTCCTTTAAAAATATATTTAGTTAAATTAAGGTGTTTCTTGATTTTGGGTTTTAATTTAAAAACCTTCTTTTGAAAAAATTCCTTTTATTCAAATTTAGTTTGAAAATCTTTTTACTTTTATGAATCATGGTCCAAGAAATCCTCCAACACTATCCTTGAACCTAAACCGAAGCAATTCCAAATTTGTTGGAGTTAATTGTTAACCTATCCTTAGTTCCCTTTCGAAATCTCAAGTATCCAAATTCTTCCTTTTAATCTAGCCGCCAATTTAATTCCTATAGCTTGATTTCCTCTTCGGCACAAGAATAATATTATTACAGATATTGTGAATAATTGCTCTTGTGCTAAAAAAATATATTTTATCCTTCTCTTCCACGAATCCAAATTCCTATTAGCCTCAAATACTTCTCTAAAATCCATACCATATATTTTGGGGCTAAAAATCCTATTTATTTCCCTCCTTGTTTTCCTGCCTCATTCCCAAAAATATTTTGAGGAATTATATTAATTCCCTCCCATTTGAGTGCTTTAATATTTAGACCACATTATTGCACTCAAATATTTAGGAAATATCTCTTTTGAAAGTTATCTCCAAAAATAGATTCATTTCAAAAGTTAGCCACCTAAATTTCCTTCCAAATATTAATTTGGATTCAAACTTCCTTCTTCAAATATCTTCCAAAATTGAAAAATAACTTCTATTCGCTTTTGGGCCAAATTTCTCAGACCGGCCCAAGTCGGCCCAGCCTCCCCCTCTCAGAGCCGACTTTTCCCTCGCCACAGTCGCCGCCGCCGTGCGCCATTTGTGCGCCGTCGTCCTCGGTCCTCTCAACACCGCCCACAAACTCTCTGCCACCGCTGTCTTCTTTCCGTCGACGCGAAGGAACCGCCGCCCGACGTCAACTACACATCATCCCGCTGACGTCAACAGCAGACGAACCGCCATCATCAACCAATCAACGTACAGGGCCGGCGCCGTGTCCCTCTTCCTCACGCCACCGTCGCCGTGCCTTCTTCATCTACCACCGGCGAACCGACCTTCGTGAACCGACGTCCGCCGCCTATAAATAGCCGGCGAGATCGCCCTCTTCTCCCCACATCAGAGCTTGAAGCTCTCTTCTCTCTCTCCTGCCTTGACCGGCCACTGCCACCATCAGTCGATCTCCTCTTCCGCATCTCCACAAGCCAAGCCCTTGCGCCATCGTGTTTGCCTCGACGAGGTGAACCCATTTTTCCCCTTTCCCCTCTCTTTTAGCCACCACATCAAGCCACCACCGCCACTCCTTTTGTTGCCACGGTCGAGCTCCTGTCGTCGCCGTTCCGGCCAACTCCTTCACTCTCTCCGCCAGCCACCGCCCTCCCCAGGTGCGTCGTGCTCGGGAACACGCGTGGACGCCGACGTCGCAGCCAGTCAGCCACCGGAGCGCCGTCGCCCCAACCGCCCTCCCTCTCCCTTCTATCGGCTGAAGGAAGAAGAAGACGAGAAGAAGGAGAGAGAGAGAAAAGGAAAAGAGCAGGTACATGTCTGGGTCCATGAACAGTACATTTTCGTATTTTCTAGATTTAATTCAAAACCCAATCTTTAGAAGCTCATATCTCCTAAACCGTAGATCAAATTCCAGTGAAACTTAAACCCTATCTTTTGACACCAAATTTGCTATTTTATAATTTTATTTGAATTTATTCAAATATCGTTTGAATTTATATTTGCCTTTTCAAATATTTTCTTTTGTCCCAAATTACCCCTTTAGCCACTAAAAAGCCGCCGGTTGGAACTTTATGCCTTCCATGGGGACGTTCGTGGTTTTCTATCCCCGACGTCGAACTGTTGGTTATAAAGCCTGGCAAAGGCCAAACCCAAGGTCGAAGTGCTGCTCCTGGCACCCCACGCCTTGATGCGTACAACGGTCGGAGCTTCATTATCCCCTCGACCTCCATTGCACGCCGCACAGTTAGCTCTCGGGCTCTGTGTGATCCTAGCCGCTCCACCGCCACTCACGGTTGTCGGAGTAACACTTCCGCCCCACTAAACCCACACAAACCTCCTATCCCTCTAGCCGTTATGCTGCCTGTTGACACCGGCTAGAGAAGATACCAAACCTAGTCGTTATGCTCTAGCATCGACTAGCACACAACCAAACCCTAGCCCTCCTAACCATTTATCGTTTTCTTGTTATTTTATGGCTTTTATTGAATTTAGTTCTTCGTCTTTCTTAGTAGAGTCTATTATCTTTTGGATGGCAACCTGTGATGTTTCGAGGATCAGATAATCAGGTTGCCTATCTCGGATTTGTTTGCGTTGGAGCAAGGCAAGTTATTATTCCTCCCCTTTGAGCATTATTATCCTATATTCTATATCCCTATTATTCCATGCATTAGCCATTCATGATTTTAAATGCATAACTTGAACACATAGCAAACCAGATATATATGCTAGATTTTGCTTAGCCATGCCTAGTTAGATTGCATAAAATATAATGAACTTAGATTGGAACAGTACGGTAGAAATGGTTGATTTCCGGGTGGCTAGTACTGTTCCAACCGACATAAGATTGCCAAGTACATGTGAAGAACGAGCGAGTACGACCGCAACTTCTAGAATGGGGACAGACTTAGCAAAGTATGTTATCTAGCAAAGGTGGTACCCCTGTACAGTGGTTCTTCTTTAAGTCCTCGCGCAGGAGGCAAATTTACGCCGAGCAGGGCGATTATAATATTTACCGAGGCGTAGGTAAATATATTGATTATTGCGCGCTGTGTGTGTATTGTGAAAACCTGGTTGGGATGACGGGGGTCTCTCAACCAGTTCTCTCTAAAAACCTCGGGAACGCCAGAACTCCTCTCGCTGCTGATAACGTTACGTTCAGAGCGTATGAGGACTATAGTTCATGGAACAGGTACCACTAATGTTAGGAACTGAAAAGCTTTGCCATGACTAAGCTGATGAATATTAGCATGTCATGGATTGCGGGTAAAGTGTACATCTACTACAGTATGAGTATCTCTGAAACTATTCGAATAGCCATGCTCACGGATATTGAGCATCGGGACTCACTATGGCATCTTGGTTAGAAATATAACTCCAGATTTTATTAAATATTGTTGCATTTCAAAACATTATAGACTTTCTCCTTCTACTTTCTCAGCTTTCTGCAATTAGATCTAGCTCTACTCAAATACTATTATTTCATACATTCATACTTGAATATAATAACTTGCTGAGTACGTTGTACTCACCCTTGCTTTAACCCCCTTCTTTCAGAATTAATTTGGAGTTCTTGCCGAAGCCGAGAGTTCAATCATATAAGTTAGTTTCATTTCAACCTAGTTCTCAAGTCTAGATTAGTTAGATGGTTTAAGTCTATAGCAAAACATTAGGATTGAGTCATTCTATAGCTTCTGCTGTATTAGTTAGCCACAAGTTTGTAAATACCCATATATTTTGTAATAACAACTCCTCTAGAGCCCTGTTCAAATGTATGCAATGAAGAGCCAGATTGTTGAACCTGTATCAATCTACTGATCCAGGGCTTGATACAGTCTAAACATGTCGGTTTCCGAATCATTAGTTTTGGGACCCGACATTTCGAATGAAAAAGTCATCAACAACAAAGTTGTATAACTTATTAATATCTATAATTTTTACTTTGGTCATTTTGCTATATGACTTTGTGTTCAATAATTTGAATTTGAATTTCAAATTATGACAACTTCAAACAACATTTTCAAATACTGAATGATTTCAATTGAAAAAGTCATCAACAACAAAGTTGTATAACTAATCAATATCTATAACTTTTATTTTGGTCATTTCTTCATCCGACAAAGTGATAAAAACATTATTCACAAAATTTACATATCTCTTATATGGTTTATAAAACTATAAGAGAGATATGTAAATTTTGTGAACAATATTAAAATCACTTTATCGGATGAACAAATGACCAAAATAAAAATTGTAGATCTAGATGAATTATACTACTTTGTTGTTGATGACTTTTTCAGTTGAAGTCGTTCACTAATAAAAAATTCTATTTGAAGTTCTCAAAGTTTGAATTTCAAATTTCAAATTATTTAATTAGAGTCAGATGGAGAAATGACCAAAATAAAAATTTTGCATCTCAATGAGTTCTACAACTTTGGTTTTGGTGACTTTTCCATTTTAAATCATTTATTAACCTCAATTTTTGTTTGACGTTATCAAATTTTGAAAATTCAAAATTTGAATTGTTCAAATAAACTTATTTGTAAAAAGGACCAATACAGTAGTTGTAGATCTCGATGAGTTTTACAATTTTGTTGTTTATGATTTTTGCATTTGAAACACAAAAATCAGCCTAAAATTAAATTTAAAGTTCTCATAAATTTAAGGTGAAATGTCCATTTTGTTCATACAATTTCATAACTACTGTTGACATACCAGGGACAGTTTGGTAAACTCCCGTTGGATTGCTTCCTACCCATATAACCTCTCCCCCAAACCTTAGCCCAAACTAAATCCATATGCCGCCGCCGCCACCATCCATTCCCTCACCGCCAACATCCCTCTCCTCCTCCATCCATCTTCGCCTTTCCCCACGTCGCTCCCCTAGCCAGGGAAGGACGGTGGCACACGGATTCGCCGCCTCCCGTCCTCGGGAGCGACGGCGGCGCATGAATCCAATGGCCTCCGTCCTCGGGAGCGGCCTGGCGTGAGTGGGAGCGCCGGCAACACGCAGATCCACCCACCTCCGCCCTACGGAGCGGCGGCGGCAGGCTTAGGTAGGAGGGAGCGAGCGGCTACGGCGGCGGCGGCTGTGGCGATGACGGCTACAGTGGCTGCAACGACGGCTACAGTGCTGCAGCGACGACGACGATGACAATGACCAGCGGCGGCTGGCGACTTGCAATCGCAAGGCGGGCAGGTGGCGCGGGCCGCGGGGGCACGCGGCGCGGGGCAGGGGTGCAGGGTAGCAGGCCAGCGACGCGTCGGGATCTGGATGAGGGTAACAACTCCCTTGTCGAGTTGGGAAATCGGTAGAAGAGATGCTGGCTTTCGCGGATCTGGTGGTTTATTGGGGTATTCTGTTGGTGCTTGATTGCTGCTGCTGCTGGAGCGATTTGTAGCCGAGATAAAGACGGCGAGTAGAGGATTCAGTTTTGCAGGTCACAACCTCTCTCGTAGACAGTTTTTTGTGTGAATCAGTCTTGAAATGGAGTAGTGATTAGCAAATATTTTTTTTCCATTCTCCTATTGATCCTTCCTTTGTGAAAATTAGAGCAGTAATTAGTTCTGATTGTTTTGTGAAAATTAGAGCAGTACATAGTTCTGATTGTTTTTGACAGTCATACAATTAGTACTTAAAATTTATAAGCTTCTCTCTTCTTGTATTCTAGTGTCGATATCGATGATTCTCAAGTTCGAAATTATTTTTAGGTTACATAACAGAATAGCTTTCGTACTTGAATTTGGAGTGGTAAGCATTAGGAGCATGGTTAGGCATGTTAGTATTATCAAGGATTGGTCTAGCTTCTTAGGTCAAGCGTGGTAAATTGCATAGTTTCTTTAACAAAATATGGGTGATCCATGTTTGACTTGTGGGTTTAACAATGTTCATTGGGAAAGTAGGGAGGCATCTACCTATTGAATATAGCTTTTCTACATTTAATAACTAAAATAATCCAAAGAGTTAGTTTGGGTCAGAGTTGACTTGGTCTAGAAAGAAACCGTGTTTCAAAAATGTATGGTTAACTAATTATAATTAGGAAGATGTTTATGCCTGCCCAACCGATCACAGCTGCTGTTTACTGTTTTGATCTCTACTCTGTACCAAACTTACCACATGCATTCTTCTTGAAAAACAAACACCTTCTTTTTTGTTAATGTTAGGTGTGGTAGCATTGATTTGAACTCAGTTCAATCCAAGTATATAGATCATGATATCTCCAAGGAAGAAATTTTTTCTAGCTTGGATCCTTTAGTGCAGTTGGTAGTTGAAGTAGGAAGGGAAGCTACTGCTGCATCTCCACCTCAGTTTGTAGTTCATAAAGTAGAAATTGTCACTGGTAAAAGGGAAGCATCACCTCCTGAGAAGAAAGGTCATGGCTAGCATCTCTTTGATTCCTTCTATAATCCAATATAATGTCTGTCACAAAAATATCCCCTTAAGAATGTTAATAAGATGTGAGATTTTTACTAAATTGGCCATAAACTTGCTCAAA
The DNA here is from genome assembly GCF_034140825.1 of Oryza sativa Japonica Group. NCBI lineage: Eukaryota > Viridiplantae > Streptophyta > Magnoliopsida > Poales > Poaceae > Oryza > Oryza sativa. The sequence goes on along the minus strand of NC_089038.1, from coordinate 16,774,281 downwards.
GAGTATATGTTCCTTAAAATCCTACTCAACTCACAGATTTGCCTAGCAAAAACAGTTACTAGTTAGAAGCTTCTGCAACTCTAATGCAATGTTGTGATCTTTTCTTCTGATCCTTTCTTCATCTGTCTTGCAGAATGTGACTACAGGAATGAGGGCCTCGGGACTGCAAGATCCGGTGGCACTGGTGAGCATCGGCGGGTGGAGCCCTAACCAGGGCGCGCCGCAGCTGGCCATCATCCTCAACCCTTCCTTCTTGCGCCGCAGATGGGGCCTTTGCCCTGGGTGGCCATATTGGGTGGCGGCAATGGGATTGAGCGACCTCACTTTAAGTACAGAACTGGAGCCAATGGGATTGAGCTCTACTGAACAAGGCAAGTAACTTGGATTCTTGGTTCTTTTGTCCTTACATGTGTTATGCCTTCATATCAAGTGCAGGATCTTTTTATTGACACTTGTAAATGTTTTATGTTAGGCACCCTCATTGGCAGTAGACAAGTGGAGCCAAGGGGGAAGAGCATGGGCACTGCAATTGACAGTGAGCCCACTGTAATTGATCTCTTCAATGAGTTGCATTGCAGCAAACTAAAGGTTTTAGTGAACCTGTAAAGAAAGCTATAGTAAGTACTGAACTATTACATCTTCTTTCCTTCTTTTATTAAGTACCTTATGCAATGAACCTTTATTTATATAATAATGCAAAACTGAAACCTTGCTTTCATTGCTAGGAGGATATGCATGCCCGGGAAACCCTCACTTCATCATCAGGGCCTCCTTCGACAAATGATAGCATTTGGACAGGGTCTGATCAGTCCTCCCTAAGCTAGTTGTATGCTCAGGTGCACAGCTTTAACTTGTCTCTTGTGCTTTTGCATCCATATCAAGCCTATTGTACTGTTTCATTGGTGGCTGAATTTTTTGTTCATGGTGTGTATCAAAATTGCCTATTACTCTGCCTATTTCAATTTACTTGCTGGATTGTTTATAGTTGTTGTTACTATGAAACTAGATATTGTTTAGTTGTGACTGGAAAAGAGCCATTTGATTGATCGATCTAGATACTCTATTTTTTTCTGGATTATTAGCTGCAAAAGAGCCATTTGTTTGGATTTAGTTGTGACTAGAAAAGAGCCATTTGTTTGGACTTTACGGAAAAGAGCCATATCAATATATTGTTATTACTCAATTTACCTGCTGGATTATTACTCTAAACACTATTTGTTCATTTGTTTGCCTCCAAGTCCAAACAAAATGGACTTTTTATTCACCATCAACTGAAAACATGCACCTTTTGATGGCAGGAATGAGGTGGCTGAGCTTGGAATTTGATGGCTCGTGTTAGTGTAGTTGAACTTCGAGGCTGTGATCGCTTTTGGTACTTCAGAACTTGGTGGTGTATGTGGCTGCTATTGTATGGTGTATGTGGCTGCTAGAACTTGGTGCTAGCTGCTGGTTGCTTGCGGGTTGGCACTTTTGGTGGCTGGAGTTTTTTTTGCGTTGGTTGCTAGAACACAGGATTTTTTGGCACTAGTTGTTGGCTGCTGGTAGGATGCAGGCCGAAAGTGCAGTGGCTGCTTGGTGGAATTTTTTTCCTGGCTGCTGGCAAGATGCACGCCAAAACTTAGTAGTGGCTGCTAGGTGGAATTTTTTTGGTGCAGGAACTTGACACTACCTGTAGGAACTTCATAGTCGGCTGGGACTTGTGTAGTTGGATGGTGGATGGAATATTTTGTATTCATGTTTCGTGCTTTTGTATGGAACATGTTGGAAACTGTATTCTGGAACTTGCTTTTGTATGGGCTGGAAAATTAATTATGGCTGGAATGTGATTATAATATGATTATGCAAATGGTTGTGGTTTATATTCTGTGATTGCTTTTTTAATTGGGCTGGCCCATAATATGGGCTTGAATTGTACTTTGGACTATAATGAAAAAAATGTAAAAGCAAATTTGTAGCTAGGTCAAAAAATATTTGGGCCAATTGTAATTGAAAATAAAAAAGCCCATGCTATATGGGCCGAATGTGAATTGCCACGTCATCTACCACATCACTCGCCTTGTCATCTGCAACATCACATGTCATCATACACGTGGCGTTAGTTGGTTCAATTTGTTATGACGAATTTGTCTCGTCATTCATCAGTGACAGGAGAACTATCATCACTATTTCAATGACGATGTCCTCTGGTGGTCACAGAAGCTGGTTAGTGACCCACCTTCTGTGATGACAGCCATTTCGTCACAGCAGGCGGGTAGTGACAGGAAACATGCTGTTATCGTCACAGAAGCCCAAAATTCTTGTAGTGAGAGGCAATGAATCACATATCAATCATATAAAGGCTAAAATAATTGGGATGATATAAGATGAGAGAAAAAAACACAATTTGCGTAATTGATCAATCAACGGAATGCTACAAATAAGAAGGGTGACATGGCATGGAAGAAATATAATTAATTAGTGGGAGGCAAGTTAATTTGAAAAAATCATACAATATAGATTTTGTTTCATCTATCCCTCCAAAAGTAAAAAGAAAAAAAAATAGATAATATTTGACAATACAGTCTAAAAGGGGAACTACATGGTAATGGGATTGATGAAAAGATTCCTAACAATCTCTTGTAGATGTGTGGAGAATGTGTACGCATCCTTTCTCTTGTCATAAAAGAACATTATACAAATAGCCAAGTTCACAACTCGTTGCACTACCGGGAGTAGCTGATGATGTTCACAACGGGCTTGGTTGATGGTTCTCCATTCATCTTCTACCAGTGAATCGAGTTTGGCAAAGGCCACCTCACTTATGATGTTGTGCTCATTCATGTAGCACTCAACGGTGCTCGCAATTTCCCCTTTGTTCTTCCCACGCTGTATGAATGTCAAAGATAAATTATAATTTCTCACCTTCCACCCATAATTTAACAATGTAAAAAGTTATAAAGTACATTGTTATAGAGTAGTTGTTAAGGGAATCATGGATAGTAGCATATAGTCATATGTTGAGCACCATGTTTTTCTTTTACTTGTGTGAAAATTTACCGTTTCTCTATAATGATGAGCTTGAACAAATACTGTGGCCACTCAGGAACAATGTTGTTCTGGGCATTGAAAAATTACATTTAATAAGAACAAGTTTAATTAATTAAATTGTACCTCAAATGAAGCAATGTCATTCATGAAACGCATTATCTTTGCACATGATGTCACGGTAGTACTGCTAGCTGCCCACATGAATGCTTCATTTGTTATTGCATCACCCCGGCCGACCGTAGTAGACACACATAATAGTTGCACCGTTGAAGTCTTTGTAGATAAAGCCAACTGCTCTTCAAAACTTGGCTTGTAATTATTATGTGACCATTCAGCTTCCTGGAGAAAATAATGGGACAGTATTTGAAACTGTGCCCAAGAAAAAGAAATTCATAACAAAAGGTTAACAAAACATGGTAATATTGTTGCTTTGATTTTCCAAACCACACTCACACACCCGCAAATATTCAACCCAACATGCACTCAAAGAGACCGAGACCAGTGACCACTCCCTAGCATCATAAAATTCTTTTGAAAAGAGCACCCGCTTTTGCATAATATTCATTGGTATGAAGAGTTGAGCCATCAATCTGGTGGGTGGAATGATGCAACCAAAACTTCACCACAACACCACTGATGCTTTCCACCTCTATTTTTTTACTTGACTTCATAGAATTCATGTTGTCAACTAATGTTGATCATTACTGAAAAAAAAGTCTAGTATGAAAATTATGCCATCATATTTGTTGCTGTGAAAGTCATGACAATTTTATCATCACATATTGATGGAAATTTATGAAACATAATAGTCAAATTTGAAAACCTAAGTTGGCTGAAAATCAAATAAACAAATAAGGAATCAGTCCCAACATAGTTATATCGCTGTTGTACCTCTTTTTTAGCATGAGCAACCCGGTACTTCTCACTAACCACCACTTGATTCTCAAACTCCTTAAAATTATTCAACAATTTATGGTAAAAATTTTTTAGGTACTCTGGTAGGACAGAGACGGCACTCTCATTCCATCTGCAAGGCAGGCAAATTGTTAACTTTACATCGGAATTAGTCAGGCAAGTATATATAAATTAGTTTATGTCAGCATACACTAAGACAAAGACAAAACCTTTGTATGGCTTCATTTAGCTTCCTGCATTCCTGGATGGTAGCATGGGAATCATATGTATCATCCATCATAATAATTAGTACAATTATCTTGGTAAAAGTTATCCGTGTGAATGCTAAGCCTTCTTCATAGAACAACATGTGTGAACATGTATAGCTCTCCACCACACGATCCCTAAGATAACTTAGCTCCACATGTTCATTAAGGTCTCTCCACCACCTAAAATAAAAGCATTTTAGGTGCATGCTTAGATAGTATATTTAAGATTATTACTGGTACTAATTAATATTGCAAAGAGCTCTTCCGGATATTGTACATTTATCAGACATGTTTGTTTAGTACATCATTTACATATATATGTATGAGTGTATGAAGCTGTATTAAGATTGATATGAATATATACTGTTGTAGTACTTTTGTTGTTAGTTTGGTATATATCAAAGAGGCACACGTACTCAGAAATAGCTTTGAGCTCCTTCAAGTGGACCCCCTGCAGAAGGTTAAATTCCACCTTTGCAAGATCCAAAAGAATTGACATATGCCCTTCCTCTTGTCCATACTCCGAAAGATAATGCAATGTCTCTGTTCTTTTGGATGTCCTTGGTAATGGTGTGTTAAGGGCACGCTTGACTTGGTCAGATAAAGGGTGTTTGAGGTTATTGCCCTGCATCATTGATTTTAGATGGTACCTAGAAAAAGAGATTGCCTCTTCGAGTTCTGGCTCATCATGAACAAGGAGGTAAGCTGCATTGTATAAACTTAATAAACCCCTTGGTTCATCAGCTATTCCATTCATGAACCTCCCATCGTCACCTTTGAATTTGTTGAATGTAACTGCAAGACAAAATATTTAATTTGTAACTAATTAGTTTGAGATGTGTCTGTGACTAGCCTTCTCTTGTACAGAGAAGAACCAAAATTTCTTTCTTAGGCTGTGTTTAGTCCAGCGCAAAGTTTGGATTTTGGTTGAAATTAGAGATGATGTGACTGAAAAGTTGTGTGTGTATGACAGGTTGATGTGATGGAAAAGTACTGAAGTTTGGATCCAAACTTTGGATCTAAACACAGCCTTAGCTTTAACCTATTATGATTTTTTCGTTGACAATAGAAAAATCAAACGTGGAGAAACTTAAAGATTCTACATGTGTTATCACTATTAATGTATAGTTAAAAAATAAAGTTTGTCTCTAAAGCTGTATAGAATTTTCCGACCAACAATTATTAAATGCAATTCAAATTTCATTACCAAATGGATAATGAGCATAAAAAGTAATAAGCTATATCAACATTAGTTTAAGTCCACTCTATAGAACAATAGATACCTGGAGATACCCATAAGCCGTGCTCCCTAAGCAAGCGAAACCGAAGAGCAACCTCATGGAGGCTAGAGCTAGTAAATTCACTTTGGTGTATATCATTTAGTGTGCGCCTTATCTCATCTTTGAAGAGGTGACCAATTCCTAGACGTTGGACTGCATCCACTAAGTTCATCCTTACAACCACATCATTGGAAGTCCAGAATAGTGTGCGGACATTCATCTTGAGCCTCTTGGCTCTCTGCCTCATCCATTCCTCTGATCTCTGCAGCATTCATGGTTTGGATTGATAAAACCAGCAAAAGTATAGTGCGCATGCACATAAGCAGTATAAAATAAGGCAAATTTTGCTACAGAACACTGCTATTGTGTGGTTTAGCCCTAAGACACTGCCCAAACTCACTTTTGGGGGAAACCACTCCATAAATGTAGTAATTTGCAAGTGGACACCACGTCGATTAAAATAATAATTTTTGGTTGAAGTGGGGAGAGAAATCGTGTGAAATGTCAAAAATACCCTTGGGCCCACATGCCATCTCTTCCATCTCCAGCCGATCCCCATCGTGACCTCTCCTCCCTATCCAATCTCTCTCGATCTCCTCCGGCCGGCCGCCACCACCGTCCGTCTTCGTGCCGTCGTCATCGTCGTCGCCACTGCATTCGCCGTCACCATGCCGACGCAGCCGCCATGGCCAACGGCGACCATGACCTGCACGCAGCGCCACCGCCTCGCCACCGGCACCGTCAAAGCTGCCGCAACTGCCGCCACCACTAAGCGCCACCGCCACCGCCACCACTGCCACCGCCGCCGCCACCACTGCCGCCACCGCGCGCCAGGATCTTGATCTTGGGGCCGTCTGCCATGGCCTCCTCGTTGTCGTCCTCACCCTCCGCCACCGCCTTCTGGTTGTCGTCCCCACCCTCCGCCACCGGCGCCCCACGCGGCGAAGGCGTAGTCACCGCCGCGCTGCAATTGCCGCAGCCGCCATCGCCGCGCGTCGTCGTGGTTATCGTCGGCGTCGCTGCCGCAACCGGGACAGCCGTTGCTGCACGACTCCCAGCGCTCCCAGTGCTACACTCCGCCACTGCCGTTGCCGCACGACTCCCAGCGCTGTCGGCGCTCCACTCTGCGAACAACGGCGCTCGTGGTGGAATAGAGATGGAGGAGCTGGCATGTGGGCCCAAGGGCATTTTTGACATTTCACGTGATATCTTTTCTCTTCAACCAAAAATTATTATTTTAATCGACGTGGTGTCCACTGGCAAATTACCACGTTTATGGAGTGTTTTCCCCAAAAGTGAGTTTGGACAGTGTAGGCTAAAACCACAAAATAGCAGTGTCATGTAGCAAAATTTGCCATAAAATAATGGCGGCAAACTTAGGACTCCACTAAATGGCCTCGATATGGCGCTATCCACATATGGGCCGATATTGATATTATTAAAATTAAAATCTCGAGTCAGACATGCATGAGCTGCGGTATTGACTAATGAAGTTTCCTATTGATCCAGTACTAATTAACAGAACATATGCATAAAAATATTTGCATGTACATGCATGCATAGACAATATATAATTAGCATATACGTATAACTGTTGCACTAATATATAACAACTATATATATATGTTTATATATACACATCCATACCTGGAGCGGTTGTGGTCTATAGTTGATAAAGAAATCCCCCCAGACTGAGGGCTCATAGTTGGTCGTCTTCTCAGGAGCAATAGCGTCGTGGGAAGCCATGGCCCGAGGCCTAGGCCTAACGCTGGATGGGCTCACAGCGATCTTCCCCATCATGCCAAGTCCTATATGTGTTGGTGCAAGGCTTGGCGCGCACTTGCCGGCGGAACCCATATTTGATACTATTTGCATAATGCTGTTCTTTGATCAGTACTGTACTATCGATATCACTGGGGCTCTGGCTGAATTGCGGTTTCAGGCTTAGTTTTTTATACTCCAGCACCCTCCTTTATATACCGGATCGACTACCACCATGCTTGAACGAACAAATATCTTCAGATCGACCAAAAACATGAAAAGGAAAAGCATCTGCATTGGGTCCAAATTCCTCAAACTCATCGTAATTGCCCACGTTTCCGTCGATGTCTCGCAAGAGACGGGAGGCAGCGACGGGCTTGCCTGCTCCCCACGTGCTCCGATCGTATACGTGGCACAATCCTAGCGTTTTCTTGTTTTTTTTTCCCCTTAGCCCACAACCAGGAGAAAGATTCAGAGAATCCTGTTCCATCAAACCGAAAAAAAAAATCGGCATTTAACACTCCACCGCTTCCAGCTACTTCCTCTTTTAGATTTCTTTATCCTGTGGCAGCAGTGGCGAAGGGTAGCCGGCTGCCGGCGACCAGAAACCAGTGAGCAGAGCCGGCGTGGTGGGGGCAGAGGAAGCTGCGGAGCGACGAGTGGTGGCGCATCCACGCGCGGCGCCCGTGCTGGTACGGTCGGAGCAATGGGTATCACTGGCCACTGGGTAGTGGCTGAAGACATCGTTGCTGATAGGTCTGAAAGGGAGCAGTACACTAGGATGTGCAAGAACCTATCAAACAACACTTCGAGGCTATGAGGTAACATGTATGTATTGTAGAATTTCCTAAGTAAATGACCGCAATCAAGCAGGGGTCTTTAGCAGCATGATTTGATCTAAAACAACTGAGCCTTTTCAATTAGCACTATATATTGGTTTCTGACAGTAATATCTGATTGCATTGCTGGTTTCAACTTCAGAGTTTACAACCCACACTCTGCTCCACATTTCATTTCTATCATGGGAGATGTCAAATAATTGTTGTAATGATTTGAGAAGACAAGTAGAGAATAAATAAATGAGCAGCCGGACATTATTCATGTACTCTGTAGTTGAATCCATTAGGAGAGAAAGATATTTTTCTCATAAAAAAGGTTGATCGGAAGTTAAAAATCAATAATGACAAAGAACATGAGCATCTATGTTTACCTTTTGGGTTTCTGCTGGATCATTTAGTTTAGTTTGACAAACTAATTATTAATACTCATCTGCATTCGGGCAATCCATCTCAGCCGTACAAACTAATTATTCGATGGCTGTGCTATTTTTGCCATATTAATCCAACTAAACTAAACTGGTTGGCCAGGGGATCCCAACCCGTCGCTGCCTCCCGTCTCTTGCGAGACATCGACGGAAACGTCGGCAAAGCTAGGGCCGACCAGCCGGTCGAAGAAAAGTAGGAGGGGATGAAAATTAAGTCATCCAGCTTTATTTATAGTCCAATATCCAACCCAGGCAACTTGTGTCTTATGTATATTTATTATGCACTCGAATATGGAGTATATATGAAAAGACTTTTCTCAAGATTGTGACGCAAAAGATTGTTATACCGCGGTTGTCCGTGCAAGTGTGGGACAAGGATCCAAATTTCGGCTCTTGCCGATAGGGGTGGGCAGAATTAGACCAAACCGAAATGACCGGGACCGAGACCGAAAAATTCGGGTAGCTATACAGTCCTAGCTAGCAAAAGACCGAATTTATTTCAGGTATTTCGGTTATTGGGCTCGGTTAACCGAAATACCCAAGATGACCGAATTGGCCCAATAGACCTAGAGGCCCAATTAAGCCCAGTAAAAAAACCCTAGAATCCCTACCCCAACTCCCTCTGTCCCTTAGGCGTCGTACTCCCTCCTCACATTCACCGCGCCGGCGCCCCCTCCGCCTCCTCCCTCCACCAAGCTCGCCGCCTCCGCCCAGCGCCGAGCGCCGGCGCCACCTGCTGCCTCCACCGCGCAGCGCCCCATCCGCCTCCTCCCTCCACCGAGCTCGCCACCTCCGCCCGGCGCCGAGCTCGCCTCCTCCCTCCACCGAGCGCCGGCGCCGCCTGCTGCCTCCACCGTGCCGGCGCCCCCTCCGCCTCCTCCCTTCACCGAGCTCGCCGCCTCCACCCTCCGCCTCGGCGCCTCCAGCCTCCACCGCGCCAGCGCCGCTTCCTGCCCTCACGGCTCCACCGCGCCGGCGCCGCCTCCTGCACCGCGCCGGGCGCCGCCTCCTCCCTCCACATCTAGCCGGTCGGCTACATCCCGGAGGCTGAAGTTGAAGTGGCTGTGTGCGCCAGTTGTGTTCGATTTGCCGATTTCCTTTCTAGATCGTGTTTGATTTGCTTCTTTTTTTTTTTGTCTAAGTAGTGCTCGATTTGCTGGTGAGTGGTGACATCAATTTGCAGTGTGTTGTGTATGGCCTAATTGCTTAATTCATTTATCTTGTACCAATTTTTTGCTGATAAATTTTTGTCACGGTTAGTTCGGTCTATGACCGAGACCAAACCGAACTAACCGAAGACCAATTTTCTTGGTCTTCAGTTTTGTTGGAGACCGATCGGTCTTGAGATTCTAAAGACCGAATTTTTAAAAAGACCGAGAAACCGAACTGAATTTTTCGGTCTAACCGAATGCCCACCCCTACTTGCCGACCGGTTAATGTTCATGCATCGTCGACCCGTGAATTGAACCGATGTATCTGCTAGAAAATTTTATGTCTAAATCTAGAAATCTAAATTTCATATTGAAATCATATGAATGGTATATTTTCTTGCAACATGTGTAATTAATACCAAAGCACCTACACATGTTACAAGAAAATATACGGTTTATATGATTTCAGTTTGAAATTTCACAGGACTTAGGTATTTCCACAGAGCGCCGTTGGAGCGCCGACACTTTCTGTCGGCGAGAGGAGGATGGCTGCCATTACCGCCGGATGCGCTGCAGGGGGTGTAAATGCGTGGGAGGAATTGGTAGATGCACACAAGAAAGCACACTCCGGTTTGCAAAAATTGAGAAGAAACGGGAATTGCATTACAGTAGTAATTTCATATGGATTCAATTTCATGTAGTTTCGTTTAAAATAATAGATTGTATGTAGATTGAATTTCGTAATTGTGCTATGTACTAGCAAAAAACCATTTCTTAAGGACGCGGTATTTCTTAACATAATATCTTAACTAATTAAAAGATTTGGATTTTTCTACTCGTCACATGTATCTGTCATTGTGTTTTCGTCCGTCACTCCCAAAATTTTGGTTCCTTCGTTCGAGTCCGAGTAAAAAAAAAAAACCCTGAGCAAGATCCCCAAATCAATCAATCCAGACAACCAAAAACAACACGAAAATTGATCCCCACAAGAAAACTAATAGCATCCCAACCCGATTCCCCCTCCCAACCCGATACCAATTTCCAAATCATCGCAGGCCGAGGACACTGCTGCCCCAAGGCCGTGGTACAAAGGCAGCAGGAGGCACGTCGGGTTGCTGGTGACGTGCGGCTGCGAAGTGCTTGGCGCCAATCCCAAATCATCACAAAAACTAAATCCCAATCCAATTGGAATCATTACAAAATCATCCCAAAATAATCCAACACATGAAGCAATCCAATTGGAAATTGCAAATCACAAAATAAATTAAACATAAGATGAGAGAAGAGGTGGAAATCACAGAATAAATCACATCACATAGGAGATGAGAGGAGAGGGAGGGGTGAGAGGGAGGCCAGCGCTGCTCCTCGCCGCCGTGGAGGTCCCGAGCTCAGGGCAAAATCCCGAGCTGCCGCGCCACCGGGCAGCCGCTGCGTCGAGGCGCCGCAGCGCACCCGCTGCGCCAGGGAGCCACAGAGAAGCCGCTGCGCCGGGAGCCGCTGACCCGCCCTTGATTAATATTGATGATTAATTACTCTATTGTTTTACAATTCTCAAATGTTTGCTAAATGCTGCTTTTGTAAATGAGCCTATATTATGCCATCCTTTGGTATCCTGTGCACTTGCATATTTGCTGTGTGCCTTGCTGAGGATGTTATATGCTCACCTTGCAATAATCAATCAACCTCAGTTGAAGAAAAAGGATCCAAAAGGAGAAGACGTTTGGCTTATATCATAGTTGAGCTGCCTGTGGGAGCTGTGGAGCCGGAGCTTCGCTAGACCGTAATTCCGCTGCTGTTTTTCTTTTCTTTTGTAAGTATGTACGTTATTATTATGATGAATCTATATATTAAATTGTCAGTTTGTGTACCTCGGCTGATTTTTGGATGAGGATTTCATGCACAAATTAGTTCAGAAATTACTAGTGAATTTCTGGGCGTGACACCTGACTCCGACGGAAAAGCTGAGGCGCAATGGCCACATCTCACATCCGTTAACGCCGCCTCACAAGCCGCCGTTCTGGTACTGTGTGCGGGACCACGCTTCCGGTGCACGGAACATGACCCGGGATCAGGACTCGCGCATACGAACGGAGCCTTACTCCAGCCATATACAAGACACAAACCTAAGAAAATGAGGAACACAAAATGGACTTATCCCAACCATGTAGAAAGACGGCCCAAATAGTTGAGAGATGCAATATAGACTTATTTCAAAACGATCACGATAGACCGGTCATGCTTTCGGATCGGCACAGCATCTTAATGGGCCGTGCTTGGGCCACAGGTTTAGCCTGTGTGCTTGGCCGACACGACACGAGGAGTATGCCGGGCGTGCTGGCCTGACATGCCTTGGGCCACGCCCTAGTCGTGTCCGGTTCAGGCCGTGCCGAGCGGCCCATTGACCATCCATACTGATGGGGTCTTTTCTCGGTGCTTTGGGGTGGTCCTATCGACGGTGATTGTGTAGGTCGGGTCGGCGGCGTGCGGTGGGTACGGTGTCTTGCACGGTTGCACCGCTGATATCCTCCTTCGAGGAGTCGTTGAAGGCTTGGCTTCATATAGATATATATATATATGTGGTCCGATATGTGGATGGATCAGTCACTTCAGGCTTCTTAAGACCGCCTCACTGCATTTGTTTTTCTGCATGAGAGGGCTTGTCAGGCCAGGCAGCAGATGATTAATCTTTGGTAGGAAAATTCTGACATAAGTTTGTAAGCAGACGAGCGAGTCTTTATTTCTTGTTTGTTATTTTCAGATTATTCACCATTTTATCGAAACGGATTATCCTACTTGATTATAAAGTGAACTGGAAAATATTTATTAACCATATTAAATGATCGAAAGGAAAAAGTACGAATTACCTCCCCCAACTATCGCGGTCGACCGAATTACCCCCTGAACCCGAAAACCGGACATTCTTTACCCCCAACTATGAAAACCGGACGAATTACCCTCCTCGATCCAATCCGCAGTGGTTTTGGTCTACATGATAGTCCAATCAACAATTCTTTTATAAAAAAGTTGGTGGACCCCACAAGTCAGTTTCTCTCTCTCCCTCTCTTTCCCAATCTCTCTCACTCTCTCTCTCTTGTCCATCATGGCGACGGCAAAGGGCAGTGGTGAGATGAGGCGAGCGCGGCGGCGGAGAGGCGAGGCAGCAACGGCGGCGAGGCAGGGTGGTGCAGGGGGTGGGCGCGAGCGGCGGCTGGGTGGCAAGCGGCGGCGGAGGAGGCGAGCGTGGCGGCAAGGCGAGATCCTCATTGATGTAAAACTTGTATGCAAGGGTGAGTTGGTAAGTGGTATCTAAGGGATAAAAATATTCTCGATTCGTGTGTGAAAAGTAGGTACGAAGGTATTTTCTTATCAAATTCAAACTATAGCAGTTGTTTTTTTATGTTTGGATGGAGGCAGTACGTGTTAAAAGGGATTTATTCGTCGCTGTGTTTGTACAGTGGTGTGTACATCCATTAGCATCTTCCATGTAACTGGAAAAAAAACATATGTTCTGTTATTTATCGTTTTAGAGAACCTTATGTTTCCTAAACATATAGTTATGCCAACTGATACGCTATATATAAGTATTCTAACTCTCCACACTCTTTTTTTCTCATTCTAAGACGAACTTAGCAAAATTAGGCGCCCCCCACCCCACCCCCCCAAATGTGTTGCAACGATATAATGTACTCTCTCCGTACATTTTATATTACAAGTCATTTTGTGTTAAGTCTTCTAAATTTGATCAAATCTATAGAAACTATAGTAACATCTATAATAATAAATTAGTTTTATTAAATCTAACGTTGAGTATATTTTAATGGTATGTTTATTTTCGTTGGAAATATGTAGTACTAACCACGTATATTGTGAAAACCTGGTCACTACCATTGATTAAAAATGGACGTTTGAGATTTATCTACGTTACCCATGGTTGAACTTGGAGTAAAATTTTTTCTCTACGTGACGTGAACAAATATTAGACTTTCATTTCTTTTATCCAATGGTAGTTTTTATGTTTTCATCATATATGTGGTATGCACTGCATGTTTTCCCATATATGTTAGTGTCATGAGGTGATCAAACAAGTTGGTGTCTGGCAGGAGCCAGAGATTTATAGGCTCCTAAAATAACATATATAAATTTATGAAATATAGCATCCTGCACAAATATATCAAAGAAAATAGATGGCATAGTTAATGACCTGGATTTTATGAAACTTTTTGCCCTAAAATATGGAGTTCAATAAATAAATTCACAAGACGAGATTTTGTGTCACACATGGCACACTGTATGGGATTTTTTTTTTGTGAAATTTACTTGTGTCTGTTGTATAAAAAAATAGAACATAAATTTATACACCTATTACATATGGTGTTGCAAGAAAATATACCGTCGTTCATGAATTTCAAATTTAAACCTAAGGCCCTATTCTAAACTTTGTTTTGGTTTACCCACTTTATCATTTTTCGTTAGTACGCTTTTCAAACTGAACGATACATTTAATACGAGAAATTTTATATACAGAAGTTGCTTTAAAAATTAAATAAATATATTTTAAGTTTTTAATAATTAGTACTTGATTAATTATATGCTAGTTATATCTCTCATTCAACGTTCGTCCTTTTCCAAAAAATCGAAACAAACTTTTGCACCGACGGCGGCCATCATCCCAAACCTTTTGCATTCACCAGACTATCCAGATATTAAACTGCAAGTATCGTAGAAAAAATCATTGCATGCATATCGAACTAATTTGACTTTCTGTGTACTGATTTGATCAACTGAGCTTATTCAGATTATTATTTGTTTGACCTGGAGCTTATTCAGATTAATATTACTGGTGTGAGATAGATTCTGTTCCATCTTCCTGGAACCATTCCAAAAGGCAAGCGGTAAATCGGACGCGTCCGTTTTAGATCCAACGGCTGAGATCCGCTCCGAGGCAGATGACTTTTTCACCCTTTCCGTCATTCCCGTCGATGTCTGGAACGAAACAGAGGAAGGCATAGCAGCCGCCTCACTGGCGATAGTCTCCCCACTGGATGCACGTGACTGACCATTGGCTTCAGGGATTTGGACCAAATGCAATATATATATACAGCGTTTTTGAAAGATATATATGGTAGTACTCCTTCCGTTTCTACTCCCTCCTTTTTTTAAAAAATCTGTTATCCATTTTTTATATTACTGTACCGTGCATTTGCGACGGGATCAGAAGAAATATGGTGTGGGAGGTGCGGGCCGGTTTGATTTTCACGGGCGCTGCGCATGGTAGGGAAGGAAGGAGGATGACTGGATTTCTAAAGATGTAGAGATAGTGTACGACACAGTTGACTTTTAATCATTCATCAATTTAATTTAGTGTAATATGTAAAAACACAGGCCAATGATAAACAAATGCAGGTATATATAGTTTTATAATACGAAGATATAACGTCCAAACCCAAAAGTAAACAAATGTAATAAAGTAGTATTTTTGGTCATCATTTATTAGTGTTAACTTAATTTTGATCGTCAATAATTTAAAATTATTTATCGTGTGAGTAAATTTCACAAAACTACAGATACTATAACCAAATTATCACAAAACTACAGATTTAACTCGGTGTATCACAAAACTACACATTTAACACCAAATTTATCACAAAACTACACGTTAAAGATGAAGTGTCACAAAACTACGTATTTACTAACTAAATTATCACAAAACTATAGGTTTAGAATCAATTTAATCACAAAGTAATGATGTTTATAGCTCCACGATAACAATGGTGCTAGGGATTTAAACTTCAAAAGTTATAGTTTTGTGATAAGTTCAATATTAAATATGCATTTTTATGATACTTAATCTAAAATCTGTAGTTTTGTGATAAATTTGGTGCTAAATATGTAGTTTTATGATACAACTCCTTAAATCTGTAGTTTTGTGATAATTTGGTCAAAATACCCGTAGTTTTGTGAAATTTACTCTTATCGTATTTACTTGGCTGAACAGAAATTGTACGGTCATGTTTAATATATAGTAATATACTTTATCTGTCCTAAAATATAGCTATTTGTAGAGTTCAAATTTATATTAAAATTTAGCTATTTTTCATCTAACCTTTTATCTCAACCAATCGTAACCATCTCCCGTTTAATTGTTCTACCTAATTTATTTTCTTAACCGATCATAACATTTTACCATTCAATTCTACCTGCTTTCTTAATTCACATTAAAAACTTTTAAATATTTAAGTATTTTAAAAAATGCTTACTTTCTTTAGATATTTATAAATTCATAGTCAAACTAATGGTCATATCAGAATTTAAATATGACTAATCCCCACTTGACAAGTAGTATTTGGTAGGGGGGTACTACTCCTATATAAAGGGCTGGGTACGGTGCTCACTAGCATCTGAGGTCTGAGCTTGAAACATTCTATCGAGCCCAAGTACACAGTACACGTGCAAATGTTTTCCAGCACGGGCAGCAGATCTACCACTAGCCTTGCACCATGCTTGAGCCCTCAATCTGGTGTTTCTAATCATAAGCCCTCAGTCTGGGGGGATTTCTTCATCACCTACACACCACAACCACTTCAGGCATGTATACACATAATTGTTATATTGCTATTACTGTCTGGTTTATGAATTTATCTTAACATCTTACGCATGCTCTATATATTATTATTAAGGAAGTCGATCGGTTAGAAACCGGATGAAATCTTGACCCATCCAAATGTGTGAGTTGAGATTTTAGTTTAAAATGGATTGGTTTGGATTGAGGACCACCCGAAATATGCTTTGCATTGCGTTTTGACAAATTATCATTATTATCTAATATTGCTTCATTTGGTTGGTGCTAACAATCGAAAGCCTGCAGAGATCGGAGGAATGGATGAGGCAGAGGGCTGATAATCTTAGAGAGAAGGTTCGCACACTGTTTCGGACTTCGGGTGACGTTGTTGCAAGGATGAAGTTAGTGGATTCAATCCAACATCTAGGAGTTGGTCACCTGTTCAATGAAGAGATAAGCACCACACTAAGTGATATCCATGCAAGTGAATTTACTAGCTCTAGCCTTTACGAGGTTGCTCTTCGATTTCGCTTGCTCAGGGAGCATGGCCTATGGGTATCTCCAGGTATCTATCGGTCTATAGAGTGGACTGAAGTAATACTGACATAACTCGCATACTCATCACTAGCTAGCCATTTGGTAACAAAATATGAATTGGATTTAATAATTGTAGGTTGGGAAAATTCTATACAGCTTCAGCAACAACTTAAATTTTTTTTATTCTACATTACTGATGACACACGGAAAATCTATATACGTTTGGATTTTCTATTGTCAACAAATTAAAGAGTCATAAGTGGTTATCAAAAGAAATTTCTGGTCCGTTATAAGAGAAGGCTAGTCACCTAGTTGCACAGACAAGTCTAAAATGAATCAATTAGTCTCAAATTACATATTTTATCTTGCAGCTACATTCAACATATTCAAGGATGATGATGGGAGGTTCATCAATTAAATAGCTGATGAACCAAGCAGTTTATTAAGTTTATATAATGCAGCTTACCTCCTCGTTCACGATGAACCAGAACTCGAAGAGGCCATCTCTTTTTCTAGGCACCATCTAAAATCAATGATGCAGTGTGGTAACCTCAAACACCCTTTAGCTGACCAAGTCAAGCGTGCCCTTCACTTACCACTACCGAGGACATACAAAAGAGTGGAAACATTGCATTATCTTTCGGAGTATGGACAAGAGGAAGGGCATATTTCGTTTCTTTTGGATCTTGCAAAGGTGGATTTTAATATTTTGCAAGGGGTCCACTTGAAGGAGCTCAAAGCTATTTCTGAGTATGGAATCTCTTTGATATATACCCACCAAGTAGAAAATAAGTATTGCAGTAGTATGTATTCATCTCAATCTTATTAAAGCTTAATACACTATACATATAATTTATATGTAAACAATGTGTTGAACATACATGTCTGACAAAGGTGTATTGTCCATATTGATCCTACCAGAATTGGTATGTGCAATGCTAATAATAATCTTAAACATACTATCTAGGCTTGTACCTAATTAAGTGCTTTTATTTTAGGTGGTGGAAAGACCTTACTGGATATGTGGGGCTAAGTTATCTTAGGGATCGTTTGGTGGAGAGCTACACATGGTCCCAAATGTTGTTCTACGAGGAAGGATTAGCACTCACACGGATAATTTTTACCAAGATAATTGTATTGATGGTTATAATGGATGACACATATGATTCCCATGCCACCATCCAAGAATGTCGGAAGCTAAATGAAGCCATACAAAGGTTTTTTCTTTGTATTAGTATTTGTTAAACTAATTTATATATGCTTGCCCGACTAATTTTGATTGATATTAACAATTTGTGTGCCTTGCAGATGGGATGAGAGTGCACTATTTCTCCTGCCTGAGTACCTAAAAAAGTTCTACAATGAATTGTTGAATAACTTCAAAGAGTTTGAGGATCAAGTGGCAATCAACGACAAGTACCGGGTTGCTTATGCTAAGAAAGAGGTACAGCAATGATATATATTTTTGATCTGTCTATATTGGGATTGCTTTCTTATTTGTTTCTTTGACTTTCAGCCAACTTTGATCTTCAAATTTGACTATTATTTTTCATAACTTAATAAATATATGATGATAAACTTCACACTATGAGTTTCATAGCAAACAATATAATGGTATATTTTTCATATTAGCCTTTTTTTAAAGAATAAATTTCACAAAACTACATGTTTTATGGTTCAAGTTGCAGAAAACCACACACATTTTGACACTTGGCACTTAAGTACATATGTTTTGGTAGTTTAGTTTCACAAAACCACACTATCGATGAATGGATTTACCCGTGAGATGACATGGTTGTTCCATCTAGGATGAGGACGTGGCATCCTATTAATTTCGTGTGATGGCTTGTGATAGGATGCCATGTCCTCGTCCGAGCTGAAACAGTCACGTCATCTCGCGGGTGAATCCATTCATTGATAGTGTGGTTTTGTGAAACTACACTACCAAAACATATGTACTTAAGTACCAAGTGTCAAAGTGTGTGTGGTTTTCTGCAACTTGGACTACAAAACATGTAGTTCTGTGAAATTTACTCTTTTTTAAATAATGATCAACGTTAGTTGACATCACGAATTCTATGAAGTCAAGCAAAAAATGGAGGTGGGATGTATTGGTGGTGTGATGGTGAAGATGTGTGTGTATGACTTCACCAACTAGAGGTCCTTATGCCCACAAATATTATGGATAATCGACTGCACTTTCAATATGATTTTGTGAGGCTAGAGAGTTGCCGCTGGTCTTAGCATCTTTGAGTGTGTGTTAGATGTGCAAGCGTTTGTGAGTGGCCCATCAGAACAACAATATTGCCATGTATTGCTAATTTTGTGGTAATTAATTTCCTTTTGCTTGGGTGCAGTTCCAAAAGCTGTCCCATTATTTTCTCCAGGAAGCTGAATGGTCACATAATAATTACAAGCCAAGCTTTGAAGAGCAGGTGGCTTTGTCTACAAAGACTTCGACGGTGCAATTGTTATGTGTGTCTACGACGGTTGGCCGGGGTGACGCAATATCAAGTGAAGCATTCCAGTGGGCAGCAAGCAGTAGTACCGTGACATCATGTGCAAAGATATTACGTTTCATGAATGACATTGCCTCTTTTAAGGTACAATCTAATTAACTAATCATTTTCTTATTAAATGTAACATTTTCAATGCCCACAATGACATTGTTCCTAAGTGATCACAATATTTGTCCAACTCATCATATAGAGAAATCATAAAAAAATCACACTAGTACACTAAAAACATTGTTATCAACATTTAACTATACGCAATTGTACATGATTCCTTCAAAAAGAGATGATACAACTCTTTATATCTTGTACAACTGCTAAACTAGAGTGGAGGATGAGATATTGCAATTTATCTTTGACATTCATATAGTGTGGGAAGAACAAAGGCGATATGGTGAGCACTGTTGAGTGCTACATGAATGAGCACAAGGTCATAAGTGAGGTTGCCTTTGCCAAGCTCGATTCACTGATAGAAGATGAATGGAGAACCATGAACCACGCTCGCTATGAACACCACCAGCTACTCCCGGTAGTGCAAAGAGTTCTGAACATGGCTATTTCCATAATGTTCTTTTATGACAAGAGAAAGGATGCATACACATTCTCCACACATCTACAAGAGATTGTTAGGAGTCTCTTTGTCAATCCCATTCCCATATAGTTCTTATGTAGACTGTATGGTCAAATATTCTCTTTTTTTTTAACTTTTGGAGGTATATATGGAGAAAAATGTATATTGTCTGATTATTTCAAAACATTATATAGTTAAGTTGCCTCCCACTAAGTAATTATATTTCTTTCTATTCTTATGAATCCATATCACACTAATTACTTCTAGCTATTGATGATTGATCAATGAGGCAAATTGTATGTTTTCCTCTGATGAAGCTATATCATCAAAAATATTTTAGCATTTATATGATTGATATGCGATTCAATGTGTCTCTTGTCTCCCATGAAGCCACACCTTCTCAATTATTTTAAACATTTGAAATTGATGATAGGTGTGAATTTAATAAAGCATGGAAATGGAGTGAAACTACAAATCTAACTTAAAAAAACTTTCCCATAGCAGCGCCTGGATTTTTCACCTTCCTTTTTTGAGGAAAAAAAAAGACTACTTTGATCACAGGCAACAAATAAAGTGTATTGCTCTCGAGGGCAGAAAATAGTCTCATATTGTTCGTAACTACTTGTAATAATATCCTGATCTCTCTCCCTCTCTTTTTCTCTCTAATCGTGTCTCAATTGGTCAGTTTTGTTGCCAATTTCTAGATGACATGGAGTTATTGCGTATTTCATTGTTTATATCGTTGTACAATTACTTTTTAAGCTAGGGTTTGTCACCCCTAACGTTGGAATCAATCTCATAGCAGTGGGACCCAGAATTTCTTTTTAAGTCTCAGGATGGCGGACCACCATCTAATGACCATACCTAGGGTTTGGTAGTACACTTTCCTAACTTCCGTTCTCTTTTTTTTTCACGCACATAGTTTTTAAACAGCTAAGCAGTGTTTCTTTTCTTCAAAATTTCTATATGAATGTTGCTTAGAAATCATATTAATTCACTTTTTCAAGTTTTTTTAGCTAACACCTAATTGATCATAAATAAATCTGCCGCTCCGGTGCTATGAGATTTTGGAAAAGATCCAATATACAAATGAACACAAGTTCAATCGTGTACAAATGAACACAAGTTCAATCTTGTGTATACTCGAACTGTGAAACCATGTGTGGGTTTGATTCACGTGTGATGGAAAATTGGCTAGTGCAGTGCCGGAAATGTAGGAGTGTGCATTAACTGATTTTTGTGGGTCAAGTTGCAATATCTGTGCCAAGACATTGGTTGTTTGTTTACATGCATGCAGTTTGATTGAAGTCAGCCTTAGTCAATAGCGAGGACCGAGGCCATGCTCAAGGAGCAGCAGAGGTCCGGCACGGTCAAGAAGCCATATGACAAGGTGGGACTAACGTCAGGATCCTTCGTGGTCAACCTAGGTCAACAGCGGATCGGGACTAGACTCGGGAAGTAGTTGAGATCCAGAACGATAAAGGAAACCAAGTAACAAGATTGGATACAGGGTGGCACACGGTAGACTGACACGGTCTGGAGAGATCTTCGCAACGGTTTCACATGGTCGGATGTGCAAGTGCCGGATTTCGCGACGAAAATTGGAGGAATTGCATGGTTGCTACAGCAGTCGTGTGTACTGTCGTAAGCCATCGTGCACGTGTGCTGCGTGGCACGTGCTAGGCTGGCAGGGATGCCAGGGCAGGCCTAGCTGGCCCAAGGGTGCACGTGTGCTGTGATTGGTTGGCAGGGAGGCCGAGCCAATCGAGCCTTTGCACGTGGCCCAAGATGGTGGTTGGCTCGGCTTGGCAGGCCCGCGTGGTCCAAGTGGCGACGGCCCAAGACGGCGCGTGCGCGTGCATGCGCGAGCAAAGGGCGCGGGTCGATTGGGAGCACGGGCATCGGCCTCTCGCTCCGGCTGGCAGGTGGGCCCCACCCGGACGGCTTGCGCTCAAACGCGTGTGGGAAAAGCGTGGGCGCTGGCGAACAAGCGTTACAGGAGAAGTAGATGGGCCTTGGCCCGTAGCTAATTTCAGCCCAGAACAAAAGTTTTTGCTACCTGTAACTGAAGGCCGAATCTCCAGCTAAGCCCAGCTATTAGCGTAGTAGATTATGTAGCGGCAAAAGTGGTACTCCCTCCGTATTTTTAATGTATGACCAACGTTTGACCATTCGTTTTATTTAAAATTTCTGTGAAAATATGAAAATATTTATGTCATTCTTAAAGAATATTTGATGATGAATCAAGTCACGGTAAAATAAATGATAATTACATAAATTTTTTGAATAAGACGAATGGTCAAACGTGATGAAAAGTCAACGGCGTCATACATTAAAATATGGAGGTAGTATTTCTTAACCAGAGATTTAAATCCTTGGTCTTCACCGAACAACCCAAAACCTTTTACATATAGTTTTTCTTATAGTCGATTTGTGAAATTAAAGGGAGAGTATAAGAATGGCTTTATCGTAGTGGCAGAAAAGGACAGGAGCTGGGGGCATCTGCCTGGGCCACTCGAATGGGCCCAAGAGCTTAAGTGGGCCATGCATATGCCGCTCACTAGTTTGTGCGCTGAATTATGTTTAATGGCCGTCAACCCATGCAACTTATCGATACATTACAAAGATTAAAATTACAATGGCTCAAATTGAAAGAAGAGCTTGTATGACTAATAACTTACGGATTAATTACTAATTCTAGTTTTTCACCAAAGTTACTAATTCCTAATTAATAAAATACTTAATGGAGAGTCCAAGTTGGATATAACTTTTTTTATCAATTTGTATTAATTATGTATTTAGTAATTAGTAAATTTTAGAAAAATTTAGTATGATATTTTTTTCGATGACATGGTTTATTTGACATAAACTCTCATATATTATTTTTGGATTATAAATAATAACTTTTCGCCATGTTTAAACATCAACTTTGATAAAAGAAAAGTGTTCAAATTAGATTGCTAAATTATATTTGTTAGAGGAATCATGTACTTTCTAAACAAAAAAGTTGTTCAACTCAATTTCGATGAAGCATGCACAAATTAATTTGTGATATATGATGGCACAAAGTTAACCTATTACTTTTTGTGACAAATGACATCAAGGATCAAAGTCTAATAATATCAATTAACATCAACCTTACAACTAATGATTATATTAATATTATTAATAATATCTGCCTCAACGGTGATACAGAGAAATTACTCACGATGAAAAAGAATATGCATCTGCCTGCAGCGGCAGCCTGCATGGACATATGTCCGTGCGGTCGGCGTACGTCGGCGCTGGCACGGACATGGCAGCGCGGCGGAAGACGACCGAGCCGACTCGGCGACATCGGCGTCGAGCGTGACTTGATGTGAGCATCGGGCGTATATATGCCGCTTCGTGAACGTCATTCTGAACACCATTGCTGATCGATCGCTGTGCTTTCCATAAACGTGAACGGCGTGCCAGAAGAACTAATCGTCTTGCTGCAAGGTGTTGCATGCTTTGCTGATTTTCTTCGTCTCTTCTTGTGTTGTGAATTAAACATATCTAATCATGTTCCTAATGATCGACAGCAATACAAATAATTTATCTTGCGTCTCGCGTATCCACACTCTCTTATATCAGATCCTTTGTAGTTCTAAAAAAAAAATCAGCTCCTTTGTGACGTGGTGTTTTTAAGATTGGTTTACACGTGGCTCACAAAGTAAAACAGGAATGGATTTTACAATCTATGGTGACGATAATATCATTTATTAGTCAATGGCTAGATATTTTTGGCTAACGTGGGGATTTCTGCAAAGTGTTCAATTAATATAGGTATAGATAGATAAATAGATAGATTAGTTTTGTAGATCTGATTGAATGTTTTTTCTATTTACAGAATGAGCTACTTCCATCTGTCCTGACGATTTATAATTGCAGGGAAAATGATAAAATGTTGCTTCCAGATTTAAAATTATTTTTTACTAAATGAAACCAATGAAAAGTTCAGTTAGAAAATTTTATTATGACTTGAAATTATTTGCTGACCAATGAAAAGTTCAAGACAAATTCAATGTTATGTTTCCTCTATGATCATTTCCTGACTAACCGTGATATAATTTAGGACTATTATTCCGCATGTTTAATTCCTTCGTCGCATTACTCTCCCCTTCTCGCTCTCCTTGGCTAAGCTAGGATCGATCTAGCGTGCTGTCGCCGTCTCACTCGGCCGTATATGACCACTCTCTTGTATATATCCTCGTTCTTCTTTTTTGTTCGAATAAGGGTCTGTCTCTCCACATTCTTGTTTTTTTCTTCCCGTTACAACGTACATCATTATTGACACTTTATTAATGCCTACATTATTGACACATTATTGATCCTATATTTCCAGACAGGTTTTATGACATCCATCATGTTTGGATCAACACTACTAAAAAACCCTCATAGGGGTCGATCTTATGGGTGTCGGTTCATTTAAAACCGACACTTATAGGCATTTTGCACCTCGCATGATGAAAATATAAAGAACCGACACCTTTAATAATTAATAATTAAAGGTGCCGGTTTATTTGTTAAAACCGGTACCAATACTATATGTACTGGTTTTTTAAAAGAACTTACACCTATTAATATATTACAGGTGCTGGTTCTTTAAACAACCAGTGCCTACCAAACTGAACCGACACGAGCGAGCCGAGCCGGCCGAGCCGGCCGCCTATTTCCACAGATCCACTAGCGCGATCTCCACCAACCTTATCCACTCGCGTCGATCCCATTTGGCCCTTATTTACACGCGCAGCGCTCGCCATAGGGTTGGCAACGGGGCGGGTTGGGGGCGGGTTGGGCTAGAACGTCCCCGCCCTACTCCCCGACTTCTCCCACCGGCCCCGGTCCCGTAGAGGTGGTCGGGTGGGAAACATCACCCGTCCTCGCCCCCGTAGGGGACCCGCGGGTGAGCGGGGTCCCGCACCACCCATGGCAGACGGCGACGAGGTGGTCGCGAGATGAGGAATGCCGGCGCCGCCGCTGCACATGCTTGCCCTTGACGTCGACGCCGACGCCGACGCGGTTGGCCGCGCCCCTTGCCGTCGCCACTCCCGCCGCTACAAGCTCCATGGCCATCAACGCCGACGCAGATGACGGCGCTTGGCAGCCGCCGCCGCCCGCGCTATGGCCGGCGACGCCGCCGCCCGCGCCTGGCCGCCGCCGCTCTAGCCTGGACGCCGTCGCCGGAGCCTGGCCGCCGATGCCGTCGCACGCGCCTTGGCCGCCGCCGCCGCCCGCGCCTGGCCGTCGCCGCTCGAGCCTGGATGCCGTCGCCAGAGCCTGGCCACCGCCGCCGCCGCTCGCGCCTGGCAGCCGACGCCATCGCCCGAGCCTGGCCGCCGGAGGAAGCGCTGGTGGTGGAGGAAACTGGAGAGTGACGGCTGGGTAAATGGGTGGTGAGGAAAAGAGGATGGGTAGATGGTGGTGGAAATATTAGGGTTTGGTTTATATATGATAGGTTAGATGGGCTTTTTGGGCTTGCAATATGGTAGTATCAATAGTCTAATATACACCCTCGGGGCTCCGCGGGTCACCCGTGGGTGGTTGTCCTCCCCCGCCCCCATCCCCGCCTATGGCCGGGGCCCCAACCCCGACTCCTCGCGGGTTGAAAATTCCACCCGTCCCCGCCCCCGTAGGGGCGGATCCCTTGCGGGTCCCCGGCCCCACGGGGGAAATTGCCATCCCTAGCTCGCTCCTACTCTGTCGCAGCGCCCTCCCCCTCGCTGCACCCTCCTCTACCCCTCTGCCTCCCCTCCGCCTCACCTCGGGCCCCCTCCTCTGCTGCACCCTCCTCTACCTACTCTGCCTCCCCTCCGCCTCCCCTCCGCCCCCTCCCCCCTTGCCTCCTCCGCCACCCTCCCCTCCCTCTTCCCCTCCGCCACGCGCAATCGGCGGCCTCCCCATGGGTGGCGCGTGGAGAGGGACCCGGCGGCTGGCATCGACCTTGCGAGGAGAGGGCTCACGAGCGATTCTCCCTCTCCATCAGCCTGGCACCGGCGGCATGCGGAGAGGGACATAGCGGCCAGCAGCGACCTCGCGCGGGGAGGGCCCACGGGCGATTCTTCATCTTCGTTGGCCTCCCACCAGCGGCACATGGAGAGAGACCTAGCGGCCGGCGGCGACCTCGCGTGGAGAGGGACCCCGGCTGATTGACGACTGTTAGTGATATGCTCTAGAGGCAATCATAGAGATGATTATATCACATACTATGTTTACATATTTATCCGACATTGTTCCTTGAAATAGATAGCTCCTTATTGGTTAATGAATATGTGATTCTTTCATGAGACTCTTTATGTTGTTTGTTACTATTTCTAAAGGATCCCTGATCAAATATCATATGTGGAACAAATATGTTTATATGATCAGCACATGTATTAATTGATGATCATGTCTCATGGATCATGGTATAGAGATACCAAATTAATAATATGGACACATGTTGGTGAACATGTTGTTGGATAGACCCAACATGAGACACTGCAAGAGCCATATGTGTTGTGTCATCAGTGATCTCATTGAGTGTTGGTGTTGAATCCTTAGACCTGAGATTATCATGGCTCTCAACATGTGTAGTAGCTTACTTAGGGACTACTAAACGCTACTCCGTAATTGGGTAATTATAAAAGTAGTTTTCGGGTATGCTATGAAACATGTAGTGGGATATGAATAATCAAGATGTGATTTACCCCTCCTATGGAGAGATATCTCTGGGCCCCTCGATGTTGTAGATTATGGAAGTGCATGGCCATGCCAAAGGTGATTTAGGAGTCAATCACAAGTTATATAATCTATCAACAGATTCGAGTAAATGATTGAGCTATTAGAGGATGACACATATCTAGCCTTGAGCTTAATCGATATCGTGAGGCAAAGGGGTTCATACAAATATGCACTAGAGGTTCAGCCGATATGATCTTTATGTATGCCCGGTGGGTCAATACGTTCTGCTAGGGGCCGCTGTTGACGCGTGGACCGAAAAGGAGTTTTCGGGTTACAGCCGAGTATATATGAACCTATAGGGTCGCACGCTTAATGGGCCGGAATAAGGGGATTGGATAGAGATCCAATATGAGCTTAATTCGGATAAGGATCCGAATAGGAGTCCTACGGGCCTTGGAGGCCCGAGTGATGGATCCTATATATTCGTGAGGGGTGTGACCGGCGGAGGTATTGCACCACGTGAGAAACCCTAGCCGTCACTTCCCTCCCCGAGCTAAACTCTAGCCGCGCGCGAGTGCTAGCACATCTGTGCGTGGCGTTCCGTCCCTGTACGTGTGGATACCGGTAGAGGTGCCGCTGGTTTGCGGAGCTGATCGGCGTGAGAGTACGGCGAGGAGAACGCACGAGGAGGAGAAGGTCGAGCCGGTGCGATCGACTACTTCCTCTACATCGACGCGCGCTACTTCGCGAGAGTTCCTTCGACTTCTCGGCGTCTTCTTCCGCTGCACAGCGCGTCGAGTGGTAATGATCTATGATCTAATACTTGCATGGTTCCTGGTTTACGCGATAGAAAATTTTGATTTATGCTATCGTAGCCTACGCGTATCCCAACAACGACAACCAAGAACCAGCGAGAGTGATTTCGTGCATCTTTGATTAATTGTGTAGTTCTTTCATCAGTGATTGCTGTTCATCTGTGATTGGTTGATGGATTGTTGTTCATCTATAATTGATGATGGATTGGATTAGGGATTATTATTGCTGTTGCTGATGATGAGTTGTGATATATGAGACTGTGAAAGCTTTATTGTTGTTGATGATGATCTGTGATGGATTTGATTTGTGATCTGTGAGACTTAAAGCATCGGCTCGGCTAGGAGTAGGTTTCCTCTTTTTTTTTTTAATCGGGGAGAGCACAAAGGTGCCGGTTATATGACAGACACCAATAACCTAGTGTTATTGGTACCGACCAATTGGTGCCGGCGAGGAAACCGGCACCTATTGCCGGTTCCCAACCGGCACCTATAGGGGGTTTCTGTACTAGTGCAATATTTTGTGATGGATCATGATAGTTTATCCTTTCGTGTTGTAATATGGCCACTAGTTAAGTAATTAAGTGTTGGCAACTTTTATGGCCACAAAATCTAGACTAGAACTAGCAAAAGAAAAATATACAATATTGAAAAAATAATTCAATTGGCTAAGTTGGAAGTAGAATGTGTGCTCGATTATACCGGTCATAGCTCTTACAAAGGGGTTAGTCTTGCTTTCTGCTGTTCTGCATGGTCTTCTCCATGTTTTACTTGTGGTAGAGATCAAGTAGAACTCGAAAAACCTCAGTGCAGGCAAGAAAACTCTAGACCTGATGAAATTCGACTTGGAACCGAACTTAGCTAGTCTGACCAGCTACATACAGTCTGTCCGACCAGCCCCACTGCACACCACCAGCTAGTCAGACTAGCCCATAGGCTTCGGTCTGACTATCACCAAGAAGAAAACTCAGTCCTTTCCAAATTCGAATGATTTCCTATTTCGTGCTTAGATGTTAAATTTGGATGTTAACATTCTATAGTTTTCTTTGCAATGAGACGTATTTCTGAATGCATTTTGTCTGTGTTGCATGTAATGGTAATATGCACGGGTTTACTTGATATAGAAAATAATATTATTGTATTTTTCCTCAATAGTGGGATCGATTCTGAAGCTTCTTCTTTCTTTTTTTTCTTTTTTTTTTACAACCATGGATACATACGCTATCTAGACTTGTAGGACTAAAAGCCTCTGATATGCGGGAAACATACTGTTCCCACTGAACGATTAAGTGTACCCTGGAAACATGGAAAAATACTCTAGTGAAACAAATACTCGAAAAACCTCAACTGCTGGGGAGCTTTTGGTCAGCCTGCACTATTGTACACAAACCCACTTAGATACCGGATAGAAATCGATGTTTGGTGTCGGATTCACAACTAGCACCTGTCAGGCGACTGATAAGAGGTCTAACGGTGCCGGTTTAAGAACCAAGGCATCTGGTTCGTACTATTTGAAAAAAAAAGCAGGCTCCATGCATCAAATCCACTAAAAATAAATTGAAAAATCCTATAATCAAGAGATAATCCAAAAAATACCATTGACAAGTGTCTAAATCCCAGAAATGCTATCGTACAAACGACTTTGTCCAAAAAATGCCATCGCCGTTAGGGTTCCGTCTATTTCGCGCCATTAAGTTCTATAGGATGAACAGTGTATTTAACGACGCAAAATGGACAGAACCCTAACGACGATAGCATTTTTGGGACAAAATCGTTTGTACGATGGTATTTCTTGGAACTTACACTTATCGATGGCATTTCTGGGACTTGGACGCTTGTCAATGGCATTTCTTGGAGTATCTCTACAACCAAACATTCATCTTCCACATCCAGAACGAAACATACTAAAAAAATCATTTTTCATAGCATCACCGTTTCATTTTTACCGACGGGTTTTATGAAAATGCGCTTATGAAAATGGATTCCGGTTACCAACCGCCAGCAAAATCAATTTTCGTTGGCGGTCACTCAAGAGATCCGCTTGCAAAAATAGAGGTATTTTTACAAGTGGACCTCTTAACTTACTGCCAACGAAAATATGATTTTCGCTCGTGGCTGCTAATGGCCACTGCCAACAAATATTTATTTCACTACATTAAAACTTCACTCACACCTTTTCCCGTTCCCCCATCTCCCCATTTCCTCGACTCCTCCTCCTCAACCCCTCTCTCCCTGCGCCTCACCTCCTCACCCCAATCCCTCTCCCCTGTGCCCTCCTCCTGTCCTTGACCCCCACGGCCGCACCTCTCCTCCTCCTCTCGGCGGCCAAGGCAGGGACGATGATGGCGACGGTGGATGGCCCCTTTCCTCGTCGAGCCATCCCCGTGGAGCCGATGCGGCTTGCGCGGGCAGCGGATCCAGCCGGCGGATTCAGTCACGGGACAAGCGCGGGCGGTGGAGGGAAGCGTGCGGATGGCGGATTCGGCCGCGGCGATGGTCGACCGGCCGCCAGATGGCTGCGGGAGCGGCGCGGGCAGCGGATTCAGCCGCGGCGATTGATCCTCCAACCCCCTCCCCTCTCCCGACGATGCAGCAGTTCGGGGCCACCTGACGACCGTGGCTCGGCGGGAGGCAACTGCGGCTCCGCGGACGGTGACAATTGCAACCGCGGCAGCCACAGCGACATCTGCAGCGAGCTCCCTCCTTTGCCGTCGCAGCTCGACGACAGCAACCGGCGATTGGGGATTGGGGATTTGTGATTTGTGATTTGTGATTTGTGATTGGGGATTGGGGATTGGGGATTTGTGATTGGAATTATTTTTTCTCCAAGAAAATATTTTCACTAGCGGGTATCTTAACATTGCCGCCAACAAAATCCTATTTTTGCTGGTGGTCGTCTTAGCTTGGCTGCCAGCGAAAATCGATTTTCGCTAGCGGCTGTCTTTGCGTGGCTGCTAGCGGCCGGCTGTACCGTCAGCACAAATGAATTTATTTTCACTGGCCTTTGGTTACTGGCGGTACAGTCGGCTGCCAGTGACAAGCTATTTTGGCCACCAGTGAACGTTTTTTTAGTAGTGAAAGCACAAGAACAAGAACAAAAGCATATAATCAATCACAGAACTGAATATCCTACAATCAATAGCATATATGTGAATCAACCAGTGCAAGGAAACAAATCACGAAGTCACTCACATAATACAACAATCAAAACTTCATGCCTCCACAGCTGTGGGGAACTCTGCCGCCGCAATAGCTCACCAGGCGCCAACTAATTTGGCCACACGAGTCTTTCGGAAATCTAGTCATAATTCAACATATTACAATCTAGAAATTAGTATAATAAATATGACATAAACACTAGATCCTAGTATGGTGATAAACATGAATATGCTAGCTGGAACAAAGCATCTGAAAATATGTTTAGCACTAAGATGAGGGTAGTGAAATACGCAGTGAAGCTCTAGAGGATGATGAGGCATTGGTATTGCCTCCGTTGATGTTGACATTCTCGGTTTCGCCTCCTCTAGTACCAGTGAAGCTGCAGAGGATGATGAGGCATTGGTATTGCCTCTGTTGATGTTGATGTTCTCAGTTTCGCCTCCTCCAGTACTAATGTTCCCTCCTCCTCCAGTAGCGCCAGCGCTGGTGGTAGACATCGTGATGTAGAGGAGAATACCTTGGTGAACAAGATGCAGTACCGCGAGCAGTCATGCGGAGAACGTGCTCCCAAAAACTTGATCGACTGCCTACCTATACATGTACTCAAGCAGACGGAGTTCTAGAGGCCTGCTCATCCTGTGTACATGTATGCATATATGCTCGGAGCTGAGGAAAAAAATGCACAACTCAAGAACACCGGGGAAACAAATGCGCAACTCAGGAACAGAAGAACAGAGACCTTTCCCGAGAAACCAGATTACGTTGTTGTTCATCAAAGCAAATCGTAACGTGATGAGGACACAACTAGCTCGGATATCACCATGACTATCTTATGTATTAATCAACCAAAGGTGCATATGTTCTATATTAGATTTACTTATTATATATTTGAACAAACGTTGCTACACAATGAGTTTCGTGTGTTTTCGTTCGCAGAGGTACTTGCTTGGGCGAAAGAAAAGAGACCAAGCGTAAGGAATGCATGGATGATTGAAGAAGTTGATTGGGGACCAAACCAAGACCTTCTCCAAGTCCACTTCCATCTCACCACGTCACTTTTGGTCCATAGAAGATAAGAGATAAAGTTCTACACGTTTTGGATTCGGATTCGGGCCTCCTGACAGCATCAACTTCAAACCGACCTAGCCCCTGATCTAGAAGAAATTTTGGGGCCCATAGTACTTGATGGAAAGCTTATGGAGTCTATTTTCAGATGGTTTTGGTCCCACGTCAAAATTCCTACCGAGCTGCCAGAAATCTGCAAAACAAGCCACGTATCTCATCCAGTCCGAATCTGATTTCGGTTTTGGGCCTTTTAATTGTGTTGTGGGCTTAGCCCATGGGGGTGTGCGCCCTAGGGAAACCCTAGGACATCCCTAATCATACTTAATCAGTAGCCGTCATCGTTTAGAGTTGGGTTTTGCTTAGATTATTCTGTCAAGAACAGTTTCGCCACTAGATCGGTTTGTGGAACCCCAAATTCGAGTGCTTAATCATTTGTATGCAATTTGGTTGCAATCTATCTTGTTCTTTGCTTGTGTTCTTTGATTCGCATGCAGGGATTAGCCTTCTCAACGAGGTCAACCAGGTTTTGGCATGGTTGATAACCAGAGGAGACGTGGTGCTGCGATTGCAGGGCTCAGTAGCGTGTTCGTTCAGAAGCCGGATCAAGTTGTGTCGCGACTCCGCCCAAATCGTTTGTTTATCAATACCTATCGGAAGATCGGGGCCTAACACCCTCATCAGTTGGTATCAGAGCGTTGTTGCCCGTTAGGTAATTTATCTTCCCATAACCAGAAAATTGTCACACAAAAATAGTTATTCTTTACCTAGACAATTTGAGCAGTTGCATTGTTCTATTAGATTTTGCTTTGTTGAATTCTAGATTGCATCGTCGTGTCGTGTGCTGGTTTAGTTTTTAGATTTAATTTCTACTTTTGAGTATTGCATATGTTCTTCACTTAGGTCTAGGGTTCATCACTCAAGCCCGTGTGAGTTATCCGTCAGTTTGGGACCAGTTTTGTATGTCGTCAGTTGATGCCGGGACCTTGAAATATTGAATCGTTTCGTCGTCGAGATTCCGTTTTTGTAATTTTCAGAAGTTTTTGTCGGTCGAGTTTGGAGTTGCGGCTAGGGTTTGCCAGTGCTTCTGCCGAATTCCTCTTTGGCCGAACACCTCCACTTCACGGCCAACCACCCCACCTCCTCTTCACGGTTTCTTCCCTGCCTCCTCCTCGGTCACCACATTGTTGGGTATTTTGGTGGTTGTAGAATAGAGATATTTTTATAAAAACAGAACCTACGTGACATGAGCATTCCATTTTTGAGGTGATCCAATTTTAGTTTTTCACTTTGCGTTTGAGTCCCTATAATATTCATATTTACATTTGAGTCCCTGTTTGAGGTCAGTTGTTAGTGCTTGTTGAAAAAAAATAGTAAAAAATAAAAAAAAAGAAAAAAAGGCAGAAAGGTGCAAAGAAAAAGAAAGAAAAATCCGCACCTAAAGAAAAGAAAAAAAGGCAGAAAGGTGCTTAAAAAAAGTTGCACCAAGAAAGAAAAAAAATCATTCATCCTTTGAGTATGTTTTCAGAGTGCAGAGTTGTGCATTGATTCATATCTAGTCCTTAGTGTTGTCGGGTGCTTGCTTGAGCTAGAGTTGAGTCTAGGCTAGGCCAGCACATTGACTAGTACTTTGAACTATTATTCAACTTTGCATTTTCTTATTAGCACAATTGCGTTCCTTTTCTACTATATATTGTGCCTCCCAAGCTCCACATATATTCTTCTGGTCAGCACCGCTTTGATCCTTGCAATCGCCACATCACGTCCTTCAAGGTGTCACTAACCTGCCACCGGTTGTACTGTCCTTAGCATTGCTGGTAAGACACTTGTAAGAGCTCGGTAAGACGCTTCCATTTGCTAGCCTCCACTACAATCCATGTTCTATAGTTAATAGGAACAATAATGTTATGTTGTTCTCTTTTTTCTACTGACAATGGCATGTTACATCTCTTATGGACATGAGATAAAGTTGGATGGGAGACAAACCATAGCTGCTACATCACCTTCCGCAGATGCACGTGATGAAAGTACTTTGGTGCAACAAATGCTAAGTTCTCAAATGGAGAAAGCGGAGCAAAGGCAGTATCACGAATTATTTGAAACAATGTTTGTGGTTAAGGATAGAGCATGTCGTGTTATAATCGATAGTGAGAGTTGCAATAATTTTGTGAGTTCAGATTTGGTTGAGGAACTTGAGTTGTCTATACAACTGCATCCTCATCCATATTACATCAAATGGTTCAACTCGTGTGGTAAGTTCAAGGTAAATAGAACTGTGAGAATAAAATTTTCGATTGGAAGTTACCATGATATTGCAAATTTTGATCTTGTACCTATGCAAGGATGTTCTTTGTTGTTTCGTCAACCATGGATATATGATAATAATGTTTTGCATAATGATATTGCCAATACATACACATTTAGGCATAATGGTCGAAAAATAAAATTAGTACCAATGAGTGTTTCTAAACTTTTCAAAGATGATCTTGAAAGGTTGAAGAATAGAATCAATGAGACTTTCAGAGATATTTGGAATGATACTAATATTGCGATGCCTTTAACTAAGTATGAGTTATTACCAAACCAACGTATTGTTGTGCCTATTGCTTTGAATACTAATATTTTGCAAGCATCTGAGAAAAACCAAGGTAATGAGGAAGAGAAGAAAGATGAGGAGGAAAAAAACCTATCCATAGCTTCATGCATGCTTGAGGAATGTTTAATTGACCAAGCGCCTACAATTTCTGAAGATGAGAAAAATGGTAAAGATAACGGTGCTACAACTGCTCAAGGTATGCATAGTTATAATGTGCCAACTATGTCCACTACTTATGCTACATTAGAGCAACCCATAGTGGAAACAATTGTTGAAATACCTTTGTCACAAAACAATTTGTTTCATGTTTCTTGTGATAAAGAAGAGTTGTGCGATGCTTCACTTATATCCATACCACAACTAGTGAATGAATATGTTAGTTCTATAGTAGAGCCACCATGTGTTGATTTTAAACATGTTATTCACATTGCTAGCGAGAATGAAGAGCTTAAATTGCTATCTTCTTTAAATACTTGGGGTTATATTTAATTTGATTATCTTTGTCCACTCAACTGCCATGCCCTTCTGATGTGATTTTTCATATTATTGGCAATTATGATAGTAAAGGAGAATATAATGTGCATCGAGTATATATTTGTTCGAATTTGACTATACCTCCTTTTGATGATGAAATGTGTTGTCTAGAGGACCACATGCGTATAAGTAATTCTCTATCTAGTTCCTCTAGCTGTTTAAATGAGTTACATGTTAGTCTGCAAGAAGGGGAGTGTGGTGGTTTTTCGACTACCAAGATTTCAGGATCCAACCATATGGCCATCGAAAAATGTTCCTCACCGGATGTTGAGACAGATAATGATAAGTTCAATACGCTCTATGACAAGGTAAAACTGAGGACGGTTTCAAATCAAGAAGGGGAGAATGATGAGGACACAACTAGCTCGAATATAACCATGACTACCTTGCGTATTAATCAACCAAAGGTGCATATATTCTATATTAGATTTACTTGTTATATATTTGAACAAACGTTGCTACACAATGAGTTTCGTGTGTTTTCGTTCGCAGAGGTACTTGCTTGGGCGAAAGAAAAGAGACCAAGCGTAAGGAATGCATGGATGATTGAAGAAGTTGATTGGGGACCAAACCAAGACCTTCTCCAAGTCCACTTCCATCTCACCACGTCACTTTTGGTCCATAGAAGATAAGAGATAAAGTTCTACACGTTTTGGATTCGGATTCGGGCCTCCTGACAGCATCAACTTCAAACCGACCTAGCCGCTGATCTAGAAGGAATTTTGGGGCCCATGAGTACTTGATGGAAAGCTTATGGAGTCTACTTTCAGATGGTTTTGGTCCCACATGAAAATTCCTACCGAGCTGCCGGAAATCTGCAAAACAAGCCACGTATTTCATCCAGTCCGAATCTGATTTCGGTTTTGGGCCTTTTAATTGTGTCGTGGGCTTAGCCCATGGGGGTGTGCGCCCTAGGGCAACCCTAGGACGTCCCTAATCATACTTGTAGCCATCATCATTTAGAGTTGGGTTTTGCATAGATTATTCTGTCAAGAACAGTTTCGCCGCTAGATCGGTTTGTGGAACCCCAAATTCGAGTGCTTAATCATTCATATGCAATTTGGTTGCAATCTATCTTGTTCTTGCTTGTGTTCTTCGATTCGCATGCAGCGATTAGCCTTCTTGGTGAGTTCAACCGGGTTTTGGTACGGTTGATAACCAGAGGAGACGTGGTGCCGCGATTGTAGGGCTCAGTAGCGTGTTCGTTCAAAAGCCGGATCGAGTTGTGTCGTGACTTCGCCCAAATCGACTGTTTATCAATATCTATCGGAAGATCGGGACCTAACTCCCTCATCATAACATCGACAGAGGAATCCATCCCGTCCTGTCTCGTCCCGTCCCTTACACCTCACCCTCGCCCACGGCTCAGCTCGGCTCGGCGCATGCGTGCACATGTGGCAGTCCCACCACCAGATCAAGCGCTCAACAGTTACCCTCGGATAGCAGCCTATTTTAGTTGAGATCCCTCCATGTTGATTACTAAGGTGGTATTATTCCCTTAACATTAATTAAGCGGCATGGAATTTATTAGAATTAAATTATGCTTGGCCCATTTAATCTAATAGAGTTGTCGTTGCCGCCATATCCACACGTGAGAACCCCCGCCACCGCTAGATCCTGCCTGTTCAAGCCGCCGTCGCCGCCCAATCCTTCAGCACAAGCTGTCATTACCACCAGAGGCACCCGTGCCTCCTCCTCTACCTCACTAGAGAAGAGAGGGAAGATTGACAGAGGGAAGATTGACTGGGAGAGTAAGGACGAGCTCCCATTAGCCTGATTCGATGGTCGCCATGCAGGGGAGAGGAAGAAGCAGCGGAAGAAGACACGGACACCGCTGCACCTGGGAGATCAAGGAGGCCTCGCCGTGCCGGGGGGATCAAGTGAGATGGAGATGATAAGAATGAGAATACTCTGGGAGGATAAGGATAAGACCAACAAAGAATTATTTTTTTCTTCCACACTCCACGCACTCGACTCATCTTGGCTCCATTTAAGTGTTAGTTTCTTTTAAACCAACGCTTATATAGATGCTGGTTTATTAAAACATAGCACTTTTATTATTATAGTTGGTTTTTTTTTATAATTCAACTTGAAAGTGTTATATATAGGTGCTGGTTTTTAGTTTTACATCCATTTAAGGGGTCAGGAGAACAAGGAAAAGCCTCATTTATGCTGGTATTAGATGAACCGAAATATATAGGGGAAAATCCAAATACCCCCCTACAAGTCACTGCTCTTTGTACTATCCCCCCTACAACTCAATATTGTTCAAAACACTACACATAAGTTAATTTCTCTTCCAATTTCCCACCCCTATTCGGTTTTCACGCTTTCTCGTGATGCGCTCAATTTCTCGTTATCGTGGGCCTTCAGCGCCGCCCACGGGTAGAGTTGCCTTGTGCCACCTTGGCAGCAAAAGCGCGCGCACCTCCTTCCACTTTCCATCTTTCCCTGCTTTAATTTCGCGATCTCTACTGCAACACTAAGGCGGCGAAAGAACAGCGGTACAACGGCGAAGTACGACGATGATCGCATAGTACAGAGAAGGGATATCAAATCTCCTGCCCGGCAAGAGAAGTCATAGAAGGAAGCACTAAAGCAGCCTGTACTTCGATCACCTCGTCAATTCATTCTACAGGTTCGTTTTTTCTCCCTGGTTTTGGTTAGATCATGTTTTATGCATGTAGTTGTCTTACTAGATTCAGATCATCGAATATTTGCTCTTTGATTTAGGTTGCAAACCAATAAATTGGTATAATCTCTGCAGATGGGTCGAACTAGTATTTCCTTCATTGTTCATACTGGTTGTACAACTGGTGGAAGCTCTAGGAAATCTGGTGGGGAAAGGATTTGTTCATCGATTTATCTTTTAGACAGGGATTCTCTGAAATTTATCGATTTGGAGGAGTCATTGCTTATACATGGATATCAAAAAGGAGATGGTGTATACTACTTGAAGCCTTCTTATGTCCCTCCACAAGGTCTTGTACAGATTCTAAATGATGAACAAATCAAGATGATGTTGGATGATCATAAGACGGAAACAGAGTGCTCACTGTACTTTTTTGCAAGGCCTCGGGAATTGGTGACTGATAATGGAAGCACATCAAGGTTTGTAAGCCCAAGTAGTATCCCATTAATTGGACATCATAATAGTGTCCCAGGTGATTTTGATAAAGATGATTTGATATTGCATGAAGAGTATGTACAGCAACAGTTGAGGGAAAAGAAAAAAGGCAAGGAACCTGTTATTGGCAAGGAGCCAGTAATGTTCTTCCAAGGAGACTCTGATACTGAGGACCTATATGGTACTAACCAGGTAGATGTAGAGGTTAACCAAGCAGAACCACATCGGGGAAAAACTACACAGGAAAAAGAACTAGTAGGGAAAAAAACTAACAAGAGAAAAGAGAAGGATATAGGCCAATCAGCTGAGGTGGATTATTTGTCAGATGAGCCCAATGATGACACAATAGATTTCAATGACGAAGCACCTATCTATGTGCACAGATCAAGAGGAATTGAAGATATAATTTTTTATGAGTCCACCCTACGGCGTCCACACATGCAAGTTGGCATGTTGTTCAGTAATGTTGATCTTTTTAGAGCTGCTTTGAAGAATATGATCATCAACATGGGGAGGGAGGTGTTCAAGGGCAAGAATGATAGGAATCAAGTTTCTGTCAAGTGTAAGGCAGATAACTGTCCTTGGTACATATATGCTTCAAAATTGCCTGGTGAAGACACCTTTAAAATAAAGAAGTATGTTTCAAAACATAGCTGTGGGAAATCACACAATATAGCACAGCTTGACTGGAGATGGCTTACTAATGAATACATGGAATTCTTTAGATCTGACAAGAAATGGGATGCACATGCCTTTCAAGATTGTGTCAGGCGAGATACCAATGTAGAAGTCAGCATAAGTAAGGCGTATAGGGCAAGGAGGGAGGCCTACAAGAAAGTTATGGGAGATCATGATTTGCAGTTTAAAAGAATTCAAGATTATGCTCATGCTGTGCTATCTGCTAATCCGGGAAGCAAAGTTTTTGTTAAGTGCGAAGTATCACCTGAGCCAGAAATAAGGCCTAGGTTTCAAAGGTTGTTCTTGTCATTTGATGCTCAAATTACTGGCTTCTTAGGTGGTTGCAGACCCTTCATCGGTATAGATGGATGTCACATCAAACTCAACAATGGTTCTCAAATACTAGCAGCACAAGGTAGGGATGCCAACAATAATCTTTTCCCTATTGCCTTTGCGGTAGTGGAGTCTGAGTGCACAGAATCTTGGACATGGTTCTTACTATGTTTGGAGAAGGCCATTGGAAAAGGAGAAGAGTTTGGGGGCTGGGTATTCATGTCAGATAGACAAAAGGTAATAGCTATCATATATGTCTACTTTGCATTAATACATGTCAACTGTTTTTTTAACATTTTGCTGCCATATATAGGGACTACTCAAGGCAGTGGCTGAAGTTTTCCCAGGAGCTGAGCACCGTTACTGCCTTAGGCACCTACATGCCAATTTTTCCCAAGCAGGATTTAGAGGGGAATATCTGAAGGGTTTGATGGAACGAGCAGCATATGCATATAGACAATCTGAGTTCAATGCTGCTATGCAATAACTAAAGGCTAACAATTTGAGGGCATGGGAGTGGCTAAGCAAGGTTCCAACTAAGCATTGGTGTAGATATATGTTCAGTTCTAGAGCAAAGACAGATCTTCTTCTTAACAACATAAGTGAAACATACAATTCAAAGATACTGGGAGCTAGAGATGAACCCATAATTACCATGGTTGAGCACATAAGGACAAAAATGAAGGGTGATTTCAATAATAAGAGGGAAGGTGCAGAAAGGGACAATTGGCAAATCCCACCAAATATATTAAAGAAGCTTGAGGCAGAGAAGAACGAGGCAAGATATTGCAAATCTGTGTGTGCTGGTAGGGGCATTTGGCAAGTGTCCCCATTTGGTAATCAATATGTAGTGGATTTGAACAAGCACACTTGTGGGTGTAGAAAATGGGATTTAACTGGAATCCCATGTTTGCATGCTGTTTCAGCTATTCAAGGTTTCATGCAAAGGCCAGAGAGCTATGTTGATGACATATTGACAAAGGATGCATATGCGAGAACATATTGTGGGATGATTTATCCCGTTCCTGATGAGACACAATGGGAAAAAACTCCATTTCCAGATGTAGACCCACCTGTGGCTAGGACACAACCAGGGAGGCCAAAAACAAAGAGAACTAGAGCATCTGATGAACCTAGGGTTCAAGGAAGGTCGGTTGCAAAGACAACAATTAGATGTAGCGTCTGCAAAGAGTTTGGTCATAACAGCAGAAAGCATGGAAAAGACAACCAAAGTTCTTCATCTCAAAATGTGAGTACACTACTAATTTATCATATAAAGACATTGTACTTTGCTACTTCTCACAATTTGTTGTCTGTTTCTCTCAGTGTAAAACACAAATAACTAGGAGGAAGAAGAGGAGCAATTCCCAGCCTATTAGTTCTAGTTCAAGAGATGATATTCCAACAACATCCACATAGCCACCAGTATATATGTACAATGCATTTGGTGTTGGTCTCTACCATCATGTGC
This sequence comes from Oryza sativa Japonica Group, assembly GCF_034140825.1. Lineage (NCBI taxonomy): Eukaryota > Viridiplantae > Streptophyta > Magnoliopsida > Poales > Poaceae > Oryza > Oryza sativa. Next base: position 16,733,999 of record NC_089038.1, on the reverse strand, counting down.
CACATGGGCCTTATATCGGTCCTACTGGAAGAAAGTTGCAAATTAGGAGAAACTGATCTCCTATTTTTATGCAGTAGTATTATTTACATCAAAATTCTTAGCTACAATTAGTAGGGGATGTTGGTCCCTTCTTAATCTCAGTACCAGCTTTTTTACGACAAATAATTTTCTGTACTTCTAACTATCAGATTTGAATTGTGATTTTTAAGGGGATTCTACTTCAATAAGCATGTCTTAAATATTCTGGAATGTGTTTTTGACTTGGTGTTGCCATTCTTCATATTGATGTGGAATCACAAATCATGAGGCAGACACTATTGTTTTGCACTGGTGGACTAAAAATTGTTTTCCTGTGTTTATGTTAGCGTCATGTCGTCCTACCCGTATGGCTCGCAGAATTAAAAGCGGATGGAGATGCGCGCACTTTTGCCGCCAAGGTGGCACGAGGCAACTCCATCCATGGGTTGCGCTGAAGGCCCATGATAACGAGAAATTGAGCGCATCACGAGAAAGCGTGAAAACCGAATAGGGGTGGGAAATTGGAAGAGAAATTAACTTATGTGTAGTGTTTTGAACAATATTAAGTTGTAGGGGGGAGAGTAGAAAGAGCAGTGACTTGTAGGGGGGTATTTGGATTTTCCCCAAATATATATGGGTGTCTTCTATTAGTTTTTTATTAAGTAGTGCTGGATTGAGAAATCGGTAGGCGGCCTGTCGATCAGCACCGAGAAACGCCAGCAGACGCCGTCCGCGTCAGTAGCTATAAACAATACATCATTCATATCACGTGTGAACATTCAGCCAATCATATCAGGTGTGCAGCCTGTATCTTGTTACTTTAGTCGCCTGTCTCCTGTAGCTACTCGCCAAAATTAAAAGCATATAAAAATCCACAGCTGTCGGTGAAGATGTTTCATGTGCTACACCCATTTCTAATAAAGTGCATTTTTTTAGATCAGAACTTTCTTCTAAAATAAGCATATTCTTACAGTAATATTTTTCCCTTGCAATGTAACTTCTCCTTATTCAAAATTTTCTCCATCATATTCTCAATCACTCTCCCAATCAGTGGAGAATCTAGAATGAAAATTAAGCTGGGGCTCTTGAGTTTAATACATAACATAAGATAATTTTTACGCTAGCAACGTAATACTCAAATTTTCAAATCAGTATCAAAACACCAAAAAAGATAAAAATGGTTTGTGATGTTGACAATAAAGAATAAATTAGTTGTTTGTTTATGCCTAAAGCCCAAAAAAATGATTTCATATTTTTATCATGACCTACACCCTATAAGCCTAGCAGGTCTAAATGGATAAAGCCAAGCTATGGAGCCTGGCCAGCTTCTTCCTACTAGCAAACTAGTTGACCAGCTTCTTCTTAGGTGGTGTTTGGATTCAGGGCTTAACTTTAGTCTTTTTATTTAGACACTAATTTAGAGTATTAAATATAGACTACTTACAAAACTAATATTACATAAATAAAAGCTAATTTGCGAGATAATTTTTTAAGCCTAATTAATCCATAATTAGAGAATGTTTACTGTAGCATCACATAGGCTAATCATGGATTAATTAGGCTCAACAAAGTCGTCTCGCGAATTAGTCCAAGATTTTGGATGGGTTTTATTAATAATCTACGTTTAATATTTATCATTAGTATCCAAACATTTGATGTGATAGAGACTTAAAAGTTTTAGTCTCATCTAAACAGGGTCTTAGTGCTCCTCCCTGCAACCTGCTTCTCCTGCCTTGTGCTCTAGCACACGCTATTCCCTGTCCTGTTGGAGCTGGGGCTTTAGCCCCAACAAGCCCCAACATTAAATTCGCCCATGCTCCCATTCCTGACAATCCCATATGTAATGTCATGACAGCTATCTAAAGTCATTTTCAATCACACTCCTAATTTGTCTTTTGGTTGCTCGAATCGTAATTAGATTGAAATGGAGGGAGTACAAGAGACGTCGCATTTGACTCGATATATGACATGATTGCAACTCTCATGTATGGGTAATGGTACAAGCAAGCAATAATTGGCTGCCCACCCGCATAAGCCGCCCCTACACGTGCTTTGACGATCCTTTAAAGTAATTAGTGATAACTCTAATTTACAAATGTATAACATTTTTCACCTTTGGACATGATGTCTGACCACCCATATTATTATTACTTTTACTTCTTTTATCATTCAGTGTCCTTTAGCATTGTTTTGGGAGGTCACGAACTACTTCAGCTGGCAGCTACTGAAGGGAATGTAGAGGCCGAAGGTAAGAAAGACCGCTAACGATGGTCGAAACCACTAAAGATCACGAAGACCATCAAGAGTGGCAAATCCCACCAGAGGTAATGATGGCAGCCAAAGGTGGCGAAGGCTACCAAGGACATTGAGGATGCCAAAGGTTACCAAAGATGGTGAAGCACCACCGAAGATGATGAAAACCACCATAGGCGGGCAAGATCGCTACGGATGAGTTGGCCACAGGAAAGTAGCTTTCAGCTTTGCCCATCAAAAAGAAGCAGCTCAGCTACGGCCCACTAGATCCATGAAGGCTAGAAAGTGAGTATCCATTTAACCTTCCCAATCAATTGATATTAATGTAGAACAACTTGTAAAGGAAACTCTAGGATTATCCCATGGTTCCATAATAAGCAGGTTTTTGAAAATATAATACGCTATAGTTGTTTCCTTACAAATATCCTTAAGAGCAGTGTTGTTCTTTGACAAACAACATGATTTATATTCTTGCATATTTGCAATATTTATTTGAGTAAGATAAACGGTTGAATGTCATGTTCAAAAGCACGTCATACAACAAAAACGGACAGAGCACATAACTACAGTATTCTGGTGTGTCTATATATAAGGTGAGGTGCCACACATTTGCATTCATAAAGATCAAGCTAATCTCTCATATTTGCTCGTAAGTATTACATATTATGGTGTCGAGAGACAGTGCTGTCCATGAGGAGGTACTCGGCTTTGAGCCCTCTGTGTGGGGCGACTTCTTTATCAACTATGAACCACAACCATTACAGGCATTACCACACTGTTATTTCCCATATATGCATTGCCCTTGCATTCTGATTAATGCGATGCTAACTAACTGTTCTGATGAATCTATACTTAATTTCAAGCAGAGATCAGAGACATGTATGCAGGAGAGGGCCGAGAAGTTGAAAGGGGACATCCGGACATTGTTTGGGACCTGCAATGACATTTCGGCGAGGATGAACTTAGTGGATTCCATTCAACATCTTGGAATCGTTCACCTCTTCCAAGAGCAGATAGAAGATGCTCTAATGAGCATCCATGAGAGTGAATTCACAAGCTCTAGTCTCTATGAGGTTGCTCTTCGGTTTCGCCTGCTTAGGGAGCATGGGTTTTGGGTGCCTCCAGGTATCCAACTGCATACATCCATCTACGAATATGGAACAGATAAATTTGTGCCGAACAAAAATCGTTATTGATTCTGATTCACCATAGACGATCCAAACTTTGTGGGACAGGTCTTGCTGGTTTTTGCTTCTTCTGTAGTTCAATAAGATCAAATATACAGTTATTAGTAGCCAACCTAAAACTTTTTTTAGGAGATGTTTGCAGCTCTTTCTATTTGTATCTACAGTTATATATACCAACAATTTATTATTCCCTGATTAGATATTTTTATCTTTGCATTTGCTGATAGTTGCTAAAACTTACATTTTGTTAATTTGTTTAAGACACAATAATTTATTTTTGTCAGTCTAAAACAAACAGCTTACACAACGTAAGAAAATTAACAGAGGGTTCTAATTTGATGTTGGGTACAGCAAAAAGCGTTTTGTAGATTGCGGGAAAAACTAGTCGCATTATGGATAAAAAATAACCCAACCTTCTAGTTATCAATGAGAAATATTTTTGTCATGCAGATGCATTCAACAAATTTAAGGGAGATGATGGGAGGTTTCGAAATGAGATAGCGAATGACCCAAGGGGGCTACTAAGTTTATACAACGCGGCTCACCTCCTCATTCATGGCGAGCCAGAGCTTGAAGAAGCAATCACTTTCGCACGGGAGCACCTTAAATTGATGAGTCAAGACAATGTTCTCAACCCTCCTTTAGCTTGCCAAGTCAGGCGTGCACTTACCTTACCACTGCCAAGGACTTTCAAGAGAGTTGAGACTATTTGCTACATGTTGGAGTACCAACTAGAGGAAGGAAATATCCCAATTCTTCTTGATCTCGCAAGGCTGGATTTTAACCTCCTGCAACATATTCACTTGAAAGAACTCAAAGCAATTTCTGAGTATGCCTGTCGATCGATCTCTTTGATAATTGTTGACTATAGATAAATGATAGATGGTTTTGTGCATCTTAGATACAACAACTGGTTTATCCATTATCTAAAAGGATAATTAACAGGTCATTTGAGATAATATTGGAATGCACTAAATAACTAAAATTGTTAAGTGCAAATAAATTAACAGTCCATGCCTTTCACATATGTACTTGATGGCAAGAGGTGTTCGTAGGAATGCATGTTATCATATACTATCTGGTTCTTAAGAATATATGTCACCTCAGCATTCAATTTTATTCGGAGTAAATACACTTATTATCTTGGAGCAGAAGAATGCTCTTGTTGTGTGCAAAACTACACTGACATTGTATATATTTTGAAAAATTATCCATGGGATACCCAATACCCACAAGCTAGCACTGTAAAACAATGATTAGCTCCTTATCTGTTCATATAACTAAAGGTCTAAGCACACTCTTGGAATGATTATTTTCCAGATGGTGGAAAGATCTTTATGGATACATGGGGCTAAGTTACATTAGGGATCGTACAATAGAGGGGTACACTTGGTCCTACATGATGTTCTATGAGGAAGGCTTTGCATTCACGAGAATGTTTGTTGCCAAATTAATTGCACTGGTTACTGTGATGGATGATACATATGATGCTCATGCCACCATCGAGGAATGCCACTAGCTTAACACAGCGATACAAAGGTAGGATTAGTTCAGTATGTTTAATTGTTTATTGGTACTTTATCCATTCCAAAATAGATAACATCCTGACAAGTGAAGACAAATTGTAACATCTTAGCCTACTAATAAATATATCGAAGAAGATATCAAATTTCTATGGCGTGACATTACTCCCTCTGATTCTAAATATAGTTGTTTTAGACTTGGATACAAGAACTAATAAATAGTTCAAATGACTTTGTTGTCCTTCATTTATTCTGCATTGGAAAGAAATCGTCAATTATTTGTGAGAGAATTGTCGAGGTAAGAAAATATAAAAGAAGTTCATACAATTCCTGAAACGAATTGTATTTTGGCAAATATTTGGGAATATTAAAACGACTTATATTTGGGATCAGAAGGAGTATTAGATTGTCGTGAAAAATACTTTCATGCAGTTATATTTCAAATACTTTGAGGTATGGACATATCATTAGAAAAGATAATGATTAAATGTATGCTCTGGATCAGTTGATGTAAATGTCTTAATTGACAAGAAAGAAAGAATTGAGGGATCATTAAAATGAGAAATAATGTATCTAGCACGACTAACTCTCGTGCAAAACTAGTGCAGATGGGACAAGAGTGCTATTTCTATTCTGCCGGAGTACCTCAAAAAGTATTATAGTAAATTGCTGATCAACTTTAAGGAGTTTCAGGATCAAGTGACAGACAATGAAAAATACATGGTTGCTTGCACAAAAGAAGAGGTAGAAACACACACGCTCTCTCTCTCTGTATATTCCTCACACACGCGCGCGCACACACACCAAAATATAGATATTACATACTTTTCGAGTGTGGAGATAAGACTATTTTTTGCACATATATGTTCTGATGGCATTATCCTGTAGTTATTGATTTTGATTTAATTTTTTGCTTATAGTTTCAAAAGCAGTCCACTTATTATCTGCAAGAAGCTGAATGGTCGAACCAGAAATACAAGCCTGGCTTCAAAGACCAGGTGGTTTTGTCTACCAAATCCTCAGCTGTGCAATTATTGTGTGTGGCTGCTATGGTTGGCTGGGGTGGGACAATGACGACAGAAGCATTCGAGTGGGTAGCTAGTGGCAACGCTGCAGTCATAGCATGTGCTAAGATTGGGCGTTTCATGAATGATATTGCTGCATTTAAGGTACATATATGTCACTACTTTTGCATTTCTATTTTAGTTGTGTGTTATGAAATCAATAACCTCTAATTAATACACATTTTTAACATTGCCATTTCTAATCAATATATGTTCATGAAAATTATGAAAACATTACAATATGAAGGTATTTGTTACAATAAGCATACAAGTTATAATGGCATTTTCACATAATAAATCTTAATATATTTGCATATATTAGTGAGTTATATTTTGAGCCTTGACTACATATAATAATTAAAAACATGATCTGATTACGAACAAAACAAGTAAAATAAATATTGCCTTCCAATAGTTATTTTCTATTTAAACTTCTATTCTTTTTATATTTTTATATGTAATATACACGTGAAGCGTGGAAAGAATAAGAGAGATGTCGCGAGCTCCGTAGAGTGCTACATGAATGAGAATGGGGTCACAAGTGAGGCTGCCTTTGCGAAGATTAATGCACTAGTCGAAGACGAATGGAGATCCACGAACCAGACCCGACTTGAGCATCGTACACTGCTACCCATGGTGCAGCGAATTGTGAACTTTACCGTTTCCATGGCACTCTTCTACGATGACAAGAAGGATGCATACACATTTGGCACACTTCTTAGGGAGATCGTTGAGTCTCTCTTTGTCAAGCCTGTTCCCATCTAGACCTTGATTGTTAATTTTCCAGCCAACATGGCAATCCATCTACATATATACTTATATCAAATATTCTTTCGATTTCTGTTATTCATGTTATTTCAGTAATGGATCCAGGTTTAAATTCAAATTTCACAGATGCTATTTGTCAAGTGCCGGTAATAATGACATGAAATTTTGGTCGTTGAAAGTTAGAATTTAGTTGCTAATATTAATGTTATAACTGACTAAGTGTGGCGACGATGGCCGGAGTCGATCGAGGGCGGTGGCAGAAAGAGCCAAGGCGAGTGGTGGAGGCATCCTACATTCCAATATCATTGGCAGCAGCGAGTGTGCATCTGCAGGTGAAGCCGACGGAGGCAGAAATAGGAGCTCACGGCTGGTGGTGGCAGGCAGCGTGGCACATGCAGCCAGAGATCGCTGAGGACGCTTTTTGCCGGTGACTGGAGCAGGAGGCGTAGAGGATGAGGACTCCAGTGTGGCTGATATGAGGCATAGAGGATGAGGACATGGTGGGCTGGAGCAGGGATGGAAATTTCAGATTTTTTCAAGCGAAATTTCGGATTTTTTTTCCAAATATTTGTGAATTTGGTCATAATTTAATCAAATTCAGTAAAAATGTGTTTAAATTTCAAAAAAGTTCGTGCGGAATATCCGAATTTTTCAAAATTTCAGAATTTCGGTGCCCACCGAAATTTTCTTGCTTTTTCGAAACAGAAAACCCTGGGCTGGAGAGACTGACAGCAATAACGACGATAGCAGCATCCCATCCAACTGAGAAAAAAGAGGGCAGCCTACACGCATTTAGGGATGAAAACGGATCGAATACGGTTAGAAACTAGCTCTATCATATTCGTTTTTATATTTTGTTCGAAATCGAAATAGAAATCGGAAACTCTGATATAAAAACGAAATTGAATATTATCAAATACAAATACGGAGCGAATACGAAGCGAAACGAATACGGTGACGAATATTAATCGGAATATAAAAACCCCTGACTACTACACAAACGATTTCTTGTTGATTGCATGATCAAATCAACCGGTACGCTCACGAACCTAAAGGCAAGATTTTGGACCTGCACTGAAGTTAAGCAGATCTTCGAGATTCAGAAGAACTGGCAAAAAGATGAGGATGAGCTGACTTCAATTCATCTTCTCGCTCCCAAGTGGCTTCTTCTTCTGAATGATTACTCCACTGAACTTTACAGAACCGTATGACGCGATTCCTGGTATTTCTCTCATTTACCTCTGAAATTCGGACTGGCTTCTCAACATAAGTTAAATCTTCTTGAAGCTCTATACGCTCAGGATCTGCTTCCTCCGTAGGTACACGCAAACATTTCTTCAACTGCGAAACATGGAACACGTCATGTATTCCCGCCATTGACGAAGGCAACTCTAGTTGATAAGCTACTTCACCTCTCCGACTCACAATCTTATAAGGTCCCACAAATTGCGGTGACAATTTCCCTTTGGTCTGAAAACGATGAACTCCCCGCAGCGGCGTAACCCGTAGGTATACATAATCCCCTTCTTCGAAAGTCAAATCCCTGCGACGATTGTCTGCATAACTCTTCTGACGCGACTGGGCAACACGCAACCTTTCTTGGATAATCTTCACTATTTCTTCCGCCTCTCGCAACATGTCTGTCCCAAAAACTTGACGCTCACCGGTTTGATCCCGAAGAAGCGGTGTACGACACTTCCGACCATATAACGCTTCATACGGAGCCATTTGAAGACTAGCTTGATAACTGTTGTTATAAGAGAATTCAGCGTACGGCAGATTCTTATCCCAACTTCCACCGAAATCTAAACACAAGCTCTCAACATGTCTTCTAAAATTTGATTCACTCTTTCTGTCTGGCCATCAGTTTGAGGGTGATAGGCAGCACTGAAATTAAAACGAGTACCCATCTCTTCTTGTAGCTTCTGCCAAAACTTTGAAGTAAACTGACTACCTCTGTCTGACATTATTTTCTTGGGAACACCATGTGAACATACAACTCTTGCCATATGTAACTCTGCGAGCTTATTTCCTAAGTAGGTTGTTTTGACAGGTATGAAATGAACAACTTTAGTAAGCCTGTCAACCACTACCAAAATAGAATCATGTCCTGTCGACGTTCTGGGTAGACCGGTGATGAAATCCATCCCTATTTCCTCCCATTTCCACTCTGGTATCTTCAACGGTTGCAGCAGACCGGCTAGCTTCTGATGCTCCGCCTTAACTCGCTGACACACATCACATAGAGCCACATATTCCGCTATCTCTCGTCACATGCGGACCAGAATTGTTCCTTCAGGTCTTGATACATCTTAGTGCTTCCAGGATGAATGGAATACAGGGTTTCATGAGCCTCTTTCATGATAGTATCCTTCAACTCCTTATTGTCGGGCACGCAAATTCTTTCTCCTAGCCACACAGTTCCTTGCTCATCCTCTATATAACCGATGGCTTTTTCTCTTCTCATGTTCTATTTAATTTCTTGGATATCAGGATCATTCACTTGCCTCTCTAACTTGATCAAAAAGAGTAGGTTGAACTTCTCAAGCGGCCACAAAACCATTCTTGACTATTCCCAAGCTCAACTTTTACAATTCTTGGCATAACTCCCAAGGTAGATGTCGTCCTTCTGACATATTACAGTAGCTTTTCCTACTGAGAGCATCCGCTATAGCATTTGCTTTACCTGGATGATAATGAATTTCCATATCATAATCCTTAATCAACTCTAACCATCTTCGTTGACGCATGTTCAGATCAGGTTGAGTGAAAATGTACTTCAAACGTTTATGATCCGTATACATCTTCGTACGGTTACCAAAAACGTAATGACGCCAAATCTTCAATGCATGAACCATAGCTGCCAACTCTAGATCATGTGTTGGATAGTTATTCTCATGAGGGCGTAACTTCCTAGATGCATAGGCAACCACCTTCCCATCTTGCATCAAAACACAACCCAAACCAAGTCTAGATGCATCACAATACACCTGGAAACCTTTCCATGGATCATGCAAGACTAACACTGGCGCAGTCACTAGCCTTTTATTCAATTCTTGAAAACTCTGCTCACACTCATCCGTCCACTTATGCTTCACATCCTTCTGAAGCAGTCAAGTCATTGGTCTAGCAATCTTTGAGAAGTTCTCAATAAACCTGCGGTGTACCCCGCAAGACCAAGGAAACTACGAATCTCTTTAACCGTCTTGGGTTGCTTCCAATTTAGCAGTGACTCCACATTGCTTGGATCCACGACAACTCCTCCAGCTGAGATGACATGACCAAGGAACTTCACTTCGGGCAACCAAAATTTACATTTACTAAACTTGGCATAGAGCTGATGCTCACGTAGTTTCTCTAAAGCAAGACGAAGATGCTCTTCATGCTCTTCTTTTGTCTTGGAGTAGATAAGGATATCATCAATAAACACCACGACAAACTTATCGAGATATTCCATATACACTTTGTTCATCAAGTTCATGAAAAAGGCCGGGGCGTTAGTGAGTCCAAACGACATAACGGTACACTCGAACAAACCATACCGTGTTGTAAAGGCAGTCTTTGGTATATCCTCCTCACGGATTCGGAGTTGGTGATATCCGGAACGAAGATCTATCTTGGAGAAAACTGTAGCACCTTCCAGTTGATCAAACAGGTCATCAATCCTAGGTAGAGGATACTTATTCTTGATAGTGACCTCATTCAACGCTCGATAATCCACACACATTCTCTGGGTATGATCTTTCTTCTCCACGAAGATAACTGGTGCTCCCCACGATGAAGTACTGGGCCTTTCTGAAGCAAATCATCCACCTGTCTCTTTACCTCTACTAACTCATTAGCTCCCATTCTGTAAGGTCTCTTATGGATAGGGTTGGTTCCAGGTACTAAGTCTATCCGGAACTCTATGTCTCTCTTAGGTGGCATACCTGGCAAATCCTCAAGGAATACATCTGGATAGTCTTGAACTATTGGGATCTCATGCAAAGCAACTTGATTTAATGTCAAACAATGAGATCTAGGGGAGGACACAAAGAAAGACACTGTTTGCCCATTGCTACTGGATAAAGTCACCTTATGGTTAGCACAATCTATAACTCCTCTGTGACAGGTTAGCCCATCCATCCCTAAGATAACATCAAGATCTTGGATTCTAGCAAGATAAGTTTGGATGGGAAAGGAATTCCTTCATTGTTACCACTTCCACTTCCACTTCCTCCGGTGCGAGTGTTCACCATCTGAAGAAAACACGGGCAAGAGGGGAGAACGACAGAGAGATACCCTTAGAACGGATAACTTAATTAATTTAATTTCTATTGTTCTTAACTGTGTATGATTACATTTAAATCGAATTAACACTATCTCACCAGCAAATTTACTCTCTGACAAGCAAAAGAACTAAGCTCATGTAGTTACATCCCACCAATGATGTAAGCAACACGCTAAACCCACACACGCACAAGCAAACTAACACAACGAACTACGATAACGGTCTAACGAGGCACTAATCCCGCCTTGCGTCGGAGCGAAGAGATGGATCTTCTTCCTCTGGGGTAGCTAGCTCTCTTTCTTCTGGATCTTCCTCCTTTGGGGTAGTTGACGGCGGTGCTTCTCTCTTGAGCTTGGCAAGTTCCTTCTGCAAGCGATACACCTTGCTCTCTAGCTTGAAAATCTTGCCACGGTTCCAGATTTCCCTCTCATGAGCTGCTTTCTCCCGCTCCACGCCAACTGCATCCATGGCGCAAAGCATATACACGGCATGCTTCAGAGTGGTGCTATCTTCATCTTCAGAGCAGTTGTATTCTCCATAGTTTTGATCATGATGCTTGTGTGGATGATACTGGAAAGCTGATGACTAATTCCTCATCAAAGCGATGACGTAGCTCTCGAATGGCCACCAAGGCTGCCTCCTGACAAGCATGACTGTACTTTCTTCCCCCAGCTTCAAACATCATTGACGGAAGGTCTTCACGATCACTAGTCAATGTCACGTGAACACGACACTTCTCCTCGTTGGGGTCACATGAAATTTGGCGATACTCGGGGGCAACGTCGTAGCCTACTTCAAATGCCATCATTCTCAGCTCCCTGACGAATCCTACCGCATCGATCAAGCTTTCCGGTGGATGGGGCGGCATCTAAAGGAACATAGAAAGGAAGAATTAATGCATATACTTAAGTTAGCTGCACAATCTAGACTCAATTAATTTGAACCAAAAAGAAAAATAAAAGAAAAGGAGCAAACAAAACTAATTTTTTTTTCGTTTTTTTAATTAAATTTCGAATTTTTATTTTCTGACCGAAACATAAATTCTCAGAAATCAATTCGTTTTTTTCTTTTTTTCTTTTTCAGAACTTTTTTTCCCGAGAATTTTATTTAAACAGGAGTATAGACTTTGGAAGTAGACAAAAAGAAGCAAATATATTTTTTTTGTACAGTACTCGCCAGAACATAACGAAACAAAATTTTTTGTTTTGGAAGAAAAAAATCAACAATGGACAGAGATAAATTGCTTTAGATAAATTAATAAAATAAAACTAAATACTTAGGATCTATCATAAGCACGGTACAGTGTCACCATTAACAGGGATGAGTAGTACTAGTGCTATCTTGATTGAATCGATACTACAGTGCCGACTAACCAATGAAATCATAAAATTAAACTATTTAATACCCTGAACAGTAAAGTCTTTTTTTAGAAAAGAACAGGTTCTGTTTTGGTAAAGTAGGATTTAGAAAATTTTGTACCTAACTTGCATGTGCTGCCAACTTAATTAATTTAGAAGATAATAGAGAAGAGCAGTCCTATTTTTCAAAATATTTTGAAGGCTACTTAAGATTTACCATTTGACTTGTCCTAAGGTCAAGGTGGCTCTGATACCAATTTGTCACGCCCAGAATTTCTATCAAAAATTCCAAAAGCTTACATGTGTGTTAAATCCTCGTCCAGGAATCAGCCGAGGCACACAATAACAAATTGATAATAGAGTACTATCAAACAGCTAATTAATATTCGCAAAATAATAAATTATTACAGAGGTGGATAGTTCCTCTCAAAAGAATAAAATTCTACGCAGCGGAAAATAAACAAAAGACTAAACAGCTATGGCGACTCCACTCCACAAGCAACTTGACCCGAACAAAGCCTAATCCTCCTGATCATCACCTTCACTGAAGTACTCCTTCTCTGATGAATGAATATTGCAAGAATGATCATATGACATACTCAACAAGCCACACAGCAAATATGCAAGTGCACAAGATAACAAAGGATGGCACAATATAGCTTATTTGCATAAACAACATTTAATAAACATTTGAGAGAATAGTAAAACAGTTGAGTAATTAAGCAATATTAAATAAACACTATACAACAAAGCCAGGAGTACAAATCAACCAACCCCGGCTGTACAAATCAAACCTCCATACCAGGAATATACCATTCCAAACCAGGAGTCAAATTAATTATCACATTATTATCACCAATGATAAGTAGTGTGAGACTAATCATGAAAAACATTGTTAGACCTGCCCATAACCACGGGCACGGCTATTTGAATAGTTTTACTCTAGCCAGAGATGTACCACTGTACCCACAAGACACAGCTCCACAACATGTCACCATGCACCTCAATACCACCACGGTACCTCGGAAAGGAACTGTGACAGTACCCCTCGTACAATACAACTCACCATAGTGCACCATACCTGAATCATAATAACCCCCTCTACAACCAAAGGCATGGACTCCCCAGCGACCCCCATGGATTTCTTGCCGCTTCTCAGTCTGGCACCCCGTAATGAACCATGCTACACAAAAGGTAAAGCCGTTGCCCACGCTGGCTTGAGGTTGGTACGGTTAATGTTGCACAACAGTAGCTCACGACTGAGCATGACCATCAAAACCATGTACTCACAACCCATCATTCATTAAATTTTAATTATCAATTAATTTTCATAACACGATTAACCATCGTGAGCTACCATTAAATATATCCATGTGTAATAATGTAGTGTAATCATCCCATTAATGAGCTAATGTTTCTAAGCATGGCTAAGCAATTATATATATATAGCATTTAGCTGAACCAAACCAATATATAAGGTTCAAGCTAATCAATTTATTACCCATAGGAAAATAAAGTCATCTTCGGCCATAATTAACTGGGAAAGTCTCACTACCCGATGACATTCGAAAAATAATGCATAAGTTGAAATAAAGCATTAGCTTTAAACATGTTCAACATGCTCAAAGGGTTGTTTGGGATCTGTGTGACTTGCCTTGATCTTCTTCAAACGCTTCTGAACATTCCTCAACGTAAACGCTCTCCTCCGGAACGTCGGAAACTAAAGCAAATGAATAAAATCAATAAAACAGTAAAAAAACAAGCATAAACAGTACATGTGGATATTTTTATCATGTAGATCTCGATTTTAGGTGAAATTAGCAATTTGAACCACCTGAATCCGAGTTACGATGATTTAGTTATGAATTTCCGAAGTTTTAATCAGATTTCATCTAATACAGAAAAGCTTTTAGAGATTTAGAAGGGAATTATGATGTCATCGATGACATCATCGCAGCCATGGCACTGGACCACGACTCCGCCGACGATAGAGAGCTCGGGCGGCTAAACCGAAGGCACCTACACGAAGAGGACAACGACGCGAACTCACCGGTGCAAAGAAATACGACGAACGACGACCGGCGACGAGCTCCGACAGCGGCACGGCTCGGCTTGATGTCGGCGGCGGCGCTCACGCGAGATGCAGCAGCGGCGAAGGGGCGGACGGGATGCTCCTCCACCTGGCGAACCCGACGGTGGCGACGGAAGGCGGCAGCGGCGACCACAGCTGCGGCGCGGCTGAAGCAGCGACGGCGGCAGCGACGCTAGGGCTCACGTGGCGGCGGCGCTACAGGCAACGGCTGCGGCTAAGACTTGAGGCAAACGGAAGAGGACGACTAGGGGATGCTTTATATAGGCATGGGTGAGGGAGATCGGACTCCATACGAGAGGATTTGAGCCGGAAAATCCGATGGTTAGTTTGGAGAAATAAACTCGAAAACGAATTTGATTCGGGTAAAATACAAGGAATTAAACTTCGGTTTTTGAGGGAAACGAAAGAGGGAGATAAGGGAAATATTTCCCCTCAACTAATTTTAGGAAAACACAAGAGAAAAGGCCGGATTTGGAGGAGAAAAACCGAACCAACTCGGTCTCATATCGGCTGCCAGAGGTTGAAGAAGAACAGTGCAAAGGGAGGCAAAGTAGACTTTCAGTTTTGGCTGGCTGAAAATAAAACAAAGAAAGAAAGAGAAGGGGAAGCTCGGCTGGGCTGACTTGGGCTGCACAGCTGCGCACCTAAAGGAGGGAGATGAGGTGGAATCAGCCCAACGGCTTAGGGGAAGATTTAAAAACTTTTTCAATTAAAATAATTAGTGAAATAATGTTTCATTTATTAAAAATACTTTACTTGCTCAAATAATTCCCAGAAAAATCTAGAAAATAGATAAACATGCAAAGTATTTAAAGAAATTTTATCTAACTCAATTTTATGTTGCAATTTTTCCTAGATAATTAGAGTTTAACTTGTAGGTTTTTAAAATAATTTCTAAAAATGCATTAAAGAATGAATTATTAAATTATGCAATTTTCAAGGCGTGACATCGGCCCTTGGTTGAACATGAAGGCGTTGAGGGTGTTGGACCAGAAGTACGTGGCAGAAGCCATCAAAGTTTCGTCCTTAGCTGAATTTTCCAGGGTAAGGGCTAGTGCTTGGCTGATTCCTAGTTCATTCCAGTGAACCTGCTTGCTAGCCGATACATGCTTATACCATGCGGGCCAGCTTTTCTCCAATGAGGGCCAAGATTTGAAAATGTTTTTCCAATGGTTTAGGTTGGGGTTGCCTATTCTGTATGAGATCCTACTGGTTTCGGCGATGATGAGCTCTGTTGGATCTAGATCACTAATCGGACCGAGGAAAAACTGATGTTCGTGGGCTAAGCAGGGAATCGCAACCAAATTTGAAAGGTGCTACAGATGCAAAGAAGAAAACAAACTGAGAGGAGGAAAACCGATCTGCTGCACAAGAAAAGGGATTTGGCCGGTAAGGGCTTACCTCTGCGTACTCAGGCGATGGAGCTGCGGATGAACTAGCGGGGGACGACATCGTTGCAGGCAGAAGTTTGCTGGAACGGGAGTTGCTTTTGAGATTGCTTTCTTCGCCGAGGGGATCGCCGGAGAGGTGGAAGACAGCTATGGTCTAGGCGGTGAAAACGGAAGTGACGGTGTGAAGTTTCTTGGAGGTGACGGTTATTATTTAAAGCAGCGCAGTAACGATCGGAAAACGGCAATATGCGATTTCTATTTTTTTTCGTGATTTTAATTTTTTTTCGGATTTTTATTTTCGCGTACGGTCGACATAAGCACCCGCACGCAAAAATCCAATTTCCGCATTTGGGTGCGCCACCCGCACAGAGAATCCCTGATTTTTGAAGACACTTCCGGGCAGACGGGCGCCACCTCCGCACATAAAAACTGTTTTTGCCCGTACATCCTATATATCTGTACAATTGATCCAAAAACTGCAATTAATACCTATTTTCCATCCCTAATTAGATTTAGCCATAGGATGAAGCTTGGATGGCCTAGATCGCTCCATCCAGTGTATTTCTCCAAGCCCATTTCCCTTTCCCCTTCTCTCCTAGCCCATCTTGCTCATCGGCCCAGCCCACCACCCTTATGCCGTTCCCTATTCTCGGCAACAAAGCATCCTTCCGCCTGCGTGCGAGCGTCGCCGCCAACCGCGCCATTCGGCTACCGCCTTTCTGCCACCCCCATCTCCTCCCTTGCGCTTCCTCTTCTTGGAACCGTTAGCCATTAGAGATTGATTGGACTTTCGTAACTGCAATAGGATTCGACTCGACGGCAACACCCATAACCTATAAAAAGTGCGACCAGATGAGTCATCCACACCCACACGCCAATGTAAGGAACCAGTGGGATATATTCACACGCTATTCTTTGCTCAATCGGTGGCACGGCCGCACGGGTTCGTTCATCGGTCCTCGATCTCCCATTGCGCATGGATCGCTACTTGTGATCATGCTTGGCCAATCAGTTTTATCTTTTGTGAAGCATGTTTTCGTTAGATTGATCACTTGGAAGTTTCTATTAGATGTTTAGTTGGCCACATATTTGCTTTGCATTCACCTATTTCTTGCTTCAATTTTATCTTTTTTACATGTTAAATTGCTTGCACATTCTATATATTGTTGTCAATTTCTGATGTTATTCTGAAATTGCAGGCACTGTGCTTTTCAGTTTGTTCGTACCACCGTCTCTTATCGTTATGCGATCCTCTGTTTCAACCTTTCAGCTCTTCATTAAACAGAGTTTTTTTTTTCTTGAACGGTTAAACAAATACTAGAGTTGGAGCAGTGCAACAAAGCAAGCAGATTACCACAACCTTTTTTATGTGTTCCCTAGATCCCAACAATAAAAAATTTAAATGTTGATTAAGTGTTGTGGTGTCATCACCATTAGAGTGTATTACTGAAATTCCTGTATTTCCTGATTTTTTTCTCTTATGGATTAATAAATAATATTTATTGGATTCATGGTTATATGTAGATCCACACAATAAATTTGAAAGCCTCACCAAAATTATAATATGTAGACCATTTAACAGGAAGACGGTGAAATGAGTTTTAGTTGGCTAGCGTTCACAGAACAATATAAATTGTCACTGTACAATGTAAACTATCCCTCTATAATGTAAACTACATTGTGACAACGTTTTATGAGTAAACACACAACATTGTATGTTAACTCATGATCCCAAACAATATCGCATCTTTTGAAGTTTTAGCTAAAATGTGTTAACATATATTGTTTTTAAGAACTTCTGTTCCTCTACTAAAAAAATATTGATTCAAAAAATCTATTTATTATTATCTTTTAAATTTTCCAGCTTGAGGATGCATGTCCTACCCAATGGATAGCATATTCTTTTTTTTTACTTAACCAATAGCTGAATTTTGAGCATGTCCCGCAGCAACGTGCGGGGTATCATCTAGAAAAAAAATGTTTTCGTAGTAGTGCTACAAAACTAGGAATCGATGCTATAATTTTTTCTGTGGATCCAACAATCAAATTTTCATGTCTATAAAAAATGGCATAGGCGTGGTTTATAACATGTTTGTATTCCTGTTTAACATGGGATTTCAAATTTTTTACCCGATTAAAACAAAGATTTCTAATTGCAAAATAAGTATGAATATTTGTAGCTTTACTAATAACTTTCTGATATTGATATGAAAGCCGTGAATTAATATAAGTAAAATTTTGTATGATTTAATTTATCAGTCTATATATGTACATTGTTTAAGAAGATACCGACGATTTCCTGTAATAATAGGTACTCGTATATAATATTCCGCCACGAAAATGTGCATTACACTGTTCTCATGTACAATGGACCTAAAATATCGTTTGTTTTTATAATTTATCCTCTTCGGAGGAGGCCCACAATCAATCTATTAAATGGTGAAAATGATTAATTTAAAGAAATGGAAAATAAATTATAATTTCGTTTTTTATTCTTGAAGCGGCAGAGAGACATCACTATGATAACGACTAAACCCTCAGGGAAAAAAAACATAGTAGGAATGAAACAAGTGACTTAAAGTTATAAAAACCACTCTAAAAATAACTTAAGTTCTGACATTCTACCTCATAAGTCTTTTTCTTACAAATGTCCACCCTACTACTTAGTTGTGGTGTAAAACCACCCCAGTTCAAACATGCTTAGCCGAATCAATATGTTCTCATAAAATGTGAGTTATGAATATAGTTTTTACCAAAATTAAATACTTATAGAAGTATAGTCATGACACTTCTTTTGGAGACACTACTAGAGAAATGATATTTGGTCGGTCGACCAAATTTCACAATAGTCCCGGTTCCCTTATAAACCGGGACTAAATAGTTCCAGTTTATAAGTGCAACGGGACTATGTGATCTTTAGTCCCGGTTGGTAATACCAACCAGGACTATGCGATCTTTAGTATCGGTTGGTAATAACAATTAGGACTAAAGATGATTTTTAGTCCCAGTTGGGATTGTGTTAGAGTTTGTCAGGCCCCAGGGGATCTTTAGTCCGGTTGATGTTACCAACCGTAACTAAAGATGGAAACTTTAGTTCCGGTTGGTAACACCAACAGGGATTGAAGATCAAGTTGATCTTTATACCCGGTTGGTAACACCAACCAGGAAGAAAAATGTCCACCCGCACGAGTGCACCATCTCCGGTGCTTCACTCTCTCCATCCTGTGCATGCGCAGCCTCCATCTCCCATCTTTATCTCTTTTTCTTCTCCTCCCTCATCTCCATCCTTCTCCTTCCATCCTACCCTTGCTCTTCTCTCACCTCCTCTCCTCCTCCCCTTCCCTCCCCTCCCCCTCCCCCTACTACCCTCCGGCAGGCGGCGGCGGAAGCAGAGGCAGCCGGCGGCGGGATGGAGGCCGGGCGCGGGCTGGGGGTGGCCGGGCGCAGGCCAGCGGGATGGAGGCCGGCCGGCGGTGGCCCGGCGGGATAGAGGCTGGTCACCGGCAGCCTCGCCCTCCCCTCCTCCAGATCTGGCCGGAGGGGAAGTAGTAGGATGGGTGGCCGGCCGGTGGCAGGATGGGAGGCCGGGCGGTGGTCGGACGGTGATTTGATTTTTTTTTTAGTTTTTTTATTTTGTTTATGATTTGTGGATGTGGTGATTTGTGGATGTTTTGAATGAATATGTGAATCGATATTGTGAATGAATCTGTGATGTTTGTGAATGAATTTGTGATGTATTTGTGATGAATCTGTGAATCGTGCTGTGAATGAGAAGATATGAAAGGAGGAAAAATAAAAGAAAAAACCGAAGGAGAAAAAAAAAGAAAATAAATTAGTCCTCACGGTTGGTAACATCAACCGGGACTAAGCATGGTTGGCATCTTTAGTCCCGGTTATTTTAACCAGGACTAAAGATGAGCATCTTTAGTCCCGGATTCCTAGCCCCGGTTGGAAAACCGGGACTATCGGCAGTTATGAACAGGGAGTACAGAAGGATTCTTCAGTAGTGAGATACCATAGGTAGAATTACTAAAAGATATGAAAGGAGGAAAAATAAAAGAAAAAACCGAAGGAGAAAAAAAAGAAAAAAAATTAGTCCTCATGGTTGGTAACATCAACCGGGACTAAACATGGTTGGCATCTTTAGTCCAGGTTATTTTAACCAGGACTAAAGATGGGCATCTTTAGTCCCGGATTCCTAATCCCGGTTGGAAAACCGGGACTATTGGCAGTTATGAACAGGGAGTACAAAAGGATTCTTCAGCAGTGAGATACCATAGATAGAATTACTAAAAGATGTTTAATTACCGTCGCAGCAAGTTTTGCTATATGCCAAACAAAATAGGTTGCAATATCAAACCGAGTTGGGATGATTTTTAGAATTTTAAAATAGTTAATTTTCGCATCATTCAGATAGGAAAAGTGATGATCACGAGACTTGTATTTTTACAAATCGATGCTATAGTAATTCAGAAGGGTATGTGGCAGTTGATGCTCTTTGCGATTGTACTTTCCAGCACCGGCCGCATTTTTTATTTGTGTCTGTTGTTTTGCCTGCATAGGGTTTTGACACTGTTACTTGGGTTGTGATGGGCCTTGTGGCTGATTGGGCTGTTACTAGGCCATGCTTTCATGGTTGCCTGCTGTTGGGTTCCAGCTCATTTAGGTTGCAAGCTAAGTCGAGTTAGCTCGTTATGCCTAACGAGCAAAATACTTGGCTTGACTTGTTAGTAATTCCCAATGAGCCGACCCGAGCGAAGTGAGCCAGTCACGAGATGAGTAAGTTAATGAGCCACGAGTTTTTTGTCTAGCCCTTAGTGGGCCATATGCTAGGGCTGCTTGCTTGTGCGCCTATCACCTAGGCTGCTACCAACCGCGTCTCAATGACCAAAGAGCATCGATGTTCGAAGGGCAAGGCACCGCGTGGGTGCGTCGAATCGACTCCTGGAGCGTGGCAATGTATGTTGGCGTCAGCATCTGCGGTGGTGACGGTGGCGGTGATCGCGACGCGCGGGGAGGGGGGGTGGACAATTCTTCTCCATTCCCCACTCGAGCTGCAGATACGGACGGCGACGGCATTTGCGGAAGCAGCAACAGCCGGTGGATGCGATGGCAACAATGAGGGTGATTATGGCGGCAATGTGATGGTGACAACCAACATAACCACCTCTTCCCGAGTTGGCGAGGAGATGGAGTTGGGCGAATCGATTCTGCCCATATGCTATTGGTCATGAGTATCTCTAACCTATATGCTTTAGCTTGTGCCTTTTGTTCATTCTTTTGTGATTTGTTTAGTAAGCAATGGATAAGCATGTTACCACTTCTCTCTTCAGTTTCTATTTGGTTAGAAGCTTTGTAAATCCGGACTGGACTTTATTGTTTTGTTGTATTTTAATATAATCCAAACTACTGGGTAAGACCCGATAGTCTTTTCTTCAAAAAAAAAGGTAAATCATGTTTTGTGTGTAAAATCCATCTTTAGCTTGCACTTTTGTTCATTGATTTGTGATTTATTTGGTGGGCAATGTTATTCAATAGAGGTTAGGGTTGAAGCATATGCCACCATAGATGCTGCTGGTAGGAAAACTTACACCAATGGGATGTGGATACAGAAAGCTTTTCTATGGAGTTTGTATTGAGTTCACATGGGAGTGTGAACCAGTCTCCAGTCATATGGTTCTTTCATAACTCAGAGTGCTGAAATCCCTGATATAACAGCTGCTGTCACTGGTCGGAGTGGGGTGGCCATTGCTAGTGGGGTGCCGGCACCTGAGGCTCAAATAGTGATGCTGATCCTCTAATTTATAACATTTTTCACGATCCTGAGAATCTAAACATTGTGAAAAATGTATTGTTCTGACACGGTATCTCTGAGGAAAGCTGTAAGGTATAATGCCATTTAGAAAGGGTTTGAATTTGCTAAGGGTTTGAAGACAGATCCAACAAGATTTATTGCAAAATGTGTAGCTGAAGGTTACTCTTGGCGCATACATGCATCATTGTTTGTGGACAAGTAGACAGGAAAGGTCATTGCTTATTGACTAACTGAATTTCGTTGTTCTTTTAATTTTGATTTTGTTTAGTCATGTGTGGCATTACTGATTTGGCAGCTCATGGTTCTCCCCTTGGAGCACAGTTGTTCCTCTATAAAGTTGCATCAAGGGAAGATGGCAACCCAAGGTTAGTGTGCAGATAGGCTTACAGACTGGATCAAGAAGAATTCACACAAAGACCTTGTAATTGTGTCGTGCTCTAAGCTCAAGGGGTGGACGCCCTAAGGCTAACCCTAGGTTGTCGTTAATCATATTTATTCAGTAGCCATCATTGTTTAGAGTCAGGTTTTTCTTAGATTATTTCCAACATTACAATTTCATCGCTAGTTAGGTTTGTAGAACCCAACTTCGAGTGCATAATCATTCATCTGCAACTGAGTTGCAATCTCTCTTAGTTTTGTTTGTGTTATTCGGTTTACATGTAGGGATTAGCCTTCTCAATGAGGTAAATTGGATTTTAGCATGTTTGATTACCATAAGAGATGTGGTGCTGCGATTGTAGAGTTTGGATTGTGTTGATCAGAAACCGGATCATGCGCGTCAAGTTTTCGTCAAATAGAGAGTTATCAGTACCTATTAGAAGATCAGGACCTATTTCCTCATCAGAGTCAGTCTCAAGGACTACATATGCCATTAGGAATAGCAAATTATGACAATTAATTGCAACAACTGCTGCCAACTAAGCTATGATTATTTTGACGAAAGGAAAAGCTATGTCAACTTTGTGTCGATGGTTGAAACACTTCAAGCTACAGTTGATGAAATAGTTCATCGTACCTTGTTCGATCAATCTGGAGTTTTGACGGATATATTGCAAAATTCGATCAAAAGGATAGTTGATGAGTTAATTGTCCAAAGACGCCAGCTCGGGTGGCAGATTGAAGAACAACAACAATATCGGCTCGGGGGGAAAACATATCAGTATCAGCATGATGAGGCATATCAACAATATCGGCCAGAAGGAATTCAAAGACATCAGTGTGGAGGACATTTGGCCAATAGAATTGCAAAGATAATAGAGGAGTAGTTTGGATTCAAGCCTAAGGAACATACTTCAGTGTATCAGCTACCATATCCTGAGTGGTTTGATAGGGTTCCATTTCCACACCGATACAAGGTTCTAGACTTGTCCAAGTTTTCAAGGCAAGACGATATATCTACAATGGAACATGTCAGCCGATTCTTAGCACAATGTGAGGAGGCATCGGCTGAAGAAACTCTGAAAGTTAGATTTTTCCGATTATCCTTGACTAGATCGGCCTTCACATGGTTTTCTTCTTTACCATCAAATTCTATCAAAGGTTGGGCCGATCTAGAAAAGCAATTTCATACATACTTCTTCGCTCGCATCGATGAGATGAAACTTTCAGATTTGATATCAGTTCAGCAGCAGGAAGGAGAATCGGTTATGGAATATATTCACAGATTTCGTAATGTCCGCAACCGATGTTATAGTTTAAGTCTAAGCGATGAGCAGCTAGCAGATCTTGCGTTCCAAGGGCTATCAACACCTATCAGAGAAAGATTCTTTTGCCATGAGTTTGACAGCTTAGCTTATCTAATGCAGACAGTATCGGCTCATGAAAGCCGATTGGAAGAAGCAAAGGAAGATCAATTTTGGAGGTACCAAGATCGGACAGAAGATAATTTTGAAGCATGAGACCTCATACTCAAAAATTGGGGGGCATGTGTTAACGCCAAAATTTGGTAAGCCCGAAGTCACCATCGGCCTAGAGTCAGTGTCGGCTTCAGAGTCCTGGGATCGGCCGATGAGAGTTATCAAATCGCCCGTTGTCGGATTCTTACTATATTCGGTTAAGGAAATTAATCTACTAAAGGAAGCTTATCCAGAAGTGATCGAATTCAAGGAGGATGCGGCATGGCGAGTTATCTATTAATTAGGAATAGTTTGTTAGTTTCCTTTTATCCTTAGGAAAGTGTGTTTAGTGTCCTATAAGGACTTTATGTTTTTATTTTTTTAGGAAAGTTTCTTTCTTGTCCTACAAGGACTAGTATCTTACCATGGGTATAAATATGTACACCCGGGGTCATTGTACAAATATCTCTCGATCAATACAACTACTCTCGGCCCATCGCCACCCTCTTTTTTGAGGTTTTTTCTTATTCAACCGGCGGAATTTGGCACCTGACGCGGGGCTATATCGGTTCAGTTCGATCTCCGGCGAAGGGGTAAGTCCTACGTTCCGCCGGCCCTGGCGAATCTATCGGCTGCGTTGGTGTTGTTCAAGGCTGCATCGCTTTGATCTCCTGGATCGCTCTGGTTTGGTTGATATATTTGCCTACCTGATATCTCAATTCTATCTCTAATTGCATTGTGTTTAGAGACGCATCAGTTTAGTTGGGACTGTCTCAGTTAGGTCCGATCTTCTGTCTTAGCCGATATATCTCTACAATCACAATGTTGTTCTAAATAGATTTGTTTTATCCATCACATTAGACAGATCTATCGGCTCATCGAGTATTAGATTATCGTATATAATCTCGTGCTGTATCGGTTAGGTTCGACCTACTATATTGTTGTTGATAATATAAATCTTGTTGAACTGATAGGTTCATGCTTTATCGGGGTGCTAGCCGATAAGTTATCTGGATGTTGCATCGGCTTATAAGGATTACATATAAGTTGGGTTTAGCCAATCGCAACAAATGTTACACTGTTTAATCTAATCTTGTGGATTTTACGACATCGGACCTGCAGCCGATGTATGCTTTAACCGTCGGATCAGTGCTTATTCTATCATGTCAATGTCAGCCGATTGGTTTATACTGGATTAAATTGTTGCTTTCTTGCATTATCATCAGCCGATTGCCTTTATGTCAATATCTACATTGGACATATAGCCGATTGCTCAAAATCCTATCGCTATCGGCTGGTATCGGCATCGGTTGGAATTAATACATCGGCTTGTCAGCCGATCGGCACATTGATCTGCTATTTGTATATCTTATCAGTTGTAGGGTCAAACTGACTGGTATGCCCACATCTCACCAACATTTGGTCCTGCACTGGAGCTATGCAGATCTCCCTGGCCAGTGTGTGTTTTTTCGCGTCAACACATTTTTTATCAAATGCTTACTGCTGCAATAGGTCATTGGCCCCCATACAGCAAGCTGAATATGCCCTCACTCTAACATCGATTGTCACATTGCTTTGATTAGATATACAAATTAAATTGTACCAAAGTACCCCTAATAACAAAAGGGTTGGCTAAATCGGTCCTATATTACACCATACATTACATTAGAAGAGAAGATATGAAATTACCTCTCCATCATATATTATAACCATAGTCAAATAGCAAGGAGATGGGGGTCGACAAGACAGAGCAGTGGGCAGCTACAAACAGCAATGGGTGGAGATCTCTGCAGCCAGTCGGCCTCCCTTTGCACCCCAGCTGCGGGCCGCCCTTCACTAGAGAGCCAAGTCGCACATAGGCCTCCCTCTGTCCAACCCCACCCCTTCCTTCCTCTGTTCCTGCGATCGGACGAGCTCCGAATGCGCTCACGCCCGCACCAGCCAACTTCCCTCTGAGCTCGTGCGCACTGAGCTCCATCCATGCCCGCACCGGCTGAGCTCCCTCCGCCCTGTGCCCACACCTGGCAGAGCTCCGTCCGCCTTCGCGACCGTGCACCTAGCATAGCTCCATGCCGGCGACCGCACACTGCATCTTGCTCCGCGCCGCGACCTCCCTCCCGGCCACACGCTGAGCCACCAACACTTCGCTCACCTTCTGCTCGCCTACTGCCCAAAGCCTAGCTTCGTCAAGTCTAATATGGGATGACGGAAGCAGTGGCGAATCTATGATGAAAATGTAGGTGGGGTTTTATTTATCATCGTAATATAAAATAATCATATATCTTTGATCTATATCAACAATATTTGAAAATCCTACACGGATAGAAAAAAATACAGTGGATTAAAGAATGAAGGGAACTGAAGAGTGAAAAAGATTAAAAGATATATATAGGGATGGGCTACACACTGACAGCTACTAAAACACGAAAGTAAAAGTAATCCACATCGTTTCTTTCACCCTGAACATCTCCAGCCAAATATAGTCATCATCGGTTGGCTGTTTGCTGTAATTAATTTTGTTGGCACTATGAACTCACTAGTCACTACACATAGACATAGATATCTGGGATCAATCCCTGTCAGCCAGAGCTGGGGCTGGAGCCTCAACCAGCCCCAACAGTGGATTCGCCACAACCAGCCCCAACATTGGATTCGCCACTGGACGGAAGGGGGAGGAATTAGAATCCACCCACTCCTATGTTATTTCCTAGGAGCATTTCAGTCTTTCATCCTGAAAATGACATACACCCCTAAAGCTTGGTTTGGAAAGGGTCAGTCGGCAGGTTTGGTATTTTAAACCGGGGTTAAATAACCAAAGTTTAAAAGCAGGGCTAAACTCATAGTTAGGTTTTAAAATAGGTACAATGGTGCCATTGCCCCTACTAATTATGAAATTAAGGATTACGTGACCAAGGAAATCTAAAATTACCATGACTTAACTTTGTCTTTAAATAATATTGTTCATATGTCCTTAAATGTTTTCCATCTATCTATCTATAAGTTTACTAATTTGACTCTGAATAAGCTCCTAAGTTAATCATAAATATCTTACGATCAATTAGTTTGATCGAATGATCATGGCCTTAGATAGTCAAATTCGTATAAAATAAAAATATATACCTTCAAAGATAACACCAATTGAAAACCTATGCATACGGTTTAATTTGAATTGAAAACCTGTCCAGACCGAAAAATCATGTATAACTTTGTCAAGGTTGGCCAAACTAGGTATACGTAGTCATAAGCCAATTAATTGCTATAGAACTAGATCTTTGTCTGAATCAATATCAACTATATCAACTATTCCTAATTAATCTTAGTGATAGGTATGAAAGATTAATCTATCTGCTTTTTATTTAGAATGACTTGACCGAATTCATTTGTGTTAACTAAATATACCACTGAAAATTTCAAACTATTCAGATTTTTTATATATGCCGATACAATTAAGAAAAACAACTAATATTTTTACTAAATGGTTAAATTTTTAATATATTATAACATTCACAATAATAGTCCATGTAATACTTAGTCTGGCTACTAATATAAATAATGTATCTATACAAATAGCCCGTGTAAATACATGGGTTTCTGATGCTTCTACTTTGGTAGTACACTCACAATATTCTTGAATAGATGTTACTCTAGGATATGTGTAGGCAGAAATTGAAATGTTTAATAAATATTGTACAGGAAAATATTAAGGTTTGAGACATAGATATGTAAAATAGATATTTATATATTTATAAATATAGCTACTCACTTCTAGAAATCGGCAATAAGAAAAAGGGGTGGCATACGAAATCTAAAAGTGGATAAGTAAATGGAATAATGATTTAGACATGCTTAAACCTTGTCGACAAGAAGTAATACTCTACTCCTGATTGGGGATTGTATCCGTCGAGTGTGTATTGATTTGACAATCGAGTACGTTGTGAATATGCTCTTTGAGGGCTCCCTGTCCACCTTATATAGGATCGAGGGCATGGTTACAAAGAGGAAAGCTTAGCCGAACATGAGATTGGTTTCCATGCCGTGGGAAAGAAGGGAACATAATTCTCATGTCTTAAAGAAATTACGTAATACATGGATCCAGCTCACCTCCTATCTCTCTTTTTAGTAGTCTTTTTTAATGTTGATTTGAGAAAAAATAATGATGGAAAAGATGCATGTCACTACTACAGAAAATCTCATAGGTTGGGAATGGGCTATAGGTGCCAGTTTCCCAACCGGCACAGATTGGTCGGTACCTATTCTCGAAATTATTGGTGCGGGTTGTAGAGCCGGCACCTATGAGGCATATGGAAAAAAAAAAGAGAAAGAAACGCCACCAGTCTCCGCCACCCTGCCGCCCGCCATGCGTCTCGCCTTCCGCCACCGCCGCTGTAGGCCATGTGTGCGGCCACTTCACTACCTTCTCAACCACCACCATCCCATCCAATATCACATCATCCCCATCCAAAAATCAACAGCAAACTACTAAACAAGATGGACATGGAGGAGGAGAAAGCAATGGAGAACTCAAGAAGTCACCACCTCACCGAACGCCACATCGCTCGTGCCAGCCTCCACCGCCGCCGTTGCCACCGCCGTCGCGGGATCCGGCGGTTGCCGCCGGCCACCGCCTCGCTGCCTTGCCACCTCTCCACGCGTGCGCCGGCCGCCACCACCCGGGCCTGCCTCCGCGTCCTCCGTCGGCCGCCGCAACCACCTCGCCACGCCTGCGCCGGCCTCCGCGTCAGCCGCCACCCGGGCCTGCTGCCGCTCCTCCATCGACCGCCACCACTCCTCCGTCAGCTGCCGCGCCGTTCGATAGGTAAGGGGAGAGGAGGGGCGAAGGAGGAGAAATAAGAGGCGGAAGATGTGGATAAGAGAAACGATAAGGTCGTTGTGGATAAGAAGGAGCTGCGAGGTTGCATTATATGCTCCGGTTTTTTTAATAGGTGCCGGTTTTTCAACAGAGCCGACACCTATGCTTATATTATATGTGCCAGTTTTCTTTAGAACCGACACCTATAATATAAGAGTAGGTGTCGGTTCTATTAAAAAACCACTACCTACAGTATTGGTGCTGGTTTTTCTCTAGAATCAACACCTATATTAATTAAAGGTGTCGGTTCTATATTTTTTTCATCGTGTGGAGGTGGGAAAAGGCTCATAGGTGCCGGTTTTAAATGAACCGGCACGTATAAGGCCGGTTCCTATTAGGGTTTTTGTAGCAGTGTGTATTGATTAGTGCTTGTAATACTTCTACTCGATCCCTCTATGACGGAAAAAGTCTAGTACAGAAGATGGATGTAAGTTCAGATTCATCTATGGAATTGAATACTCTCTCCATTTTAAAACGTTTGACACCGTTGACTTTTAGTACGTGTTTGACCATTCGTCTTATTCAAAAATTTAAGTAATTATTTATTCTTTTCATATCATTTGATTCATTGTTAAATATACTTCATGTACACATATAGTTTTACATATTTCACAAATTTTTTTAATAAGATGAACGGTCAAACATGTGCTAAAAAGTCAACGGTGTCAAATATTTTGAAACGGAGGGAGTATTTTTTTACGTAGGGAAGTACATGGAGTCTCCTTACTGAACATATGGAACTCAATTCCTGATTGAACGGTACTGGCATGAACGGTAGAACGGGACAGTAGGGATAAGGATCAGGAAGTTCGGCAGAGATGTTTCCACGAGTTTAGTACGGTAGTATTGTTGATCCACATCACTAGGCACCGGAATTTCTGCCCGGTCATTCTCCTCCACACAAGAGCATACAATTTCTCCGGAAAGGACCCGGACCAGTAGAGATTGAGTTGGCGTGTAGCTCTTGCCTCTCAAACTCTCCCAATCGTTGTACTTAGCTCAGGTACAGGCACTGTATTTGTGTCTCTCATACTCTCACAATCATCGTATTAATTAGCACAGGTACAGGCATACTGTACGTTCTTGTTCTGGAAGACACGTGCTTTAGGTTTATCATGCACTTGCCAGCTGGTTCGGTAGAGCAGTAGCCAACGGCAACTTCCTTCTTATCACGAGCACGTCTCCTGTATGTTTTTCGAAAATAACAATTATGAAGAAGTTCTTTTCAAATACCAAATGAACTATTTTTTAAAAATTTTACTAGTTAATACTTAGTTAGTTTGCCTCGTTTCATATATCACCGACTTATCAAATCCTACTGCTCTATCGAACTAAGGGCATCAGCAATGTATCGTTTACCAACTACCACTACTACAAAACTGCATACAGAGGTCGGCGCTAAAGTTGCTAGAAGTGTTAAAACCTGCACTTATAGGTCTTCTCCCACTTTCGCGGCCTTAGAAAACAGAAAACAACACCTTTAAATGATTATAGGTGCCGGTTTTGTTTAAAAACCGACACTATACTACATGTGCTATGTTTTATTAAGAAAACCGGCACCCCCATAAAATCGAGGCGAGCCGAACTCCACACATTGCGCGTACCCTCTCCTCCTTATCTCCGAGCCGGCCTTATCCTCAACCTCTCTCACCCTCTCTCTTCCTCCTCCTCCTCCTCAACCTCGCTCTCTCTCTCCCCCTCCCCCCTCTCTCTCTCTGTCTCGCGGGAGAGGACACAAGAGCCAGTAGGCGATGGCCCAGCAATGGTGGTGGCCCCCTCCCCTCCGCTAGATCCGGTGAGAGGGGAGGCACCGGCAGCCCGACGGGAAGGGAGGCGATGGTTGCCAAGAAGGGAGGAAGAGAGGCGCATTCACCGAGCGGTCTCCCCGTACGCCTCCGACTCGTTCTGTCGGTGCTCTGTCTCCCTCTCTCAGCTCTCTCTCTCTCTCTCTCTCCCTCTCCCTCTCTCTCTCGGTCCCTTTCAACTGTCTCCCGCTTTCAGCCTCTCTCCAGCAGCCCGGCGGTGTTGCTGTCTCTTCCGCTAGATCCG
Organism: Oryza sativa Japonica Group; assembly: GCF_034140825.1. NCBI lineage: Eukaryota > Viridiplantae > Streptophyta > Magnoliopsida > Poales > Poaceae > Oryza > Oryza sativa. The sequence continues at coordinate 16,703,506 of NC_089038.1, read as the reverse complement.
GCGGGAGGTGAGGTGGTGGCGACGGTTCGGCGGTGGCCTGGCATTGGCGCCCTCCCCTCCTGGCGGCGGGGCTCTGCGGGACAACGTCGGCAGCATCCGCAGCGACGGAGCATCGGCGGCGGGGCCTCCCACTGCGGATCCGACGTTATCAGTAGTTAATTTAATCATTTGTGTTCATCTTGTGCATGGTGTCAATCCGTGTTCATTTGTTCATATATTAATCTGTGTTCATTTGTTCACCTTGTCCATGGTGTCGAAGTATCGACTCGAGCCGGGTTCCTTTTTTGTAGCTCGTGGATTCCACTTTGGTGCCGGTTTTTAAATGGGATTGGTGCCGGTGCACTCATCACTGCCGCCTCTATGGTGCCGGTCGGCACCTATGTGGGTTTACCAACCAGCACCTTTGATGTTTTGTGTTGTAGTTTACTATCTCAGTTTCATATTATAACTCATTTTGACTTTTTTAGTATAATTTCTTTTAAACTTGATAAGCTTTAGAAAAATGTAACAATATTTTAAGCACAAAACAAATATATTATCAAAATATATTTAATATTTCTTTCAATTAAACTAATTTGGTATTGTAGATGTTGCTAAATTTTTCTATAAACTTAGTCCAAATTAAAAAAAATTAAAAAGAAGTCAAGGCGACTTATAATATGAAAATAAGGTGGGTTCTAACAAAAAATAGGAAATTGTTTTTCAAAATCTCACAATGTGTAGGGGAAAATATGGTCACACCGAAAAGTGTGTTACAATCTAACAGTGTGTAATAACATATTAAGAAAGAATCAACACACATAGCTAAGAGAATTCATTCTTTGTTATTTCTTGCCAGTAGGTTGTAGTGCTATTTCATGATATTCGTTCATAATGTTTATTATTTGGTATAAAAAATGTATTTAACACTTATTGCACCCTCGTTATAAAAGTGTTTATTTTTTACATATTCCACGTACTAGAACAAAACCAAAAACAACCATAATACTCTTACTTTTTCAAATCCCAATGCAATTATTCCTTGCTAAGGAAGTAAATGTTTTTTTGTTCCTTGTTAGGAGGTTGTAGTGCTATTGCCTGATAAATGTTGCTTAGTACCTCCACAATGTTTGTCGCTTACTACACCCTCGTCTGAATGCAATATACTATCTCCTAAACAGTGCTTGTCAATGGCAAAATTTGGCAATTTCCATTAGTCAAGGCCAAATCAAAGGTAGAGTTCTAAGCTGAGGAAGTCATGTTAGAATTGGACTCAGTTAGTTTCTTTTTGCTACATATTAGCTGATTAGAGTTTGAGTTGGAGTTGTATAAGTAGTTTCTTGTTTAGGATAGAGTGCTAAGTCGATCCGATCTTAGTATAACCAGACTTAGTTTTGCCTATGGGTATAATATGTACACACATAGGGTTTTTGTAAGATAACAACAGTTCAAAACATATTTTTCGGTGCATCGCCAACCCTATTATTAGTTTTGACGAGTTCTTGTTTTTAACATGGTAGAGAGCTCTTACATAAGGGACTTATTTGGCGAATAGTTGATGGAAATTCAGTTGATGTAATCAAGGATAACTGGGACAAGAGGAACAGCCTTCTCAAACCACTTGGTTTTATCAATGCTTTACTATTCATCATTCTATAGTTAAAATTTTACAGTTTTCTTTAAAAAAATAAACTGCACTAAAGCTTTTATTGAGATGGATGGTCAACTATTATTTCAAAACTCAACAACTTTTCGCACATGGAAGGAGTACTACATAATTATGTTGCAAATAAAGGGGATACACAGCTACATATGCATAGATTAATCTTAAAAACACTCAATAAAATCATAATATATATATATATATATATATATAGACTGCGTGTCCTTGTTCAAAACACTAAGGCCTCCTTTAATGGTTGAGCTAGTGCACTAGCAAAAAGTCTACCTTTTTAATAGATTGTCTCATAGCACATTGTTCAAAATGCTTTGGGTTCCACAATCCCTCTCACATTTTTTTAGGAGCTTAGCTCTTGAAGAAGAGATAGTGCATTCTCTCTCCTTATCTTCTCTCTCTTCCACATCATACAAAAACTGATGTGGAGATTTATGAGCTAGCTGACTCACCCTTGTTGGAGGAGGCCTAAGTACTACCAACCTGGAGGGAGTACCGTGTTTTTTTTTAAAAAAAAACTGCACTAAACCATTTAGTAAAACAAATGGCCAACTATTATTGCAAAGCTCAACAACTTTGTACATATGGAGGAGTACATAACTTTCAAAACGGAGGGAGTGGGTACGCAATTTCTCCCTCTAGGTAGATAATACTTACCATTTTGGATAAAACTGATATCAAACTTTAAAATCTTTAACTAAGAATAATTTCTAAAATATTTCACTTATAAGTATTGAGACCATATGTATAGATTTGTCTTAAAAAGCACTTCAATAAATTCATATATTCGTTGATATTACTATATATATCATAATATAAAATAGTTGTCATAGTTATTTTTTGAACATCATGCGTATCCTTATCCAAAAGGATAAGTACTCCAATCTAGAAGGAGTACTGTGTTCTGGTTCATCTATATATTAGAGGCATGGTGCTATGCATTCGCATTCATAAATATCAAGCCAATCGGCAATCGCTGAGATTTACTAGTACTTACTGTACCTGCATAAATACATAAACACATACCATATTATGGCCTCGAGTGATACTCCTACCCATGAGGAGGCACTCAGTTTTGAGCCCTCGATATGGGGCGACTTCTTTATCAACTACGAACCACAACCATTGCAGGCATCACCACTACTCATTCCTATGTGTACATCTGCCCTTCTAATTTTAATTAATGCCATGCTAACTAGCTAATAGCTAGCTAATTCGATGGATCTATGCTATAATTTCATGCAGAGATCAGAGAGGTGGATGCAGGAGAGGGCTGAGAAGCTGAGAGGGCAAATCCAGACACTATTTGGGACCTGCCACGACATGTCGGCGAGGATGAACTTAGTGGATTCCGTCCAACATCTCGGAATTGATCACCTCTTCCAAGAGGAGATAGAAGATGCTCTAACAAGCATCCATGGCAGTGAATTCAGAAGCTCTAGTCTCTATGAGATTGCTCTTCGGTTTCGCTTGCTTAGGGAACATGGGTTTTGGGTGTCTCCAGGTATCCAAATGCATCCATCCACCTAATATATAGATAAATAGTTTATTATTCCGAGATTAGGAATTTTTGTCTTCGAGATTTGCTGAAGCTTACTTTTGTTCGTTTGCGACATTATAGAAATTTTTTAGTCTAAAACCATACGACACATGCAAAATAACAAAACACAGAAAATGTTCAAAACACGGGAAATGTACTAATTTGATGTCAGGTACAGCAAAAAAGCGACTGAAAAATTATGGGGGAAACTAATCATGTTACGTTACGGATAGAATAATCCAGCCTTACTGTGTTCAATGACAAATATTTTTTGTGACGCAGATGCATTCAATAAATTTAAGGGAGATGATGGCAAGTTTCGAAATGATATAGCGAATGACCCAAAGGGGCTACTAAGTTTATACAACGCTGCACACCTCCTCATTCATGGCGAGCCAGAACTTGAAGAAGCAATCTCATTTGCACGAAAACACCTTGAATTGATGAGTCAAGACAGTGTTCTCAACCCTCCATTAGCTGAGCAAGTCAAGCGTGCACTTAGCCTACCACTGCCAAGGACTTTCAAGAGAGTTGAGACTATTTGCTACATGTCGGAGTACGAACGAGAGGCAGGAAATATCCCAATTCTTCTTGAACTCGCGAAGCTAGATTTTAACCTCCTGCAACATATCCACTTGGAGGAACTCAAAGCAATTTCTGAGTATGCCTATCTATCAATCTCTTTGAGAATTCTCCACTGGATAAATAATATGCGGCTCTGTGCATCGTAGATATAACGGCTATGTGCATCCATTATCTAAAAATATAATTAATATGTTTTTTAATAATAATGGAATGAACTAAATAACTTAATTATTATGTGCAACTGAATTAACAGTATCGATGTGTTTTTGCAAATAAATTATTATGATAGCATGAATATATTGTCAGTAGTAATGCAGGTTATTATATAATCTCTGTTTTTTTTATAATACCTGTCATTTTAGCGTTGAATTTTATTTGAAGTAAATCCACATCCATTATTTTGGTCTTATCACATATCCAATACCCACAAGCTAGCCGTTAAAATAAAACTTAGCACCTTAATTGTGAATATAATTAATGGTCTTGTCACACTTTTGAAATAATTAATTTCAGATGGTGGAAAGATCTTTATGGATATATGGAGCTACGTTACATTAGGGATCGTACGATAGAGGCATACGCTTGGTCCTACATGATGTTCTACGAAGAAGACTTTGCATTCACCAGAATGTTTGTTGCCAAAATAATTGCACTGGATACTGTGATGGATGATACGTATGATGCTCATGCCACCGTTGAGGAATGCCGGCAGCTAAACACAGCCATACAAAGGTTGGATAAGTTCAGTTTGTTTTATTGATAACACATATATGATAAGTGAAGACAAACAGTAATATCTTAGCCTACAAATATTCAAAATAAGATATCCAAATTTGATATGGAGCATATCAAATTGACATTACTCCCTAATATATATTTAGGGATCGAGTAGGGAATGTTCAAATGACTTATATTTATGGATCAGGAGGAATATTAGATTTGTCTTGAAAAATACTTTCATGCAGTTATATTTTAAATACATTTATGTATGGATGGCATATGATTAGAAAAATTAATGATTAAAACTATGTTCTGAAGTTCGTGTCAATATTTTAATTCATAAGAAAGAAATATTGGATGGAACATAGTGACAAATAATGTATCCTAGCATGGCTAATTCTCATGCAAAACTAATTGCAGATGGGACAAAAGCGCTATTTCTATTTTGCCGGAGTACCTGAAAAAGTTCTATATTAAATTGCTAATCAACTTTGAGGAGTTTGAGCACCAAGTGTCCGACAACGAAAAATACAAGGTTACTTACACCAAACAAGAGGTAGAAGCATCCAAATATCTCTATGGGAAATTTTTTGTTATTACCACTATAAGTTATATTCTTATTTAGCGACAACCAACTAAATTTTGAGGTAGCGCGTGGCAAAAAAAAAAAGGAAACTTGATTTTGGGTGAGAAAAGCGAAATTACATACTTTTCAAGTGTCAACATAAAACTAATTTTTGCACATATATGTTCGGGTATTATTATGTTGTAGTTATTAATTTTGTTTTATTTGCTTATAGTTTCAAAGGCAGTCTACTTATTACCTACAAGAAGCTGAATGGTCCTACCAGAAACACAAGCCAAGCTTTAAAGATCAGGTGGTTTTGTCCACCAAATCCTCGGCCGTGCAATTAGTGTGTGTGGCTGCTATGATTGGCTGGGGTAATGCAGTGACGACAGAAGCATTCGAGTGGGCAGCTAGTGGTAATGATGCAGTCATAGCATGCGCAAAGATTGGACGTTTTATGAATGATATTGCTGCATTTAAGGTACATATATAGTAGTATTACTCTCACTGTTCTATTCGGCTTCTGGATTGTGAAATCAATACTAGCTTTATCCCATAATATGCATAGCCAAAATATAACCTCATAATACGGGACAGACTGAGTAGTCTGTGATTAATAGACATTTTTGTCATTGCCTTTTCTAATCAATATGTCCATCAAAATTGTAAAAAGTAACAATATGAAATTATTTTTTACAATAAGTCTACTAATGTCATTTTCGCTTGACAAGTCTTAATAACTGTAAATGTATTAATTTTTCATGATTTTGTGGCTCGTCTACGTATATTAAAAACATCATCTATTTAAGAACGGAATAAGTAAAAAAAACTCTTTTCACCAAGTAGTTAAATATAATTCTTTTTCACATTTTCATATGCATTATACACATGCAGTGTGGAAAGAACAAGGGAGATGTTGCGAGCTCCGTAGAGTGTTACATGAATGAGAATAGGGTCACAAGCGAGGTCGCCTTTGCAAAGATTGATTCACTGGTCGAAGATGAATGGAGAACCACGAACCAGACCCGCCTTGAGCATGGTACACTGCTGCCCATGGTGCAGCGAGTTGTGAACTTCACCGTTTCTATGGTACTCTTCTACGATGACAGGAATGATGCCTACACATTTGCCACACTTCTTAGGGAGATTATAGAGTCTCTCTTCGTGAGGCCTGCTCCCATCTAGACCTTAATGGTTAACTTTCTAGCCAATGTGGCAATCCATCTGCATGTATACTTGTATTGAATATGCTTTTGGCTTCTGTTATTCATGTTAACAATAAACTTGTGTGCTAAGCTACTTAATCTGCATGTGTTTCATTTTGAGTCTGTATGCGTGAGCCCACGATCTATGTGGATAGCCATCGCGAGGAGTCAGTTGTGAGGGCATCCGAGGCTAGCTCGCTGTCCGCGTCGTGCGCCGAATTCAAAGACACGTCGTGTGGCTGTGGGGATGGACGCAGCTAGATCACGGCGGCAGAATCGGTCCTGGTGGTTGTATTTCCAGTTTTTGAGTTGCTTTTTTTAAGGAAGTAAACAGAAAAGCAGCAATGGTTGCGCTCCACCAAAATGATTTCCTCTGTTTCCTCTCTCTCAGCTATTTGCAGGTTTAGCTACAGTTCGCGTGTGTTGTGTTTGGCCAAATTCCCGGGCTCGATCGTTGGGTAAATCCTGACAATTCATGTTATCGAGTAATGGATCCATGTTTTATTACTTCACTACCGTGTACAAAACCAGCGTGGGCCTTATGTGATTAGGTGACGGCCTACATTACCCTGGCCCGTTAAGCTATGTTGGTATATATCGACGACCGGAACCATCCTATGATTTTCGTGGGGTAAGAACCTAGGTCGAAGGCATAGCGTGCCTATGACCCGGGAACACGGCGCGTGCACATCTCCCGCGACGTCATGTTCGATGAGGCTTCACAGTGGAGGTGGGATGGCGAGACGGCGTCTGACCTCTACACCGACTTTGTCATCGAGTACAACACGGTGTACCACCCAAGCGCTAAGGCTGGACAACATCAAGGCCACAATGGATCACCCACGCCGGCCGCGACCTCGTCACGGACGACATCAAGCTCACCAGCACGCGGTTGAACACCTTCGGTGCACAGAGATGCATCTGAGGTGGAATTTGTGTCGCCACCACTTGGAGCTAAAGAGAACCTCGACGCTGATCATGATGACGTGCTGCTCCGTTACCGCACCATCGAGAATGTGTTGGGATCAGCCGCGCCGCTGGGGCTCGCATGACGGGAAGTTCTGGAAGAACTGATGTTGGTGAGCGGAGAAGAGCATGTGTCCTTCAGGCAGGCTGAGCAAGAGGAGGCTTCGCGTCGCGCCATGCTCGACGAAATTGCTTCAATTGAAGAAAACAAGACCTGGAGACTGGTTGATCTACCGCCTGGACATCGACCGATCAGGTTGAAGTGGGTGTACAAATTGAAGAAAGACGCTCGAGGGGTCGTCATCAAGCACAAGGCGCGACTGGTGGCCAAAGGCTATGTGCAGTGAGCCGGAATTGATTTTGATGAGGTATTCGCTCTAGTTACTCGTCTCGATTCTTTACGCCTGTTGCTTGCCCTTGCCGCGCAGGAAGGTGGAATGTTCATCACATGGACGTGAAATCAGCTTTCTTGAATGGGGAGCTAGCTGAGGAGGTATATGTTGCCCAACCACCGGGATTCGAAGTTGAGGGGGAAGAAACCAAAGTGTACTGGCTGGTCAAGGCACTGTACGGGCTACGACAAGTGCCCCGAGCTTGGAATACCAAGCTGGACTGTACTCTGAAGAAGCTAGGCTTTGTGCAAAGCCCGCTGGAGCATGGTTTATATGCACGCGGTGCTGGCGGTTCGAGACTGCTGGTTAGTGTTTACGTTGATGACTTGGTGATCTTTGGAGCAGATGATGCCATGATTGGTGATTTTAACAAGCAGATGATGGTTGAATTCAAGATGAGTTATCTTGGCCCTTTAAGTTTTTATCTGGGGATTCAGGTGATTCAGAAGGGGGTGCCATCAGTCTGAACCAGGCAGCCTATGCGACGAAGATCGTGGAGAAGGCTGGCCTTGTGGGATGCAATCCTTGTGCTACACCCATGGAGCCACGGCTGCGGCTTAGCAAGGAAAGTACAACGCCATTGGTAGATGCCACTGAATATAGAAGTTTGGTTGGGAGTCTATGCTATCTAGTGAACACTAGACCCGATCTTGCGTTCGCCGTTGGATATGTAAGCTGGTTCATGGAGAGACCAACGGACGAACACCTGGCAGCTGTGAAGAGAATCGTCCGGTATCTGGCGGGAACGATCCATCTGGGATGTCGCTACACAAAAGGTGGGGAGAAGAAGCTGCAAGGCTATAGTGACAGTGACATGGCTAGCGACATTGACACTCGCAAGAGCATTACCGTACCGGCGTGCTATTCTTTCTTGGTGAAAATTTGATCAGCTGGCAGTCACAGAAACAACGGGTTAACACTCTCATCATATGAGTCTGAATACATTGCAACAGGAACCCCCTCTAGCAATGGATTTATGTATTGCTACAAGTCCATATAAGTGCTGCAAAGGTCTACAGCAACGCATTTAGTATGTGTTGCCTATGCTGGCATTGCTAGGTTATACACGTTGCTGCTCGGTAGTAATATATAGATAAGTGTTGTAAATATCCGTTGCAAGTTAGCAACAAAGTGCAAAACAATACCAGAAGATTTATATGCACTGCTATTTTCAATTGCCAGTGATCATTACTCACATGACAATATTTCTATTAATAATTCACCGCAATATGATGTACAACTGATTTCATTTTAAAAAAAATAATTCATATATTATAAGCATAAATCTCAATATTCTTTACAAAGACCTCACAGAGATACAATTTGTCAATACACCACAACATAATACTGACTAGTCTAGCCTTACACTAAAAATATTTTATATCATTTTCCACAAACTTTGCTTCAATATTCCCGTGTTATAGGCAAATGTCCAAAATATGAAATCTTCCTGGGACTATTTAGGCGTGAAAGATCAACATTTACTTGTAAGTATCAAAGACTGGAGGAGATAACAAAAACCACTGATAGTAGTAAACAAAATGAAAGCTAGTTGATTACCTTTTAGTTCGAAGCATCTTCAGGATTATGTATTGTATGTCTTTTGCTGAAGAAAATGGCACATTGAAAATCTCAGCACTTATATACTTTATTTGGGAACTAACAAGAAGCAGGAACACCTTCATCGTTTCATTAAATAGTTTTTGGAATAAGGTTTACATATGAGGATAGTAGGAAAAGTTGCATGATTTCTTTCTTTCTGGTACTGAAGATAAATTATATCCAAGTGTGCCGCTATGGTCTTATATGATTTCCGACTCTACATGCTCTTCTGTAGCAATACCAAGTTATAGCTGATCTAATCAAATGAAATTGCCACAAAATTGACGTGCTCAAATTTATCACTGATGCAGTATTGTGATATATTATGAGTATGTATATATACGACAACACTTTTAAATGCTACAAGTCTAGGACACCAAACATGAAAGAGTTTAAGACAGCAGGCTGGAGGCATCTTTGTAATTTTCTATGTTGTTGTCCCCTGCAAAAAGGGTTGGCAGATCAAAACAATTAGTTGATCCAGAAGTTAATACATGTATTTGAGAATTAATATAATAGATGTAAAAAATCTGTGAAGTATGTATATATGATCTTGGTTCTTGAATTAATATTACTATAACGCAGTTTCAGTTTCAGGAATTATTATCATAGGACACAACCCCATTGTTTATGAACTCCATATGCTCTCGTTTCAGTCAGAACATGGCTTTGTTTGTGTAAGTAACATAGGAAAAATTATTATTAGAGCTTAGAAGACTAGGGCATAGGTTTACAATATCAATCTTATAGGCCTTGTTATTTAGAATATCAGTATTATGGAAAAAGAAGATGAACAATTTCTGCAATCCACATCTGCCTGTATGTATTAATCAGCAAGATGAAAATACTGCTTCCTTTTTGACATGCATATGTATCTTTCGTTGTGGCATGCTCATACCCATATATCTAAGATGATTAGAGGAAGTTGTAGCCTTCTCCGTGGAACAAAAATTAGCAACTTAACTACTACTGGTTGATTGCTGCAGCAAGGATTCGTAAATCATATGCACCATCGACACAAGAAAAAAAAAAGAAACAAATGAAGTAGATCTGCAGAGGAACAGAGCAGCTCAGAGCAAGAAAGAATTCAGGAGCAGAGAGCAAACCTTGATCTACAGTTCTACACGGTCCTTGTCGCACAGCTGCCGTCGTTTCTAGCCAGACTGGATGTCCCCCATGATCTGTGCGTCGCCGCTCGCCCGTCGCTGCACCCTGCCAACTCCTCCCATGACGCCGTGCCTAGCGTCCTACCTGCGCATCCCACCACACCATGCCTAGAGACCATGCCATTCCCGGAGGCCGACGGTCGGCTTGCAGCCACCGCGCCGCAAGAGATTGGACGGGATGGGGGATTCAGCGATACCTTTCGGGATCCGCATGCAGCAGGGACTTAGGGTTGGCCAGTTTGGGTGGGCTTAGTGGGCTGGGCAATTGGGGAGCTCATATGGTCAATGCGTTGCTGGATTGACTCAGTTACTGGTAGTTGTGGACCCAGCAACACATGAGAGATCCGTTGCAAGCCATGTGTTGGTGGAGGGGGGTTCGTGTTGTTGTGGCTGGGGAGATCCTGTCAACACTGGAGGGGAACTTGTAGACATCCTGACGAGCAAAATTCCAGGAACTGCGGGAACAAATTGGTATGATTTCGGTAGACTCAGCACATAAGGCTTAGGGGGAGTTTTGTTAACAATAAACTTGTGTGCTAACTTAGTTTATCTGCATGGGTTTCATTTTGAGTCTGTACGCGTGAGCCTATGATCTGTGTGAATAGCCATCGTGAGGGCATCTGAGGCTAGCTCGCTGTTCGCGTCGTGTGCCGGAATTTGAGGACACGTTGTGTGGCTGTGGGGATAGACGCAGCTAGATCACGGCAGTAGAATCGGTCCTAGTGGTTGTATTTCCGGTTTTTGAGTTGCTCTTTTTAAGGAAGTAAACAAAAAAGCATCAATGGTTGCGCTGCACCAAAATGATTTCCTCTGTTTCCTCTGTCTCCTCTGTCTCAGCGATTTGCAGGTTTAGCTAAAGTTCACGTGTGTTGTGTTCCGTCAAATTCCCGTGGTCGATCCTTGGGTAAGTCCATGTTTTATTACTTCACTATCCGTGTACAAAACCAGCATGGGCCTTATGCGATTAGGTGACGGGCTACATTGCCCTGGCCCGTTAAGCTATGTTGGTATATATGCTTTTGCCCACTTCTTTTTTTCCTTCTCACTGGTGGTATACACACTTGGGCTTTCTACTGGGAGAGTATGTGGGCTGGAATGCTGGTTTGAGCAGCCACATGGATTTGCTGACTTTACAGTATAGGGGATCTTTTTTTTTTTGAACTTCTACAGTACAGGGGATCTTGATTTTGTGGTTCGCCATGTTGATTTGTTTTTGGCTCCAATAGCTTGAAATTCTGATTTATATGTTTGACATGTGGTCATGTGGAGATGAAATGGGAGCTTTGAAGGAGACGAGGCCAATTTTTGTTAGAGGTATAGCATTTTGCATGGTGACATGAAAATATCATTGTGTGGATTGGCGGCCTTTACTCGCCAGATGCCTATGAAAAGCACTTATTTTTTTGTAAGCAGTGATATCGATAAGGGGGCATTGGTTTGTGGAGCACAATTGCTCTGATGTATTTTGGTGTTGGTCTGAGTTACTTTTTGGTACATCAAAGTGATTTTGGTCTTAATATGGGTTACTTTTTGGGGGGTTTTGATTCCTTTTGATGAATGGACTGGGACACTTTTTGGTTGCAATGAACTGCTACATCTCTGCACCCTGCACAGTGCGGGATCCGGGATTTTTTGTTTTTTGAACGTGAACCAAAGAAGCTATTGCTATATTCCTGGTGGTTCTGTTTGTAAGTGAATTTTTCTCGAATATGCAGGAGAACTGCATATCATTGCATACACGCAAACCCTCACTTCCTCACAACGGTTCAGCAAACCACCAAAAACAAAATATCAAAACAACAAATCGAAGAACAATAGCAACATGACCTCTAGCTGGCAGCAGCCTCAAGCTACACCAAACCTCTGGTCCAAAAGTTTCCTTCTTCAGCAATCTGCACTAAAGCTGTATGGATATTTTGGGTACAATACCAATAAATGTATAATCATTCTCATACTTCCAGAACATTCATGCGCCAATATATGATCAGCGTATTTATGCCACGCTTCTAGCTGGTCGGGATCACCAAGTTAATCATCAGCCACCAGCTACATAACACAATATCCTCCACCCTTGGTGAGAAGTCTGGCAACAGAAAAGCGATAGAAGAGGGACAACCAAACATACCTAGCTAGAGAAGACAATGTTTGCAAAATTGTATGGGGTTGTCTCCTGCTCCTGGTCAAATCAAGGGCAGTGATTTGGGTGAGGCAAACCAAGGGTAAGTATATCAACCGTCCAACGCCTTGTGCGCCGCCAACCATCAAATTTAGAAATTGTAAGAAATTACATGGCTGGCTCCATATTTTGCCATCAACGAGTGCTAATTGCAAGAAATTTCATCGTACAGGTGATTTAGTCTAATAAATGCCATCACCGTCAGTTTTCTACCGCCATCTACTAAGTGATAAGAAAAGACCATTTTACCCCTTGGTACTACTAGAAAAATAATTTATCGCCACGAAAAAACTCGTAGTATCAATGCTAAAATTGTGGCAATAGATTAATGTTGCTACAATCTTAAAATCGTTGCTAGCCGTGGTAATAAATAGCGTGGTAATAGGTGTTGTCGAAACGACAACCGCATACGTCGAAAGACGTGGTTACTCAACAGTGGTTGGAAAGAAACGAAGTGTGTTAATTTTAGAATTTTTTACTCCGGATCCCCCCATTACATGGCCCCAGGGGACTATTTATAGCTTCATTACAGGTTCTTACTACTAGGGTTTAGGTTATACAGGGGAATTTATATGGTTGCCCTTACGAAAGGGACATTTACAGGGGTACATAATGTTATGGAGGCTCATGGGTCCCTGATGGGCCGTCGGGCGATCGCCGGCCCTATAGCCCCTAGGCTTGATGGGCCGGAAAGGCTTCTTCGGCCCTCGCGGGGGCGAACTCGCCATGGCGAAGTCGTCTTCCTTCGGCAGATACTCTTCGCCTTGCACCCTTCGCCTGGGACGCCTCTGGCTTACTCGCACGACCCCTCGCCTCTCGCCGTTCTTGCTCCATAGTCTTCGCCACGGGTTTCAGCAGATTTGGTCGAAGGGCCTCATGCCATCCGCCAACAAGCCCCTCACGGGCAAGGGTGAGAATGGAGCTTCGGCCGAGACCGTGCACACCATGTGGTATGGTACGCGGCGCCCCCTTTCGACCGATGCTCCTGCCGAAACCTACATTGTTCCTGCAAATAAAGTTTGTTATTTGTACGGCTGGTATTATTTTGCCGCTCTTCGCCTCCTGCGGTCAGTGGTATATATATTTTTTTACTTTTCCTGGGCCGAAAGGAACAGTATTGGGCTTTCCCTTCGTGGGCTTTTTTACTGTGCTGCTCGGTCGATGGGAATTTACCGTTTTGCCTACCCTTGTGACACGTGGCGCTTTCTTACTGGTGGGTAGGCGAACCATCGCCCGGGTGAGCTATATATTCCCACCCCTCTTTCCTTTTCATCACCACACTTACCATTTTTACCGCGTGCGCTCTCTTCCTCCGTTCTTTCCTTCCACAGCGTTTCCTGACCCCTCAGGTGCTTCGCCCATTCTCTTCCTTCGCCAACGCATACACACCGTTCGCCATGGCCCCTCGCAAGCCAAAACCTGCTTTGGCGAAAGGGCCGGATCCCGGCCGGGTTGATGACGACAGCACCGCCTTTTTGGGGGTTTCTCACGTGGACGACGTCGAGCTGGCGAATTTGGTCAGCTCTGGGGCGTTGGTTGAGGGGCAGGCTTTCGCCCCAGGGAAAGCCGTGGTGCCGAAGCCTATCGACAATCGGACGGTGGTGTTCGCCGTCTTTTTTGAGGCAGGGCTACGGTTTCCGTGCAACGTGTTGTTGCCGGAGATCCTTCGCCTTTTCCAGTTGAGCCCATCGGCGCTAGTTCGGATCTTCATCTTCGAATGGGCGTGCCGGACTTCCGGGTTTGAGCCTAGCGCCGAACTCTTCGGCGCCATATTTTTCGCCACCGTGAACTCGAAAATGGTGATTACCCCGGCTGGAACAAAGAAGACAGTGTTCGGGAGCGTGAACTTTAACGTTCGCCCTGAGTGGTCCGATCTCTGGCCGGTGAACGCCGCCATGTCGAAGTGGGACCACCATTGGATGGCGAGGTGGTTCTTTCACACCATCCCCTTCGAGGCTGGTTCTGACTCGGCGAAAGCCCTTCGGTGCCGTCGCAGGGCGATTGCGCCGAACCGGAAACCCAAGATCGCCGTGGACGGCGCTATGGAGGCACGGTTCGTTCTACTCCGTAAGGTTTGCTCCTGCCTTAGTTGCCGTGACTTGGTGGAGGAATTTTGTATGCTTCGCATCTTTCCCCTCTCCCAGTCATGGCAAGTCACGGTTGATCAAGACGAAGAGATTGACGGTTTGCCGAAGTTGGTTCTTCTTGAGGGAATGAACAGTAAGACTGTTATTTCGCTATGCACTCCTGTGCTTTGTTATGTTGCCTTGTTCGACATTTAATGTAGCTACACCCTTTACTTTTGCAGTGTTGACTCTCGACCAGGCTGAAGCCGAAGCCCGCAGGATGATCGGCGATGTATCGGTCGTCAAGTATAGCGAGCTGCTGACACGACAAGCAGCTGGCCGGGCAAACTGGGTTTACAACAGTGAATTGCCTCCCCGGGCGAACCCCCACAAAGCCGACGACGATGCAGGACCTTCGCGAAAGCGAACGCGCGGACAAGTGAAGCTTGTCCCTAGGAAGCGAAGGGTTCCTGCTTCGTCGGATTCCGACGCCGACGACGAGGATCATGCCGAAGAGCATGACGGCGAGGAGGAAGGGGAGGAAGAAGAGGAGGTGGAGGCCGTGGCGAAAAGGCCGCAAACGAGGCGATCGAAGACCGCGTCGACACCCCTGGCTACACTCCTACTCCAAGTCCCGGCCACAACGAGACCGGGGTGGAGTCGAACAGCTCCCCCCTTCGACGAAAGGATGTGGAAGGGGCGAAGGCCCTAGTTGCGTTCTCGTCGAGCAAGGCGGCGAAGGGAGGTCCGGTCAAGAAGATCTCTAAAAAGAAAGGACTCGTCGACATCGCTCGCGTTTTTAGTGACGACGAGTCTTCTGACGAGACTCCGACTTCACCCGCTGGCCGCAGCCTGGACCTTTCGATCGCCCCCATTCTTCCACTCGGCGCTAATGGGGCAGGCAGCAGCGCCATCACCGGGGCTTCAGCCTCCGCCGAACGGATCATGATGGCTGCGGCGAGGGTCTTCGGGAGCCCTCTGCGTGAACCAGCTATTTCGCCGTTAGTCAAGACGAAGGGGAAGGGTGCGGCCGCCGAAGCATCTGCCTCGGAGTATTCCCTTGCGGCGCCCCACTTCGCCCCTGGTGATTTCGAGACCCGGGCGGACCTTATTCCCTTTGTGGAGGGAGTAAGCAATCTTGTCCTACCTGCCAGCACCCCGAGCCTATTCACCGAACTAAATGAGTTCGATGAGGGGTGTTCTGCTATTAAAAGCTTGGTAGTTCGGGTATGCTTTTTCTCCCTTCATCATTTTCCTCTCCCCTTTTCTTTTACCTGTCTCATAATTAACATTTTGTTCTCTTCGCCCGCTCGTATCTTGCATCCAGATTCTTGCGGCTCACTGTTCGACAGAGCGAACCGCGTGGGCCCGTCTTGACGGATTTAAGAACCGTCTTCGGGCCAAGGACGACGAAATAAGCCGCAGAACTTGGAGATGGAGGCACTCGCCAACACACTCAAAGAGGCGAAAGCTGAAATCAAGCGCCTCCAATCCGAGTTGGAGAAAGGAAAAAAGGCTAGGGCCGAGGTCGATTGCCTCAAGGCCAAACTGGAGAAGGGGAGAGAGGCCATAGCGGAGGTTGATCGCCTGCAGGCCGAATTGAAGGAGGAAAAGGCCCATTCCGCCGTGCTGACTGATTACTATAACCTCACTGAGCCGAAGATGGAAGCTCTTCGCCTGAAGGTTAGCAAGGCCGAAGCGAGCGTTGTGGATGAGTCGCAGCGGTTTTCGCGGGAGATGGCGAAAACCATCGAATCCGCGAGAACGGCTTGCCAAACGCTCCGCCTCGCGCTTACTGACATGGGCGCGAAGGTGCGAGGGGTCTCTGCCGAAGATGCCTCAGCTTTCGACTTCTCCGAGTGGACCCAGCAGGCTGGCGGTTCGGTTTCGGACTGTGCCACTACGTACGGCAATTGCTGTGCGCGTGTATCAGCGGCCTTCACTTTGGGCCTTTTGCAACAGTTCGTCTGCGAGCACGTCGCCGAGTTCCCTAACTATGCGAAGGGGGACTGGGAGATTAGTGCGCAGAACATTACGCCTGCTCTTCGCGCGTGGCGAAAACAGTTCTGGCAGAAGGACGGCCCGTCCGCTGCCAAGGCGCGGCTTTTGGAGCAACTAGCAAAGGCGGAGGCGGCAGACCGGAGCGAAGAAGAGGACATGGCAGGCGAAGAGGGTGGAGGCGATGCCCAGGATCACCCAGAGGTGTGAGGCCCTCCGCCCTTTCCTTAGATTTTTGTAGTTTTCCTTCTTCTTTTTGCGTTTGCCTGTTGAGGCGAACGATGTATATTCGGCAGGCTGCCGCTAACCCTCCTTACTGTAGCCAAAAAAGGTCTCTCGTATATTTGGAATGTATGACACAATCTTAGCCACCTTTTGATGGTCGAAGTCTTTGGCGTATTATTATTTCGCTCATTTCGCATTATGCCATACCTTCCTTTTTTTTCACCTATTCTTACAATGTAAATTGTGTTTTGCCCTTTCTGCACTGTCTACCAGGGTGTTCGCCGAAAGTCGTGCATTCGGCCCCCTTCTGGGAGCTGGCGAAGTCAAAACGAGAAATTTGTGGCATTGAAGGGTCTGCCGAAGGTCCGATGCCCATTTTGGCCTTTTTATCGCGAAATGGAGATAAACAGTCGCAGCTATAAGGTTTTTAAGGTTGCCGGCTGGCTGCGGGCGTACCCCAGGCGAACCTTAGAAGACTACGACCTTGTTCATTCAAGACGTTTGGAGGATATGGCTCGCTTTTGGCGAAACCATCAGAAGACTAATCGTCAGGAAGCGATCTCTCAGTGTCGTTACAGTTTAGTCAGTGTTTCGCCCCCTACTCCTCTTAGGGTTGTGTATGATATTAGTAGTGATGACGAACCTAGTTCGCCTGACCATTCCTTAGGGAGAGATAGTGACTACGGGGGCGAAGATGTAATTTACTTGTAAGCTGGGCTGTATTGTATTGTAAACCTTCTATTCTTCGATTATTTTTTCGAAGTTAATAACGATGTGTTTTATTCCCTTTTCGCTATTTTTCGCATTGTCACATTTTGTGCTTTTGTTAGGTCGGAACATGTCATCCCCTTTGCGTATATTAGCGAAATAGGTGTACTGACTTTTCAGCTTTTCGTCGTTCGTTTTCGATCCGTAGCGTTCTGTGCTGCAAGAAACGCTTTTGTTTTTATGTTGATCGAATGTAACGGCGTTCGGCTAGTTATTTTTCGAAACAAGCTGTGGCGGTTTCAACGTTCAGCGAGCGATGCTTCGGCCGATTCGTTTCGCCCCCCTGGCCTTTTTCGTTGATCAGGTGTTTGCCTTGGGGTTTTTCCACAAATTATCAATCACACAAAAATAAAAAGAAGGCGGAGGACACAAGGGTTTTATACTGGTTCGGGCCTCCGTGGTGGATAATAGATCTACATCCAATTTTTTTTGTCTTTTTTCATTTTCCTCTTTTTTTTCTTTTTTTTTTCTTGCCGAAAGGCTTACAAAGTGTCGAAGGGCTTACATGATGATATGTACATTTTTACAAGTTGGCGATTTGGATGCCACCCGTTCTAGACATAGAAGCGCTTGAGAGAGGCGGCGTTCCAGGAATGGTCGAACTCGTCACCTTCTAGTGCCGCCAATCGAAAAGATCCCATCCTAGACTTGTGCTTGATGAGGTATGGTCCTTCCCACTTTGATTCAAGCTTGCCAACAGCAATCGGGTTCGCTTTCTTCCTTAGGACAAGATGACCAGGCATCAGCTCCGTCGGTTGAACTTTTTTGTTGTAAGTTGCCGAAGTGCTTGTGGTATACTGGCGCATGTGCTTCGACTCTTACCCCCTCCAAGAGTTCGAGCGACACCTCGCGCCCCTCTTCGCCCCCAGAGAACATCACCCTTGGTGAGTTAGCCTCTAGCTCCGCTGGGGTCATTGCCTCATCGCCACAAAGAAGCATAAACGGGTTAAACTTGGTTGGTCTTGTGGGGGTCGTCCGAAGGGCCCAGAGAACAGATAGCACTTCCTCTGGCCATTTGCCCTTCGCTGCCCCCTCGAGCCTTTTCTTTAGTGCTTCTAGGATCTTGCCATTTGTACGTTCGACCGCCCCATTTGACTGCGGGTGCACGACTGACGCGAACCTGATTTCCAGGTTAAGTCCTTCGCACATCTCTCTGAACTTGTCAGAGTCGAACCGCTTGTCGTTGTCAGTGATGAACTCTTTTGGCACTCCAAAACGGCAAACAATGTTTTTCCATACAAACTTTTGTACTGCTGCCGAAGTGATTGCCCCGAGGGGTTCGGCTTCAATCCATCGAGAGAAATATTCCACAGCCACAATTGCGAACTTATACCCGTTTCGCGCCACCGGGAACAGCCCAATGATGTCCAGTCCCCATCTGGCGAAGGGCCAGATTGGCGCAATGGGCTGCAAATCATACTAGGGCACGGTTTGGCTTCGGCCATGACGCTGGCAACTTTCGCACTTCTTGATTTTCTCAATACAGACTTTCAACATAGTGGGCCAATAAACTCCTTGTCTAAACACTTTGGAGGC
The DNA here is from genome assembly GCF_034140825.1 of Oryza sativa Japonica Group. Taxonomy (NCBI): domain Eukaryota; kingdom Viridiplantae; phylum Streptophyta; class Magnoliopsida; order Poales; family Poaceae; genus Oryza; species Oryza sativa. Next base: position 16,684,339 of record NC_089038.1, on the reverse strand, counting down.
CACTGTTCTTGCGGCTTGGTGCGCGCCACATAGCCCCTAGTGTATCTCCTTTGCCATTTCCTCGCCTTCGGCGAAAGAGATGCAACGAAGTAAGGGTTGAAGTACCCCGGAGCGATAGCGCTGGGCCGAGACCATCTTATACTTCGTGGCTCTGAGTTGCAAGCGCTTTGCTTCTGCTTCGTCTTCCGGAAGCCAGCCAGTTTCAAGATGTTTCACAAACGGGGTTCGCCAGTCGTATGGGTCTTCGCTCAGTTTCACCTGATCGATTGCCATGACCTCCAAGCTGTCCACGGGCACACTTGGTGCATACAGGACTTCGAAAAAGATGCCAGGCGAATGTGGGCCACTAGAAGCAGCAGATTTCGCCAAGGCGTCTCCTTCCTCGTTCCGGCCTCTAGGTAAGTGTTCGACCGTTATGCCGGTGAAGCACTTTTCCATGGACCGAACGGCCTCCAAATACCTCTTCATTCCTTCTTCTTTTGCCTCGAAGGATTTGTCAACATGGCCTGCCACCAGCTTGGAGTCGGTTCGGATTAGCAAGCGCCGGACTCCCAGTGCTTTCGCCTTTCTTAGGCCCAGAAGAACGGCTTCGTATCCTGCTGCGTTGTTGGTTGTGTCGAACTGCAGCCTTGCAGCATACCGAATTGGCACACCATTCGGCGAAATGAGTACTGCCGCAATGCCTACCCCCTTGTGCGACCACGAACCGTTGGAGCACATCACCCAGAATTGTTCGACAGGCTTGGGCTCGGGGGTGAATACTGGTGTCCATTCAGCTACGCAGTCAGCTAGCACTTGAGACTTGACAGCAGTGCGTGCAACAAAACGCAAATCGAACGGGGATAGCTCTGCCGCCCACTTGCTGAGCCGGCCAGTAACTTCCTTGTCTCGGAGTATTTCGCCCAAGGGGTACTATGATGGCACTATGACTTTGTGGGCTTGGAAGTAGTGCTTAAGCTTGCGCGAAGCCATCACCAGGGCGTAAGCGAGCTTTTCCATTTCAATGTATCTTGTCTTTGCTCCTTGCAATGCTTCGGAGACCAAATAGACCGGTTTCTGGCCGAACTCTGTTTCTTGGACGAGGACAGCACTAACTGCCACCGGCGAAGCTGCTAAGTATAGTAGCAGTTTGCTTCTCGGTGCTGGGCTTATCAGAGCTGACGGGCTTTGCAGGTATTGCTTTAGCTCGTCGAACGCTGCTTGGCATTCTGGTGTCCAATTGAACTTTCCCGAGCCCCGGAGGGTCTTGAAGAAGGGCAAACCTCTTTCGGCTGCCTTTGAGAGGAATCGACTAAGTGCCACAATTCGGCCCGCGAGCTTTTGTACCTCATGTACACTCGACGGAGGCTTCATTTGCTGAATGGCGTCGATTTTCTTGGGATTCGCCTCGATGCCTTTTTCAGAAACAAGGAAGCCCAACAGCTTGCCTGCGCGAACGCCGAAAACGCACTTCTCAGGATTCAGTTTTATGCCTGCTGCGCGTAAGTTGTCAAAGGTCTCCTGTAGGTTGGACACATGGTCGAAAGCCTTGCGGCTTTTTACGACGATGTCGTCGACATAAGCTTCCACGTTTCGCCCCAACTGCTTGCAAAGGACCTTGTACACCAGCCTGGCGAAGGTTGCTCCGGTATTCCTCAGGCCGAAAGGCATCCTGAGGTGACAAAATGTGCCGAATGGAGTGATGAAGGCTGTTTTGGGGATGTCGGGCGGGTTCATGTGGATCTGGTGATAGCCGGAATATGCATCCAGGAAACTCATGAGTTCGCAGCCAGCTGTTGAATCCACGAGCTGATCGATCCGTGGCAAGGGGAAATCGTCTTTCGGACATGCTTTGTTCAGGTCTGTGAAATCGACACACATGCGTTTTTTGCTGGTTGACTTCCGCACCAGCACTGGATTCGCCAGCCACTCCGGATGGTCAATCTCTTGAATGACCCCGGCCCTGAGTAGTTTTTGGACTTCGGCTTTCACCGCCTCTTGGCGATCGGCGGACATCTTGCGCAACTTCTGTTTTCTTGGCTTGGCATCTAGCTTGACTGCCAGGTGATGCATGATGAGATCTGTCCAAACACCTCCCACTTCGTCGGGGCTCCAGGCGAAGATATCAATGTTCTTTTTGAGCACCTCTAGGATGCTCCCAGCTTCTTCTTCACCCATGTCGTCCCCTAGTGATACGAGCTTTGTGGGGTTGGCATCATCAATCTGTACCTTTATTATCTTGCTGTGAGGGGTGGGCTTTGGCGCGTGCTTCGGTCGGTCATACGGTTCGGCCTCAACATTGTGCACTTCTCTGTTGATTATGGCCAGATCGCCTTTTGAAGCGGCCGAAGGCTGAAGCCCCTTGACCACTATCACTCCTGTCAGGCCGGGCATCTTGAGCTTGAGATAATTGTGGTGGGAAATGGCTTCGAACTTGTTCAGGGTTGCACGGCCAAAGATGGCGTTGTAGTTGTACGGGATGTCGACGACGTCGAACAGTACTTGCTCTTCACGTCTGTTCTCCCCCGAGCCAAAAGCTATCAGCAAAAGTGCTTGGCCAAGGACTTGAACTGCCTCTCCGCCAAAACCGCGAAGCGATGCTGGTGCTGGGGTAAGGGCTTGGGTGGGCAACCCCATCTTGGCATATGCTTCAGCGAAGATAACATCGGCCGAACTCCCTCTGCCGACCAGGATTCGTCGGACTTCGAAGCCAGCTCTCTCGGCTGAGATCACAAGAGGATCTTGATGCGGGAACATAACTCCTTCGGCGTCTTCCGACCCAAAAGAAATTAGCTGGTTCAGATACTGCGGCGTCCCTTTACCCGCCGAAGTGATGTTGTGGACCGTTCGGATCCGCATCTTCTTCTGCCGTTTGGACAACTGGCTTGGCGGGTCAGCCCTTGTAATCACTTGGATTACCCTTCGCTGTGCATCTTGGCGTTGTTCGGCTGGGGGTGCTTTCTCCTGAACTGCTTCACGAGGTGCTTCGACAGTTGCTCCCTGCTACGGCCTTGGATCTTGCATGTTGCCGCGTTGCCTAATGTTTCGGCATTGCTCCGTGGTGTGCGAAGAGCGTCCGTGGAAGGCGTAGTAGAGGTCTTTTTGGACCTTCTTGCGGACCGGCTGCTGATGGTTGCTTGCTTGCTGGGCGTCGAACTCCTTGCGGAGGGCTTGCACTTCTTCAACAGCCATCACAGCCTTGCCTGCATGGTCGGTTCTGAACTTCCTCCAGGTCATGAGGGCTTGGCCTTGCCTTGGCGGCTGTCCTTGAATCGCCGGCTAAGGCTAGCGAACAGCGAGGGGAGGTGGTTCGGCAACTTGAACTTGTGCTTGAGCTTGAGCAGTGGCGACGGAAGCTTTATCGTACTCAGCTTGTATAGCTTGCCGTCGCTTGGAATCCTCCTCGCCCCTTGCGAAACCGCAATGATGCGAAGTAGGTGCTCAAGTGTCTGTGGCTCCTTGGTGGCGATTTTTCTTGTGAGTTCGCCCTCGAGCAGACCAGCCGAAGCGGCATTTATGACCGATGCCTCGGTTATGTCTTGAACTTGGCACCGGGCTTGCGAGAAGCGACGCATGTACTCCCTTATCGACTCCCCCGGCCTCTAGCAAATGCCAAGTAGATGTTGCTACGTCTTCGGCTCCTCATAGGTGCCTCGAAAGTTAAGGACAAAGACATCGCGCAATTGCTCCCATGAGTAAATGCTATTGGCTGGCAAATTGAAATACCAAGAACGGGTGATGCCGTCTAGAGCGAGATGTATTACCTTTGCCTTGGTATTTTCGTCGCCATGAGCCGCTTCAATCGCGGACTCGTAGATGGAGAGGAATTTCTTCGGGTCAGTTTCGCCTGAGTAGCGTGGGACGGGTGGGAATTTGAACTGGGCTGGAATTGGACGAGTCTTGATTCCTCCACTCAGCGGTAGCCCCTTTTCGCCCCCCGCCCTATTTACGGCACCTTGCTGTGGGTACGGCGTGGCGAAGGGCGAAATCACGGCTTGTGCATGGGGTTGGGCCATGGATGGGTCGAAAGTTGGCTGTTACCATCTCATGGAGGCTTGGATTGGTGCTTGGTTTGCTCCGAAGCCTGGAGTTTGTGCTTGCTACCGAACGGTTGGCGCCTGAGCAGCATTGATGAAGTCGAACTGCGGTCCTTGACTCCATGGCGAAGCCCCCAGACCTGGCTGATTTGACGGCAACCAACTAGGCGCACCTTGACTTGTATTCCCCTCCGGGCGAGCCAATGGGGTTGTACTTGAAATGTTGTGGGGTTGGTTGAGCTGCTGAAGGAAAGCTTGGAGCTGCGACTGCAGAGCCGAAGCCCCTTCTGCCATTGTTTGTGGCACTTGGCCAGGTGGCTGATGGTGCACTTGGGCAGCGACCGGCTGAGCTTGCACTTGCATGTGAGGGGCCGGATCCGCTGCTGCGGGCGATGGCTACCCGGCGAAGTACATTGGCGCTTGCGCGACTTGTGGCGGAAGGTGCTAGGTCGGCACTTGCGGATGGACTTGGAGTGGGACATATCCTGTCGAATACTGGAGGATTGGGGCCCACGTGAGCTTGGTTCGCCTTGCCGCCTCGTATGCTTGTTGTTGTTCTTGCATTTGGCAAAGCATGTCTTGGAGCCGTGCCATGTTCTGCCGCATGGCTTCCATGTCGGCTTCGGTTTGTGCTTCGGGGTCAGGGTTGACTTGGACCTGCCCAGCAGCGAGCGGAGCTGAGGCCGCTGCCAGCTGCGATGGGGCGGCTTGGGGCACCAGCAGTTGGCTTGTCGAAAGGATCTCCGCCCTGGTCTGGAGTGCCCTTGCCGCCGCAGCCGCCTTCGCCACGTTGGCCACGTTCGACACCTGCACAGAGGCGGCAAGGGCCGAAGGCAGTAGTGATGGCGCAGATGCGGAAGCAGATGGCGCTCCTCCATCTTCGGCCACGGGCGCCGAAGGCTCTGCTTCCTCTTCGGCAGCCATGTCCACTCCGGCGTCGCTTTCCTTTCGCCTTGTAACCTTCTCCTTCACGACCTTCTTCTGTGGCATTCGCTCTCAGATGTTTCGCTCGGAGGTCCCCACGGTCGGCGCCAGCTGTTGTCGAAACGACAACCACATAAGTCGGAAGACGTGGTTACTCAACAGTGGTTGGAAAGAAACGAAGTGTGTTAATTTTAGAATTTTTTACTCCGGATCCCCCCATTACATGGCCCCAGGGGACTATTTATAGCCCCATTACAGGTTCTTACTACTAGGGTTTAGGTTATACAGGGGAATTTACATGGTTGCCCTTACGAAAGGGACATTTACAGACAAGAAGCAGAGGAATGCACATTAACAGATGGCGAACTCCGCTTTTCTCGGTGATGGCGATCGTGATGGCGATTAGCCATGATGCCTCCCTCGCCGCCGAGTGGGTGGGATTTCCACCCTGGTAATGAGATCAGGGATCAGTGTCGTCGTCTCCATGGTACTCCGGTGCACTCTTCTTCTTTCTATTGCTTTCATCCTTTCAAATTGGTGGTGGACGTCCCCCGTTCCACTTTTCGTCTTGAGGAGTCCTCTGTTGCCATTGCTCTTAGAGCTTGTTTGGGAGGTTCCCCTGCTGGATTTTTTGTTTCGCATCTCAATGATCGGTGTTACAATTTCTGTGTTCGTGACAAATCTGTTGGTTTGTGGATTTACAACCTCCGATCATATATTTGCCGTGATTATCACATGAGGTTTTTCTTATGGCGTGATGGTGGTCCTAATTGGAGGTTTGAGTTTCGTCGGTGGGAATCTGAGCAGCTCAGTGAGTGGTCTGTTGTTAAGAGAAAGAAATCTATGTCTGTTAAATCAAAGTCTGTTACTGTTGCTTCATCCTCCATTCCAATCTCTAAGGTTTTTAACCGCTTCCATGTTCATGATTCCTCTCGTTCATGTTCCAAATTTCTGATTGCAAGCTCATCAGATCCGAACTCTCAGAATCCAATCTCTGGGCCTAAAGTTTCGAAGGTTGTTGATAAACCCTCTGATCCGATTCCTAAGCCTACTCCCAGTGCTGGGCCTAAACCCTTGGGTAGTGGTCCATTCAAACGGTTTTCCCCTAGGGTTCGAAAAGTCTGGGTTAAAAAATCGGTTGTCAAGCCTAAGTCCCCCCGTCTTCCACTCTCTGCTGCTGCGGAAAACCCCTTTTCTCGAGAAAGCTCTCCGTCTTCAATGGCGAACCTTCATCCAAATCCTCTCCGATTCATCCCTCCCGGACTGCATTTGCACCCAGCTGGGCCTCATCGACGCCGGCGAGTGGACTCAGTTAACTTCACTCCCTCAATCATGAGTCATGAGCAGTACGTCTTGGCTCTGGTCCTTCCTCCGTTGCCTGAAGATCAATCGGATGAGCATCGTGCTGAGATTAGGGAGTTTCTTGATCAGGTCAGGAATATTCGTGTGCTTGCTTCCTTCCCGCATCCGAATGCTGTCGCTTTATTCCAGATTAGTTCACCTGTTCATCGGGATGCTTTAGTTCTTGGTGAGCCCATTGCTTATGATGCGGTTCATGAGGTCTGTTTTGTTAGACATAATCAGGGTCCGAATTGGCGTAATGCTCCCTATAATCATAGAGGTTGGGTCATGTTGCTTGATTTCCCGCTGGACTATGTTACTTTGCATAATGTGAAACAAGTCATTTCAACCTTTGGTGAGCTGGACTGGTGGTATGATTCTGATACTCTCAAGGGTAGGGTTTTGGCAAGAGTATGGTATAAAGATTTAGACTCTGTGCCACAGTATGTTGTTTGGGAGCAACCAAATGCTCCAAACGGCCAGTCATGGACTATCTATGTTTATACCCTAAATGGTGAGTTTGCTGATGCTTTCCCTCTTGATGATGATCTGCCGATGGGTGAAGGTCCTGTGTATCCTAATGTTAATTTTGAGGATGTTCCAGCTTGGCAATTTGGTAATGTGCAGAATTTTGATCAGGAAGAGAATCAGGGTTGGGATAATTGGGATGAGGGTCAGGACAATGTGAATGACAATGTTGATTTTTTGCCTGAGATTCCACAGCCTACTGATGTGCTACAAATTAATTCCTCCTTTGCTAGTTCTATTTTAGCTGTCAATTCAGGTAACTCTGGTTCTATTATCAGTATTTCTAGTAGTGAAGCAAGTGAGATTGGGGCTGACAATAGCTTGATGGTCCAGGAAGTTTCTGTTGATGCTAATGTTTTAAAGAATTTATGCCAGAGGTTTCCTCAGATTATGTTTGATAAGAATTTTGTCAAGGATGCATCCTTTTGGTCTGCCTTAAACTCTGGAAGTGTTCTTGGTACTTCTAACTGGGCTTCAGGGAATGATGTTCCTGTTGTTTCTGGGGCTAATGAAATTCTTGATCCTGTTCCACTTGCTGTTGCGCCGCCTCCTAGTGTTTTTTTAGCCCTCACTGATTCTGACGCCCCAGTTAAACCAGCAAAAAGGACTTACAAGAAGAGAGCAGTTGGATCTGCCACTCCTGTTGTTGCTACAGGATTAAGAAGCAGCAAAAGACTCCTTGCTATTTTTGATGCACGCAAATTGAGTTTTAAGGATGATATTCTTGTTGAGCCTGATCCTAATCAAGGAATTGGGAAACCTAGGGGCAAGTCTGTAAAAAAGCTCAAGCAGGTTGCTCATGAGGTGGGCCTTCTTTTCTCAGGAAGTTCTCTGCAAGAATCTGACTTCATGGAAGGTACAGCTGAAGTGGAAGGTCCTGCTGATTGCCCTATTCCTCTCCTCCAGAAAATGGCCACTGATCTTTGTGGTGTTGCTCCTCAGGATGTGACACAGGAAAGCCTCCTGGCTTCTGCTCCAAAGTCTGTTGATGATGAATCTTGAGTTTCTAAGTCTGGTTCTGTTTAGGTTTCCTAGGAATAAATCTAGAACTTTGTCTTGTTCTATGTTCCTTAGCCCTAGTGGCTTTGTTTATCTTCAGTTATGTTCCTTCGTGTCCTATGTTTCCTCTCCAGACTATTGCTCTGTAGTCTGTTCTAGCTTGCCCCCTTTATTTTTTGCTTGGACCAGTCAGCTCTTGGCTTTGGAATGTAATTTAATTATGTTCTATTTACCTTGTTCCTTATCTACTTTCTATGAGTAATCTTACAAGAAATTGGAATATTCTGTGTTGGAATGTGAGAGGTGTAAATTCAGCGGATAAATGCAGAGCTGTCAGGCAAGCTGTTGATGATAGTAGTTGCTCAGTTTTTTGTTTACAGGAAACCAAGAAGGAAAGTTTTGATACTGCTTATGTTAAGAAGTTAGCTCCGAAACGCTTTGATTCTTTCTCTTTCTCTCCTTCCGTTGGAGCTTCTGGAGGTATCTTGGTCTGTTGGGTTGTTGCAATCTTTGCTGCTAATGTTATTTGTATCACCCGGTCTGCTGTGATTGTAAAGTTCTTTCCAAAACACTCTGCTGAGTCCTGGACTCTTGTTTCAGTCTATGGCCCGTGTGTTGATCCTGATAGATCCCTCTTTGCCCAGTGGTTGTTTGATTTGCAAATTCCTGACAATGAAAATTGGATCCTCTTGGGTGACTTTAACTTTTACAGATCTGTTGAGAACAAAAATAGGGCAGGTTGGGATATGAATGACATGATGATTTTCAATAATATAATCAGTAATCTTGGTCTCCTTGAGTTGCCTTTGAAAGGTAGGTCTTACACGTGGAGTAATATGCAGAATTCACCTCTCTTGGAGCAACTTGACTGGTTCTTTACGACTGTTTCTTGGACTGCTTCCTATCCAAGCACCTTGGTAAAGCCTTTGGCTAGATCTATTTCTGATCATGTCCCATGTGTGGTCCAAATAGAAACTTCAATCCCAAAGTCTAATCTCATTAGGTTTGAGAATTTCTGGATAGAGCATGAGGGTTTCTTTCAGTTGATTTCTTCAATCTGGTCTAATCATGGGACTGGTTTGGATGCTGCTAAGAATATAACATCAAAATTTAAATCTCTTAGAAAAGGTCTCAAAAAATGGAGTAAAGGCTTGTCCAAGTTGTCCTCACTCATAGCAAACTGTAATCTGGTCATAGCCTTTATTGATAATCTTGAGGAGATAAGAGATTTGACCTTGGCTGAATGGAATCTCAGATTCATTGTTAAAAGGAAAGTTTTGCAGTACCTGAGATATAAGCAAATGTACTGGCAGAAAAGATGCACTATAAGGTGGGCAACTTTTGGTGGTGAGAATACTAAATTTTTTCATGCAGCGGCTACTGAGAGGTACAGAAAGAACTTAATAACTCACTTGCAGACAGATGATGGAAGAGTTTTAACCCAGCACAATGAAAAGGCGCAGATAATTTTTCAAACTTTTCAGCAGAGAATGGGAGTGTCTTTGCTACCTGTTATGCACTTTGACCTGTAGAGTTTGGTTTCTCACAATGATAGTCTTACCCACTTGTCTGAAAACTTCTCCATCTCTGAAATTGATGAGGTTGTTAAAAGAATGCCTACTGATAGAGCACCCGGTCCAGATGGTTTTAATGGATGCTTTATTAAAAGTTGTTGACCTATTATTAGGCAGGATTTTTACACCCTTTGTGCTCAGTTTTGTGAAGGTAACTTGGCTTTGGAAAGTTTAAATAGATCTTTCATTACTCTTGTTCCCAAGAAATCAACACCTGAGAGGGTTAATGACTACGGACCGATTTCTCTCCAAAGTGTGGCTCTCAAGCTTTTAACAAAGGTTCTTGCTGATAGGCTTCAGTCTGTAATTACAGAACTCATCCATCAAAACCAATATGGTTTCATCAAAGGCAGGACAATACAGGATTGTCTCTCTTGGTCTTTTGAGTACTTACACCAGTGCCAACAATCAAAAAGGGAGATAGTGCTGTTGAAGTTGGACTTTGAGAAAGCTTTTGATACTATAGAGCACTCTACTATTTTGGACATCATGAGACAAAAAGGTTTTGATTCAAAGTGGTTGAATTGGATTGATTTGATCTTTTCTTCAGCATCTTCTTCAGTTCTTCTAAATGGGGTTCCTGGAAGGAATTTTTATTGCAAAAGGGGTGTAAGGCAAGGGGATCCATTATCACCTCTTTTATTTGTGCTAGATGCTGATTTACTGCAGTCTGTTGTCAACAAAGCTTATTCTCAGGGTGTTTTGACTATTCCAATCCCAACTCCTGATAATGACTTTCCAGTTGTACAGTATGCAGACGATACTCTACTTATCTTGATAGCTTCCTCAAAAGAGCTTTTCTGTTTGAAGGCTATTCTCAACACTTATGCAGATTCTACCGGTTTGAAGATTAACTACAGTAAATCATGCATGATTCCTCTGAATGTGGACATAGAAAAGGTGCAGCATTTGTCCAAGATGTTTGGTTGCTCAGTAGGCACTTTACCTTTCACCTATTTAGGTCTGCCTTTGGGAACAACTAGGCCAAAGATAATTGATTTTGCCCCCTTAGTTGATAGGGTTGAGAGAAGATTGTCTACTACTTCTGCTCTTCTGTCTTATGGAGATAGATTAACTATGGTCAATTCAGTTTTATCCTCCCTCCCAACTTACTATATGTGCTCTCTTTCCCTTCCAAAGTCAATAATTGAAAACATTGATAGAGCTAGAAGAAATTGTTTATGGAGAGGAACTGATATTAATTCTAGCAGGAAATCTTTGGTTCTTTGGGAAAGGGTTTGTCAACCTAAAAGTAGAGGAGGTCTGGGAGTCATTAACCTGAGGTTGCATAATAATGCTCTTTTAATGAAAAATCTGCACAAATTTTATGATAGGCTCTCAATACCTTGGGTTAGCTTGATCTGGTCCACTTATTATATTAACAAAGTTCCTCATGCTGATCGCCCTAGAGGGTCTTTTTGGTGGAAAGATGTTCTACAATTTGCAGACATTTTCAGGGGATTGTCCACCTATAAGGTTGGGGATGGAAAGACTTGTCTGTTTTGGGATGATTTCTGGAATAATAAAGTCAGGTTAGTAATGTACCCAAGGATTCACTCTTATGCTGTTTCTTTGAAGGATTCAGTGAGCTTAACCTCTTCCAAGAGTATTTCGCAGCGTTTTAATCTCCTTCTGTCTGAGCAAGCCTTCCATGAGTATGATACAATGTCTGCAGCTGATCCTTTAGATCAATTATCTGATCAGAATGATGTCTGGTCTTATGTTTGGGGAAATGGTTTGTTCTCTTCCAAGAAAATATATGACATTAATTTCATGCATATACATGCGCCTAGTTATCTAGCTTGGATCTGGAAGAGTAAGTGCGCTATGAAGGTTAAAGTTTTTGGATGGCTCCTGTTAATTGATCGACTCAATACTTATGACATGCTTGACAGAAGGCATTGCCCTCCCAATAATTCAGATCTAACTTGTGTCCTTTGCTCAACCTGTGCAAGAGAAACCACCTTTCATCTATTTTTTCAATGTCCTTTTAGTGCTGATTGCTGGGCACAGTTTGGAATTGTCTGGGATATTTCTCTTGCCTTCACAGATATGCTGCATCAGGCAATGAATTCTTATAGGTCTACGCACTTTGTGGAGAAAATTCTTTATGCAGCCTGGAATATTTGGAAAAAGAGGAACTCCCTGATTTTCCAGAATTTAGCACCCTCAATTTCTTCTTGGAAAGCTCTCTTTAAGAGTGATCTTTCCCTTTTAGTTTTTAGATTAAATGTTTCTGAGAGACAGTCCCTTTTGAATTGGTTATATCTTTTGTAATTTTTTTTCTATAATAAAGCTATTTAACTGTGGGGGCTTCCCCTACAGTGCATTCCCCCCTAAAAAAAAGGGACATTTACAGGGGTACATAATGTTATGGAGGCTTATGGGCCTCTGATGGGCTGTCGGGCGTTCGCCGGCCCTATAGCCCCTAGGCTTGATGGGCCGGAAAGGCTTCTTCGGCCCTCGCGAGGGCGAACTTGCCATGGCGAAGTCGTCTTCCTTCGGCAGATAATCTTCGCCTTGCACCCTTCGCCTGGGACGCCTCTGGCTTACTCGCACGACCCCTCGCCTCTCGCCGTTCTTGCTCCATTGTCTTCGCCATGGGTTTCGGCAGATTTGGTCGAAGGGCCTCATGCCATCCGCCAACAATAGGTTATTGCAACGATTTTTATTTAGTTGTAATAAATTTTGATATTGCAATAAAATGGATGTGGCAAAAAATATATATTGCAATACTTCACATCGTTGCAATAAATAACTATTGCCACCACTCCATGTGTGGCATTAGTTCTACGTACCAAATTAAATGTTTCAATATTAATTTATCAACCTAACTATTTTCTTTTGATATCCATTTATGGCTGGGATTCGAACCCAAGATCTCTCCCTCACGCGCGCTCTCTCCATGACCAACTCACCTACATATCAATTTTGTTTAAAAATACATATAATTCTATTTGAGACTGCCTAACTGAGATTTGAATCATGAATTTGAGTATTTAAAAGATTTCAAATAAAAAATTTAAGTTGTAGATCTCATTGAGTGCTATAAATTCCATATAAAATTTGTCCTAATCCGTGTGCATATGGAAATAATAAGTTAAATTATGAGATGATAAATTTTTTATTGCAACAAATTTGTTGATCATGGCAATAGAAAATAGAGAAAAGTACCATGTACTATACAAATTGCCACAAAATTAAATTTGTGGCGATAGAACATGTTTTTTGCAATAGTAATGTTTTTTTATGGCGATAGCTCATTTTTTATTGCAACAAAAATACTGAATAAAACAACGATTATAAATCGTTGCAACAAAGTATAGTTATTTAAAAAAAATTATAACTGCGATAGTATAATATATTACCATGAATTATTTTTTATTGTAATAAATTGATGACGATAGTCGATTATCTTGTAGTAACAGTCAATATCCTCAAATACATAGTACACCGGTAACCTTGACACACACAGAAGATCTAAATCCCATGTCAACTGGTTCCCTCGACGCACAGATAAGATGGTGTAGCAGCTCCCTCGACGTTCACGACGAACATCTGTCAACCCCAATGCAGTTTGGTAGTTTGATCGGCTAGGGGTTGGCGTAAAAACTGAGGCTGTGTATAGTTGGATCTTAAGTTTGGATTTTGGTTAAAATTAAAAATAATATGATTAAAAAGTTATGCGTGTATGACAGATTGATGTGATAGAAAAGAACTGAAGTTTGGATCCAAACTTTGAATCTAAACACATCCTGAATACCGCACTCGAAGAGATACAAGGACCGAGAATCCCAAAAGCCAAAAGACACAGTGTTCGGTCATTAGTTTGGTTAGAGGATTGGAAAGACCGACATCGGCACGGTGAGTTCGGTCATCGTATTATGCAAATCGAACTGACCGGACTAATTCAGGCAGCCCAAATTCCCATGAATGATTTGTGTACATTTTCCTGATTTAATTTTGTAAGAAGAATGTTTTGGTTGCTGACAGGTGGGTCCATGGTCGAAGCTGACCAGGTCAAGCTTGACTACAATAGTGGTACGAGGCCCACGTGGCTCTGACATGGAGTTTAATGTGGGTTTTAAGTAGCTTCTATAAAAAATCAGGACCCACATGTCGTTCTAAGAACTAGTCTTGGGTTTACCTTAACGGGATTGTTAGCATTAGTTTCTAAATAGAAAGATAGCCCGCGCATATACGTGGGCACCTTCTTATATATTATAAGTGAAATTTTATTATGAATATTTATGTGTAGGTGAAAACGACGTAATATAACGGGCTAAGACATTTAGGGTTAGCTTTCTCAAACAGCTATAGCGAAAGCTATATCGAGCTAAATGGACCTATAGCGGTTAATTGTATACGAGAGCAAATAGCTAAGAACTCTTTTTAAACTTCATTAGCCGAAGATAGCGGCAACTATATATAGTTGGAGATTTAAAACCACTACGCCAGATCCTCACACCTCTGACGGGATACCTGTGACGGGCAAACGATTTGGTCATTGGTGACCATCACCTTTGACGGGTCATACGGGATGTCGTCATCGGTGAGACATCCGGCCGCGGCCCGTCACAGGTATCCCCTGTGACGGGCCGAAAGGAAAACCCATCACAGGTGAGTCAGTGACGAGTTTTGCTTCCAACCCGTCACTGGTATCCCCTCACCTGTGACGGGCCGAGGCCTTATAAGCCGTGAGAGGTGATGGGCCGCCACCTGTGACGGCTTTCTTTTCTGGCACGTCACAGGTGAGGGGATACCACCTGTGATGGGCTCTAACTATGGGGCCGTCACAGTTGATATCACCTGTGACGGGCCAGAGTATTGGGCCCGTCACAGGTAGCCTCACCTGTGACGGCTCACAGTTAGAGCCCGTCACAGGTGAGTTTGACTACTCGTTGACCTAGAGTTGGACATCTTCTAGATCGATCCAGATCCGGCACCCAGTCACCCACTCTCACTCACTCACTCTCTCGACCGCCGCCTCGCCTCTCTCGACCGCCGCCCTCTACGCCCTCCTCTCCACCGCCGCCTCGACCTCTCCACCGCCGCCCTCGCCACCGCCCTCTCCGCCCTCTCCGCCGCCCTCTCTGCCGCCATCTCCGCCCTCTACGCCGCCCTCTCCACCGCCGCATTGACCTCTCCACCGCCGCCCTATCTGCCGCCATCTCCGCCCTCTACACCGCCCTCTCCACCACCCTCCTTCCCGCCGCCCTCTCCACCGCCGCCGTCCATCTCTTAGTCGCCACGCTAGGACCGTCGTCGCCGCCACCTGGATCTCCTCTCCACCACCTCCTCCTCTCGACCGGGACCTCCACGGTGAGCCCACTCCCCCGCCTCCCCTCGTTTAATATTGGCCGCCGATTAACCCCCTCTTCTCCTCCTCAGCGCCGCTGTGCCAAGAAGCCGCCGCCGCGCCGCCGTGCCGAGAAGCCGTGCGCCGTGCGTTGGCCGGGACTCGTCGTCGCCGTGCGCCGCCTCCTCTGCTCGTTGTCTCCTCTCCAGGTACCCATCTCTCTCTGATGCCTCTGAATGGAATGGTGCAGTGGATGGATGAATAAATGATGCAATGGAATGGATGAATGAATGATGAACTTTAGATGAACGACGAATTTTGGGGATTTAAGTGCCATTTTGACATGTAACCATTCATGGAGTGTATACTGCTTTATATGTTGTTTTGTTCCCTTTTGCTAGAACTATTGAATTTTGGGGATAATGTTTACATTTAGCTGAAAAAGGATGGATTGATAGATTGGCAACAGTGTTTCCAGCTAGGTAGGGTAGCTAGCTAGAAATAGGATGGATTGATAGATTGGTCGCAGATTTAATGTAGTTCCGAGGTTATCAAACCATCACAGAATACAAAATGCATGGGGAATTTTGGTGG
This sequence comes from Oryza sativa Japonica Group, assembly GCF_034140825.1. Lineage (NCBI taxonomy): Eukaryota > Viridiplantae > Streptophyta > Magnoliopsida > Poales > Poaceae > Oryza > Oryza sativa. Next base: position 16,669,064 of record NC_089038.1, on the reverse strand, counting down.
ATTGGTCAGTGTAGTCCATGGACAGAACCAACCTAGACACCAAAATTCTCCATGCATTTTGTTTTCTGTCATTCTTTGATAATTAAGGAACTTTATTAGGTTTAGGGTTTGAAATTTAGTTCAAATGAAAGAATTGATAGATTGGCCGCAGATTATCTACACTTGTTTATTTATATACCCTTGTTGTCTATGAATAGGTGAATTGCATTAATTGTTGTTTATATACATGATTTATATACCCTTGCTGCTGCTGCCACATAAATGATTGTGGGCTGTTTTATTATCTACACTTGCTTGAATTGAATGGATGAATTGCTGTTTATATACATGATTGTTGTTCATTTTTTTTAATCTACAATTGCTATTGCTGCTGCTGTGTTCCTTGTTAAATGGCCAGTGATGAATTGCTCAATAAGAACAGATTATCTACACTTGTTCATTTTTTTTAACTATACTTGTTCTTTTTTCTGGATTGATATGAGGAGACTATCTAGACATGTTGTTGTAGTTAATTTGCCCCTGTTGTTGCTGTCCCTGTGGAGTATCTTTGCCCCTGCTGTTGCTGCCCAATGTGTTCCTTGTTAAATGGCCAGTGATGAATTACTCAATAAGAACAGATTATCTACACTTGTTCATTTTTTTTATCTATTCTTCTTTTTTCTGGATTGATAAGAGGAGACTATCTAGACATGTTGTTTTAGTTTCCCTTTTCCTGTTGTTGCTGCACCTATGGACTACTTGTTCACCCTGCTATTTTATGTGAATTTCCCCCTGCTGTTGCTGCCCCTGTGGCATAAATACTCCTGCTGCTGCTGTTTTATGTCAATAACATTCTATATGTACCTTTGCTGCTGCTGTTTTTTAAATTTGCATGATTGATTCAGTGGTTATATACCTCTACACTTGTTCTTTATGGATAAGAACAGAGTATCTACACTTGTTCTTTTTTATGCATAAGAACAGATTTTCTGCACTTGCTCTTTTTTCTGGATTGATGCATATTTCTGAGCAAAACTAAGGCCATATCTTTCAGAGTATACCCCGTATTACATTGGATCTAATGCTATTTAGTATAATGGTAGGAAATTTATAAGCTTTTTCGCGAAAATTAGACCATGACAACGTCCGGCGCAAACCCGCCCTCCCCAACACCTGCGAGGATCCAGGAATAAGCAAACCCAGCCACGGAGACAGTTGCCGAAGGTCATCCCTCGACAACGGCGGTCGAACAACCCGAAATTCATGGTAATTTATAGGACAAATTTTCACCACATGACCACATAAATTTTAGCTAGCACCCCTTAGCAAATGTTGCCTTCTGTTTGTGCTGCAGAATTGCCGCAAGAACAACATACATCAATGTCGGGCAAGACAAGTGCAAGTAGGTCGAGTAGAAATCCCCGGTCACAAAATATATGGCCGACCACAGTGCCAGTTATAAGAGAGATTGACGCTAGTGGTAGGCCCACGGCGCCCAGGACTCATTGGAAGATGGTCTAACTGCTGCGGGCTGGCGGCATGTGAGAACTTCGGGATCCTCCATAAAGATATCGGCAAGGTCACAGAAGCCGAGAAAGAGCAAGCTTGGACGGCAATGGAGAAATGGTTCACATTTCCGGCTGAAGCAAAGGATAGGCTCAAGCGGAAGGCATTCCAAAAGATGGGTCAAGCTTGGAAGAACTAGAAGTCGAAGCTCTTCACCGAGTTTGTCAACCCGCCCGGCAATCATACGCCGTTCGATGAATACCCTCAAATAACCAAGGCGGTGTGGGAGGAATTCTGCTCTCAGAAGAACACCCAAGAGTTTAGGGAATCAAGCGAGGCACATCGCCAACTGCAACAGTGGAATGAGCACCCACATCGGCTGGGCACCGCAGGGTACATCGGCAAGGAGGCAATATGGGCCCAAGAAGATGCAGCCGCTGCAGCAGCGAATGTCCCTGCCCCGTTTTTAGACATCCCTGAACAAAGAGCTCGCAACTGGGCGCGGGCAAGGGGTAAGGTCAACCCAGACGGCTCTATCACATTTTAGAACAAAAGTTATGCCGTCGTCTATCAGGAACTGGTGAGTTCACTACTTAACCTAACTAATTTCCATTCGTATAAAGTAGAAGTTTATATAAATGACTCCTTTTTTTCTAGATGGGCTTGGTTGCTGAACAAGCTTCACAAAGCGAGGTTGAGTCCGCGCTGAAGAGGCGCGAAGATGACATCCTCACAAAGGCGCTCGGAACCAAAGAACATCCTGGCCGAACTAGGGGAATTGGTAGCGATGTGCCCTGGAAGCATGGACTCCCGCAGTACAGCTCCCAATACAGGAAACGGAAAGTCTCCAAGGAAGAGAGGGACACTCGTTTGAAGGCCGAACTTAAGGTTGAGGTCATCCAAGAACTAGAAGCTAGCATGAACGCTAGGGTGGAAGAAAGGGTTAAGAAGGTCCTAGCCGACATGAATATACCCCGAGGCACAACACCTGCTGTGCATCCAATTCCTCGTGCACAACACGACGCGAGTCCGTCACAACATAGGAGTAGTTGTGCATCCACAGAGGTGCCGGCCCCTGGTCTCCCGGTCGCACCACTAGCTGCAGTGGACCACATAGAGGTAATTGATGTTATCCAATCCATATCTAATAAAAAAACCTTTACATGTTCCAATATTAAATTCAGACTTTCACATATGCAGGGCGTAGCACAGTGTGTCCTACTGGCGAGGGTCCACCCAACTTTCGCTCCCGAAGTCGCTGAGGGCATGGCTTTCAAGCCCTCGGTTACAGACAAGGTCCACGGCGCAGACCTGCTAGCTGGGTATGCCAAGGTGTCCATCGATACAGTCAAGGACACCTGGTCAGGCTATCCGCTGCCCGTGCCCCCCAATGATGAAATCATGACTTTGGGTGATGCGCGCAAAACGTTCATACAATGGCCCAAACAAGGCATATGTCACGTCCCAAAACGACCCTAAAATATATCCTTTAAAATTATGCCTAGAATAATTAAAATCCTTGTGAAAGCCTCCAAAAATTAAAATGTGCAAAGTTAAAAGTCAAATAAGGCTTGGAGGATTTTTGTATATTTCCTAAAAGCCTAAAATGTGTAAATAAATTTTAGTGGAATTTTCAGAGCACAAATAATAATTATTAAGAAATAAACAAAGTTGAAAAGGTTTTATAAAAAGAAAAACCTTAAAAACCCCTCTCCCCTCTGATGGGCCGGTTTGGCCCATCTCCCTTCCTCTCTGTCTCCTCTCCCCCGCGGCCCACTCGGCCCCTCCGGGCGCGCGCGCCGCTGACGGGCGGGCTCACCCGCCACCCTCACTGACGGGTAGGGCCCACCTGTCATCCCCGTCCTCCCGCCGCTCCCGCCGCCCGCCCGCGCCAAGCGCCGCCGCCGCCGCCGAATCCGCCGCATCCCGCCGTCCCCGCGTGCAACTAAGTGGGGGGAATGATTCCCCGTGATCCCCTCCCCCTTTCCCAACATTTTTCCCTCTCTCTCTCGCATTCAAACGGCCGGATTTGCTCCCGCAAATCTCACCGGCGCCATTGATGGCGGCCGGACCTCCCGCGCCGGTTTCCTTCCCCGCCGGCCGCCCTCTCTCCCTCCCAACCCTATTTAAACCCTCCCAGCACCTCCCTCAGCCGTTTCCGCCACTTGCCGCACCTTCTCCCCGCCGGATTCGAGCTCGCGCCGTCGCCCTCTCTCTCCTCCGTCGCCGACGACCTCCGGCCGGCCCTCTCCGCTCGCCGGGACCGTCTCCCGCCTCGGCGTCGCCTTCTCCGGCTTCGCCACACCGCCGCCGACCCCGTCCACCACCTCGCCGAGCTCGCCGACCGCCATAGCACCGTCGTCCCCGTCCACCCGAGCCGCGCCACCGCCTCCCTCCGCTCCGGCCGCATCCCTTGTCGTCGCCGTTGACCCGGGGTGAGTCGTGGACCGCTGCCTCCTCTCCCTTCCCCTTCCCCTCTCTTGGCCGCCGCTCCGCCGTGCCTATGGCCGCCGCCGGCGACCATAGGGGCGCGGGAGCTGCCTCCAGCCGGCCGCGCCGACGTGGCCGCCTCCGGGTGCGCCGTGCGGCCGCAACGTGAGGCCCGGCTGTCAAGCGCTCGTGCCCTCGGGTGCGGCTGACGCGTGGGGCCCACGGCGCCGGCCGGTGTGAGCCCGGGTGCACCCGGTCCACCGAGGACTGAGAGGCTGCCACGTGGGTCCCACTCTTGTGGACCCGGTCCACGCGCCCCGTCCCCTCGGCTGACGCAATAAATCCTTTTTAAATTAAAATTTAAATGAAGAAATTCGCAAATATTCACTTAAAGAGCACACAAACTTCAAATGGCCATAACTTGGTCATTTGAACTCGGAATTGGACCGTTCAAGTCTCTAATTTTTCCTTAAGAATTCAAGAACCCATTTTTGTGCTTTGTTCCTGCTTGTTATATAGAGTTTATTAGAGTAAAAGACTTTTTCCTTTCTATTGGTTGTGTAGACGCTGCAGCTTCGGAAGATCCGCTCTACGTGGAGGTTGAAGCCGACGTTTGGGAAAGCGAGCAAGGCAAGTCACATCATCCTTGAGCATATTGAATCCCCGTTTCTAAAATTATTTTGATTTAAATTATTACATTATCGCTTTACTTAAATTCCCGCGTTATCACTGTTTTATTTAGCCATGCCTATTTACCTTTGTTATGACCTTATTATTATTGTTATTGTTATTATTACCTTGTTCACCCTAGAATAAACAAAACCTCAGCTAGTGGGTACTCTATTCATGGTACCACTAGTACTCTATTCATATCACTTGGACATTATGGAATGGTTGGATTATTGTGGAATTGGATGCACACCTTCCCCTCTATTCAAAACCCTCGAAATGGTTTTAGGCTGGGCTCGGGGTGCATGGTTTTGATAGTAGCACCTCGGCCATATAAGGACCGGTCTTCGGGCCTCTGTTACAAAGCACTACCGTACTTCCACATGACTAGTGGGTAAGGCTTAGTTCGTGGCTCAGTCTGGTTATAAACAAAAGTACACGGATGGAGATGGATGAAGTCGGGGGTCGATGGACATCTCCAGGACAAATGAAGGCTACACGAGCTGCGGCCCGGTAGTCGAGATGTCATGGCATAGGGCTGGTGTCCTGCTGCTAGGGGCTCGGTCCTGCCTACCTGTCCCGGCGGTTCCGGCCATCGGTGGGGCTGGGTCGGTACTCTTGTCTATGGCTAGGATGGGTTGGGAACTATGTCACGTCTTTCGTCCGTATGCCGTGGTGGTATGTGGCACGTGGTTACACGCGAGGAAGATGTGTCTTGTGGGTAAAGATGTACACCTCTGATCAGAGTATAACCTATTCGAATAGCCGCGCCCTCGGTTATGGGCAATCCTAGCAATGTACCCAAGTTAGTGTTTTAAATTCTTAAAACCTGCTTAACAACTAAAATGTGGAATGGTTGGCCTGGGTTGGCTTGGGACGAGCTGGGACCTAGGGTCGGGTTGCCAGTTCGGTCTGAATCATCGTAGGCCTTGGGTTAAGGCAGGTTCATGTGGGTCCACGGCCTTGATTAATAATATTATATAGCTCTAGGATCGTGTTTAAAAGGTAGCTTTGAGCAACTAAGTGTCTTTTAATGTTGTTTATTGCAAACCCTAACCCCCTATATTATAACTCCCTTGTACTCATTTGCATTTGTTCTGCACTCGTGGGTGTGTCTTGTTGAGTACGGTGGTTGTACTCAGTCTTGCTCAATTTTTTCAAACCCAGAAGAGGAGTTCCTGGAAGATGAAGGCTTTGGTGTCTAGCTCGTGCCTGCCGTCAAGCGCCTGTGGTCGTCGCCCTAGTCTTCCGCTGTTTTTCGCTTATCTTCATGTGTGCTCGGCCTTCGCCGCCCATGTAATAAATTAACTATTTATACTTCCGCTTGTTAAACTCTGTATTGTATCAACTTTTGGTGTACCTTGCCACCTGGGACAAGGAATACTACACGCACGTAAGGAACGCCCATTGGGTTATTTCCGGTCGTGACAAGTTGGTATCAGAGCCTCCTTGACCCTAGGACGAGCCTTAGATCCCAAGCCTTAGCAATATTTTCGAAATAAAAATCCTTTCTTACTTGTGAAAATCCTCTAGTGTCTCTTTGTCCTGCTGCTTCATTTATCGTCAAAAGCTGATCTTTAAAATGTTTTTCTCTTTTGCCTTTGTTTGTACATGGCCGGCAGCATCAACCGTCGTGGCCTAGATCTGACTGGCTTTGTTTTGAAGCTGCGGGGCATGTGCGTTGTCCTGGGGTATCCGCATGGAGTGGACTACCAGGGCAGGAAGCTTCCGGAGCAGGATGGTGACGATGCAGAGCCCCGCGCCGCTTGGGAGGTCACTGCGGTGATCCTCACCGGCTCTCCCGAGAGGATTTCGTTGGCAGTCACCGCGGGCGGAGATTCTTTCCCCGCCGCTTGCCAGAACGCCGCGCTCCTCACCATCGGCACTCTTCACCAGCGCTATCCGGATGAGTTGCAGCACTCGCCCTACCGCTACCACCCTCGTCGAGGAGGAGCCCGCGACTACGCCACCTTCAGGGATGCTAGCTCGGAGGATGACGCTACCATCATGCACCTGGCGTGCATGGTGGAGGCGTACGACGCGGCCCGTATCGACTTCCATCATATGGTGCGCCGTGGGTTGGTCGAGAACAACATGAAGATCCTGGAGCTGCGTCAGGAGAATTTGCAGCTGAAGAAGGACTTGGACGCGGTGAAGGCGCAGCTGTGTCAGCTCAAGATTGCTCAGGGAGAGGTCTGCCGCCCCAAGCGCCGCCGCGTTTGCCGCAGCCTGAAGATCACCGCCCGCAAGAGTACCTCCAGGCCTGAGCTTGTTCGTCAGTCCTTGGCGTGGACCTGCTTCGTGGAGACCCCTTGCGCAGAGCCCGCGCCCTCGGTTCCTCGGGAAGAGGGAGCCTCTGGCGTTGGCAGCACGGAGGATGTGCTATTGCTCACCTTCCGCCCTGGCCCGTCGCAGAAGTAGACGAGCAGCTAGTAGGCTCGCGCGTGTGTTCTTCTCGTTTGTTTTCCTGCTTGAGTCGTGTGGGGCATGGTTATACCGGTGTGTGGTATAACTGTGTCAGAGCCTGTCTTTATTTTATTTGCATAAGCAACTTGAACCTTAATGAACCAATTTAATAGCAGAAATAAATTCAAGAATTATGGTAGTCGTGGGTGGTTAGTTTTAATAGTCAGCTCTCTCTGTTTGCTGGTTCTGTGTGGGATCTTCAGATGGTGACAACAAGGAGAAGCGCTGTTACCGGCGAAGGTAGTCATCCCGAAGGAAGCAACCCTAACAAACATGGCAGCCCACCCCCACCTCCTCCCCAGCCACCACCACCGCCACCTGACACCAACCCCATCCTCACCCAAATCCTCGCCCAGCAGGCCAACATGATGGCTGCTTTCCTCCACCACATCCAGAATCCGCCGCAACACAATGCTCCACTCCCACCACCACCCCCGCAGCACTATAAGCTTGCCGAGTTCCTCCGCACCCGCCCGCCTACCTTCTCTAGCTCCAATAACCCCTTTGATGCTTTGGAATGGTTGCATGCCATGGGGAAAAAGTTGGACACCGTACAGTGCAATGATGAGGAGAAGGTCATCTTGGCCACCCACCAACTGCAGGGGCCCGCATCTCCATGGTGGGACCACTTCCAGGCTACGCAGCAAGAGGGACAGCCTATCACCTGGGCCCGCTTCACTGCCGCCTTCCGGAGGACCCATGTGTCCGCCGGAGTCATGGCCCTTAAGAAGACGGAATTTCGGGAGCTGAAGCAAGGCAACCGCTCCGTGATGGAGTATTTGCAGGAGAAGTTCCTGGCAGGAATGGACCCTGAGCTGTTTGTGCGTCTGGTCTCCGGGGATTATCCTGATTTCCAGCGCCTGGTGGACAAGAGCATCCGCCTAGAAGCCAAGCACAAGGAATTGGAGTCGCACAAGCGTCGCTTGGCGAATTTCCGCAACCAACAGGGGGCTAACCAAAGGATCCGCTACACCAATCCCTATCTAGGGGGATCCTCCTCGCAGCAGCAGCAGCAGCAGCAGCAACCATGCTCCGCGCCCCGAACTCAATTCGTGGTGCGCGTCCCACAGCCGCAGCAGCAGCAGAATCAGCAAGGGACCCGTGCACCCCGCCCTCCTGCATCGGCCGTGCAGCCTGGACAAGGCCGCAGGGATGCTAAAGGTCAACAGCGTCTGTGCTTCAACTGCTTCGAGCCCGGGCACTTTGCGGATAAATGCCCGAAGCCGAGGCGCCAGCAAGGCCAAGCGCCTCCCCGCCCCAACAACGGTGGTAAGCATGTCACTTGGGGTCGTGTGAACCACGTGACTGCCGAGGATGTGCTGACAACTCTAGACGTCATCGTTGGTACGTTCCTCATTCATTCCATCCCTGCTACCATTTTGTTCGACTCTGGAGCTTCCCACTCATTTGTATCTGTGCCATTCGTGGGGATAAATCAGCTAGGGGTAGAAAGGCTTAGGAACTCTCTGCTCATCACCACCCCTGGAGGGGTTATGATGTCACGCCCAGAAATTCCCGAATAGAATTCCAAGCAGAATGTGCATTAAAATCCCCGTCCAGGACCAGCCGGGGTACACAAACGACAATGTTGACATTCAGATCCACGTCTTACAAACATCATAAAAGTCTTACAAAAATGCAGCGGAAAACAAAAGATAACTGGAGCTAAGCCTTGACTAAACTGCAGCGGGAACACCACTCCACAGGCATCCTCGACGGCACGGACAAAGCCTACTCCTCGGAGAAACCTTCATCTGACCCGAACTCGAACTCTGGGGTTGGGAAAAGTAGAGCAAGACTGAGTACTACCCACTGTACTCAGCAAGTCATACCGGAACGGGGGTATGATGCAGGGATTCCACAAGGGATAGCTAAGCAGGTTCATTTGCATAAATACTGCCATTTATAAACAGGAATTGAATGCGAAAACAGTTGTAATAATTAAGCAGTATTAATCATCCACTGTCCAACGCTACACCACGTTGCGACAGGCCCAACCATCCACCTAAACTATCCAAATTCAAAAGATTACACTAGGGTGAGACTAATCACGGTGAATCTGGTTGACCGCCCATAACCGCGGGCACGGCTATTCGAATAGTTTTACTCTGATCAGAGGTGTACAACTGTACCCACAAGACACAGCCCCACGACACGTTTCCGTGCGCCGACATGCCACCACGACATCCCGGAAAGAGGCCGTGACAGGACCATTCGCATGACCCCCTCTAACCAAGCACACCACACCTCAGGTTTCACCCCCACTCCTCGCAAGGCAGCGGGCAGTCCCCTCTCGTGCCTAGGTGAATCCGGAAGCCGCATAGGCCGTCGCAGGGCCCATCCAAACTCCATCACGCCCACCCTTGCCTGGATGCGTCGGCTAGAGGAAAGCCACACTACAAGCCCAGCCGTTGCCCACGCTGGCTTGTGGTAAGTACGATGAATTCTTCCAGGGCATCCCGCGAACCGGTCCTTAACTGCCATGGGTGCGACCAGCAGAACCATGCACCCACAGCCCACCATGTGATTCATTTTAATTAACCAACACCCAAGCGGTGTCACTAATCCAACATTATCACATAAACCTATAGTCTAGGTTTTAAATGAGATCTTCCCATTGTGTGCTAGTTGAACTAAGCATGGCTAAGCAAACCCTAGTCCTAACTCTAATCATGTTATAACCCAAGCTAACAAAGGAGCATGGTATCAAAATAGCATGGCTGTAACAATAGGTAACCATCCCATAGTAATATTGCAAAACAAATGCGGTATTTGAAAGAAAACATTAGGACATTTGCAATATAGGATCAATATGATCAAGTGACAAGCATGACTTGCCTTGCTCTGCTGCTGGAGGAACCTCGGCGACTATCTCGAAGTACACCGGAGCGTCGGAATTGCCGGAATCTAGCGACATACAAGGCAAACATTGCAAACAGGCTATAAGACTACTGAAACAGGGAACAAAACCATTTTTAATGGATTCTACACATTTTTCTTGATTTACTAAGACTTGAATGGGATTAAACGGAGCTCGGATGAATTAGTTATGAATTTTAGAAGATTCACTGTGTTTATTACTATAACAAAAATCCTTAAATAATTTATTACGCAATATTAACCAGGGCTGTCGTCAGCACGGGGCGCGGCGCCGACATGCGGGGCCCACCGGTCAGCGACTCGGGAGAGGGAGGAAGGGCGCCGACACGCGGGACCCACTGGTCAGCGGCGCGGGAGAGAAGGGGCGGCGGCACCGGCTCGGCTTGGCTCACGGCCGGCTGACCGACCGCGGCGACGGCGACGGCGCGCGCGCGAATGCGTTGCCGGCGACGGCAACCGGCGGCGAAGGCGACGGCGCAAAGGCGATGCGGAGGCGGCTGCGCTAACGGCGGCTAGGAAGGGGAGGGAATGGGCGGCGATAAAGGCGGCCGCCGGCTCAGCTCGGCATCAAAACCGACCGGCCGGCTAGGTCTAGCGGCGACGGCACGCGGCCGACGACGGCGGCGACCGGCGGCACGGGAGGCGGCGGCGGCAGTCGAAGGCGACGGCGCGCGACACTAAGAGGAGAGGAAGGGGAAAAGAAGGGAGGGGTGCCTCACCGAGGGTGGCCGGCGCGGAGGAAGACGATGGCGAACGGCGACGGCAAGCCACGGGAGGACGACGTCGGCGAGCGGACGAGCTTCGGGGTGCCCTAAGGAAGGAGGAGAGAGGGATTAGAGAGAGGGAGATGAACCACGGCGACCGGGAGCCATGGCCGAAGGCGGCGGTAGAGGTGGTGCTCACCCGAGTGCGAGGGAACGAGGGCTCCGGCGACGAACCTCGACGGAGGAGAGTTGGACGGGGTGGATCTCGGCCACGCGAATCCGACGGCGGCGACGGCGCGGCCTGGCGGCGACCCTAACGGCGGCTAGCGGCGGCCGGAGTAGCGGAAAATGGCGGCTGCGGAGGTTGCACGACGCGGGGGCGATGGGAAGCTCGAGAGAGTGCGGCGAAATGGGGAAAAAGTGAGAGGGGGCGACGGCGGTGCTTAAAAAAAGGGGAGAGAGAACCGGACGTGGCCGGGAGAGGCGGGAATCGCCGGCCGACGTGGGGAGTGGGGGAGGAGAGAGAGGCGGGATTCGAAAATCGAATCCCGGCCATCTCGGGCGCGGGCGCGAGCGGGAGAGAGAGGGGAGTGGGCGCGGCAGACGCGGCGCACGCGCGGGCGTGGTCGACGTGGCCCGGGGAAGGCGGGGACGTGGGCGCGGCGGCGGTTTCGGCGCGGCGGCGCGAGCGCGAGATCGGCGGGAGGAGGGAGACGGGCCCGACAGGTGGGCCCCACCTGTCGGCGACCCCGAGAGAGGAGGCGGCGGGCTGCCTGGCTGGGCCTCGACCTTCGGCCGGCCCAGTAAGGTCGGAGGGAAGGAAGGAGGGAATGGGCCGGCGGCCCATTCGAAAGAAAGGAGGAAAAAGAGAGGAAAAAGAAAAAGAAAAAGGAAAAAGGATTTTCCCTGGAATTAAAATATTGCTTGCTCAATTTTAATTGGTTAAAATTATTTCTAGAGCTCTGAAAATTCCACTAAAAATCCTGTTAATGAATTTCGACCTGTAGAACTCAAGAAAAAGTTCCACATGTCAAATCCGATTATTATTTGCATTACTTTCGTAGGGTTTTCTCCTGATTTGCACCGGTATTTTCTTAGGGTCATTTATAAATTACAATTTTGGCTTGGGAGGAAAACTTCGGGGTGTGACATATGACCACAAAGTATTATAGCCCTTCCGTTCCTATAGAAATCCAGGGAATTCCTTTCCTCTCGGATCTGATTCTTCTGGACACCAAGAACTTGGATGTGATCCTCGGGATGAATTGGTTGGCTCAATTCCAAGGAGTAGTGGATTGCGCAAGGCGCACTGTCACTCTGTATTGGGGGCCTGATCAACCGGTTGTTTTCTTTGCACCCCCAACTTCTGCCGGCAGTTTAGTATTTCATCAGCTAGGATTGCCAGAAATACCCATCGTCAGTGAGTTCGAAGATGTGTTTCCGGAAGAGCTACCCGGTATGCCGCCCAAGCGAGAGATTGAGTTCCGGATAGATCTTGCTCCAGGAACCACTCCTCTATACAAGCGACCCTACCGTATGGCAGCAAATGAATTGGCCGAAGTCAAGAAGCAGTTGGAAGAGTTGAAGGAGAAGGGGTATATCCGGCCGAGCACTTCCCCCTGGGGTGCTCCCGTGATTTTTGTGGAGAAGAAAGACAAGACAAAGAGGATGTGCGTTGACTACAGAGCCCTCAATGAAGTTACTATCAAAAACAAGTACCCTCTTCCCCGGATCGATGATCTGTTCGATCAGCTTAAAGGTGCGACTGTATTCTCCAAGATTGATCTTCGTTCCGGATATCACCAGTTGCGCATCCGTGAAGAAGATATCCCAAAGACCGCATTCACCACGCGATACAGACTGTATGAATTCACGGTGATGTCATTCGGTCTGACCAATGCTCCTGCCTTCTTCATGAACTTAATGAACAAAGTGTTCATGGAATACCTGGATAAGTTTGTTGTGGTCTTTATTGACGGCATACTGGTGTACTCACGGTCAGAGGAAGACCATCAGCAGCACCTCCGTTTAGTGTTGGGAAAGCTCTGGGAGCACCAATTGTATGCCAAGCTCAGCAAGTGTGAGTTATGGTTGTCCGAAGTCAAGTTCTTAGGGCACGTGATATCTGCTAAAGGAGTTGCTGTGGATCCCGAAACGGTGACCGCCATCACTAATTGGAAGCAACCCAAGACAGTCACTCAGGCTCGCAGCTTTTTGGGTTTGGCAGGATACTACCGAAGATTCATCGAGAATTTCTCCAAAATTGCCAGACCCATGACGTAGCTGCTGAAGAAGGACGAAAAATTTGTATGGAGTCCACAGTGTGAGAAAGCATTCCAAACTCTCAAAGAAAAGCTGGTTACCTCGCCAATGTTAATCTTACCGGATACTCGCAAGGACTTCCTGGTGTACTATGATGCTTCGCGCCAAGGATTGGGGTGCGTATTAATGCAGGAAGGTCACGTGGTAGCCTATGCCTCACGCCAGCTACGGCCCCATGAAGGCAACTACCCTACCCATGATTTGGAGTTGGCCGCTGTGGTTCATGCTCTAAAAATCTGGCGGCATTATCTCATTGGAAATCGCTGCGAAATATATACCGATCATAAGAGTTTGAAATACATCTTCACTTAGTCGGATCTGAATCTTCGGCAGAGAAGATGGTTAGAGCTCATCAAGGATTATGATGTGGGAATCCACTATCACCCTGGTAAGGCCAACGTGGTCGCCGACGCGCTAAGTCGAAAAAGCCATTGCAACACTCTTGGCGTCCGTGGCATTCCACCGGAGCTTAATCAACAATTGGAAGCCTTGAACCTAATCATCGTTAGCCATGGATTCTTGGCTACACTGGAAGCCAAGCCTACCTTGCTCGATCAAATCCACGAGGCTCAGAAAAATGATCCAGATATGCATGGGATCCTCAAGAATATGAAACAGGGTAAAGCCGTTGGTTTCACAGAAGATGAACACGGAACCCTATGGAACGGAAATCGTGTATGCGTTCCGGACGACAAGGAACTTAAACAGTTGATACTCCAGGAAGCTCACGAAAGTCCTTATTCCATCCACCCTGGTAGTACGAAGATGTACTTAGACTTGAAAGAGAAATACTGATGGGTTAGTATGAAGCGCGAAATTGCAGAGTTCGTGGCCCTTTGTGATGTGTGCCAGTGTGTCAAAGCAGAGCACCAACTACCGGCCAGACTTCTCCAACCTCTCCAAGTACCAGAATGAAAATGGGATGAAATTGGGATGGATTTCATCACCGGGCTTCCAAAAACCAAAGGTGGATACGATTCTAAATGGGTAGTCGTGGATCGACTAACCAAGGTAGCTCGGTTTATTCCTGTGAAGACCACCTATGGAGGGAACAAATTAGCTGAACTCTACTTCGCTAGGATCATGAGTCTCCATGGCGTTCCCAAGAAAATTGTATCTGATAGGGGAAGCCAATTCACCTCTCACTTCTGGAAGAAGCTCCAAGAAGAGTTGGGTACCCGATTAAATTTCAGCACCACGTATCACCCGCAAACCGATGGACAGACCGAGCGTCTGAATCAGGTCCCAGAAGACATGCTCCGCGCCTGTGTTCTAGATTTTGGGAAGACCTGGGATAAGAGTCTCCCCTATGCCGAGTTCTCCTACAATAACAGCTACCAAGCCAGCATACAAATGGCACCCTATGAAGCGTTGTATGGCCGCAAATGCCGAACACCACTATTGTGGGACCAAGTCGGGGAAAGCCAAGTGTTCGGGACTGATATCCTGAGAGAAGCTGAAGCCAAAGTCAGAACCATTTGGGATAATCTAAAGGTGGCACAGTCCCGGCAGAAGAGTTATGCAGATAACCGACGCCGTAACCTGGAATTCGCAGTGGACGATTTTATGTACCTTCGGGTCACGCCGTTGCGGGTTGTACACAGGTTTCAGACAAAAGGGAAGCTCGCACCTAGGTTTGTGGGGCCTTTCCGCATCATTGCTCGACGCGGAGAAGTAGCTTACCAGTTGGAGCTGCCCGCATCCTTGGGCAATGTGCATGATGTGTTCGATGTGTCACAACTCAAGAAATGTCTTCGAGTGCCGTCCGAGCAGGCCGATTCAGAGCAAATTGAAGTTCGCGAAGACTTGACCTATGTAGAGAAGCCGGTGAAGATTCTGGACACCATGGAGCGCAGGACCAGGAACCGGGTAATCCGTTTTTGCAAGGTCCAATGGAGCAACCACGCCGAGGAAGAAGCTACTTGGGAACGTGAAGACGAGCTGAAGGCAGCCCATCCCGATCTCTTTGCCAGTTCTTCCGAATCTCGGGGTCGAGATTCCGTTTAAGGGGGGTAGGTTTGTCACGTCCCAAAACGACCCTAAAATATATCCTTTAAAATTATGCCTAGAATAATTAAAATCCTTGTGAAAGCCTCCAAAAATTAAAATGTGCAAAGTTAAAAGTCAAATAAGGCTTGGAGGATTTTTGTATATTTCCTAAAAGCCTAAAATGTGTAAATAAATTATTAAGAAATAAACAAAGTTGAAAAGGTTTTATAAAAAGAAAAACCTTAAAAACCCCTCTGCTCTCTGATGGGCCGGTTCGGCCCATCTCCCTTCCTCTCTCTCTCCTCTCCCCCGCGGCCCACTCGGCCTCTCCGGGCGCGCGCGCCGCTGACGGGCGGGCCCGCCCGCCACCCTCGCTAACGGGTGGGGCCCACCCGTCATCCCCGTCCTCCGGCCGCTCCCGCCGCCCCGCCCGCGCCAAGCGCCGCCGCCGCTACCGAATCCGCCGCATCCCGCCGTCCCCGCATGCAATTAAGTGGGGGGAATTATTCCCCGTGATCCCCTCCCCCTTTCCCCCCATTTTTCACTCTCTCTCTCGCATTCAAACGGCCGGATTTGCTCCCGCAAATCTCGCCGGCGCCATTGATGGCGGCCGGTCCTCCCGCGCCGGTTTCCTTCCCCGCCGGCCGCCCTCTCTCCCTCCCAACCCTATTTAAACCCTCCCCGCACCTCCCTCGGCCGTTTCTGCCACTTGCCGCACCTTCTCCCCGCCGGATTCGAGCTCGCGCCATCGCCCTCTCTCTCCTCCATCGCCGACGACCTCCGGCCGGCCCTCTCCGCTCGCCGGGACCGTCTCCCGCCTCGGCATCGCCTTCTCCGGCTTCGCTGCACCGCCGCCAACCCAGTCCACCACCTCGCCGAGCTCCCCGTCCACCCGAGCCGCGCCACCGCCTCCTTCGTCGTTGCCGTTGACTCGCGGTGAGTCATGGACCGCCGCCTCGTCTCCCTTCCCCTTCCCCTCTCTTGGCCGCCGCTCCGCCGTGCCTATTGCCGCCGCCGGCGACCATAGGGGCGTGGGCGCTGCCTCTCGCCGGCCGCGCCGACGTGGCCGCCTCCGGGTGCGCCGTGCGGCCGCCACGTGGGGCCAGGCCGTCAGCCGCCCGTGCCCTCGGGTGCGGCTGACGCATGGGGCCCACGGCGCCGGCCGGTGTGAGCCCGGGTGCGCCTGGTCCACCGAGGACCGTGAGGCTGATGCGATAAATCCTTTTTAAATTAAAATTTAAATGAGAAATTCACAAATATTCACTTAAAGAGCATATAAATTTCTAATGGCCATAACTTGGCCATTTGAACTCGGAATTGGACCGTTCAAGTCTCTAATTTTTCCTTAAGAAGTCAAGAACCCATTTTTGTGCTTTGTTCCTGCTTTTTATATGGAGTTTATTAGAGTAAAAGACTTTTTCCTTTCCGTTGGTTGTGTAGACGCTGCAGCTTCGGAAGATCCGCTCTACGTGGAGGTTGAAGCCGACGTTTGGGAAAGCGAGCAAGGCAAGTCACATCATCCTTGAGCATATTGAATCCTCGTTTATAAAATTATTTTGATTTAAATTATTGCATTATCGCTTTACTTAAATTCCCGCGTTATCACTGTTTTATTTAGCCATGCCTATTTACCTTTGTTATGACCTTATTATTATTGTTATTGTTATTATTACCTTATTCACCCTAGAATAAACAAAACCCCAACTAGTGGGTACTCTATTCATGGTACCACTAGTATGAATTTAGGTAGATGTTTCGCTGTTTAATTAGGCAACATTAGGTGGTTTTATAACTCTAGACTTTGAGAATATTCATATTACTTGGACATTATGGAATGGTTGGATTATTGTGGAATTGGATGGACACCTTCCCCTCTATTCAAAACCCTCAAAATGGTTTTAGGCTGGGCTCGGGGTGCATGGTTTTGATAGTAGCACCTCGGCCATATAAGGACCGGTCTTCGGGCCTCTGTAGCAAAGCACTACCGTACTTCCACATGTCTAGTGGGTAAGGCTTAGTTTGTGGCTCAGTCTGGTTATAAACAAAAGTACACGGATGGAGATGGACGAAGTCGGGGGTTGATGGACATCTCTAGGACAAATAAAGGCTACACGAGCTGTGGCCCGATAGTCGAGATGTCATGGTACAGGGCTGGTGTCCTGCTGCTAGGGGCTCGGTCCTGCCTACCTGTCCCGGAGGTTCCGACCGTAGGTGGGGCTGGGTCGGTACTCTTGTCTATGGCTTGGATGGGTTGGGAACTATGTCACGTCTTTCGTCCGTATGCCGTGGTGGTATGTGGCACGTGGTTACACGTGAGAAAGATGTGTCTTGTGGGTAAAGATGTATACCTCTGATCAGAGTATAACCTATTCGAATAGCCGCGCCCTCGGTTATGGGCAAGCCTAGCAATGTACCCAAGTTAGTGTTTTAAATTCTTAAAATCTGCTTAACAACTAAAATGTGGAATGGTTGGCCTGGGTTGGCTTGGGACGAGCTGGGACCCAGGGTCGGGTTGCCAGTTCGGTCTGAATCATCGTAGGCCTTGGGTTAAGGTAGGTTCATGTGGGTCCACGGCCTTGATTAATAATATTGTATAGCTCTAGGATCGTGTTTACAAGGTAGCTTTTAGCAACTAAGTGTCTTTTAATGCTGTTTACTGCAAACCCTAACCCCCTATATTATAACTCCCTTGTACTCCTTTGCATTTATTCTACACTCGTGGGTGTGTCTTGTTGAGTACGGTGGTTGTACTCAGTCTTGCTCAATTTTTCCAAACCCTGAAGAGGAGTTCCTGGAAGATGAAGGCTTTGGTGTCTAGCTCGTGCCTGCCGTCAAGCGCCTGTGGTCGTCGCCCTAGTCTTCCGCTGTTTTTCGTTTGTCTTCATGTGTGCTGGGCCTTCGCCGCCCATGTAATAAATTAACTATTTAGGCTTCCGCTTGGTAAACTCTGTATTGTATCAACTTTTGGTTTACCTTGCCTCCTGCGACAAAGAATAATACACACACGTAAGGAATGCCCGTTGGGTTATTTCCGGTCGTGACAACATAGTTGTGAAGATGACTCCTCGTCCAAGTCGACCGACGGAGCTTACACCTCCCAAGTGTAAGCTATCAATTGAGGCTCCCCGTGGACCGGCATTGTCAGTACCTCATTCTCCTGGTGGAGCTGATATGGACTTAGCAGATATAGCTCAAAGCTTGGCTCCAATAAAGACTACAAGAAAGGCCGATAGCTCCCCACCACTTGTCAAAGGCCAGAAGCGTGAACGCGGCAAGGGGAAGGTCGGGGAGTTGGCGCCGGAGCCAAAAAAGGGCAAGGCTGCGATGTCGATGCCGCTGAGCAAAGCGGGGAAGGTCATGAGGGCGCCAGCCCAATTTGAGCTAGGCATGCCATTGGTGGAGGACAATGTGTTAGCTGTGATGGGTATTGCTTGCCGAGAGCTACATAAGCAATACATGGAGCTAAGCAATGCCAAGCGGAAAATGAGGGAGTCATCCATAGTTGGACATCACGAGCACCAACCGTTCCTATCGTCGCCTGCCTATATAACTATAGGCTTTGATGACCTCTTCGACCTTTTCAGGATCCGGAAGTTGGACACTGGTCTTCTAAAATGCTACACCTTGTAAGTGCATACCTTCTATACTTGTGGTATGATTGGACTATATCTCCTAATTAAATTACTTCTAATACGTAAATGTTTTAAGGTTGTGTTGGATCGAGAGTCGTCGCCTTGGTAATCAGGTTGGGTTCCTTGATCCATCCATGGTGAACGAGGTTAATTTACAACAGAGCTTCACTGAGGTGATTGACTATGTCAACCGGCGTTTATGGGCCCATCAAGACAAGGAGTAGATCATGTGCGCACACAACCAAGAGTAAGAGGCCAACCAAGGTTCTTAGTACTAATGCTACATAACCACTGCGCAGGCGACATTGGATTCTCCTAGTCATCGTACCTAAGTGGAGTAAGGTTACCTACCTTACCTCCAATAAGTCCAAAGATTATGATTTCACTGAAATCACCAAGGCATTAAATATGGCTTGGGGCCCATATGTGGAAAAGGGTGGTAGGCACAAGGAGGGCAAGGACGAACTTTACCATGACACCAAGTTCGCATGCGCACAACAGATCGGAGACCAATGTGGTTTCCACGTGTGCCACAACATGTCAACACTTCTAAGAGAGGTGAAAGATTTCGACCCTGAGGTTGTTGCTAATGGCGAATAAGCTCATTTCAATACCAACATTGCTATTCAAAATGTGCTAACATCTTGTTTATTAAACAGAAAGGTAGAGCTGGCCTCAAGATCTCACCCATCAACCCCCCGCTATCAGAGGCGAAGTGTGCGCCTTCATTCTGGCAGAAATAATGAACAAGAAAGGACGTTTTCACGTCAAATAGACTCATGAACTTGTCTAGATAATTTATTGTGATGTAAAAAAGATGTTTTCATAATTTCTTGTGATGTAAAAAAATATGTTTTTATGGAGTACAATGTAATTTACTTTCATATGTGCAATATTTATGGTAGTTTACTAAAGTGTCATCAAATTTGATCAACTACAATTTACGTTGTACTATTCATCTGTTTTCTCTTTTTTTTCCTTATTGACAAGTTGTGGAGGTTAGGACATTATGGCTTTAATCCATTTGGTAAGTATATATGCGGTTATATGAGCAACGACCAAAATTGTGGCTTTCAAGGGGTGTGATTTTGCTGTGCAAAATTGTGGCATTTGAACTGCATATGTGAATGATGAATGGAATGGATGAATTTTTGATATGGATCTGTGTTGTTGGGGATCTGTGATGTTTGAGATGGATCTGTGATGTTATATTGTGGGGGGGAGGGGGTGACCGGAATATTTCTGTGATGTATCTGTGTTTCAGAGGGCATAGTTAGCAAATCCTGAGGCTAGCCAATATTTAGCATTTATTTTTTTCTGGAATTAACTCATCAGTGACGGGTCGGAACAAAAATCCGTCAAAGGTAACAGCACCTGTGACGGACTAGAAAATAAAGGCCCGTCAGAGGTGACCTACCTGTGACGGGCCTTTACTTTTGGGGACGTCACAGGTAGATCGCCTGTGACAGCTTCTAACTACGGAGACCATCACCTCTGACGGCCTTTATTTAAAGGGCCGTCAGAGATAAGTCACCTGTGACGGGTCCCAACTCGCCCTAAGCAAGCAGAGACCAACACCTCTAACGGCCTTCTAGTAACATGCCCGTCAGAGGTGGGAGTCACCTGTGACGGCCGGCCACCCGTCAAAGGTGACTGGACTCACCAGTGACCACTGATCACTGATCATGCATGAAGCCGTCAAAGATGAGGGTTTGGGCCCGTCACAGGTGATCTTGGCCAGTGTAGTGAACCCTGCTGCCTGGAAGGGTGAAAAAGGTTGAGGCGAAGCTGCTTGGTGTGGAATGGCCTGGTCACGAAAGAAGGGCCGTTCGGGGTTTATGGTCGCGGGTGAGCGGAGCGGGTTGTCACCATGAGCGCATGCACCTCCTGGTTAGGTGCAGCAGCGGCACCAATGGGGAAGGCAAGCTCCAGGGCGGCTACCAGAGTCCTAGGGACACATACCGGCGAGGGGGCGATCGATCGACCTACCTGGCTTGCTCGGGCGACGGCAAGCTAGCGCCGCTCCGGTGTCAAGACGTTTACCGATCCGTGGTGGTCCATACATAGGACGCGCGGCACGTCAAGCATGATGGCCCTAGGCCCTAGCGATCCTCTGGCCTAGCGGCAACGATGCTACAGCTAGAGGGCGGAGAG